>NC_091748.1:7605779-8246325 GCF_043380555.1 Nothobranchius furzeri | reverse complement strand
TGAAACGTTACAAGAAGGTAGAATCAATTGAGTTGTAAGTGATATGAACGTTTCATGATGATAGAACTTTCCTAAGGGGGTCAAACCATGTCCCAAAGGTCACCGGATCTGGTGTCAATTTAAAGAAGTAGCCCAGTTACACATTTGTGGGCTTATAACTTGGCTTCTGAATATCCTAGAGAGGTCAGGTTTGTTTTAGAGTACTCCAATTAACAGCCCCCATTACCACAAAAAGGAAAGGAGTCATTAGCACTTATGGTTTTTAAATGGCACCCAGAATTATGTTGCACAAAGCACAATTTCACATCATTCTGGGTTCATTTGTGTGAAAACAAGGTCCAATCAGGCTGAAATGTTACAGGAAGGTGGAATCTATTGAGTTGTAAGTGATCTGAACGTTTCATGATGATAGCACTTTCCTAAGGGGGTCAAACCATGTCCCAAAGGTCACCGGATCGGGTGTCAATTTAAAATAGTTGTCCGGTTACACATTTGTGGGCTTACAACTTGGCTTCTGAATGTCCTAGAGAGATCAGGTTTGTTTTATTGTACTCCAGTCAACAGCCCCTACAACCACAAAAAGGAATGGAGTCCTTAGCACTTATGGTTTGTAAATGGCACCCAGAATTATGTTGCACGAAGCACAATTTCACATCATTCTGGGTCCATTTGTGTGAAAACAAGGTCCAATCAGGCTGAAACGTTACAAGAAGGTAGAATCTATTGAGTTGAAAGTGATCTGAACGTTTCATGATGATCGCACATTCCTATAGGGGGTCAAACCATCTCCCAAAGGTCACCGGGCCTGGTGTCACTTTAAAGAAGTAGTCCAGTTACACCTTTGTGGGCTTATAACTTGGCTTCTGAATATCCTAAAAAGGTCAGGTTTGTTTTAGAGTACTCCAATTAACAGCCCCCATTTCCCCAAAAAGGAATGGAGTCATAAGCACTTATGGATTTTAAATGGCACCCAGAATTATGTTGCACAAAGCACAATTTCACATCATTCTGGGTTCATTTGTGTGCAAACAAGGTCCAATCAGGCTGAAACGGTGCAGGACGGTAGAATCTATTGAGTTGTAAGTGATCTGAACGTTTCATGATGATAGCACATTGCTATAGGGGGTAAAACCATGTCCCAAAGGTCACCGGGCCTGGTGTCACTTTAAAAAAGTAGTCCAGTTACACCTTTGTGGGCTTATAACTTGGCTTCTGAATATCCTAGAGAGGTCAGGTTTGTTTTAGAGTACTTCAATTAACAGCCCCTATTACCTCAAAAAGGAATGGAGTCATAAGCCCTTATGGTTTTTAAATGGCACCCAGAATTATGTTGCACGAAGCACAATTTCACATCATTCTGGGTTCATTTGTGTGAAAACAGGGTCCAATCAGGCTGAAACGTTACAGAAAGGTAGAATCTGTTGAGTTGTAAGTGATCTGAACGTTTCATGATGATAGCACTTTTCTAAGGGGGTCAAACCATGTCCCAAAGGTCACCGGATCTGGTGTCAATTTAAAGAAGTAGTCCAGATACACCTTTGTGGGCTTATAACTTGGCTTCTGAATGTCATAGAGAGGTCAGGTTTGTTTTAGTGTACTCCAATCAACAGCCCCTACAACCACAAAAAGGAATGGAGTCATTAGCACTTATGGTTTGTAAATGGCACCCAGAATTATGTTGCACGAAGCACAATTTCACATCATTCTGGGTCCATTTGTGTGAAAACAAGGTCCAATCAGGCTGAAACGTTACAAGAAGGTAGAATCTATTGAGTTATATGTGATCTGAATGTTTCATGATGATCGCACATTCCTATAGGGGGTCAAACCATGTGCCAAAGGTCACCGGGCCTGGTGTCACTTTAAAGAAGTAGTCCAGTTACACCTTTGTGGGCTTATAACTTGGCTTCTGAATGTCCTAGAGAGGTCAGGTTTGTTTTAGTGTACTCCAATCAACAGCCCCTACAACCACAAAAAGGAATGGAGTCATTAGCACTTATGGTTTGTAAATGGCACCCAGAATTATGTTGCACGAAGCACAATTTCACATCATTCTGGATCCATTTGTGTGAAAACAAGGTCCAATCAGGCTGAAACGTTACAAGAAGGTAGAATCTATTGAGTTGTAAGTGATCTGAATGTTTCATGATGATCGCACATACCTATAGGGGGTCAAACCATGTCCCAAAGGTCACCGGGCCTGGTGTCACTTTAAAGAAGTAGTCCAGTTACACATTTGTGGGCTTATAACTTGGCTTCTGAATGTCCTAGAGAGGTCAGGTTTGTTTTAATGTACGCCAATCAACAGCCCCTACAACCACAAAAAGGAATGGAGTCATTAGCACTTATGGTTTGTAAATGGCACCCAGAATTATGTTGCACGAAGCACAATTTCACATCATTCTGGGTCCATTTGTGTGAAAACAAGGTCCAATCAGGCTGAAACGTTACAAGAAGGTAGAATCTATTGAGTTGTAAGTGATCTGAACGTTTCATGATGATCGCACATTCCTATAGGGGGTCAAACCATGTCCCAAAGGTCACCGGGCCTGGTGTCACTTTAAAGAAGTAGTCCAGTTACACCTTTGTGGGCTTATAACTTGGCTTCTGAATGTCCTAGAGAGGTCAGGTTTGTTTTAGAGTACTCCAATTAACAGCCCCCATTACCCCAAAAAGGAATGGAGTCATTAGCACTTATGGTTTTTAAATGGCACCCAGAATTATGTTGCACGAAGCACAATTTCACATCATTCTGGGTTCATTTGTGTGAAAACAAGGTCCAATCAGGCTGAAACGTTTCAGGAAGGTAGAATCTATTGAGTTGTAAGTGATCTGAACGTTTCATGATGATAGCACTTTCCTAAGGGGGTCAAACCATGTCCCAAAGGTCACCGGATCTGGTGTCAATTTAAAGAAGTAGTCCAGTTACACATTTGTGGGCTTATAAATTGGCTTCTGAATGTCCTAGAGAGATCAGGTTTGTTTTAGTGTACTCCAATCGACAGCCCCTACAACCAGAAAAAGGAATGGAGTCATTAGCACCTATGGTTTGTAAATGGCACCCAGAATTACGTTGCACGAAGCACAATTTCACATCATTCTGGGTCCATTTGTGTGAAAACAAGGTCCAATCAGGCTGAAACGTTACAAGAAGGTAGAATCAATTGAGTTGTAAGTGATATGAACGTTTCATGATGATAGAACTTTCCTAAGGGGGTCAAAACATGTCCCAAAGGTCACCGGATCTGGTGTCAATTTAAAGAAGTAGTCCAGTTACACATTTGTGGGCTTATAACTTGGCTTCTGAATATCCTAGAGAGGTCAGGTTTGTTTTAGAGTACTCCAATTAACAGCCCCCATTACCACAAAAAGGAATGGAGTCATTAGCACTTATGGTTTTTAAATGGCACCCAGAATTATGTTGCACAAAGCACAATTTCACATCATTCTGGGTTCATTTGTGTGAAAACAAGGTCCAATCAGGCTGAAATGTTACAGGAAGGTGGAATCTATTGAGTTGTAAGTGATCTGAACGTTTCATGATGATAGCACTTTCCTAAGGGGGTCAAACCATGTCCCAAAGGTCACCGGATCGGGTGTCAATTTAAAATAGTAGTCCGGTTACACATTTGTGGGCTTACAACTTGGCTTCTGAATGTCCTAGAGAGATCAGGTTTGTTTTAGTGTACTCCAGTCAACAGCCCCTACAACCACAAAAAGGAATGGAGTCCTTAGCACTTATGGTTTGTAAATGGCACCCAGAATTATGTTGCACGAAGCACAATTTCACATCATTCTGGGTCCATTTGTGTGAAAACAAGGTCCAATCAGGCTGAAACGTTACAAGAAGGTAGAATCTATTGAGTTGTAAGTGATCTGAACGTTTCATGATGATCGCACATTCCTATAGGGGGTCAAACCATCTCCCAAAGGTCACCGGGCCTGGTGTCACTTTAAAGAAGTAGTCCAGTTACACCTTTGTGGGCTTATAACTTGGCTTCTGAATATCCTAAAAAGGTCAGGTTTGTTTTAGAGTACTCCAATTAACAGCCCCCATTTCCCCAAAAAGGAATGGAGTCATAAGCACTTATGGATTTTAAATGGCACCCAGAATTATGTTGCACAAAGCACAATTTCACATCATTCTGGGTTCATTTGTGTGCAAACAAGGTCCAATCAGGCTGAAACGGTACAGGACGGTAGAATCTATTGAGTTGTAAGTGATCTGAACGTTTCATGATGATAGCACATTGCTATAGGGGGTAAAACCATGTCCCAAAGGTCACCGGGCCTGGTGTCACTTTAAAAAAGTAGTCCAGTTACACCTTTGTGGGCTTATAACTTGGCTTCTGAATATCCTAGAGAGGTCAGGTTTGTTTTAGAGTACTTCAATTAACAGCCCCTATTACCTCAAAAAGGAATGGAGTCATAAGCCCTTATGGTTTTTAAATGGCACCCAGAATTATGTTGCACGAAGCACAATTTCACATCATTCTGGGTTCATTTGTGTGAAAACAAGGTCCAATCAGGCTGAAACGTTACAGGAAGGTAGAATCTATTGAGTTGTAAGTGATCTGAACGTTTCATGATGATAGCACTTTCCTAAGGGGGTCAAACCATGTCCCAAAGGTCACCGGATCGGGTGTCAATTTAAAATAGTAGTCCGGTTACACATTTGTGGGCTTACAACTTGGCTTCTGAATGTCCTAGAGAGATCAGGTTTGTTTTAGTGTACTCCAGTCAACAGCCCCTACAACCACAAAAAGGAATGGAGTCCTTAGCACTTATGGTTTGTAAATGGCACCCAGAATTATGTTGCACGAAGCACAATTTCACATCATTCTGGGTCCATTTGTGTGAAAACAAGGTCCAATCAGGCTGAAACGTTACAAGAAGGTAGAATCAATTGAGTTGTAAGTGATCTGAACGTTTCATGATGATCGCACATTCCTATAGGGGGTCAAACCATCTCCCAAAGGTCACCGGGCCTGGTGTCACTTTAAAGAAGTAGTCCAGTTACACCTTTGTGGGCTTATAACTTGGCTTCTGAATATCCTAAAAAGGTCAGGTTTGTTTTAGAGTACTCCAATTAACAGCCCCCATTTCCCCAAAAAGGAATGGAGTCATAAGCACTTATGGATTTTAAATGGCACCCAGAATTATGTTGCACAAAGCACAATTTCACATCATTCTGGGTTCATTTGTGTGCAAACAAGGTCCAATCAGGCTGAAACGGTACAGGACGGTAGAATCTATTGAGTTGTAAGTGATCTGAACGTTTCATGATGATAGCACATTGCTATAGGGGGTAAAACCATGTCCCAAAGGTCACCGGGCCTGGTGTCACTTTAAAAAAGTAGTCCAGTTACACCTTTGTGGGCTTATAACTTGGCTTCTGAATATCCTAGAGAGGTCAGGTTTGTTTTAGAGTACTTCAATTAACAGCCCCTATTACCTCAAAAAGGAATGGAGTCATAAGCCCTTATGGTTTTTAAATGGCACCCAGAATTATGTTGCACGAAGCACAATTTCACATCATTCTGGGTTCATTTGTGTGAAAACAAGGTCCAATCAGGCTGAAACGTTACAGGAAGGTAGAATCTATTGAGTTGTAAGTGATCTGAACGTTTCATGATGATAGCACTTTCCTAAGGGGGTCAAACCATGTCCCAAAGGTCACCGGATCTGGTGTCATTTTAAAGGAGACATAACATGAAAAACCCACTTTTTTATCCATTAACACAGTGTGTTTCACATTTTAAGTGTCTAAGTGAGCAAAAAGGCTTATATTATTCACTGGAGTTGCTATTTAGATATTTAATAATTAAGTTTTGGGCATATTTGTCCACCCGTTCAGTTTTTACATAATCTATTACATCAGTAATTAATTTAGTGAGGATAACTACCAAATATGGTAATGGCCCTCGGCTAAACACAGAGCCAATCCGCCATTTTTTCTTCTCGCTAAGATGTTTTGTAGTCCTATTGGAAAAATGCAGAATGTCTGGTTATTTTAGCCACACACAGCTCAAAACTGTTCCTCGTTTTAAGGAAGGGTGGTGTGGCAGTATTTAAACCCAGGAGCTGATGACACTACTGCTAAAAAAACACAGAAGAAAAAGTAGTGTGTTTGTGTTTGTGCTTGTGTGTGTGTGTGTGTGTGTGTGCGCGCGCGCGGTTCGTTCTTTCGTGTCTTCAGGCTAGTAAGTACTGAGGGCTTCATCTATCTAAAAGGAGTCATTTTTATCTGAATGTGGCAGCACCGGGACACAGCAGCAGAGCGGTAAGCTTCATATCACTCTAAAATGTCGACAAACTTTACTTTAGATTTACGGGCATTAGCAGCACTAAAGCGTTAGCATCCGGCTTGCTATCGCTAGCACAGTATGCTAGTAAAGTTAGCACCCAGATTAATGCGGATTTGGCTGATTTTCGTGGAATAAAACGTGATTTCTGATCAACGCCTTCTTTTACACCAGATGATAACTTCCCACTGATTGTAACAGCAGAGAGCCTGTGTGTTATTCTACGTGAGTGTGATGTAATCTTAGCATCCAGTAAATAAAGTCCCATATCAGCTAAAATGCAGCGTGACAAAGTCATTAAAGTGCGTCAACACAGTGGATTTAATAGAGTAGTAAGTCTGTCTGCACTGCTCTCTAATGAGCTTCCTTTCATAAGGAATCATTTGTATAATTTTAGTGTCACTATTTTATTACATTTGTAAGAATATGAAGTCACTGCAGCAAAGTGAACTTGTGAACAAACACAAACGTGACTATAAACATGAAAGCTAAAGAAACGACTTTCCTAAAGCTGCTTGTAAACAAAATATGTCATTAAAGTTATTGTCTATCATTGCAGAATATGACGATGACATCATGGAACTGGTCTTTGGAAAAGTTTTCCCTGAACCAACTCCGTTTCTAGATGAGGTAGAGAAGATCTGCATCTCACCAACTCTCTGGTCTCAGTATTCAGACAACGGAGGTCTCCCACTGTTATCCAGGACCAGTTTGAAGCCCACATACTGCCCCTCCCTCATCATCAGGAAACATCAATCCATATCCTGAGGACAACAGAAGACGGCAGGAGGACAGGAACTCTGAGACCTAGACACCACCAGCACCGAGACACAAATTACCTGTGTGCACAACGCCTGTTTAACTACTAAAGCCTGTTTAACTACTAAAGCCTGTTTATTATATTGTTCTACTTATTTGCTGTGAGGTTAATACTTAGAAAATTTGTATATTAATGTAAACAATTTTTAAAAAATCACTGATTGTATGTTTTCTTTTAGATGTAATGGTCCAAACTCAGCCTTGTAGACATTTATTGCATCCTGTAGGTAAATACACAGAACAGGCTCAGGTCCAGGATGACCCAGCATGCTCTTCTTCCATTCTGGCTGTTAGGGATTTTATCAATAACTCAATGCCTACTGATGTTTTCACTTAACGGTATTTATTTAGAATGCAGGTAAGATTTAACTATATTTGTTAGCAAAGCAGACTGATCTTGGGAATTTCACTGCAGCACTGATGTCCACCTCTCTGTACACATTAGAGAGAATTACCACTTTACAGCTAAACACATTTAATAAAGATATAGGCTACGCATTGCAGACAATAAAAACAAAGTTGTAAGCATTAGAATTATAATGATCACATTAAAGAACATTTGGAGGAATGTTCTTTATTTTTGACTCGAATCTCAAATCTTTAAATTAAAATGTAACTGCTTTTTATCCATTTTCAGCCATTAAGACACCCAATATTAAATAAGACTACTTATAAAATTATTTATAATTATATGTATGTATATATATATATATAGATAGAGATCTTAAAAAATGTATTCTTTTAATGGTGTTTTAATGAGCTGTATCATTTTTTAAAACATTTTTTATAGAAATAAATAAGCAAGCAGCATTCCTTGTGTGTGTGTGTGTGTGTGCGCGCGCGCGCACGTGCCTGCTAGCTTGTCCCTCCGTCGGCCGTGACGGGTGTGTGTGAGTGACTACAGACAAATGCATGAGAGAGTTAGCAGCCTTGAAACAGCTTGATGAACTACCCTCCCCACATGTTTTAAAAATGCTAATATGCTATGCTAAATCTGCTATGCTCAATAATGATTTCTCTATAGAACTACAAAGTCCGACTGGGGGAGGAGAGTACAGGTCTGCACTATGGAGGGGGGCGGAGTTTACAGCTCCTCCTCCAGTTTAAAGAGACAGTACCCAAAAACGGCTCGTTCTCAAGACTCTCCTCAGAACAGGGGTAGATGAGGGTCTGTAGAGCAACAATAATGAGGAAATCAGACCAAAGAACTGCAGTTCCACTGTATTTAGACCCCAACTGAAGGATTTAGATGTAAAAAGGAATAACTTAAAAGCATGTTATGTCTCCTTTAAAGAAGTAGTCCAGTTACACCTTTGTGGGCTTATAACTTGGTTTCTGAATGTCCTAGAGAGATCAGGTTTGTTTTAGTGTACTCCAATCAACAGCCCCTACAACCACAAAAAGGAATGGAGTCATTAGCACTTATGGTTTGTAAATGGCACCCAGAATTATGTTGCACGAAGCACAATTTCACATAATCTGGGTCCATTTGTGTGAAAACAACGTCCAATCAGGCTGAAACGTTACAAGACGGTAGAATCTATTGAGTTGTAAGTGATCTGAACGTTTCATGATGATCGCACATTCCTATAGGGGGTCAAACCATGTCCCAAAGGTCACCGGGCCTGGTGTCACTTTAAAGAAGTAGTCCAGTTACACCTTTGTGGGCTTATAACTTGGCTTCTGAATATCCTAGAGAGGTCAGGTTTGTTTTAGAGTACTCCAATTAACAGCCCCCATTACCCCAAAAAGGAATGGAGTCCTTAGCACTTATGGTTTTTAAATGGCACCCAGAATTATGTTGCACGAAGCACAATTTCACATCATTCTGGGTCCATTTGTGTGAAAACAAGGTCCAATCAGGCTGAAACGTTACAAGAAGGTAGAATCAATTGAGTTGTAAGTGATCTGAACGTTTCATGATGATAGCAATTTCCTAAGGGGGTCAAACCATGTCCCAAAGGTCACCGGATCTGGTGTCAATTTAAAGAAGTAGTCCAGTTACACCTTTGTGGGCTTATAACTTGGCTTCTGAATGTCCTAGAGAGGTCAGGTTTGTTTTAGTGTACTCCAATCAACAGCCCCTACAACCACAAAAAGGAATGGAGTCATTAGCACTTATGGTTTGTAAATGGCACCCAGAATTATGTTGCACGAAGCACAATTTCACATCATTCTGGGTCCATTTGTGTGAAAACAAGGTCCAATCAGGCTGAAACGTTACAGGAAGGTGGAATCTGTTGAGTTGTAAGTGATCTGAACGTTTCATGATGATAGCACTTTCCTAAGGGGGTCAAACCATGTCCCAAAGGTCACCGGATCTGGTGTCAATTTAAAGAAGTAGTCCAGTTACACCTTTGTGGGCTTATAACTTGGCTTCTGAATGTCCTAGAGAGGTCAGGTTTGTTTTAGTGTACTCCAATCAACAGCCCCTACAACCACAAAAAGGAATGGAGTCATTAGCACTTATGGTTTGTAAATGGCACCCAGAATTATGTTGCACGAAGCACAATTTCACATCATTCTGGGTCCATTTGTGTGAAAACAAGGTCCAATCAGGCTGAAACGTTACAAGAAGGTAGAATCTATTGAGTTGTAAGTGATCTGAATGTTTCATGATGATCGCACATTCCTATAGGGGGTCAAACCATGTGCCAAAGGTCACCGGGCCTGGTGTCACTTTAAAGAAGTAGTCCAGTTACACCTTTGTGGGCTTATAACTTGGCTTCTGAACGTCCTAGAGAGGTCAGGTTTGTTTTAGTGTACTCCAATCAACAGCCCCTACAACCACAAAAAGGAATGGAGTCATTAGCACTTATGGTTTGTAAATGGCACCCAGAATTATGTTGCACGAAGCACAATTTCACATCATTCTGGATCCATTTGTGTGAAAACAAGGTCCAATCAGGCTGAAACGTTACAGGAAGGTAGAATCTATTGAGTTGTAAGTGATCTGAATGTTTCGTGATGATCGCTCATACCTATAGGGGGTCACACCATGTCCCAAAGGTCACCGGGCCTGGTGTCACTTTAAAGAAGTAGTCCAGTTACACATTTGTGGGCTTATAACTTGGCTTCTGAATGTACTAGAGAGGTCAGGTTTGTTTTAATGTACTCCAATCAACAGCCCCTACAATCACAAAAAGGAATGGAGTCATTAGCACTTATTGTTTGTAAATGGCACCCAGAATTATGTTGCACGAAGCACAATTTCACATCATTCTGGGTCCATTTGTGTGAAAACAAGGTCCAATCAGGCTGAAACGTTACAAGAAGGTAGAATCTATTGAGTTGTAAGTGATCTGAACGTTTCATGATGATTGCACATTCCTATAGGGGGTCAAACCATGTCCCAAAGGTCACCGGGCCTGGTGTCACTTTAAAGAAGTAGTCCAGTTACACCTTTGTGGGCTTACAACTTGGCTTCTGAATATCCTAGAGAGGTCAGGTTTGTTTTAGAGTACTCCAATTAACAGCCCCCATTACCCCAAAAAGGAATGGAGTCCTTAGCACTTATGGTTTTTAAATGGCACCCAGAATTATGTTGCACGAAGCACAATTTCACATCATTCTGGGTTCATTTGTGTGAAAACAAGGCCCAATCAGGCTGAAACGTTACAGGAAAGTAGAATCTGTTAAGTTGTAAGTGATCTGAACCTTTCATGATGATAGCACTTTCCTAAGGGGGTCAAACCATGTCCCAAAGGTCACCGGATCTGGTGTCAATTTAAAGAAGTAGTCCAGTTACACATTTGTGGGCTTATAACTTGGCTTCTGAATGTCCTAGAGAGATCAGGTTTGTTTTAGTGTACTCCAATCAACAGCCCCTACAACCACAAAAAGGAATGGAGTCATTAGCACTCATGGTTTGTAAATGGCACCCAGAATTATGTTGCACGAAGCACAATTTCACATCATTCTGGGTCCATTTGTGTGAAAACAAGGTCCAATCAGGCTGAAACGTTACAAGAAGGTAGAATCAATTGAGTTGTTAATGATCTGAACGTTTCATGATGATAGCACTTTCCTAAGGGGGTCAAACCATGTCCCAAAGGTCACCGGATCTGGTGTCAATTTAAAGAAGTAGTCCAGTTACACATTTGTGGGCTTATAACTTGGCTTCTGAATGTCCTAGAGAGGTCAGGTTTGTTTTAGTGTACTCCAATCAACAGCCCCTACAACCACAAAAAGGAATGGAGTCATTAGCACTTATGGTTTGTAAATGGCACCCAGAATTATGTTGCACGAAGCACAATTTCACATCATTCTGGGTCCATTTTTGTGAAAACAAGGTCCAATCAGGCTGAAACGTTACAAGAAGGTAGAATCTATTGAGTCGTAAGTGATCTGAATGTTTCATGATGATCGCACATTCCTATAGGGGGTCAAACCATGTCCCAAAGGTCACCGGGCCTGGTGTCACTTTAAAGAAGTAGTCCAGTTACACCTTTGTGGGCGTATAACTTGGCTTCTGAATGTCCTAGAGAGGTCAGGTTTGTTTTAGTGTACTCCAATCAACAGCCCCTACAACCACAAAAAGGAATGGAGTCATTAGCACTTATGGTTTGTAAATGGCACCCAGAATTATGTTGCACGAAGCACAATTTCACATCATTCTGGATCCATTTGTGTGAAAACAAGGTCCAATCAGGCTGAAACGTTACAAGAAGGTAGAATCTATTGAGTTGTAAGTGATCTGAATGTTTCATGATGATCGCACATACCTATAGGAGGTCAAACCATGTCCCAAAGGTCACCGGGCCTGGTGTCACTTTAAAGAAGTAGTCCAGTTACACATTTGTGGGCTTATAACTTGGCTTCTGAATGTCCTAGAGAGATCAGGTTTGTTTTAGTGTACTCCAATCAACAGCCCCTACAACCACAAAAAGGAATGGAGTCATTAGCACTGATGGTTTTTAAATGGCACCCAGAATTATGTTGCACTAAGCACAATTTCACATCATTCTGGGTTCATTTGTGTGAAAACAAGGTCCAATTAGGCTGAAACGTTACAAGAAGGTAGAATCTATTGAGTTGTAAGTGATCTGAACGTTTCATGATGATAGCACTTTCCTAAGGGGGTCAAACCATGTCCCAAAGTTCACCGGATCTGGTGTCAATTTAAAGAAGTAGTCCAGTTACACATTTGTGGGCTTATAACTTGGCTTCTGAATATCCTAGAGAGGTCAGGTTTGTTTTAGAGTACTCCAATTAACAGCCCCCATTACCCCAAAAAGGAATGGAGTCATTAGCACTTATGGTTTTTAAATGGCACCCAGAATTTTGTTGCACGAAGCACAATTTCACATCATTCTGGGTCCATTTGTGTGAAAACAAGGTCCAATCAGGCTGAAACGTTACAAGAAGGTAGAATCTATTGAGTTGTAAGTGATCTGAACATTTCATGATGATTGCACATTCCTATAGGGGGTCAAACCATGTCCCAAAGGTCACCGGGCCTGGTGTCACTTTAAAGAAGTAGTCCAGTTACACCTTTGTGGGCTTATAACTTGGCTTCTGAATATCCTAGAGAGGTCAGGTTTGTTTTAGAGTACTCCAATCAACAGCCCCCATTACCCCAAAAATGAATGGAGTCATTAGCACTTATGGTTTGTCAATGGCACCCAGAATTATGTTGCACGAAGCACAATTTCACATCATTCTGGGTTGATTTGTGTGAAAACAAGGTCCAATCAGGCTGAAACGTTACAGGAAGGTAGAATCTATTGAGTTGTAAGTGATCTGAAAGTTTCATGATGATAGCACTTTCCTAAGGTGGTCAAACCATGTCCCAGAGGTCACCGGATCTGGTGTCAATTTAAAGAAGTAGTCCAGTTACACATTTGTGGGCTTATAACTTGGCTTCTGAATGTCCTAGAGAGATCAGGTTTGTTTTAGTGTACTCCAATCAACAGCCCCTACAACCACAAAAAGGAATGGAGTCATTAGCACTTATGGTTTGTAAATGGCACCCAGACTTATGTTGCACGAAGCACAATTTCACATCATTCTGGGTCCATTTTTGTGAAAACAAGGTCCAATCAGGCTGAAACGTTACAAGAAGGTAGAATCTATTGAGTTGTAAGTGATCTGAACGTTTCAAGATGATCACACATTCTCATAGGGGGTCAAACCATGTCCCAAAGATCACCGGGCCTGGTGTTACTTTAAAGAAGTAGTCCAGTTACACATTTGTGGGCTTATAACTTGGCTTCTGAATATCCTAGAGAGGTCAGGTTTGTTTTAGAGTACTCCAATTAACAGCCCCCATTACCCCAAAAAGGAATGGAGTCATTAGCACTTATGGTTTTTAAATGGCACCCAGAATTATGTTGCACGAAGCACAATTTCACATCATTCTGGGTCCATTTGTGTGAAAACAAGGTCCAATCAGGCTGAAACGTTACAAGAAGGTAGAATCTATTGAGTTGTAAGTGATCTGAACATTTCATGATGATTGCACATTCCTATAGGGGGTCAAACCATGTCCCAAAGGTCACCGGGCCTGGTGTCACTTTAAAGAAGTAGTCCAGTTACACCTTTGTGGGCTTATAACTTGGCTTCTGAATATCCTAGAGAGGTCAGGTTTGTTTTAGTGTACTCCAATCAACAGCCCCCATTACCCCAAAAATGAATGGAGTCATTAGCACTTATGGTTTGTAAATGGCAGCCAGAATTATGTTGCACGAAGCACAATTTCACATCATTCTGGGTTGATTTGTGTGAAAACAAGGTCCAATCAGGCTGAAACGTTACAGGAAGGTAGAATCTATTGAGTTGTAAGTGATCTGAAAGTTTCATGATGATAGCACTTTCCTAAGGTGGTCAAACCATGTCCCAGAGGTCACCGGATCTGGTGTCAATTTAAAGAAGTAGTCCAGTTACACATTTGTGGGTTTATAACTTGGCTTCTGAATGTCCTAGAGAGATCAGGTTTGTTTTAGTGTACTCCAATCAACAGCCCCTACAACCACAAAAAGGAATGGAGTCATTAGCACCTATGGTTTGTAAATGGCACCCAGAATTATGTTGCACGAAGCACAATTTCACATCATTCTGGGTCCATTTGTGTGAAAACAAGGTCCAATCAGGCTGAAACGTTACAAGAAGGTAGAATCTATTGAGTTGTAAGTGATCTGAATGTTTCGTGATGATAGCACTTTCCTAAGGGGGTCAAACCATGTCCCAAAGGTCACCGGATCTGGTGTCAATTTAAAATAGTAGTCCGGTTACACATTTGTGGGCTTACAACTTGGCTTCTGAATGTCCCAGAGAGATCGGGTTTGTTTTATTGTACTCCAATCAACAGACCCTACAACCACAAAAAGGAATGGAGTCATTAGCACTTATGGTTTGTAAATGGCACCCAGAATTATGTTGCACGAAGCACAATTTCACATCATTCTGGGTCCATTTGTGTGAAAACAAGGTCCAATCAGGCTGAAACGTTACAAGAAGGTAGAATCTATTGAGTTGTAAGTGATCTGAACATTTCATGATGATCAGACATTCCTATAGGGGGTCAAACCATGTCCCAAAGGTCACCGGGCCTGGTGTCACTTTAAAGAAGTAGTCCAGTTACACCTTTGTTGGCTTATAACTTGGCTTCTGAATATCCTAAAAAGGTCAGGTTTGTTTTAGAGTACTCCATTTAACAGCCCCCATTTCCCCAAAAAGGAATGGAGTCATTAGCACTTATGGTTTTTAAATGGCACGCAAAATTATGTTGCACTAAGCACAATTTCACATCATTCTGGGTTCATTTGTGTGAAAACAAGGTCCAATCAGGCTGAAACGGTACAGGACGGTAGAATCTATTGAGTTGTAAGTGATCTGAACGTTTCATGATGATAGCACTTTCCTAAGGGGGTCAAACCATGTCCCAAAGGTCACCGGATCTGGTGTCAATTTAAAGAAGTAGTCCAGTTACACATTTGTGGGCTTATAACTTGGCTTCTGAATGTCCTAGAGAGATCAGGTTTGTTTCAGAGTACTCCAATCAACAGCCCCTAGAACCACAAAAAGGAATGGAGTCATTAGCACTTTTGGTTTGTAAATGGCACCCAGAATTATGTTGCACGAAGCACCATTTCACATCATTATGGGTCCATTTGTGTGAAAACAATGTCCAATCAGGCTGAAACGTTACAATAAGGTAGAATCTATTGAGTTGTAAGTGATCTGAACATTTCATGATGATCGCACATTCCTATAGGGGGAAAAACCATGTCCCAAAGGTCACCGGGCCTGGTGTCACTTTAAAGAAGTGGTCCAGTTACACCTTTGTGGGCTTATAACTTGGCTTCTGAATGTCCTAGAGAGGTCAGGTTTGTTTTAGAGTACTCAAATTAACAGCCCCTATTATCTCAAAAAGTAATGGAGTCATTAGCCCTTATGGTTTTTAAATGGCACCCAGAATTATGTTGCACGAGGCACAATTTCACATCATTCTGGGTTCATTTGTGTGAAAACAAGGACCAATCAGGCTGAAACGTTACAGGAAGGTAGAATCTATTGAGTTGTAAGTGATCTGAACGTTTCATGATGATAGCACTTTCCTAAGGTGGTCAAACCATGTCCCAAAGGTCACCTGATCTGGTGTCATTTTAAAGAAGTAGTCCAGTTACACCTTTGTGGGCATATAACTTGGCTTCTGAATGTCCTAGAGAGATCAGGTTTGTTTTAGTGTACTCCAATCAACAGCCCCTACAACCACAAAACAGAATGGAGTCATTAGCACTTATGGTTTGGAAATGGCACCCAGAATTATGTTGCACGAAGCACAATTTCACATCATTCTGGGTCCATTTGTGTGAAAACAAGGTCCAATCAGGCTGAAACGTTACAAGAAGGTAGAATCTATTGAGTTGTAAGTGATCTGAACGTTTCATGATGATCGCACATTCCTATAGGGGGTCAAACCATGTCCCAAAGGTCACCGGGCCTGGTGTTACTTTAAAGAAGTAGTCCAGTTACACCTATTTTGGGCTTATAACTTGGCTTCTGAATAGCCTAGAGAGGTCAGGTTTGTTTTAGAGTACTCCAATTAACAGCCCCTATTACCTCAAAAAGGAATGGAGTCATTAGCACTTATGGTTTTTAAATGGCACCCAGAATTATGTTGCACGAAGCACAATTTCACATCATTATGGGTTCATTTGTGTGAAAACAAGGTCCAATCAGGCTGAAACGTTACAGGAAGGAAGAATCTATTGAGTTGTAAGTGATCTGAACGTTTCATGATGATTGCTCTTTCCTAAGGGGGTCAAACCATGTCCCAAAGGTCACCGGATCTGGTGTCTATTTAAAGAAGTAGTCCAGTTACACATTTGTGGGCTTATAACTTGGCTTCTGAATGTCCTAGAGAGATCAGGTTTGTTTTAGTGTACTCCAATCGACAGCCCCTACAACCACAAAAAGGAATGGAGTCATTAGCACTTATGGTTTGTAAATGGCACCCAAAATTATGTTGCACGAAGCACAATTTCACATCATTCTGGGTCCATTTGTGTGAAATCAAGGTCCAATCAGGCTGAAACGTTACAAGAAGGTAGAATCAATTGAGTTGTAAGTGATCTGAACGTTTCATGATGATCGCACATTCCTATAGTGGGTCAAACCATGTCCCAAAGGTCACCGGGCCTGGTGTCACTTTAAAGAAGTAGTCCAGTTACACCTTTGTGGGCTTATAACTTGGCTTCTGAATATCCTAGAGAGGTCAGGTTTGATTTAGAGTACTCCAATTAACAGCCCCCATTACCCCAAAAAGGAATAGAGTCATTAGCACTTATGGTTTTTAAATGGCACCCAGAATTATGTTGCACGAAGCACAATTTCACATCATTCTGGTTTCATTTGTGTGAAAACAAGGTCCAATCAGGCTGAAACGTTACAGGAAGGTAGAATCTATTGAGTTGTAAGTGATCTGAACGTTTCATGATGATAGCACTTTCCTAAGGGGGTCAAACCATGTCCCAAAGGTCACCAGATCTGGTGTCAATTTAAAGAAGTAGTCCAGTTACACCTTTGTTGGCTTATAACTTGGCTTCTGAATGTCCTAGAGAGATCAGGTTTGTTTTAGTGTACTCCAATCAACAGCCCCTACAACCACAAAAAGGAATGGAGTCATTAGCACTTATGGTTTGGACATGGCACCCAGAATTATGTTGCACGAAGCACAATTTCACATCATTCTGGGTCCATTTGTGTGAAAACAAGGTCCAATCAGGCTGAAACGTTACAAGAAGGTAGAATCTATTGAGTTGTAAGTGATCTGAACGTTTCATGATGATCGCACATTCCTATAGGGGGTCAAACCATGTCCCAAAGGTCACCGGGCCTGGTGTCACTTTAAAGAAGTAGTCCAGTTACACATTTGTGGGATTATAACTTGGCTTCTGAATGTCCTAGAGAGATCAGGTTTGTTTTAATGTCCTCCCATCAACAGCCCCTACAACCACAAAAAGGAATGGAGTCATTAGCACTTATGGTTTGTAAATGGCACCCAGAATTATGTTGCACGAAGCACAATTTCACATCATTCTGGGTCCATTTGTGTGAAAACAAGGTCCAATCAGGCTGAAACGTTACAAGAAGGTAGAATCTATTGAGTTGTAAGTGATCTGAACATTTCATGATGATTGCACATTCCTATAGGGGGTCAAACCATGTCCCAAAGGTCACCGGATCTGGTGTCACTTTAAAGAAGTAGTCCAGTTACACCTTTGTGGGCTTATAACTTGGCTTCTGAATATCCTAGAGAGGTCAGGTTTGTTTTAGAGTACTCCAATCAACAGCCCCCATTACCCCAAAAATGAATGGAGTCATTAGCACTTATGGTTTGTAAATGGCACCCATAATTATGTTGCACGAAGCACAATTTCACATCATTCTGGGTTGATTTGTGTGAAAACAAGGTCCAATCAGGCTGAAACGTTACAGGAAGGTAGAATCTATTGAGTTGTAAGTGATCTGAAAGTTTCATGATGATAGCCCTTTCCTAAGGTGGTCAAACCATGTCCCAGAGGTCACCGGATCTGGTGTCAATTTAAAGAAGTAGTCCAGTTACACATTTGTGGGTTTATAACTTGGCTTCTGAATGTCCTAGAGAGATCAGGTTTGTTTTAATGTACTCCAATAAACAACCCCTACAACCACAAAAAGGAATGGAGTCATTAGCACTTATGGTTTGTAAATGGCACCCAGACTTATGTTGCACGAAGCACAATTTCACATCATTCTGGGTCCATTTTTGTGAAAACAAGGTCCAATCAGGCTGAAACGTTACAAGAAGGTAGAATCTATTGAGTTGTAAGTGATCTGAACGTTTCAAGATGATCACACATTCTCATAGGGGGTCAAACCATGTCCCAAAGATCACCGGGCCTGGTGTCACTTTAAAGAAGTAGTCCAGTTACACATTTGTGGGCTTATAACTTGGCTTCTGAATATCCTAGAGAGGTCAGGTTTGTTTTAGAGTACTCCAATTAACAGCCCCCATTACCCCAAAAAGGAATGGAGTCATTAGCACTTATGGTTTTTAAATGGCACCCAGAATTATGTTGCACGAAGCACAATTTCACATCATTCTGGGTCCATTTGTGTGAAAACAAGGTCCAATCAGGCTGAAACGTTACAAGAAGGTAGAATCTATTGAGTTGTAAGTGATCTGAACATTTCATGATGATTGCACATTCCTATAGGGGGTCAAACCATGTCCCAAAGGTCACCGGGCCTGGTGTCACTTTAAAGAAGTAGTCCAGTTACACCTTTGTGGGCTTATAACTTGGCTTCTGAATATCCTAGAGAGGTCAGGTTTGTTTTAGTGTACTCCAATCAACAGCCCCCATTACCCCAAAAATGAATGGAGTCATTAGCACTTATGGTTTGTAAATGGCAGCCAGAATTATGTTGCACGAAGCACAATTTCACATCATTCTGGGTTGATTTGTGTGAAAACAAGGTCCAATCAGGCTGAAACGTTACAGGAAGGTAGAATCTATTGAGTTGTAAGTGATCTGAAAGTTTCATGATGATAGCACTTTCCTAAGGTGGTCAAACCATGTCCCAGAGGTCACCGGATCTGGTGTCAATTTAAAGAAGTAGTCCAGTTACACATTTGTGGGTTTATAACTTGGCTTCTGAATGTCCTAGAGAGATCAGGTTTGTTTTAGTGTACTCCAATCAACAGCCCCTACAACCACAAAAAGGAATGGAGTCATTAGCACCTATGGTTTGTAAATGGCACCCAGAATTATGTTGCACGAAGCACAATTTCACATCATTCTGGGTCCATTTGTGTGAAAACAAGGTCCAATCAGGCTGAAACGTTACAAGAAGGTAGAATCTATTGAGTTGTAAGTGATCTGAATGTTTCGTGATGATAGCACTTTCCTAAGGGGGTCAAACCATGTCCCAAAGGTCACCGGATCTGGTGTCAATTTAAAATAGTAGTCCGGTTACACATTTGTGGGCTTACAACTTGGCTTCTGAATGTCCCAGAGAGATCGGGTTTGTTTTATTGTACTCCAATCAACAGACCCTACAACCACAAAAAGGAATGGAGTCATTAGCACTTATGGTTTGTAAATGGCACCCAGAATTATGTTGCACGAAGCACAATTTCACATCATTCTGGGTCCATTTGTGTGAAAACAAGGTCCAATCAGGCTGAAACGTTACAAGAAGGTAGAATCTATTGAGTTGTAAGTGATCTGAACATTTCATGATGATCAGACATTCCTATAGGGGGTCAAACCATGTCCCAAAGGTCACCGGGCCTGGTGTCACTTTAAAGAAGTAGTCCAGTTACACCTTTGTTGGCTTATAACTTGGCTTCTGAATATCCTAAAAAGGTCAGGTTTGTTTTAGAGTACTCCATTTAACAGCCCCCATTTCCCCAAAAAGGAATGGAGTCATTAGCACTTATGGTTTTTAAATGGCACGCAAAATTATGTTGCACTAAGCACAATTTCACATCATTCTGGGTTCATTTGTGTGAAAACAAGGTCCAATCAGGCTGAAACGGTACAGGACGGTAGAATCTATTGAGTTGTAAGTGATCTGAACGTTTCATGATGATAGCACTTTCCTAAGGGGGTCAAACCATGTCCCAAAGGTCACCGGATCTGGTGTCAATTTAAAGAAGTAGTCCAGTTACACATTTGTGGGCTTATAACTTGGCTTCTGAATGTCCTAGAGAGATCAGGTTTGTTTCAGAGTACTCCAATCAACAGCCCCTAGAACCACAAAAAGGAATGGAGTCATTAGCACTTTTGGTTTGTAAATGGCACCCAGAATTATGTTGCACGAAGCACCATTTCACATCATTATGGGTCCATTTGTGTGAAAACAATGTCCAATCAGGCTGAAACGTTACAATAAGGTAGAATCTATTGAGTTGTAAGTGATCTGAACATTTCATGATGATCGCACATTCCTATAGGGGGAAAAACCATGTCCCAAAGGTCACCGGGCCTGGTGTCACTTTAAAGAAGTGGTCCAGTTACACCTTTGTGGGCTTATAACTTGGCTTCTGAATGTCCTAGAGAGGTCAGGTTTGTTTTAGAGTACTCAAATTAACAGCCCCTATTATCTCAAAAAGTAATGGAGTCATTAGCCCTTATGGTTTTTAAATGGCACCCAGAATTATGTTGCACGAGGCACAATTTCACATCATTCTGGGTTCATTTGTGTGAAAACAAGGACCAATCAGGCTGAAACGTTACAGGAAGGTAGAATCTATTGAGTTGTAAGTGATCTGAACGTTTCATGATGATAGCACTTTCCTAAGGGGGTCAAACCATGTCCCAAAGGTCACCTGATCTGGTGTCATTTTAAAGAAGTAGTCCAGTTACACCTTTGTGGGCATATAACTTGGCTTCTGAATGTCCTAGAGAGATCAGGTTTGTTTTAGTGTACTCCAATCAACAGCCCCTACAACCACAAAACAGAATGGAGTCATTAGCACTTATGGTTTGGAAATGGCACCCAGAATTATGTTGCACGAAGCACAATTTCACATCATTCTGGGTCCATTTGTGTGAAAACAAGGTCCAATCAGGCTGAAACGTTACAAGAAGGTAGAATCTATTGAGTTGTAAGTGATCTGAACGTTTCATGATGATCGCACATTCCTATAGGGGGTCAAACCATGTCCCAAAGGTCACCGGGCCTGGTGTTACTTTAAAGAAGTAGTCCAGTTACACCTATTTTGGGCTTATAACTTGGCTTCTGAATAGCCTAGAGAGGTCAGGTTTGTTTTAGAGTACTCCAATTAACAGCCCCCATTACCCCAAAAAGGAATGCAGTCCTTAGCACTTATGGTTTTTAAATGGCACCCAGAATTATGTTGCACGAAGCACAATTTCACATCATTCTGGGTTCATTTGTGTGAAAACAAGGTCCAATCAGGCTGAAACGTTACAGGAAGGTAGAATCTATTGAGTTGTAAGTGATCTGAACGTTTCATGATGATAGCACTTTCCTAAGGGGGTCAAACCATGTCCCAAATGTCACCGGGCCTGGTGTCACTTTAAAGAAGTAGTCCAGTTACACCTTTGTGGGCTTATAACTTGGCTTCTGAATATCCTAGAGAGGTCAGGTTTGTTTTAGAGTACTCCAATTAACAGCCCCTATTACCTCAAAAAGGAATGGAGTCATTAGCACTTATGGTTTTTAAATGGCACCCAGAATTATGTTGCACGAAGCACAATTTCACATCATTATGGGTTCATTTGTGTGAAAACAAGGTCCAATCAGGCTGAAACGTTACAGGAAGGAAGAATCTATTGAGTTGTAAGTGATCTGAACGTTTCATGATGATTGCTCTTTCCTAAGGGGGTCAAACCATGTCCCAAAGGTCACCGGATCTGGTGTCTATTTAAAGAAGTAGTCCAGTTACACATTTGTGGGCTTATAACTTGGCTTCTGAATGTCCTAGAGAGATCAGGTTTGTTTTAGTGTAATCCAATCGACAGCCCCTACAACCACAAAAAGGAATGGAGTCATTAGCACTTATGGTTTGTAAATGGCACCCAAAATTATGTTGCACGAAGCACAATTTCACATCATTCTGGGTCCATTTGTGTGAAATCAAGGTCCAATCAGGCTGAAACGTTACAAGAAGGTAGAATCAATTGAGTTGTAAGTGATCTGAACGTTTCATGATGATCGCACATTCCTATAGTGGGTCAAACCATGTCCCAAAGGTCACCGGGCCTGGTGTCACTTTAAAGAAGTAGTCCAGTTACACCTTTGTGGGCTTATAACTTGGCTTCTGAATATCCTAGAGAGGTCAGGTTTGATTTAGAGTACTCCAATTAACAGCCCCCATTACCCCAAAAAGGAATAGAGTCATTAGCACTTTTGGTTTTTAAATGGCACCCAGAATTATGTTGCACGAAGCACAATTTCACATCATTCTGGTTTCATTTGTGTGAAAACAAGGTCCAATCAGGCTGAAACGTTACAGGAAGGTAGAATCTATTGAGTTGTAAGTGATCTGAACGTTTCATGATGATAGCACTTTCCTAAGGGGGTCAAACCATGTCCCAAAGGTCACCGGATCTGGTGTCAATTTAAAGAAGTAGTCCAGTTACACCTTTGTTGGCTTATAACTTCGCTTCTGAATGTCCTAGAGAGATCAGGTTTGTTTTAGTGTACTCCAATCAACAGCCCCTACAACCACAAAAAGGAATGGAGTCATTAGCACTTATGGTTTGGACATGGCACCCAGAATTATGTTGCACGAAGCACAATTTCACATCATTCTGGGTCCATTTGTGTGAAAACAAGGTCCAATCAGGCTGAAACGTTACAAGAAGGTAGAATCTATTGAGTTGTAAGTGATCTGAACGTTTCATGATGATCGCACATTCCTATAGGGGGTCAAACCATGTCCCAAAGGTCACCGGGCCTGGTGTCACTTTAAAGAAGTAGTCCAGTTACACATTTGTGGGATTATAACTTGGCTTCTGAATATCCTAGAGAGGTCAGGTTTGTTTTAGACTACTCCAATTAACAGCCCCCATTACCCCAAATAGGAATGGAGTCATTAGCGCTTATGGTTTTTAAATGGCACCCAGAATTATGTTGCACGATGCACAATTTCACATCAATCTGGGTTCATTTGTGTGAAAACAAGGTCCAATAAGGCTGAAACGTTACAGGATGTAGAATCTATTGAGTTGTAAGTGATCTGAACGTTTCATGATGATAGCACTTTCCTAAAGTGGTCAAACCATGTCCCAGAGGTCACCGGATCTGGTGTCAATTTAAAGAAGTAGTCCAGTTACACCTTTGTGGGCTTATAACTTGGCTTCTGAATGTCCTAGAGAGATCAGGTTTGTTTTAGTGTACTCCAATCAACAGCCCCTACAACCACAAAAAGGAATGGAGTCATTAGCACTTATGGTTTGTAAATGGCACCCAGAACTATGTTGCACGAAGCACAATTTCACATCATTCTGGGTCCATTTGTGTGAAAACAAGGTCCAATAAGGCTGAAACGTTACAGGATGTAGAATCTATTGAGTTGTAAGTGATCTGAACGTTTCATGATGATAGCACTTTCCTAAAGTGGTCAAACCATGTCCCAGAGGTCACCGGATCTGGTGTCAATTTAAAGAAGTAGTCCAGTTACACATTTGTGGGCTTATAACTTGGCTTCTGAATGTCCTAGAGAGATCAGGTTTGTTTTAATGTCCTCCAATCAACAGCCCCTACAACCACAAAAAGGAATGGAGTCATTAGCACTTATGGTTTGTAAATGGCACCCAGAATTATGTTGCACGAAGCACAATTTCACATCATTCTGGGTCCATTTGTGTGAAAACAAGGTCCAATCAGGCTGAAACGTTACAAGAAGGTAGAATCTATTGAGTTGTAAGTGATCTGAACATTTCATGATGATCGTACATTCCTATAGGGGGTCAAACCATGTCCCAAAGGTCATCGGGCCTGGTGTCACTTTAAAGAAGTAGTCCAGTTACACCTTTGTTGGCTTATAACTTGGCTTTTGAATATCCTAGAGAGGTCAGGTTTCTTTTAGAGTACTCCAATTAACAGCCCCCATTACCCCAAAAAGGAATGGAGTCATTAGCACTTATGGTTTGTAAATGGCACCCAGAATTATGTTGCACGAAGCACAATTTCACATCATTCTGGGTTCATTTGTGTGAAAACAAGGTCCAATCAGGCTGAAACGTTACAGGAAGGTAGAATCTATTGAGTTGTAAGTGATCTGAACGTTTCATGATGATAGCACTTTCCTAAGGGGGTCAAACCATGTCCCAAAGGTCACCAGATCTGGTGTCAATTTAAAGAAGTAGTCCAGTTACACCTTTGTTGGCTTATAACTTGGCTTCTGAATGTCCTAGAGAGATCAGGTTTGTTTTAGTGTACTCCAATCAACAGCCCCTACAACCACAAAAAAGAATGGAGTCATTAGCACTTGTGGTTTGTAAATGGCACCCAGAATTATGTTGCACGAAGCACAATTTCACATCATTCTGGGTCCATTTGTGTGAAAACAAGGTCCAATCAGGCTGAAACGTTACAAGAAGGTAGAATCTATTGAGTTGAAAGTGATCTGAACGTTTCATGATGATCACACATTCCTATAGGGGGTCAAACCATGTCCCAAAGGTCACCGGGCCTGGTGTCACTTTAAAGAAGTAGTCCAGTTACACCTTTGTGGGCTTATAACTTGGCTTCTGAATTTCCTAGAGAGGTCAGGTTTGTTTTGGAGTACTCAAATTAACAGCCCCCATTACCCCAAACAGGAATAGAGTCATTAGCACTTATGGTTTTTAAATGGCACCCAGAATTATGTTGCACGAAGCACAATTTCACATCATTCTGGGTTCATTTGTGTGAAAACAAGGTCAAATCAGGCTGAAACATTACAGGAAGGTAGAATCTATTGAGTTGTAAGTGATCTGAACGTTTCATGACGATAGCACTTTCCTAAGGGTGTCAAACCATGTCCCAAAGATCACCGGATCTGGTGTCAATTTAAAGAAGTAGTCCAGTTACACATTTGTGGGCTTATAACTTGGCTTCTGAATGTCCTAGAGAGATCAGGTTTGTTTTAATGTACTCCAATCAACAGCCCCTACAACCACAAAAAGGAATGGAGTCATTAGCACTTATGGTTTGTAAATGGCACCCAGAATTATGTTGCACGAAGCACAATTTCACATCATTCTGGGTCCATTTGTGTGAAAACAAGGTCCAATCAGGCTGAAACGTTACAAGAAGGTAGAATCTATTGAGTTGTAAGTGATCTGAACATTTCATGATGATCGTACATTCCTATAGGGGGTCAAACCATGTCCCAAAGGTCATCGGGCCTGGTGTCACTTTAAAGAAGTAGTCCAGTTACACATTTGTGGGCTTATAACTTGGCTTCTGAATGTCCTAGAGAGATCAGGTTTGTTTTAATGTACTCCAATCAACAGCCCCTACAACCACAAAAAGGAATGGAGTCATTAGCACTTATGGTTTGTAAATGGCACCCAGAATTATGTTGCACGAAGCACAATTTCACATCATTCTGGGTTCATTTGTGTGAAAACAAGGTCCAATCAGGCTGAAACGTTACAGGAAGGTAGAATCTATTGAGTTGTAAGTGATCTGAACGTTTCATGATGATAGCACTTTCCTAAGGGGGTCAAACCATGTCCCAAAGGTCACCAGATCTGGTGTCAATTTAAAGAAGTAGTCCAGTTACACCTTTGTTGGCTTATAACTTGGCTTCTGAATGTCCTAGAGAGATCAGGTTTGTTTTAGTGTACTCCAATCAACAGCCCCTACAACCACAAAAAAGAATGGAGTCATTAGCACTTGTGGTTTGTAAATGGCACCCAGAATTATGTTGCACGAAGCACAATTTCACATCATTCTGGGTCCATTTGTGTGAAAACAAGGTCCAATCAGGCTGAAACGTTACAAGAAGGTAGAATCTATTGAGTTGAAAGTGATCTGAACGTTTCATGATGATCACACATTCCTATAGGGGGTCAAACCATGTCCCAAAGGTCACCGGGCCTGGTGTCACTTTAAAGAAGTAGTCCAGTTACACCTTTGTGGGCTTATAACTTGGCTTCTGAATATCCTAGAGAGGTCAGGTTTGTTTTAGAGTACTCAAATTAACAGCCCCCATTACCCCAAACAGGAATAGAGTCATTAGCACTTATGGTTTTTAAATGGCACCCAGAATTATGTTGCACGAAGCACAATTTCACATCATTCTGGGTTCATTTGTGTGAAAACAAGGTCAAATCAGGCTGAAACATTACAGGAAGGTAGAATCTATTGAGTTGTAAGTGATCTGAACGTTTCATGACGATAGCACTTTCCTAAGGGTGTCAAACCATGTCCCAAAGATCACCGGATCTGGTGTCAATTTAAAGAAGTAGTCCAGTTACACATTTGTGGGCTTATAACTTGGCTTCTGAATGTCCTAGAGAGATCAGGTTTGTTTTAATGTACTCCAATCAACAGCCCCTACAACCACAAAAAGGAATGGAGTCATTAGCACTTATGGTTTTTAAATGACACCCAGAATTATGTTGCACGAAGCACAATTTCACATCATTCTGGGTTCATTTGTGTGAAAACAAGGTCCAGTCAGGCTGAAACGTTACAGGAAGATAGAATCTATTGAGTTGTAAGTGATCTGAATGTTTCATGATGATAGCACTTTCCTAAGGGGGTCAAACCATGTCCCAAAGGTAACCCGATCTGGTGTCAATTTAAAGAATTAGTCCAGTTACACATTTGTGGGCTTATAACTTGGCTTCTGAATGTCCTAGAGAGATCAGGTTTGTTTTAGTGTACTCCAATCAACAGCCCCTACAACCACAAAAAGGAATGGAGTCATTAGCACTTATGGTTTGGAAATGGCACCCAGAATTATTTTGCACGAAGCACAATTTCACATCATTCTGGGTCCATTTGTGTGAAAACAAGGTCCAATCAGGCTGAAACGTTACAAGAAGGTAGAATCTATTGAGTTTTAAGTGATCTGAACGTTTCATGATGATCGCACATTCTTATAGGGGGTAAAACCATGTCCCAAAGGTCACCGGGCCTTGTGTCACTTTAAATAAGTAGTCCAGTTACACCTTTGTGGGTTTATAACTTGGCTTCTGAATGTCCTAGAGAGGTCACGTTTGTTTTAGTGTACTCCAATCAACAGCCCCTACAACCACAAAAAGGAATGGAGTCATTAGCACCTATGGTTTGTAAATGGCACCCAGAATTATGTTGAACGAAGCACAATTTCACATCATTCTGGGTCCATTTGTGTGAAAACAAGGTCCAATCAGGCTGAAACGTTACAAGAACGTAGAATCTATTGAGTTGTAAGTGATCTGAACATTTAATGATAATCACACATTCCTATAGGGGGTCAAACCATGTCCCAAAGGTCACCGGGCCTGGTGTCACTTTAAAGAAGTAGTCCAGTAACACATTTGTGGGCTTATAACTTGGCTTCTGAATATCCTAGAGAGGTCAGGTTTGTTTTAGAGTACTCCAATTAACAGCCCCCATTACCCCAAAAAGGAATGGAGTCATTAGCACTTATGGTTTTTAAATGGCACCCAGAATTATGTTGCACGAAGCACAATTTCACATCATTCTGGGTTCATTTGTGTGAAAACAAGGTCCAATCAGGCAGAAACGTTACAGGAAGGTAGAATCTATTGAGTTGTAAGTGATCTGAAAGTTTCATGATGATAGCACTTTCCTAAGGGGGTCAAACCATGTCCCAAAGGTCACCGGATCTGGTGTCAATTTAAAGAAGTAGTCCAGTTACACATTTGTGGGCTTATAACTTGGCTTCTGAATGTCCTAGAGAGATCAGGTTTGTTTTAGTGTACTCCAATCAACAGCCCCTACAACCACAAAAAGGAATGGAGTCATTAGCACTTATGGTTTGTAAATGGCACCCAGAATTATGTTGCACGAAGCACAATTTCACATCATTCTGGGTCCATTTGTGTGAAAACAAGGTCCAATCAGGCTGAAACGTTACAAGAAGGTAGAATCTATTGAGTTGTAAGTGATATGAACGTTTCATGATGATTACACATTCCTATAGGGGGTCAAACCATGTCCCAAAGGTCACCGGGCCTGGTGTCAATTTAAAGAAGTAGTCCAGTTACACATTTGTGGGCTTATAACTTGGCTTCTGAATATCCTAGAGAGGTCAGGTTTGTTTTAGAGTACTCCAATTAACAGCCCCCATTACCACAAAAAGGAATGGAGTCATTAGCACTTATGGTTTTTAAATGGCACCCAGAATTATGTTGCACGAAGCACAATTTCACATCATTCTGGGTTCATTTGTGTGAAAAAAAGGTCCAATCAGGCTGAAACGTTACAGGAAGGTAGAATCTATTGAGTTGTAAGTGATCTGAACGTTTCATGATGATAGCACTTTCCTATGGGGGTCGAACCATGTCCCAAACGTCACCGGATCTGGTGTCAATTTAAAGAAGTAGTCCATTTACACCTTTGTGGGCTTATAACTTGGCTTCTGAATATCCTAGAGAGGTCAGGTTTGTTTTAGGGTACTCCAATCAACAGCCCCTATTGCCCCAAAAAGGAATGGAGTCATTAGCTCTTATGGTTTTTAAATGACACCCAGAATTATGTTGCACGAACCACAATTTTACATCATTCTGGGTCCATTTGTGTGAAAACAAGGTCCAATCAGGCTGAAACGCTACAGGAAGGTAGAATCTATTGAGTTGTAAGTGATCTGAACGTTTCATGATGATCGCGCATTCCTAAAGGGGTCAAACCATGTCCCAAAGGTCACCGGATCTGGTGTCACTTTAAAGAAGTAGTCCAGTTACACCTTTGTGGGCTTATAACTTGGCTTCTGAATGTCCTAGAGAGATCAGGTTTGTTTTAGTGTACTCCAATCATCAGCCCCTACAACCTCAAAAATAAATGGAGTCATCAGCACTTATGGTTTTTAAATGGACCCCAGAATTATGTTGCACGAAGCACAATTTCACATCATTCTGGGTCCATTTGTGTGAAAACAAGGTCCAATCAGGCTGAAACGTTACAAGAAGGTAGAATCTATTGAGTTGTAAGTGATCTGAACGTTTCATGATGATCGCACATTCTTATAGGGGGTAAAACCATGTCCCAAAGGTCACCGGGCCTTGTGTCACTTTAAAGAAGTAGTCCAGTTACACATTTGTGGGCTTATAACTTGGCTTCTGAATGTCCTAGAGAGATCAGGTTTGTTTTAGTGTACTCCAATCATCAGCCCCTACAACCTCAAAAAGAAATGGAGTCATCAGCACTTATGGTTTTTAAATGGCACCCAGAATTATGTTGCACGAAGCACAATTTCACATCATTCTGGGTCCATTTGTGTGAAAACAAGGTCCAATTAGGCTGAAATGTTACAGGAAGGTAGAATCTATTGAGTTGTAAGTGATCTGAACGTTTCATGATGATAGCACTATCCTAAGGGGGTCAAACCATGTCCCAAAGGTCACCGGATCTGGTGTCAATTTAAAGAAGTAGTCCTGTTACACATTTGTGGGCTTATAACTTGGCTTCTGAATATCCTAGAGAGGTCAGGTTTGTTTTAGAGTACTCCAATTAACAGCCCCCATTACCCCAAAAAGGAATGGAGTCATTAGCACTTATGGTTTTTAAATGGCACCCAGAATTATGTTGCACGAAGCACAATTTCACATCATTCTGGGTTCATTTGTGTGAAAACAAGGTCCAATCAGGCAGAAACGTTACAGGAAGGTAGAATCTATTGAGTTGTAAGTGATCTGAAAGTTTCATGATGATAGCACTTTCCTAAGGGGGTCAAACCATGTCCCAAAGGTCACCGGATCTGGTGTCAATTTAAATAAGTAGTCCAGTTACACATTTGTGGGCTTATAACTTGGCTTCTGAATGTCCTAGAGAGATCAGGGTTGTTTTAGTGTACTCCAATCAACAGCCCCTACAACCACAAAAAGGAATGGAGTCATTAGCACTTATGGTTTGTAAATGGCACCCAGAATTATGTTGCACGAAGCACAATTTCACATCATTCTGGGTCCATTTGTGTGAAAACAAGGTCCAATCAGGCTGAAACGTTACAAGAAGGTAGAATCTATTGAGTTGTAAGTGATATGAACGTTTCATGATGATTACACATTCCTATAGGGGGTCAAACCATGTCCCAAAGGTCACCGGGCCTGGTGTCACTTTAAAGAAGTAGTCCAGTTACACCTTTGTGGGCTTATAACTTGGCTTCTGAATATCCTAGAGAGGTCAGGTTTGTTTTAGAGTACTCCAATTAACAGCCCCCATTACCACAAAAAGGAATGGAGTCATTAGCACTTATGGTTTTTAAATGGCACCCAGAATTATGTTGCACGAAGCACAATTTCACATCATTCTGGGTTCATTTGTGTGAAAACAAGGTCCAATCAGGCTGAAACTTTACAGGAAGGTAGAATCTATTGAGTTGTAAATGATCTGAACGTTTCATGATGATAGCACTTTCCTATGGGGGTCGAACCATGTCCCAAACGTCACCGGATCTGGTGTCAATTTAAAGAAGTAGTCCATTTACACCTTTGTGGGCTTATAACTTGGCTTCTGAATATCCTAGAGAGGTCAGGTTTGTTTTAGGGTACTCCAATCAACAGCCCCTATTGCCCCAAAAAGGAATGGAGTCATTAGCTCTTATGGTTTTTAAATGACACCCAGAATTATGTTGCACGAACCACAATTTTACATCATTCTGGGTCCATTTGTGTGAAAACAAGGTCCAATCAGGCTGAAACGCTACAGGAAGGTAGAATCTATTGAGTTGTAAGTGATCTGAACGTTTCATGATGATCGCGCATTCCTAAAGGGGTCAAACCATGTCCCAAAGGTCACCGGATCTGGTGTCACTTTAAAGAAGTAGTCCAGTTACACATTTGTGGGCTTATAACTTGGCTTCTGAATGTCCTAGAGAGGTCAGGTTTGTTTTAGTGTACTCCAATCAACAGCCCCTACAACCACAAAAAGGAATGGAGTCAATAGCACTTATGGTTTGTAAATGGCACCCAGAATTATGTTGCACGAAGCACAATTTCACATCATTTTGGGTCCATTTGTGTGAAAACAAAGTCCAATCAGGCTGAAACGTTACAAGAAGGGAGAATCTATTGAGTTGTAAGTGAACTGATTGTTTCATGATGATCGCACATTCCTATAGGGGGTCAAACCATGTCCCAAAGGTCAACGGGCCTGGTGTCACTTTAAAGAAGTAGTCCAGTTACACCTTTGTGGGCTTATAACTTGGCTTCTGAATGTCCTAGAGAGATCAGGTTTGTTTTAGTGTACTCCAATCATCAGCCCCTACAACCTCAAAAAGAAATGGAGTCATCAGCACTTATGGTTTTTAAATGGCACCCAGAATTATGTTGCACGAAGCACAATTTCACATCATTCTGGGTTCATTTGTGTGAAAACAAAGTCCAATCAGGCTGAAACGTTACAAGAAGGGAGAATCTATTGAGTTGTAAGTGATCTGAACGTTTCATGATGATCGCACATTCCTATAGGGGGTCAAACCATGTCCCAAAGGTCACCGGGCCTTGTGTCACTTTAAAGAAGTAGTCCAGTTACACCTTTGTGGGCTTATAACTTGGCTTCTGAATATCCTAGAGAGGTCAGGTTTGTTTTAGAGTACTCCAATTAACAGCCCCATTACCCCAAAAAGGAATGGAATCATTAGCACTTATGGTTTTTAAATGACACCCAGAATTATGTTGCACGAAGCACAATTTCACATCATTCTGGGTTCATTTGTGTGAAAACAAGGTCCAGTCAGGCTGAAACGTTACAGGAAGGTAGAATCTATTGAGTTGTAAGTGATCTGAATGTTTCATGATGATAGCACTTTCCTAAGGGGGTCAAACCATGTCCCAAAGGTAACCCGATCTGGTGTCAATTTAAAGAATTAGTCCAGTTACACATTTGTGGGCTTATAACTTGGCTTCTGAATGTCCTAGAGAGATCAGGTTTGTTTTAGTGTACTCCAATCAACAGCCCCTACAACCACAAAAAGGAATGGAGTCATTAGCACTTATGGTTTGGAAATGGCACCCAGAATTATGTTGCATGAAGCACAATTTCACATCATTCTGGGTCCATTTGTGTGAAAACAAGGTCCAATCAGGCTGAAACGTTACAAGAAGGTAGAATCTATTGAGTTGTAAGTGATCTGAACGTTTCATGATGATCGCACATTCTTATAGGGGGTAAAACCATCTCCCAAAGGTCACCGGGCCTTGTGTCACTTTAAATAAGTAGTCCAGTTACACCTTTGTGGGTTTATAACTTGGCTTCTGAATGTCCTAGAGAGGTCAGGTTTGTTTTAGTGTACTCCAATGAACAGCCCCTACAACCACAAAAAAGAATGGAGTCATTAGCACCTATGGTTTGTAAATGGCACCCAGAATTATGTTGAACGAAGCACAATTTCACATCATTCTGGGTCCATTTGTGTGAAAACAAGGTCCAATCAGGCTGAAACGTTACAAGAAGGTAGAATCTATTGAGTTGAAAGTGATCTGAACGTTTCATGATGATCACACATTCCTATAGGGGGTCAAACCATGTCCCAAAGGTCACCGGGCCTGGTGTCACTTTAAAGAAGTAGTCCAGTTACACCTTTGTGGGCTTATAACTTGGCTTCTGAATATCCTAGAGAGGTCAGGTTTGTTTTAGAGTACTCAAATTAACAGCCCCCATTACCCCAAACAGGAATAGAGTCATTAGCACTTATGGTTTTTAAATGGCACCCAGAATTATGTTGCACGAAGCACAATTTCACATCATTCTGGGTTCATTTGTGTGAAAACAAGGTCAAATCAGGCTGAAACATTACAGGAAGGTAGAATCTATTGAGTTGTAAGTGATCTGAACGTTTCATGACGATAGCACTTTCCTAAGGGTGTCAAACCATGTCCCAAAGATCACCGGATCTGGTGTCAATTTAAAGAAGTAGTCCAGTTACACATTTGTGGGCTTATAACTTGGCTTCTGAATGTCCTAGAGAGATCAGGTTTGTTTTAATGTACTCCAATCAACAGCCCCTACAACCACAAAAAGGAATGGAGTCATTAGCACTTATGGTTTGTAAATGGCACCCAGAATTATGTTGCACGAAGCACAATTTCACATCATTCTGGGTCCATTTGTGTGAAAACAAGGTCCAATCAGGCTGAAACGTTACAAGAAGGTAGAATCTATTGAGTTGTAGGTGATCTGGACGTTTCATGATGATAGCACTTTCCTAAGGGGGTCAAACCATGTCCCAAAGGTCACCGGATCTGGTGTCAATTTAAAGTAGTAGTCCAGTTACACCTTTGTGGGCTTATAACTTGGCTTCTGGATGTCCTAGAGAGGTCAGGTTTGTTTTATTGTACTCCAATCAACAGCCCCTACAACCACAAAAAAGAATGGAGTCATTAGCACTTATGGGTTGTAAATGGCACCCAGAATTATGTTGCACGAAGCACAATTTCTCATAATTCTGGGTCCATTGTGTGAAAACAAGGTCCAATCAGGCTGAAACGTTACAAGAAGGTAGAATCTATTGAGTTGTAAGTGATCTGAACGTTTCATGATGATCGCACATTCCTATAGGGGGTCAAACCATGTCCCAAAGGTCACCAGGCCTGGTGTCACTTTAAAGAAGTAGTCCAGTTACACCTTTGTGGGCTTATAACTTGGCTTCTGAATATCCTAGAGAGGTCAGGTTTGTTTTAGAGTACTCCAATTAACAGCCCCATTACCCCAAAAAGGAATGGAATCATTAGCACTTATGGTTTTTAAATGACACCCAGAATTATGTTGCACGAAGCACAATTTCACATCATTCTGGGTTCATTTGTGTGAAAACAAGGTCCAGTCAGGCTGAAACGTTACAGGAAGATAGAATCTATTGAGTTGTAAGTGATCTGAATGTTTCATGATGATAGCACTTTCCTAAGGGGGTCAAACCATGTCCCAAAGGTAACCCGATCTGGTGTCAATTTAAAGAATTAGTCCAGTTACACATTTGTGGGCTTATAACTTGGCTTCTGAATGTCCTAGAGAGATCAGGTTTGTTTTAGTGTACTCCAATCAACAGCCCCTACAACCACAAAAAGGAATGGAGTCATTAGCACTTATGGTTTGGAAATGGCACCCAGAATTATTTTGCACGAAGCACAATTTCACATCATTCTGGGTCCATTTGTGTGAAAACAAGGTCCAATCAGGCTGAAACGTTACAAGAAGGTAGAATCTATTGAGTTTTAAGTGATCTGAACGTTTCATGATGATCGCACATTCTTATAGGGGGTAAAACCATGTCCCAAAGGTCACCGGGCCTTGTGTCACTTTAAATAAGTAGTCCAGTTACACCTTTGTGGGTTTATAACTTGGCTTCTGAATGTCCTAGAGAGGTCACGTTTGTTTTAGTGTACTCCAATCAACAGCCCCTACAACCACAAAAAGGAATGGAGTCATTAGCACCTATGGTTTGTAAATGGCACCCAGAATTATGTTGAACGAAGCACAATTTCACATCATTCTGGGTCCATTTGTGTGAAAACAAGGTCCAATCAGGCTGAAACGTTACAAGAACGTAGAATCTATTGAGTTGTAAGTGATCTGAACATTTAATGATAATCACACATTCCTATAGGGGGTCAAACCATGTCCCAAAGGTCACCGGGCCTGGTGTCACTTTAAAGAAGTAGTCCAGTAACACATTTGTGGGCTTATAACTTGGCTTCTGAATATCCTAGAGAGGTCAGGTTTGTTTTAGAGTACTCCAATTAACAGCCCCCATTACCCCAAAAATGAATGGAGTCATTAGCACTTATGGTTTTTAAATGGCAGCCAGAATTATGTTGCACGAATCACAATTTCACATCATTCTGGGTTCATTTGTGTGAAAACAAGGTCCAATCAGGCTGAAACGTTACAGGAAGTTAGAATCTATTGAGTTGTAAGTGATCTGAACGTTTCATGATGATAGCACTTTCCTATAGCGGGTAAAACCATGTCCCAAAGGTCACAGGGCCTGGTGTCACTTTAAAGAAGTAGTCCAGTTACACATTTGTGGGCTTATAACTTGGCTTCTGAATGTCCTAGAGAGATCAGGTTTGTTTTAGTGTACTCCAATCATCAGCCCCTACAACCTCAAAAAGAAATGGAGTCATCAGCACTTATGGTTTTTAAATGGCACCCAGAATTATGTTGCACGAAGCACAATTTCACATCATTCTGGGTCCATTTGTGTGAAAACAAGGTCCAATTAGGCTGAAATGTTACAGGAAGGTAGAATATATTGAGTTGTAAGTGATCTGAACGTTTCATGATGATAGCACTATCCTAAGGGGGTCAAACCATGTCCCAAAGGTCACCGGATCTGGTGTCAATTTAAAGAAGTAGTCCTGTTACACATTTGTGGGCTTATAACTTGGCTTCTGAATATCCTAGAGAGGTCAGGTTTGTTTTAGAGTACTCCAATTAACAGCCCCCATTACCCCAAAAAGGAATGGAGTCATTAGCACTTAGGGTTTTTAAATGGCACCCAGAATTATGTTGCACGAAGCACAATTTCACATCATTCTGGGTTCATTTGTGTGAAAACAAGGTCCAATCAGGCAGAAACGTTACAGGAAGGTAGAATCTATTGAGTTGTAAGTGATCTGAAAGTTTCATGATGATAGCACTTTCCTAAGGGGGTCAAACCATGTCCCAAAGGTCACCGGATCTGGTGTCAATTTAAAGAAGTAGTCCAGTTACACATTTGTGGGCTTATAACTTGGCTTCTGAATGTCCTAGAGAGATCAGGTTTGTTTTAGTGTACTCCAATCAACAGCCCCTACAACCACAAAAAGGAATGGAGTCATTAGCACTTATGGTTTGTAAATGGCACCCAGAATTATGTTGCACGAAGCACAATTTCACATCATTCTGGGTCCATTTGTGTGAAAACAAGGTCCAATCAGGCTGAAACGTTACAAGAAGGTAGAATCTATTGAGTTGTAAGTGATATGAACGTTTCATGATGATTACACATTCCTATAGGGGGTCAAACCATGTCCCAAAGGTCACCGGGCCTGGTGTCAATTTAAAGAAGTAGTCCAGTTACACATTTGTGGGCTTATAACTTGGCTTCTGAATATCCTAGAGAGGTCAGGTTTGTTTTAGAGTACTCCAATTAACAGCCCCCATTACCACAAAAGGAATGGAGTCATTAGCACTTATGGTTTTTAAATGGCACCCAGAATTATGTTGCACGAAGCACAATTTCACATCATTCTGGGTTCATTTGTGTGAAAAAAAGGTCCAATCAGGCTGAAACGTTACAGGAAGGTAGAATCTATTGAGTTGTAAGTGATCTGAACGTTTCATGATGATAGCACTTTCCTATGGGGGTCGAACCATGTCCCAAACGTCACCGGATCTGGTGTCAATTTAAAGAAGTAGTCCATTTACACCTTTGTGGGCTTATAACTTGGCTTCTGAATGTCCTAGAGAGATCAGGTTTGTTTTAGTGTACTCCAATCATCAGCCCCTACAACCTCAAAAAGAAATGGAGTCATCAGCACTTATGGTTTTTAAATGGACCCCAGAATTATGTTGCACGAAGCACAATTTCACATCATTCTGGGTCCATTTGTGTGAAAACAAGGTCCAATCAGGCTGAAACGTTACAAGAACGTATAACCTATTGAGTTGTAAGTGATCTGAACATTTAATGATAATCACACATTCCTATAGGGGGTCAAACCATGTCCCAAAGGTCACCGGGCCTGGTGTCACTTTAAAGAAGTAGTCCAGTAACACATTTGTGGGCTTATAACTTGGCTTCTGAATATCCTAGAGAGGTCAGGTTTGTTTTAGAGTACTCCAATTAACAGCCCCCATTACCCCAAAAATGAATGGAGTCATTAGCACTTATGGTTTTTAAATGGCAGCCAGAATTATGTTGCACGAAGCACAATTTCACATCATTCTGGGTTCATTTGTGTGAAAACAAGGTCCAATCAGGCTGAAACGTAACAGGAAGTTAGAATCTATTGAGTTGTAAGTGATCTGAACGTTTCATGATGATAGCACTTTCCTATAGCGGGTAAAACCATGTCCCAAAGGTCACAGGGCCTGGTGTCACTTTAAAGAAGTAGTCCAGTTACACATTTGTGGGCTTATAACTTGGCTTCTGAATGTCCTAGAGAGATCAGGTTTGTTTTAGTGTACTCCAATCATCAGCCCCTACAACCTCAAAAAGAAATGGAGTCATCAGCACTTATGGTTTTTAAATGGCACCCAGAATTATGTTGCACGAAGCACAATTTCACATCATTCTGGGTCCATTTGTGTGAAAACAAGGTCCAATTAGGCTGAAATGTTACAGGAAGGTAGAATCTATTGAGTTGTAAGTGATCTGAACGTTTCATGATGATAGCACTATCCTAAGGGGGTCAAACCATGTCCCAAAGGTCACCGGATCTGGTGTCAATTTAAAGAAGTAGTCCTGTTACACATTTGTGGGCTTATAACTTGGCTTCTGAATATCCTAGAGAGGTCAGGTTTGTTTTAGAGTACTCCAATTAACAGCCCCCATTACCCCAAAAAGGAATGGAGTCATTAGCACTTATGGTTTTTAAATGGCACCCAGAATTATGTTGCACGAAGCACAATTTCACATCATTCTGGGTTCATTTGTGTGAAAACAAGGTCCAATCAGGCAGAAACGTTACAGGAAGGTAGAATCTATTGAGTTGTAAGTGATCTGAAAGTTTCATGATGATAGCACTTTCCTAAGGGGGTCAAACCATGTCCCAAAGGTCACCGGATCTGGTGTCAATTTAAAGAAGTAGTCCAGTTACACATTTGTGGGCTTATAACTTGGCTTCTGAATGTCCTAGAGAGATCAGGGTTGTTTTAGTGTACTCCAATCAACAGCCCCTACAACCACAAAAAGGAATGGAGTCATTAGCACTTATGGTTTGTAAATGGCACCCAGAATTATGTTGCACGAAGCACAATTTCACATCATTCTGGGTCCATTTGTGTGAAAACAAGGTCCAATCAGGCTGAAACGTTACAAGAAGGTAGAATCTATTGAGTTGTAAGTGATATGAACGTTTCATGATGATTACACATTCCTATAGGGGGTCAAACCATGTCCCAAAGGTCACCGGGCCTGGTGTCACTTTAAAGAAGTAGTCCAGTTACACCTTTGTGGGCTTATAACTTGGCTTCTGAATATCCTAGAGAGGTCAGGTTTGTTTTAGAGTACTCCAATTAACAGCCCCCATTACCACAAAAAGGAATGGAGTCATTAGCACTTATGGTTTTTAAATGGCACCCAGAATTATGTTGCACGAAGCACAATTTCACATCATTCTGGGTTCATTTGTGTGAAAACAAGGTCCAATCAGGCTGAAACTTTACAGGAAGGTAGAATCTATTGAGTTGTAAATGATCTGAACGTTTCATGATGATAGCACTTTCCTATGGGGGTCGAACCATGTCCCAAACGTCACCGGATCTGGTGTCAATTTAAAGAAGTAGTCCATTTACACCTTTGTGGGCTTATAACTTGGCTTCTGAATATCCTAGAGAGGTCAGGTTTGTTTTAGGGTACTCCAATCAACAGCCCCTATTGCCCCAAAAAGGAATGGAGTCATTAGCTCTTATGGTTTTTAAATGACACCCAGAATTATGTTGCACGAACCACAATTTTACATCATTCTGGGTCCATTTGTGTGAAAACAAGGTCCAATCAGGCTGAAACGCTACAGGAAGGTAGAATCTATTGAGTTGTAAGTGATCTGAACGTTTCATGATGATCGCGCATTCCTAAAGGGGTCAAACCATGTCCCAAAGGTCACCGGATCTGGTGTCACTTTAAAGAAGTAGTCCAGTTACACATTTGTGGGCTTATAACTTGGCTTCTGAATGTCCTAGAGAGGTCAGGTTTGTTTTAGTGTACTCCAATCAACAGCCCCTACAACCACAAAAAGGAATGGAGTCAATAGCACTTATGGTTTGTAAATGGCACCCAGAATTATGTTGCACGAAGCACAATTTCACATCATTTTGGGTCCATTTGTGTGAAAACAAAGTCCAATCAGGCTGAAACGTTACAAGAAGGGAGAATCTATTGAGTTGTAAGTGAACTGATTGTTTCATGATGATCGCACATTCCTATAGGGGGTCAAACCATGTCCCAAAGGTCAACGGGCCTGGTGTCACTTTAAAGAAGTAGTCCAGTTACACCTTTGTGGGCTTATAACTTGGCTTCTGAATGTCCTAGAGAGATCAGGTTTGTTTTAGTGTACTCCAATCATCAGCCCCTACAACCTCAAAAAGAAATGGAGTCATCAGCACTTATGGTTTTTAAATGGCACCCAGAATTATGTTGCACGAAGCACAATTTCACATCATTCTGGGTTCATTTGTGTGAAAACAAAGTCCAATCAGGCTGAAACGTTACAAGAAGGGAGAATCTATTGAGTTGTAAGTGATCTGAAAGTTTCATGATGATCGCACATTCCTATAGGGGGTCAAACCATGTCCCAAAGGTCACCGGGCCTTGTGTCACTTTAAAGAAGTAGTCCAGTTACACCTTTGTGGGCTTATAACTTGGCTTCTGAATATCCTAGAGAGGTCAGGTTTGTTTTAGAGTACTCCAATTAACAGCCCCATTACCCCAAAAAGGAATGGAATCATTAGCACTTATGGTTTTTAAATGACACCCAGAATTATGTTGCACGAAGCACAATTTCACATCATTCTGGGTTCATTTGTGTGAAAACAAGGTCCAGTCAGGCTGAAACGTTACAGGAAGGTAGAATCTATTGAGTTGTAAGTGATCTGAATGTTTCATGATGATAGCACTTTCCTAAGGGGGTCAAACCATGTCCCAAAGGTAACCCGATCTGGTGTCAATTTAAAGAATTAGTCCAGTTACACATTTGTGGGCTTATAACTTGGCTTCTGAATGTCCTAGAGAGATCAGGTTTGTTTTAGTGTACTCCAATCAACAGCCCCTACAACCACAAAAAGGAATGGAGTCATTAGCACTTATGGTTTGGAAATGGCACCCAGAATTATGTTGCATGAAGCACAATTTCACATCATTCTGGGTCCATTTGTGTGAAAACAAGGTCCAATCAGGCTGAAACGTTACAAGAAGGTAGAATCTATTGAGTTGTAAGTGATCTGAACGTTTCATGATGATCGCACATTCTTATAGGGGGTAAAACCATCTCCCAAAGGTCACCGGGCCTTGTGTCACTTTAAATAAGTAGTCCAGTTACACCTTTGTGGGTTTATAACTTGGCTTCTGAATGTCCTAGAGAGGTCAGGTTTGTTTTAGTGTACTCCAATGAACAGCCCCTACAACCACAAAAAAGAATGGAGTCATTAGCACCTATGGTTTGTAAATGGCACCCAGAATTATGTTGAACGAAGCACAATTTCACATCATTCTGGGTCCATTTGTGTGAAAACAAGGTCCAATCAGGCTGAAACGTTACAAGAACGTAGAATCTATTGAGTTGTAAGTGATCTGAACATTTAATGATAATCACACATTCCTATAGGGGGTCAAACCATGTCCCAAAGGTCACCGGGCCTGGTGTCACTTTAAAGAAGTAGACCAGTAACACATTTAAGGGGTTATAACTTGGCTTCTGAATATCCTAGAGAGGTCAGGTTTGTTTTAGAGTACTCCAATTAACAGCCCCCATTACCCCAAAAATGAATGGAGTCATTAGCACTTATGGTTTTTAAATGGCAGCCAGAATTATGTTGCACGAAGCACAATTTCACATCATTCTGGGTTCATTTGTGTGAAAACAAGGTCCAATCAGGCTGAAACGTTACAGGAAGTTAGAATCTATTGAGTTGTAAGTGATCTGAACGTTTCATGATGATAGCACTTTCCTATAGCGGGAAAAACCATGTCCCAAAGGTCACAGGGCCTGGTGTCACTTTAAAGAAGTAGTCCAGTTACACATTTGTGGGCTTATAACTTGGCTTCTGAATGTCCTAGAGAGATCAGGTTTGTTTTAGTGTACTCCAATCATCAGCCCCTACAACCTCAAAAAGAAATGGAGTCATCAGCACTTATGGTTTTTAAATGGAACCCAGAATTATGTTGCACGAAGCACAATTTCACATCATTCTGGGTCCATTTGTGTGAAAACAAGGTCCAATTAGGCTGAAATGTTACAGGAAGGTAGAATCTATTGAGTTGTAAGTGATCTGAACGTTTCATGATGATAGCACTATCCTAAGGGGGTCAAACCATGTCCCAAAGGTCACCGGATCTGGTGTCAATTTAAAGAAGTAGTCCTGTTACACATTTGTGGGCTTATAACTTGGCTTCTGAATATCCTAGAGAGGTCAGGTTTGTTTTAGAGTACTCCAATTAACAGCCCCCATTACCCCAAAAAGGAATGGAGTCATTAGCACTTATTGTTTTTAAATGGCACCCAGAATTATGTTGCACGAAGCACAATTTCACATCATTCTGGGTTCATTTGTGTGAAAACAAGGTCCAATCAGGCAGAAACGTTACAGGAAGGTAGAATCTATTGAGTTGTAAGTGATCTGAAAGTTTCATGATGATAGCACTTTCCTAAGGGGGTCAAACCATGTCCCAAAGGTCACCGGATCTGGTGTCAATCTAAAGAAGTAGTCCAGTTACACATTTGTGGGCTTATAACTTGGCTTCTGAATGTCCTAGAGAGATCAGGGTTGTTTTAGTGTACTTCAATCAACAGCCCCTACAACCACAAAAAGGAATGGAGTCATTAGCACTTATGGTTTGTAAATGGCACCCAGAATTATGTTGCACGAAGCACAATTTCACATCATTCTGGGTCCATTTGTGTGAAAACAAGGTCCAATCAGGCTGAAACGTTACAAGAAGGTAGAATCTATTGAGTTGTAAGTGATATGAACGTTTCATGATGATTACACATTCCTATAGGGGGTCAAACCATGTCCCAAAGGTCACCGGGCCTGGTGTCACTTTAAAGAAGTAGTCCAGTTACACCTTTGTGGGCTTATAACTTGGCTTCTGAATATCCTAGAGAGGTCAGGTTTGTTTTAGAGTACTCCAATTAACAGCCCCCATTACCACAAAAAGGAATGGAGTCATTAGCACTTATGGTTTTTAAATGGCACCCAGAATTATGTTGCACGAAGCACAATTTCACATCATTCTGGGTTCATTTGTGTGAAAACAAGGTCCAATCAGGCTGAAACTTTACAGGAAGGTAGAATCTATTGAGTTGTAAATGATCTGAACGTTTCATGATGATAGCACTTTCCTATGGGGGTCGAACCATGTCCCAAACGTCACCGGATCTGGTGTCAATTTAAAGAAGTAGTCCATTTACACCTTTGTGGGCTTATAACTTGGCTTCTGAATATCCTAGAGAGGTCAGGTTTGTTTTAGGGTACTCCAATCAACAGCCCCTATTGCCCCAAAAAGGAATGGAGTCATTAGCTCTTATGGTTTTTAAATGACACCCAGAATTATGTTGCACGAACCACAATTTTACATCATTCTGGGTCCATTTGTGTGAAAACAAGGTCCAATCAGGCTGAAACGCTACAGGAAGGTAGAATCTATTGAGTTGTAAGTGATCTGAACGTTTCATGATGATCGCGCATTCCTAAAGGGGTCAAACCATGTCCCAAAGGTCACCGGATCTGGTGTCACTTTAAAGAAGTAGTCCAGTTACACATTTGTGGGCTTATAACTTGGCTTCTGAATGTCCTAGAGAGATCAGGTTTGTTTTAGTGTACTCCAATCAACAGGCCCTACAACCACAAAAGGGAATTGAGTCATTAGCACTTATGGTTTGTAAATGGCACCCAGAATTATGTTGCACTAAGCACAATTTCACATCATTCTGGGTTCATTTGTGTGAAAACAAGGTCCAATCAGGCTGAAACTTCACAGGAAGGTAGAATCTATTGAGTTGTAGGTGATCTGAACGTTTCATGATGATAGCACTTTCCTAAGGGGGTCAAACCATGTCCAAAACGTCACCGGATCTGGCGTCAATTTAAAGAAGTAGTCCAGTTACACATTTGTGGGCTTATAACTTGGCTTGTGAATGTCCTAGAGAGATCATGTTTGTTTTAGTGTACTCCAATCAACAGCCCCTACAACCTCAAAAAGGAATGGAGTCATTAGCACTTATGGTTTGTAAATGGCACCCAGAATTATGTTGCACGAAGCACAATTTCACATCATTCTGGGTCCATTTGTGTGAAAACAAGGTCCAATCAGGCTGAAACGTTACAAGAAGGTAGAATCTATTGAGTTGTAAGTGATCTGAACGTTTCATGATGATCGCACATTCCTATAGGGGGTCAAACCATGTCCCAAAGGTCACCGGGCCTGGTGTCACTTTAAAGAAGTAGTCCAGTTACACATTTGTGGGCTTATAACTTGGCTTTTGAATGTCCTAGAGAGGTCAGGTTTGTTTTAGTGTACTCCAATCAACAGCCCCTACAACCACAAAAAGGAATGGAGTCATTAGCACTTATGGTTTGTAAATGGCACCCAGAATTATGTTGCACGAAGCACAATTTCACATCATTCTGGGTCCATTTGTGTGAAAACAAGGTCCAATCAGGCTGAAACGTTACAAGAAGGTAGAATCTATTGAGTTGTAAGTGATCTGAACGTTTCATGATAATAACACATTCCTATAGGGGGTCAAACCATGTCCCAAAGGTCACCGGGCCTGGTGTCACTTTAAAGAAGTAGTCCAGTTACACATTTGTGGGCTTATAACTGGGCTTCTGAATATCCTAGAGAGATCAGGTTTGTTTTAGTGTACTCCAATTAACAGCCCCCATTACCCCAAAAAGGAATGGAGTCATTAGCACTTATGGTTTTTAAATGGCACCCAGAATTATGTTGCAAGAAGCACAATTTCACATCATTCTGGGTCCATTTGTGTGAAAACAAGGTCCAATCAGGCTGAAACGTTACAGGAAGGTAGAATCTATTGAGTTGTAAGTGATCTGAACGTTTCATGATGATAGCACTTTCCTATGGGGGTCAAACCATGTCCCAAACGTCACCGGATCTGGTGTCAATTTAAAGAAGTAGTCCATTTACACCTTTGTGGGATTATAACTTGGCTTCTGAATATCCTAGAGAGGTCAGGTTTGTTTTAGGGTACTCCAATCAACAGCCCCTATTGCCCCAAAAAGGAATGGAGTCATTAGCTCTTATGGTTTTTAAATGACACCCAGAATTATGTTGCACAAACCACAATTTTACATCATTCTGGGTCCATTTGTGTGAAAACAAGGTCCAATCAGGCTGAAACGCTACAGGAAGGTAGAATCTATTGAGTTGTAAGTGATCTGAACGTTTCATGATGATCGCGCATTCCTAAAGGGGTCAAACCATGTCCCAAAGGTCACCGGATCTGGTGTCACTTTAAAGAAGTAGTCCAGTTACACATTTGTGGGCTTATAACTTGGCTTCTGAATGTCCTAGAGAGATCAGGTTTATTTTAGTGTACTCCAATCAACAGCCCCTACAACCACAAAAAGGAATGGAGTCATTACCACTTATGGTTTGAAAATGGCACCCAGAATTATGTTGCACGAAGCACAATTTCAAATCATTCTAGGTTCATTTGTGTGAAAACAAGAACCAATCAGGCTGAAACGTTACAGGAAGGTAGAATCTATTGAGTTGTAAGTGTTCAGAACGTTTAATGATGATAGCACTTTCCTAAGGGGGTCAAACCATGTCCCAAACGTCACCGGATCTGGTGTCAATTTAAATAAGTAGTCCAGTTACACATTTGTGGGCTTATAACTTGGCTTCTGAATGTCCTAGAGAGGTCAGGTTTGTTTTATTGTACTCCAATCAACAGCCCCTACAACCACAAAAAAGAATGGAGTCAATAGCACTTATGGTTTGTAAATGGCACCCAGAATTATGTTGCACGAAGCACAATTTCACATCATTCTGGGTTCATTTGTGTGAAAACAAAGTCCAATCAGGCTGAAACGTTACAAGAAGGGAGAATCTATTGAGTTGTAAGTGATCTGAACGTTTCATGATGATCGCACATTCCTATAGGGGGTCAAACCATGTCCCAAAGGTCAACGGGCCTGGTGTCACTTTAAAGAAGTAGTCCAGTTACACCTTTGTGGGCTTATAACTTGGCTTCTGAATGTCCTAGAGAGATCAGGTTTGTTTTAGTGTACTCCAATCAACAGGCCCTACAACCACAAAAGGGAATTGAGTCATTAGCACTTATGGTTTGTAAATGGCACCCAGAATTATGTTGCACTAAGCACAATTTCACATCATTCTGGGTTAATTTGTGTGAAAACAAGGTCCAATCAGGCTGAAACTTTACAGGAAGGTAGAATCTATTGAGTTGTAGGTGATCTGAACGTTTCATGATGATAGCACTTTCCTAAGGGGGTCAAACCATGTCCAAAACGTCACCGGATCTGGCGTCAATTTAAAGAAGTAGTCCAGTTACACATTTGTGGGCTTATAACTTGGCTTCTGAATGTCCTAGAGAGATCATGTTTGTTTTAGTGTACTCCAATCAACAGCCCCTACAACCACAAAAAGGAATGGAGTCATTAGCACTTATGGTTTGTAAATGGCACCCAGAATTATGTTGCACGAAGCACAATTTCACATCATTCTGGGTCCATTTGTGTGAAAACAAGGTCCAATCAGGCTGAAACGTTACAAGAAGGTAGAATCTATTGAGTTGTAAGTGATCTGAACGTTTCATGATAATAACACATTCCTATAGGGGGTCAAACCATGTCCCAAAGGTCACCGGGCCTGGTGTCACTTTAAAGAAGTAGTCCAGTTACACATTTCTGGGCTTATAACTTGGCTTCTGAATATCCTAGAGAGGTCAGGTTTGTTTTAGTGTACTCCAATTAACAGCCCCCATTACCCCAAAATGGAATGGAGTCATTAGCACTTATGGTTTTTAAATGGCACCCAGAATTATGTTGCACGAAGCACAATTTCACATCATTCTGGGTGCATTTGTGTGAAAACAAGGTCCAATCAGGCTGAAACGTTACAGGAAGGTAGAATCTATTGAGTTGTAAGTGATCTGAACGTTTCATGATGATAGCACTTTCCTATGGGGGTCAAACCATGTCCCAAACGTCACCGGATCTGGTGTCAATTTAAAGAAGCAGTCCATTTACACCTTTGTGGGCTTATTACTTGGCTTCTGAATATCCTAGAGAGGTCAGGTTTGTTTTAGGGTACTCCAATCAACAGCCCCTATTGCCCCAAAAAGGAATGGAGTCATTAGCTCTTATGGTTTTTAAATGACACCCAGAATTATGTTGCACGAACCACAATTTTACATCATCCTGGGTCCATTTGTGTGAAAACAAGGTCCAGTCAGGCTGAAACGCTACAGGAAGGTAGAATCTATTGAGTTGTAAGTGATCTGAATGTTTCATGATGATCGCGCATTCCTAAAGGGGTCAAACCATGTCCCAAAGGTCACCGGATCTGGTGTCACTTTAAAGAAGTAGTCCAGTTACACATTTGTGGGCATATAACTTGGCTTCGGAATGTCCTAGAGAGATCAGGTTTATTTTAGTGTACTCCAATCAACTGCCCCTACAACCACAAAAAGGAATGGAGTCATTACCACTTATGGTTTGTAAATGGCACCCAGAATTATGTTGCACGAAGCACAATTTCACATAATTCTGGGTTCATTTGTGTGAAAACAAGAACCAATCAGGCTGAAACGTTACAGGAAGGTAGAATCTATTGAGTTGTAAGTGATCAGAACGTTTCATGATAATAGCACTTTCCTAAGGGGGTCAAACCATGTCCCAAACGTCACCGGATCTGGTGTCAATTTAAATAAGTAGTCCAGTTACACATTTGTGGGCTTATAACTTGGCTTCTGAATGTCCTAGAGAGGTCAGGTTTGTTTTAGTGTACTCCAATCAACAGCCCCTACAACCACAAAAAGGAATGGAGTCAATAGCACTTATGGTTTGTAAATGGCACCCAGAATTATGTTGCACGAAGCACAATTTCACATCATTCTGGGTCCATTTGTGTGAAAACAAAGTCCAATCAGGCTGAAACGTTACAAGAAGGTAGAATCTATTGAGTTGTAAGTGATCTGAACGTTTCATGATGATCGCACATTCCTATAGGGGGTCAAACCATGTCCCAAAGGTCACAGGGCCTGGTGTCACTTTAAAGTTGTCCAGTTACACCTTTGTGGGCTTATAACTTGGCTTCTGAATATCCTAGAGAGGTAAGGTTTGTTTTAGAGTACTCCAATTAACATCCCCCATTACCACAAAAAGGAATTGAGTCATTAGCACTTATGGTTTTTAAATGGCACCCAGAATTATGTTGCACGAAGCACAATTTCACATCATTCTGGGTCCATTTCTCATAAAAAAGCTTCAATCAGGCTGAAACGTCACAGAAAAGTAGAATCTATTGAGTTGTAAATTATTCCTGTGTTTCATGATGATAGCACATTCCTAAGGGTGTCAAATCAGGTCATAAAGGTCACCGGATCACTTGTTCCTTAAAGGCGGGGTTCCAAACACACCTTTGGGGGCTTACAACTTGGCTTCTGAATGTTTCAGAGAGGTCAGGTTTGTTTTAGGGTACTCCAATCAACAGCCCCTATTGCCCCAAAAAGGAATGGAGTCATTAGCTCTTATGGTTTTTAAATGACACCCAGAATTATGTTGCACGAAGCACAATTTCACATCATTCTGGGTCCATTTGTGTGAAAACAAGGTCCAATCAGGCTGAAACGCTACAGGAAGGTAGAATCTATTGAGTTGTAAGTGATCTGAACGTTTCATGATGATCGCACATTCCTAAGGGGGTCAAACCATGTCCCAAAGGTCACCGGATCTGGTGTCACTTTAAAGAAGTAGTCCAGTTACACATTTGTGGGCTTATAACCTGGCTTCTGAATGTCCTAGAGAGATCAGGTTTATTTTAGTGTACTCCAATCAACAGCCCCTACAACCACAAAAAGGAATGGAGGCATTAGCACTCATGGTTTGTAAATGGCACCCAGAATTATGTTGCACGAAGCACAATTTCACATCATTCTGGGTTCATTTGAGTGAAAACAAGAACCAATCAGGCTGAAACGTTACAGGAAGGTAGAATCTATTGAGTTGTAAGTGATATGAACGTTTCATGATGATTACACATTCCTATAGGGGGTCAAACCATGTCCCAAAGGTCACCGGGCCTGGTGTCACTTTAAAGAAGTAGTCCAGTTACACATTTGTGGGCTTATAACTTGGCTTCTGAATGTCCTAAAGAGATCAGGTTTGTTTTATTGTACTCCAATCAACAGCCCCTACAACCACAAAAAGGAATGGAGTCATTAGCACTTATGGTTTGTAAATGGCACCCAGAATTATGTTGCACGAAGCACAATTTCACATCATTCTGGGTCCATTTGTGTGAAAACAAGGTCCAATCAGGCTGAAACGTTACAAGAAGGTAGAATCTATTGAGTTGTAAGTGATCTGAACGTTTCAAGATGATCGCACATTCCTATAGGGGGTCAAACCATGTCCCAAAGGTCACCGGGCCTGGTGTCACTTTAAAGAAGTAGTCCAGTTACACATTTGTGGGCTTATAACTTGGCTTTTGAATGTCCTAGAGATGTCAGGTTTGTTTTAGTGTACTCCAATCAACAGCCCCTACAACCACAAAAAGGAATGGAGTCATTAGCACTTATGGTTTGTAAATGGCACCCAGAATTATGTTGCACGAAGAACAATTTCACATCATTCTGGGTCCATTTGTGTGAAAACAAGGTCCAATCAGGCTGAAACGTTACAAGAAAGTAGAATCTATTGAGTTGTAAGTGATCTGAACGTTTCATGATAATCACACATTCCTATAGGGGGTCAAACCATGTCCCAAAGGTCACCGGGCCTGGTGTCACTTTAAAGAAGTAGTCCAGTTACACATTTGTGGGCTTATAACTTGGCTTCTGAATATCCTAGAGAGGTCAGGTTTGTTTTAGGGTACTCCAATCAACAGCCCCTATTGCCCCAAAAAGGAATGGAGTCATTAGCTCTTATGGTTTTTAAATGACACCCAGAATTATGTTGCACGAAGCACAATTTTACATCATTCTGGGTCCATTTGTGTGAAAACAAGGTCCAATCAGGCTGAAACGCTACAGGAAGGTAGAATCTATTGAGTTGTAAGTGATCTGAACGTTTCATGATGATCGCACATTCCTAAGGGGGTCAATCCATGTCCCAAAGGTCACCGGATCTGGTGTCACTTTAAAGAAGTAGTCCAGTTACACATTTGTGGGCTTATAACTTGGCTTCTGAATGTCCTAGAGAGATCAGGTTTATTTTAGTGTACTCCAATCAACAGCCCCTACAACCACAAAAAGGAATGGAGTCATTAGCACTTATGGTTTGTAAATGGCACCCAGAATTATGTTGCACGAAGCACAATTTCACATCATTCTGGGTTCATTTGTGTGAAAACAAGAACCAATCAGGCTGAAATGTTACAGGAAGGTAGAATCTATTGAGTTGTAAGTGATCAGAACGTTTCATGATGATAGCACTTTCCTAAGGGGGTCAAACCATGTCCCAAACGTCACCGGATCTGGTGTCAATTTAAATAAGTAGTCCAGTTACACATTTGTGGGCTTATAAGTTGGCTTCTGAATGTCCTAGAGAGATCAGGGTTGTTTTAGTGTACTCCAATCAACAGCCCCTACAACCACAAAAAGGAATGGAGTCATTAGCACTTATGGTTTGTAAATGGCACCCAGAATTATGTTGCACGAAGCACAATTTCACATCATTCTGGGTCCATTTGTGTCAAAACAAGGTCCAATCAGGCTGAAACGTTACAAGAAGGTAGAATCTATTGAGTTGTAAGTGATCTGAACGTTTCATGATAATCACACATTCCTATAGGGGGTCAAACCATGTCCCAAAGGTCACCGGGCCTGGTGTCACTTTAAAGAAGTAGTCCAGTTACACATTTGTGGGCTTATAACTTGGCTTCTGAATATCCTAGAGAGGTCAGGTTTGTTTTAGAGTACTCCAATCATCAGCCCCTACAACCTAGAAAAGAAATGGAGTAATTAGCACTTATGGTTTTTAAATGGCACCCAGAATTATGTTGCACGAAGCACAATTTCACATCATTCTGGGTCCGTTTGTGTGAAAACAAGGTCCAATCAGGCTGAAATGTTACAGGAAGGTAGAATCTATTGAGTTGTAAGTGATCTGAACGTTTCATGATGATAGCACTTTCCTAAGGGGGTCAAACCATGTCCCAAAGGTCACCGGATCTGGTGTCAATTTAAAGAAGTAGTCCAGTTACACATTTGTGGGCTTATAACTTGGCTTCTGAATATCCTAGAGAGGTCAGGTTTGTTTTAGAGTACTCCAATTAACAGCCCCCATTACCCCAAAAAGGAATGGAGTCATTAGCACTTATGGTTTTTAAATGGCACCCAGAATTATGTTGCACGAAGCACAATTTCACATCATTCTGGGTTCATTTGTGTGAAAACAAGGTCCAATCAGGCAGAAACGTTACAGGAAGGTAGAATCTATTGAGTTGTAAGTGATCTGAATGTTTCATGATGATAGCACTTTCCTAAGGGGGTCAAATCATGTCCCAAAGGTCACTGGATCTGGTGTCAATTTAAAGAAGTAGTCCAGTTACACATTTGTGGGCTTATAACTTGGCTTCTGAATGTCCTAGAGAGATCAGGGTTGTTTTAGTGTACTCCAATCAACAGCCCCTACAACCACAAAAATGAATGGAGTCATTAGCACTTATGGTTTGTAAATGGCACCCAGAATTATGTTGCACGAAGCACAATTTCACATCATTCTGGGTCCATTTGTGTGAAAACAAGGTCCAATCAGGCTGAAACGTTACAAGAAGGTAGAATCTATTGAGTTGTAAGTGATATGAACGTTTCATGATGACTGCACATTCCTATAGGGGGTCGAACCATGTCCCAAAGGTCACCGGGCCTGGTGTCACTTTAAAGAAGTAGTCCAGTTACACCTTTGTGGGCTTATAACTTGGCTTCTGAATATCCTAGAGAGGTCAGGTTTGTTTTAGAGTACTCCAATTAACAGCCCCCATTACCACAAAAAGGAATGGAGTCATTAGCACTTATGGTTTTTAAATGGCACCCAGAATTATGTTGCACGAAGCACAATTTCACATCATTCTGGGTTCTTTTGTGTGAAAACAAGGTCCACTAAGGCTGAAACGTTACAGGAAGGTAGAATCTATTGAGTTGTAAGTGATCTGAACGTTTCATGATGATCGCACATTCCTATAGCGGGTAAAACCATGTCCCAAAGGTCACAGGGCCTGGTGTCACTTTAAAGAAGTAGTCCAGTTACATATTTGTGGGCTTATAACTTGGCTTCTGAATGTCCTAGAGAGATCAGGTTTGTTTTAGTGTACTCCAATCATCAGCCCCTACAACCTCAAAAAGAAATGGAGTCATTAGCACTTATGGTTTTTAAATGGCACCCAGAATTATGTTGCACGAAGCACAATTTCACATCATTCTGGGTCCATTTGTGTGAAAACAAGGTCCAATTAGGCTGAAATGTTACAGGAACGTAGAATCTATTGAGTTGTAAGTGATCTGAACGTTTCATGATGATAGCACTTTCCTAAGGGGGTCAAACCATGTCCCAAAGGTCACCGGATCTGGTGTCAATTTAAAGAAGTAGTCCAGTTACACCTTTGTGGTCTTATAACTTGGCTTCTGAATATCCTAGAGAGGTCAGGTTTGATTTAGAGTACTCCAATTAACAGCCCCCATTACCCCAAAAAGGAATGGAGTCATTAGCACTTATGGTTTTTAAATGGCACCCAGAATTATGTTGCACGAAGCACAATTTCACATCATTCTGGGTTCATTTGTGTGAAAACAAGGTCCAATCAGGCAGAAACGTTACAGGATGGTAGAATCTATTGAGTTGTAAGTGATCTGAACGTTTCATGATGATAGCACTTTCCTAAGGGGCTCAAACCATGTCCCAAAGGTCACCGGATCTGGTGTCAATTTAAAGAAGTAGTCCAGTTACACATTTGTGGGCTTATAACTTGGCTTCTGAATTTCCTAGAGAGATCAGGTTTGTTTTAGTGTACTCCAATAAACAGCCCTTATGGTTTGTAAATGGCACCCGGAATTATGTTGCACGAAGCACAATTTCACATCATTCTGGGTCCATTTGTGTGAAAACAAGGTCCAATCAGGCTGAATTGTTACAAGAAGGTAGAAACTATTGAGTTGTAAGTGATCTGAACGTTTCATGATGATCGCACATTCCTATAGGGGGTCAAACCATGTCCCAAAGGTCACCGGGCCTGGTGTCACTTCAAAGAAGTAGTCCAGTTACACCTTTGTGGGCTTATAACTTGGCTTCTGAATATCCTAGAGAGGTCAGGTTTGTTTTAATGTACTCCAATCAACAGCCCCTACAACCACAAAAAGGAATGGAGTCATTAGCACTTATGGTTTTTAAATGGCACCCAGAATTATGTTGCACGAAGCAAAATTTCACATCATTCTGGGTCCATTTGTGTGAAAACAAGGTCCAATCAGGCTGAAACGTTACAGGAAGGTAGAATCTACTGAGCTGTAAGTGATCTGAACATTTCATGATGATCGCACATTCCTATAGGGGGTAAAACCATGTCCCAAAGGTCACCGGGCCTGGTGTCACTTTAAAGAAGTAGTCCAGTTACACATTTGTGGGCTTATAACTTGGCTTCTGAATGTCCTAGAGAGATCAGGTTTGTTTTAGTGTACTCCAATTAACAGCCCCTACAACCACAAAAAGGAATGGAGTCATTAGCACTTATGGTTTGTAAATGGCACCCAGAATTATGTTGCACGAAGCACAATTTCACATCATTCTGGGTCCATTTGTGTGAAAACAAGGTCCAATCAGGCTGAAACGTTACAAGAAGGTAGAATCTATTGAGTTGTAAGTGATATGAACGTTTCATGATGATTGCACATTCCTATAGGGGGTCGAACCATGTCCCAAAGGTCACCGGGCCTGGTGTCACTTTAAAGAAGTAGTCCAGTTACACCTTTGTGGGCTTATAACTTGGCTTCTGAATATCCTAGAGAGGTCAGGTTTGTTTTAGAGTACTCCAATTAACAGCCCCCATTACCACAAAAAGGAATGGAGTCATTAGCACTTATGGTTTTTAAATGGCACCCAGAATTATGTTGCACGAAGCACAATTTCACATCATTCTGGGTTCTTTTGTGTGAAAACAAGGTCCACTCAGGCTGAAACGTTACAGGAAGGTAGAATCTATTGAGTTGTAAGTGATCTGAACGTTTCATGATGATCGCACATTCCTATAGCGGGTAAAACCATGTCCCAAAGGTCACAGGGCCTGGTGTCACTTTAAAGAAGTAGTCCAGTTACATATCTGTGGGCTTATAACTTGGCTTCTGAATGTCCTAGAGAGATCAGGTTTGTTTTAGTGTACTCCAATCATCAGCCCCTACAACCTCAAAAAGAAATGGAGTCATTAGCACTTATGGTTTTTAAATGGCACCCAGAATTATGTTGCACGAAGCACAATTTCACATCATTCTGGGTCCATTTGTGTGAAAACAAGGTCCAATCAGGCTGAAATGTTACAGGAACGTAGAATCTATTGAGTTGTAAGTGATCTGAACGTTTCATGATGATAGCACTTTCCTAAGGGGGTCAAACCATGTCCCAAAGGTCACCGGATCTGGTGTCAATTTAAAGAAGTAGTCCAGTTACACCTTTGTGGTCTTATAACTTGGCTTCTGAATATCCTAGAGAGGTCAGGTTTGTTTTAGAGTACTCCAATTAACAGCCCCCATTACCACAAAAAGGAATGGAGTCATTAGCACTTATGGTTTTTAAATGGCACCCAGAATTATGTTGCACGAAGCACAATTTCACATCATTCTGGGTTCTTTTGTGTGAAAACAAGGTCCACTCAGGCTGAAACGTTACAGGAAGGTAGAATCTATTGAGTTGTAAGTGATCTGAACGTTTCATGATGATCGCACATTCCTATAGCGGGTAAAACCATGTCCCAAAGGTCACAGGGCCTGGTGTCACTTTAAAGAAGTAGTCCAGTTACATATTTGTGGGCTTATAACTTGGCTTCTGAATGTCCTAGAGAGATCAGGTTTGTTTTAGTGTACTCCAATCATCAGCCCCTACAACCTCAAAAAGAAATGGAGTCATTAGCACTTATGGTTTTTAAATGGCACCCAGAATTATGTTGCACGAAGCACAATTTCACATCATTCTGGGTCCATTTGTGTGAAAACAAGGTCCAATTAGGCTGAAATGTTACAGGAACGTAGAATCTATTGAGTTGTAAGTGATCTGAACGTTTCATGATGATAGCACTTTCCTAAGGGGGTCAAACCATGTCCCAAAGGTCACCGGATCTGGTGTCAATTTAAAGAAGTAGTCCAGTTACACCTTTGTGGTCTTATAACTTGGCTTCTGAATATCCTAGAGAGGTCAGGTTTGATTTAGAGTACTCCAATTAACAGCCCCCATTACCCCAAAAAGGAATGGAGTCATTAGCACTTATGGTTTTTAAATGGCACCCAGAATTATGTTGCACGAAGCACAATTTCACATCATTCTGGGTTCATTTGTGTGAAAACAAGGTCCAATCAGGCAGAAACGTTACAGGATGGTAGAATCTATTGAGTTGTAAGTGATCTGAACGTTTCATGATGATAGCACTTTCCTAAGGGGCTCAAACCATGTCCCAAAGGTCACCGGATCTGGTGTCAATTTAAAGAAGTAGTCCAGTTACACATTTGTGGGCTTATAACTTGGCTTCTGAATTTCCTAGAGAGATCAGGTTTGTTTTAGTGTACTCCAATAAACAGCCCTTATGGTTTGTAAATGGCACCCGGAATTATGTTGCACGAAGCACAATTTCACATCATTCTGGGTCCATTTGTGTGAAAACAAGGTCCAATCAGGCTGAATTGTTACAAGAAGGTAGAAACTATTGAGTTGTAAGTGATCTGAACGTTTCATGATGATCGCACATTCCTATAGGGGGTCAAACCATGTCCCAAAGGTCACCGGGCCTGGTGTCACTTCAAAGAAGTAGTCCAGTTACACCTTTGTGGGCTTATAACTTGGCTTCTGAATATCCTAGAGAGGTCAGGTTTGTTTTAATGTACTCCAATCAACAGCCCCTACAACCACAAAAAGGAATGGAGTCATTAGCACTTATGGTTTTTAAATGGCACCCAGAATTATGTTGCACGAAGCAAAATTTCACATCATTCTGGGTCCATTTGTGTGAAAACAAGGTCCAATCAGGCTGAAACGTTACAGGAAGGTAGAATCTACTGAGCTGTAAGTGATCTGAACGTTTCATGATGATCGCACATTCCTATAGGGGGTAAAACCATGTCCCAAAGGTCACCGGGCCTGGTGTCACTTTAAAGAAGTAGTCCAGTTACACATTTGTGGGCTTATAACTTGGCTTCTGAATGTCCTAGAGAGATCAGGTTTGTTTTAGTGTACTCCAATTAACAGCCCCTACAACCACAAAAAGGAATGGAGTCATTAGCACTTATGGTTTGTAAATGGCACCCAGAATTATGTTGCACGAAGCACAATATCACATCATTCTGGGTCCATTTGTGTGAAAACAAGGTCCAATCAGGCTGAAACGTTACAAGAAGGTAGAATCTATTGAGTTGTAAGTGATATGAACGTTTCATGATGATTGCACATTCCTATAGGGGGTCGAACCATGTCCCAAAGGTCACCGGGCCTGGTGTCACTTTAAAGAAGTAGTCCAGTTACACCTTTGTGGGCTTATAACTTGGCTTCTGAATATCCTAGAGAGGTCAGGTTTGTTTTAGAGTACTCCAATTAACAGCCCCCATTACCACCAAAAGGAATGGAGTCATTAGCACTTATGGTTTTTAAATGGCACCCAGAATTATGTTGCACGAAGCACAATTTCACATCATTCTGGGTTCTTTTGTGTGAAAACAAGGTCCACTCAGGCTGAAACGTTACAGGAAGGTAGAATCTATTGAGTTGTAAGTGATCTGAACGTTTCATGATGATCGCACATTCCTATAGCGGGTAAAACCATGTCCCAAAGGTCACAGGGCCTGGTGTCACTTTAAAGAAGTAGTCCAGTTACATATTTGTGGGCTTATAACTTGGCTTCTGAATGTCCTAGAGAGATCAGGTTTGTTTTAGTGTACTCCAATCATCAGCCCCTACAACCTCAAAAAGAAATGGAGTCATTAGCACTTATGGTTTTTAAATGGCACCCAGAATTATGTTGCACGAAGCACAATTTCACATCATTCTGGGTCCATTTGTGTGAAAACAAGGTCCAATCAGGCTGAAAGGTTACAGGAACGTAGAATCTATTGAGTTGTAAGTGATCTGAACGTTTCATGATGATAGCACTTTCCTAAGGGGGTCAAACCATGTCCCAAAGGTCACCGGATCTGGTGTCAATTTAAAGAAGTAGTCCAGTTACACCTTTGTGGTCTTTTAACTTGGCTTCTGAATATCCTAGAGAGGTCAGGTTTGTTTTAGAGTACTCCAATTAACAGCCCCCATTACCCCAAAAAGGAATGGAGTCATTAGCACTTATGGTTTTTAAATGGCACCCAGAATTATGTTGCACGAAGCACAATTTCACATCATTCTGGGTTTATTTGTGTGAAAACAAGGTCCAATCAGGCAGAAACGTTACAGGAAGGTAGAATCTATTGAGTTGTAAGTGATCTGAACGTTTCATGATGATAGCACTTTCCTAAGGGGCTCTAACCATGTCCCAAAGGTCACCGGATCTGGTGTCAATTTAAAGAAGTAGTCCAGTTACACATTTGTGGGCTTATAACTTGGCTTCTGAATTTCCTAGAGAGATCAGGTTTGTTTTAGTGTACTCCAATAAACAGCCCTTATGGTTTGTAAATGGCACCCGGAATTATGTTGCACGAAGCACAATTTCACATCATTCTGGGTCCATTTGTGTGAAAACAAGGTCCAATCAGGCTGAATTGTTACAAGAAGGTAGAAACTATTGAGTTGTAAGTGATCTGAACGTTTCATGATGATCGCACATTCCTATAGGGGGTCAAACCATGTCCCAAAGGTGACCGGGCCTGGTGTCACTTCAAAGACGTAGTCCAGTTACACCTTTGTGGGCTTATAACTTGGCTTCTGAATTTCCTAGAGAGATCAGGTTTGTTTTAGTGTACTCCAATCAAAAGCCCCTACAACCACAAAAAGGAATGGAGTCATTAGCACTTATGGTTTTTAAATGGCACCCAGAATTATGTTGCACGAAGCACAATTTCACATCATTCTGGGTTCATTTGTGTGAAAAAAAGGTCCAATCAGGCAGAGACGTTACAGGATGGTAGAATCTATTGAGTTGTAAGTGATCTGAACGTTTCATGATGATAGCATTTTCCTAAGGGGGTCAAACCATGTCCCAAAGGTCAACGGATCTGGTGTCAATTTAAAGAAGTAGTCCAGTTACACATTTGTGGGTTTATAACTTGGCTTCTGAATATCCTAGAGAGGTCAGGTTTGTTTTAATGTACTCCAATCAACAGTCCCTACAACCACAAAAAGGAATGGAGTCATTAGCACTTATGGTTTGTAAATGGCACCCAGAATTATGTTGCACGAAGCACAATTTCACATCCTTCTGGGTCCATTTGTGTGAAAACAAGGTCCATTCAGGCTGAAACGTTACAATAAGGTAGAAACTATTGAGTTGTAAGTGATCTGAACGTTTCATGACGATCGCACATTCCTCTAGGGGGTCAAACCATGTCCCAAAGGTCACAGGGCCTGGTGTCACTTTAAAGAAGTAGTCCAGTGACACCTTTGTGGGCTTATAACTTGGCTTCAGAATTTCCTAGAGAGGTCAGGTTTGTTTTATTGTACTCCAATCAACAGCCCCTATACCCACAAAAAGGAATAGAGTCATTAGCACTTATGGTTTTGAAATGGCACCCAGAATTATGATGCACGAAGCACAATTTCACATCATTCTGTCACGCGAGGGTACACAGGAATAAACCCAAATGCAGGAGACAGGATGACCAGATCCTATACTGATTACTTTTAATAACAAAAAATCACCACATAAGTGGGAAAAGGACTTCACGGGTAATACAAAACAAAACTACCACAGACTCGAAACAAAGCTATGCTCTAAACACCAGAAACTCTTCACAACAACGCCACACCATGCACAGGAAGCAGCTGCTTAAATACATGGTGTGGCAATCAGGAAATTGCAGTCAGCTGCGGCATTCCCCGATGCTCCAAAGAGGGGCAGGAACAGCAGGAAGAGCCACAGCCAACCTACACAGAGAAAGAAAAAACATGCATTAAAACAATCAGGAGGAGTAACCCATAACATAACCCCCCTCACAAGGTCCGGCTTCCAGACGGACGACGAGGCTGATCAGGGTTGTCCCGGTGAAAACGGGCGATCAGGTCACGGCACAGGACGTGGCGTTCGGGGACCCACTGGCGGTCCGCCGGGCCGTAACCCTCCCAATCCACCAGGTACTGGATGCCCCGACCCACCCTCCGAGAGGCCAGGAGCTTGTTCACCTTGAAGACCGGACCACCGTCCACAAGGCGAGGAGCAGGCGGAGCCGCAGGGGGCGGATGCAAGGGGCTAGTCACAAAGGGCTTAAGCTTGCTCATGTGGAAAACAGGGTGGATCCGCAGGGAGCGAGGAAGGTCCAACCTGACCGCCACCGGGTTGATGACCCTGGACACTGAATAGGGGCCGATGTACCGAGGAAGGAGCTTTCTCAAACCCCCTTTCAATGGCACATCTGTCGAGGCAAGCCAAACCTTGTCTCCCACCTTGTAGTCGGGTGCGGCTGATCTCCGACGGTTCGCCACTGCGGTGAACCGTTCCTGATTCTGGACCAGACGAGAGCGGTAGTCCACCCAAGTGCGCCGACAGCGTCGTACAAACGCGGCAGTGCCGGAGGCCGATGCAGACCTCTCCTGATGGGGGAAAAGTGGGGGCTGATAACCATAGGCAGCCTGAAAAGGGGAGAAACCGGTAGAGTTCACAAGAGAATTATGGGAATATTCTGCCCAAGGGAGCTGTGAGGACCAGGTCGAGTGGTTCTTAGAGCACATAGCTCGTAGGGTGGTCTCCAAGTCCTGATTAAACCGCTCCACTTGCCCGTTGGTCTGAGGATGGAAACCAGAACTTAAACTGACCGTTATCCCGAGGAGCTTGCAGAATTCTCTCCAGAATGCTGCCACGAACTGTGGACCCCGATCCGAGGTAATGTTCTCAGGAAGCCCGTGCAGTCGAAACACATGTCGTGCCACTATCTCGGCCAGTTGTTTTGCCGAAGGCAGTTTCTGTAGGGGCACAGCATGAACCAACTTCGAAAATCTGTCCACGATAGTCAGAATGACAGTGTTACCTCTTGAACGGGGCAGACCCGTGATGAAGTCCATGGCTATGTGGGACCATGGTCTTGAGGGGATAGGTAAAGGCTGTAGGAGACCTGCAGCAGGGGTTCTGGGCACTTTAGCACTGGCACACACAGGGCACGAGGAGACGAAAGCTCGTATGTCAGAGGACATGGTGGGCCACCAGAAACGCTGAGCCACCAGGAAGGCGGTCCTTGTCATCCCGGGATGGCAAGCCAGGCGTGACGAGTGCCCCCACTTCAGCACCGCGGGGCGTAGACTCGAAGGCACAAACAAGCAGTTAGGGGGGCATCCATCAGGGATTGGGATCGTGCCTGAAACTGCAGACTTGACCCTACGTTCCAAGGCCCAGCGGTTAGCCCCAAGTACCAGGACAGGAGGAACGATGGTGGTGGTACCCGGGACCTCTGTCGACCTGCAGTCCTGCTGATATTGTCGGGACAAGGCGTCAGGTTTGATGTTTTTGCTGCCAGGGCGATAAGAGAGGGTGAAGTTGAAACGGTCAAAAAACAGAGCCCACCGGGCTTGGCGTGGATTAAGTCGCTTAGCCGTGCGAATGTACTCTAGGTTCTTGTGGTCTGTCCACACCAGAAAAGGCTGTCTTGCACCCTCCAGCCAGTGGCGCCATTCATCAAGGGCTAGCTTAACAGCTAGCAACTCTCTGTTCCCTATGTCGTAGTTTCTCTCTGCAGGATTGAGCTTGCAGGAGAAATACGCGCAGGGATGAACTTTGTTATCAGACGCTCTCTGTGACAACACGGCCCCCACCCCAGACTCAGACGCATCGACCTCCAAAATAAACTGTTTGGAGGGGTCAGGCTGTGTCAGGATAGGAGCCGTAGAGAAACGTCTTTTAAGCTCAGTAAAAGCCCTATTGGCTCCAACGTCCCAGACAAAACGTACCTGAGCTGAGGTGAGTTTATGGAGAGGTGCAGCCACGCCACTGAACCCTTTGATGAAACGTCTGTAGAAGTTAGCAAACCCCAAGAAGCGCTGGAGTTGCTTACGATCCGCGGGGACAGGCCAATCGAGAACAGCTTGTACCTTAGCCTCGTCCATCTGCACTGAACCAGGAGAAACCACATGCCCAAGGAACTTGGTTTGTGTTGTGTGGAACTCACATTTCTCCGCCTTGCAGAACAGCTGGTTCTCGAGAAGACGCTGCAATACGGCTCTGACGTGCTGCACATGAGTGTCTCGGTCTGGGGAAAATATCAAGATATCATCCAAATAAACAAACACAAATTTGTTGATCATGTCCTTGAGAACGTCATTTATGAGGCATTGGAAAACTGCGGGCGCATTGGTGAGACCAAACGGCATGACCAAATACTCAAAATGGCCATTGGGAGTATTGAAAGCAGTCTTCCACTCATCTCCCTCACGAATACGAACCAAATGGTAAGCGCTCCGCAGGTCCAGCTTTGTGAAGATCTGTGCCCCCCTGAGAAGATCAAAAGCAGACTGTAACAGAGGCAAAGGGTAAGTGTTCCGGACTGTAATAGCATTCAGCACTCTGTAGTCAATGCAGGGCCGTAAGCCCCCATCCCGCTTGCCCACAAAGAAGAATCCCGCCCCAGCTGGCGATGAGGATGGGCGAATGATCCCAGCCTGCAGGCTCTCCTGTAGGTACTCCTCCATGGCCGCACGCTCAGGGATGGCGAGGGGGTAGATGTGGCCCTTAGGAGGCTGCGTTCCAGGTAGGAGGTCAATGGCGCAGTCATAAGGACGATGAGGGGGCAGGGCCTTGGCTCGCACCTTGCAAAACACAGCGGCCAAGTCTGCATACTCGGGGGGCACCGAACTTAAGTCTGGAGGTTCAACAGGAGGGTTAGAGACAGAGGAGCGTGTAGCAGCAGCCGTTAAACAGTTCAGCAAACAGAAAGAGCTCCAGGAGAGCACACGGCCTGAACACCAGTCAATGTGAGGAGAATGTTTACACAACCAAGGAAAACCTAAAATAACCGGAGGCCTCATGGAATCCACTACATAAAAATCCATAAGTTCAGAATGGTTTCCATAAACAGTTACCTTAATAGGAACCGTGCGTGCTGTTACTCTGTGGATGATGGAACCGTTTATGGCACGGATGAGCAAGGCAGGGGATAAGGGTATTACTGGAATACAAAGTGCGCTTACCACTTCCTGGGATATCAGATCACCATCTGAACCAGAGTCAATCAAAGTCTCATAAGCATTCTGCATCTGGCCATAGGTCACCAGCACATTGACGGGGGGTCGAGAGGGTGGGGAGGAAGATGAAAATCGACTCACTAGGTGCCCCCCCGCTAGTGAGCCCCCCCGTTTCCCGGACATTGACGCACCTGGTGACCGGGACGAGCACAGTACAGACACAGCCCCTCCCTCATCCGTCTCCGTCGTTCAGATGCGGGGAGCCGTCCCACTCCCAGCTGCATGGGTTCCACAGGAGACTGAGCCTCACCAGCGACGGGAGGCTGTGACAAGGCCCTGAGGGGTGCGTGGTTAAAATCCGGTAGACGGCTTTCCTCTCTGCTTCGCTCCATCCTCCGACGATCGATGCGGGTAGCCAGCTCGATTAGCTCCTCCAGATCCTCCGGAACCTCCCGTGCAGCCAGCTCGTCCTTCAGAGAGCTGGAGAGACCTCGAAGGAAGACGTCGATCTGCGCCTATTCCGGCCAGCGAGTGTTAGCTGCCAAGGTACGGAACTCCACTGCATAGGCAGAGACGCTACGTCCGCCCTGCCTAAGGCAGAGTAAGTCAGCAGCAGCAGTTCGGTGAGGAGTGGATGGATCGAACACCATGAGCAGCTGGCGAGAGAATTCCCGAAAAGAGCGGCGGAGGTCCGAGCCTCGGTCCCACTCCGCCAGGCCCCACCTCTTAGCTTGTCCAGTTAAAAAGCTCATGGCGAAGGCTACTTTGCTTTCTTCAGAGGGGAACTCACCGGGGTTAAAGTCAAAATGCAGCCTGCAGGAGGCGAGGAACGGCCGGCAGTCCACAGCCGTGCCATTGAAGAGCTCGGGGGAACCCAGGCGGACCTGACGAGGCGGAGTGGGAGCCTGCGGAGTGGGAGCCTGCTCCAGCCTAGAGAGGCGTCCATGGAGTTGTTGCATTCCGGACAGGCAGCCGCGTAACTCCCGAGCCAATACAGCAAGTTCACCTCCACTTGCCGCGTCCTCATCTGACCCAGGTAAGGGAACGTTGGCAGCTGGTATTCCTCCTGCTGGGTTGGTCATGGTGGCGTTGTAATGTCACGCGAGGGTACACAGGAATAAACCCAAATGCAGGAGACAGGATGACCAGATCCTATACTGATTACTTTTAATAACAAAAAATCACCACATAAGTGGGAAAAGGACTTCACGGGTAATACAAAACAAAACTACCACAGACTCGAAACAAAGCTATGCTCTAAACACCAGAAACTCTTCACAACAACGCCACACCATGCACAGGAAGCAGCTGCTTAAATACATGGTGTGGCAATCAGGAAATTGCAGTCAGCTGCGGCATTCCCCGATGCTCCAAAGAGGGGCAGGAACAGCAGGAAGAGCCACAGCCAACCTACACAGAGAAAGAAAAAACATGCATTAAAACAATCAGGAGGAGTAACCCATAACACATTCTGGGTCCATTTCTCATAAAAAAGCTTCAATCAGGCTGAAACGTCACAGAAAAGTAGAATCTATTGAGTTGTAAATGAATCCTGTGTTTCATGATGATAGCACATTCCTAAGGGTGTCAAATCAGGTCATAAAGGTCACCGAATCACTTGTTCCTTAAAGGCGGGGTTCCAAACACACCTTTGGGGGCTTACAACTTGGCTTCTGAATGTCTCAGAGAGGTCAGGTTTGTTTTAGGGTACTCCAATCAACAGCCCCTATTGCCCCAAAAGGAATGGAGTCATTAGCTCTTATGGTTTTTAAATGACACCCAGAATTATGTTGCACGAAGCACAATTTCACATCATTCTGGGTCCATTTGTGTGAAAACAAGGTCTAATCCGGGTGAAACGCTACAGGAAGGTAGAATCTATTGAGTTGTAAGTGATCTGAACGTTTCATGATGATCGCACATTCCTAAGGGGGTCAAACCATGTCCCAAAGGTCACCGGATCTGGTGTCACATTAAAGAAGTAGTCCAGTTACACATTTGTGGGCTTATAACCTGGCTTCTGAATGTCCTAGAGGATCAGGTTTGTTTTAGTGTACTCCAATCAACAGCCCCTACAACCACAAAAAGGAATGGAGTCATTAGCACTTATGGTTTGTAAATGGCACCCAGAATTATGTTGCACGAAGCACAATTTCACATCATTCTGGGTCCATTTGTGTGAAAACAAGGTCCAATCAGGCTAAAACGTTACAGGAAGGTAGAATCTATTGAGTTGTAAGTGATCTGAACGTTTCATGATGATAGCACTTTCCTAAGGGGGTCAAACCATGTCCCAAAGGTCACCGGATCTGGTGTCAATTTAAAGAAGTAGTCCAGTTACACATTTGTGGGCTTATAACTTCTTTTCTGAATGTCCTAGAGAGATCAGGTTTGTTTTACTGTACTCCAATCAACAGCCCCTACAACCACAAAAAGGAATGGAGTCATTAGCAATTAAGGTTTGTAAATGGCACCCAGAATTATGCTGCACTAAGCACAATTTCACATCATTCTGGGTTCTTTTGTGTGGAAACAAGGTCCAATAAGGCTGAAACGTTACAGGAAGGTAGAATCTATTGAGTTGTAAGTGATCTGAACATTTCATGATGATAGCACTTTCCTAAGGGGGTCAAACCATGTCCCAAAGGTCACCGGATCTGGTGTCAATTTAAAGAAGTAGTCCAGTTACACCTTTGTGGGCTTATAACTTGGTTTCTGAATGTCCTAGAGAGATCAGGTTTGTTTTAGTGTACTCCAATCAACAGCCCCTACAACCACAAAAAGCAATGGAGTCATTAACACTTATGGTTGTAAATGGCACCCAGAATTATGTTGCACGAAGCACAATTTCACATCATTCTGGGTCCATTTGTGTGAAAACAAGGTCCAATCAGGCTGAAACGTTACAAGAAGGTAGAATCTATTGAGTTGTAATTGATCTGAACGTTTCATGATGATCGCACATTCCTATAGGGGGTCAAACCATGTCCCAAAGGTCACCGGGCCTGGCGTCACTTTAAAGAAGTAGTCCAGTTACACCTTTGTGGGCTTATAACTTGGCTTCTGAATATCCTAGAGAGGTCAGGTTTGTTTTAGAGTACTCCAATTAACAGCCCCCATTACCACTAAAAGGAATGGAGTCATTAGCACTTATGGTTTTTAAATGGCACCCAGAATTATGTTGCACTAAGCACAATTTCACATCATTCTGGGTCCATTTGTGTGAAAACAAGGTCCAATCAGGCTGAAACGTTACAAGAAGGTAGAATCTATTGAGTTGTAAGTGATCTGAACGTTTCAAGATGATCGCACTTTCCTAAGGGGGTCAAACAATGTCCCAAATGTCACCAGATCTGGTGTCAATTTAAAGAAGTAGTCCAGTTACACCTTTGTGGGCTTATAACTTGGCTTCTGAATGTCCTAGAGAGATCAGGTTTGTTTTAGTGTACTCCAATCAACAGCCCCTACAACCACAAAAAGGAATTGAGTCATTAGCACTTATGGTTTGTAAACGGCACCCAGACTTATGTTGCACGAAGCACAATTTCACATCATTCGGGGTCCATTTGTGTGAAAACAAGGTCCAATCAGGCTGAAACGTTACAAGAAGGTAGAATCTATTGAGTTGTAAGTGATCTGAACGTTTCATGATGATCGCACATTCCTATAGGGGGTCAAACCATGTCCCAAAGGTCACCGGGCCTGGTGTCACTTTAAAGAAGTAGTCCAGTTACACCTTTGTGGGCTTATAACTTGGCTTCTGAATGTCCTAGAGAGATCAGGTTTGTTTTAATGTACTCCAACCAACAGCCACTACAACCACAAAAAGGAATGGAGTCATTAGCACTTATGGTTTGTAAATGGCACCCAGAATTATGTTGCACGAAGCACAATTTCACATCATTCTGGGTTCATTTGTGTGAAAACAAGGTCCAATCAGGCTGAAACGTTACAAGAAGGTAGAATCTATTGAGTTGTAAGTGATCTGAACGTTTCATGATGATCGCACATTCCTATAGGGGGTCAAACCATGTCCAAAAGGTCACCGGATCTGGTGTCAATTTAAAGAAGTAGTCCAGTTACACATTTGAGGGCTTATAACTTGGCTTCTGAATGTCCTAGAGAGGTCAGGTTTGTTTTAGTATACTCCAATCAACAGCCCCTACAACCACAAAAAGGAATGGAGTCATTAGCACTTATGGTTTTTAAATGGCACCCAGAATTATGTGGCACGAAGCACAATTTCACATCATTCTGGGTTCATTTGTGTGAAAACAAGGTCCAATCAGGCTGAAACGTTACAGGAAGGTAGAATCTATTGAGTTGTAAGTGATCTGAACGTTTCATGATGATAGAACTTTCCTAAGGGGATCAAACCATGTCCCAAAGGTCACCGGATCTGGTGTCAATTTTAAAGAAGTAGTCCAGTTACACATTTGTGGGCTTATAACTTGGCTTCTGAATGTCCTAGAGAGGTCAGGTTTGTTTTAGTATACTCCAATAAACAGCCCCTACAACCACAAAAAGGAATGGAGTCATTAGCACTTATGGTTTTTAAATGGCACCCAGAATTATGTGGCACGAAGCACAATTTCACATCATTCTGGGTTCATTTGTGTGAAAACAAGGTCCAATCAGGCTGAAACGTTACAGGAAGGTAGAATCTATTGAGTTGTAAGTGATCTGAACGTTTCATGATGATAGAACTTTCCTAAGGGGATCAAACCATGTCCCAAAGGTCACCGGATCTGGTGTCAATTTAAAGGAGTAGTCCAGTTACACATTTGTGGGCTTATAACTTGGCTTCTGAATGTCCTAGAGAGATCAGGTTTGTTTTAGTGTACTCCAATCAACAGCCCCTACATCCTCAAAAAGGAATGGAGTCATTAGCACTTATGGTTTTTAAATGGCACCCAGAATAATGTTGCACGAAGCACAATTTCACATCATTCTGGGTTCATTTGTGTGAAAACAAGGTCCAATCAGGCTGAAACGTTACAGGAAGGTAGAATCTATTGAGTTGTAAGTGATCTGAACGTTTCATGATGATAGCCCTTTCCTAAGGGGGTCAAACCATGTCCCAAAGGTCACCGGATCTGGTGTCAATTTAAAGAAGTAGTCTAGTTACACATTTGTGGGCTTATAACTTGGCTTCTGAATGTCCTAGAGAGATCAGGTTTATTTTAGTGTACTCCAATCAACAGCCCCTACAACCACAAAAAGGAATGGAGTCATTAGCCCTTAAGGTTTGTAAATGGCACCCAGAAATATGCTGCACTAAGCACAATTTCACATCATTCCGGGTTCATTTGTGTGGAAACAAGGTCCAATCAGGCTGAAACGTTACAGGAAGGTAGAATCTATTGAGTTGTAAGTGATCTGAACATTTCATGATGATAGCACTTTCCTAAGGGGGTCAAACCATGTCCCAAAGGTCTTCGGATCTGGTGTCAATTTAAAGAAGTAGTCCAGTTACACATTTGTGGGCTTATAACTTGGCTTCTGAATGTCCTAGAGAGATCAGGTTTTTTTAGTGTACTCCAATCAACAGCCCCTACAACCATAAAAAGGAATGGAGTCATTAGCACTTATGGTTTGTAAATGGCACACAGAATTATGTTGCACGAAGCACAATTTCACATCATTCTGGGTCCATTTGTGTGTAAACAAGGTCCAATCAGGCTGAAACGTTACAAGAAGGTAGAATCTATTGAGTTGTAAGTGATCTGAACGTTTCAAGATGATCGCACTTTCCTAAGGGGGTCAAACCATGTCCCAAAGGTCACCGGATCTGGTGTCAATTTAAAGAAGTAGTCCAGTTACACATTTGTGGGCTTATAACTTGGCTTCTGAATGTCCTAGAGAGATCAGGTTTGTTTTAGTGTACTCCATTAAACAGCCCCTACAACCACAAAAAGTAATAGAGTCATTAGCATTTATGGTTTGTAAATGGCACGCAGAATTATGTTGCACGAAGCACAATTTCACATCATTCTGGGTTCATTTGTGTGAAAACAAGGTCCAATCAGGCTGAAACGTTACAGGAAGGTAGAATATATTGAGTTGTAAGTGATCTGAACATTTCATGATGATAGCACTTTCCTAAGGGGGTCAAACCATGTCCCAAAGGTCACCGGATCTGGTGTCAATTTAAAGAAGTAGACCAGTTACACATTTGTGGGCTTATAACTTGGCTTCTGAATGTCCTAGAGAGATCAGGTTTGTTTTAGTGTACTCCAATCAACATCCCCTACAACCTCCAAAAGGAATGGAGTCATTAGCACTTATGGTTTTTAAATGGCTCCCAGAATTATGTTGCACGGAGCACAATTTCACATATTCTGGGTTCATTTGTGTGAAAACAAGGTCCAATCAGGCTAAAACGTTACAGGAAGGTAGAATCTATTGAGTTGTAAGTGATCTGAACGTTTCATGATGATAGCACTTTCCTAAGGGGGTCAAACCATGTCCCAAAGGTCACCGGATCTGGTGTCAATTTAAAGAAGTAGTCCAGTTACACATTTGTGGGCTTATAACTTCTTTTCTGAATGTCCTAGAGAGATCAGGTTTGTTTTACTGTACTCCAATCAACAGCCCCTACAACCACAAAAAGGAATGGAGTCATTAGCAATTAAGGTTTGTAAATGGCACCCAGAATTATGCTGCACTAAGCACAATTTCACATCATTCTGGGTTCTTTTGTGTGGAAACAAGGTCCAATAAGGCTGAAACGTTACAGGAAGGTAGAATCTATTGAGTTGTAAGTGATCTGAACATTTCATGATGATAGCACTTTCCTAAGGGGGTCAAACCATGTCCCAAAGGTCACCGGATCTGGTGTCAATTTAAAGTAGTCCAGTTACACCTTTGTGGGCTTATAAATTGGCTTCTGAATGTCCTAGAGAGATCAGTTTTGTTTTAATGTACTCCAACCAACAGCCCCTACAACCACAAAAAGGAATGGAGTCATTAGCACTTATGGTTTGTAAATGGCACCCAGAATTATGTTGCACTAAGCACAATTTCACATCATTCTGGGTCCATTTGTGTGAAAACAAGGTCCAATCAGGCTGAAACGTTACAAGAAGGTAGAATCTTTTGAGTTGTAAGTGATCTGAACGTTTCAAGATGATCACACTTTCCTAAGGGGGTCAAACAATGTCCCAAAGGTCACCGGATCTGGTGTCAATTTAAAGAAGTAGTCCAGTTACACCTTTGTGGGCTTATAACTTGGTTTCTGAATGTCCTAGAGAGATCAGGTTTGTTTTAGTGTACTCCAATCAACAGCCCCTACAACCACAAAAAGCAATGGAGTCATTAACACTTATGGTTGTAAATGGCACCCAGAATTATGTTGCACGAAGCACAATTTCACATCATTCTGGGTCCATTTGTGTGAAAACAAGGTCCAATCAGGCTGAAACGTTACAAGAAGGTAGAATCTATTGAGTTGTAATTGATCTGAACGTTTCATGATGATCGCACATTCCTATAGGGGGTCAAACCATGTCCCAAAGGTCACCGGGCCTGGCGTCACTTTAAAGAAGTAGTCCAGTTACACCTTTGTGGGCTTATAACTTGGCTTCTGAATATCCTAGAGAGGTCAGGTTTGTTTTAGAGTACTCCAATTAACAGCCCCCATTACCACTAAAAGGAATGGAGTCATTAGCACTTATGGTTTTTAAATGGCACCCAGAATTATGTTGCACTAAGCACAATTTCACATCATTCTGGGTCCATTTGTGTGAAAACAAGGTCCAATCAGGCTGAAACGTTACAAGAAGGTAGAATCTATTGAGTTGTAAGTGATCTGAACGTTTCAAGATGATCGCACTTTCCTAAGGGGGTCAAACAATGTCCCAAATGTCACCAGATCTGGTGTCAATTTAAAGAAGTAGTCCAGTTACACCTTTGTGGGCTTATAACTTGGCTTCTGAATGTCCTAGAGAGATCAGGTTTGTTTTAGTGTACTCCAATCAACAGCCCCTACAACCACAAAAAGGAATTGAGTCATTAGCACTTATGGTTTGTAAATGGCACCCAGACTTATGTTGCACGAAGCACAATTTCACATCATTCGGGGTCCATTTGTGTGAAAACAAGGTCCAATCAGGCTGAAACGTTACAAGAAGGTAGAATCTATTGAGTTGTAAGTGATCTGAACGTTTCATGATGATCGCACATTCCTATAGGGGGTCAAACCATGTCCCAAAGGTCACCGGGCCTGGTGTCACTTTAAAGAAGTAGTCCAGTTACACCTTTGTGGGCTTATAACTTGGCTTCTGAATGTCCTAGAGAGATCAGGTTTGTTTTAATGTACTCCAACCAACAGCCACTACAACCACAAAAAGGAATGGAGTCATTAGCACTTATGGTTTTTAAATGTCACCCAGAATTATGTTGCACGAAGCACAATTTCACATCATTCTGGGTTCATTTGTGTGAAAACAAGGTACAATCAGGCTGAAACGTTACAGGAAGGTAGAATCTATTGAGTTGTAAGTGATCTGAATGTTTCATGATGATAGCACTTTCCTAAGGGGGTCAAACCATGTCCCAAAGGTCACCGGATCTGGTGTCAATTTAAAGAAGTAGTCCAGTTACACATTTGTGGGCTTATAACTTGGCTTCTGAATGTCCCAGAGAGATCAGGTTTGTTTTAATGTACTCCAACCAACAGCCCCAAAAACCACAAAAAGGAATGGAGTCATTAGCACTTATGGTTTGTAAATGGCACCCAGAATTATGTTCCACGAAGCACAATTTCACATCATTCTGGGTCAATTTGTGTGAAAACAAGGTCCAATCAGGCTGAAATGTTACAAGAAGGTAGAATCTATTGGGTTGTAAGTGATCTGAACGTTTCATGATGATCGCACATTCCTATAGGGGGTCAAACCATGTCCCAAAGGTCACCGGGCCTGGTGTCACTTTAAAGAAGTAGTCAAGTTATACCTTTGTGGGCTTATAACTTGGCTTCTGAATATCCTAGAGAGGTCAGGTTTGTTTTAGAGTACTCCAATTAACAGCCCCCATTACCACTAAAAGGAATGGAGTCATTAGCACTTATGGTTTTTAAATGGTACCCAGAATTATGTTGCACGAAGCACAATTTCACATCATTCTGGGTTCATTTGTGTGAAAACAAGGTCCAATCAGGCTGAAACGTTACAGGAAGGTAGAATCTATTGAGTTGTAAGTGATCTGAATGTTTCATGATGATAGCACTTTCCTAAAGGGGTCAAACCATGTCCCAAAGGTCACTGGATCTGGTGTCAATTTAAAGAAGTAGTCCAGTTACACATTTGTGGGCTCATAACTTGGCTTTAGAATGTCCTAGAGAGATCAGGTTTGTTTTAGTATACTCCAATCAACAGCTCCTACAACCACAGAAAGGAATGGAGTCATTAGCACTTATGGTTTTTAAATGGCACCCAGAATTATGTTGCACGAAGCACAATTTCGCATCATTCTGGGTTCATTTGTGTGAAAACAAGGTCCAATCAGGCTGAAACGTTACAGGAAGGTAGAATCTATTGAGTTGTAAGTGATCTGAACGTTTCATGATGATAGCTCTTTCCTAAGGGGGTCAAACCATGTCCCACAGGTCACCGGGCCTGGTGTCAATTTAAAGAAGTAGTCCAGTTACACCTTTGTGGGCTTATAACTTGGCTTCTGAATATCCTAGAGAGGTCAGGTTTGTTTTAGAGTACTCCAATTAACAGCCCCCATTACCACTAAAAGGAATGGAGTCATTAGCACTTATGGTTTTTAAATGGTACCCAGAATTATGTTGCACGGAGCACAATTTCACATCATTCTGGGTTCATTTGTGTGAAAACAAGGTCCAATCAGGCTGAAACGTTACAGGAAGTTAGAATCTATTGAGTTGTAAGTGATCTGAACGTTTCATGATGATAGCACTTTCCTAAGGGGGTCAAACCATGTCCCAAAGGTCACCGGATCTGGTGTCAATTTAAAGAAGTAGTCCAGTTACACATTTGAGGGCTTTTAACTTGGCTTCTGAATGTCCTAGAGAGGTCAGGTTTGTTTTAGTATACTCCAATCAACAGCCCCTACAACCACAAAAAGGAATGGAGTCATTAGCACTTATGGTTTTTAAATGGCACCCAGAATTATGTGGCACAAAGCACAATTTCACATCATTCTGGGTTCATTTGTGTGAAAACAAGGTCCAATCAGGCTGAAACGTTACAGGAAGGTAGAATCTATTGAGTTGTAAGTGATCTGAACGTTTCATGATGATAGAACTTTCCTAAGGGGATCAAACCATGTCCCAAAGGTCACCGGATCTGGTGTCAATTTTAAAGAAGTAGTCCAGATTACACATTTGTGGGCTTATAACTTGGCTTCTGAATGTCCTAGAGAGATCAGGTTTGTTTTAGTATACTCCAATCAACAGCCCCTACAACCACAAAAAGGAATGGAGTCATTAGCACTTATGGTTTTTAAATGGCACCCAGATTTATGTTGCTCGAAGCACAATTTCACATCATTCTGGGTTCATTTGTGTGAAAACAGGGTCGAATCAGGCTGAAACGTTACAAGAAGGTATAATATATTGAGTTGTAAGTGATCTGAATGTTTCATGATGATCGCACATTCCTATTGGGGGTCAAACCATGTCCCAAAGGTCACCGGGCCTGGTGTCAATTTAAAGAAGTAGTCCAGTTACACCTTTGTGGGCTTATAACTTGGCTTCTGAATATCCTAGAGAGGTCAGGTTTGTTTTAGAGTACTCAATTTAGCAGCCCCCATAACCACTAAAAGGAATGGAGTCATTAGCACTTATGGTTTTTAAATGTCACCCAGAATTATGTTGCACGAAGCACAATTTCACATCATTCTGGGTTCATTTGTGTGAAAACAAGGTACAATCAGGCTGAAACGTTACAGGAAGGTAGAATCTATTGAGTTGTAAGTGATCTGAATGTTTCATGATGATAGCACTTTCCTAAGGGGGTCAAACCATGTCCCAAAGGTCACCGGATCTGGTGTCAATTTAAAGAAGTAGTCCAGTTACACATTTGTGGGCTTATAACTTGGCTTCTGAATGTCCTAGAGAGATCAGGTTTGTTTTAATGTACTCCAACCAACAGCCCCAAAAACCACAAAAAGGAATGGAGTCATTAGCACTTATGGTTTGTAAATGGCACCCAGAATTATGTTCCACGAAGCACAATTTCACATCATTCTGGGTCAATTTGTGTGAAAACAAGGTCCAATCAGGCTGAAACGTTACAAGAAGGTAGAATCTTTTGGGTTGTAAGTGATCTGAACGTTTCATGATGATCGCACATTCCTATAGGGGGTCAAACCATGTCCCAAAGGTCACCGGGCCTGGTGTCACTTTAAAGAAGTAGTCCAGTTATACCTTTGTGGGCTTATAACTTGGCTTCTGAATATCCTAGAGAGGTCAGGTTTGTTTTAGAGTACTCCAATTAGCAGCCCCCATTACCACTAAAAGGAATGGATTCATTAGAACTTATGGTTTTTAAATGGCACCCAGAATTATGTTGCACGAAGCACAATTTCACATCATTCTGGGTTCATTTGTGTGAAAACAAGGTCCAATCAGGCTGAAACGTTACAGGAAGGTAGAATCTATTGAGTTGTAAGTGATCTGAATGTTTCATGATGATAGCACTTTCCTAAAGGGGTCAAACCATGTCCCAAAGGTCACCGGATCTGGTGTCAATTTAAAGAAGTAGTCCAGTTACACATTTGTGGGCTCATAACTTGGCTTTAGAATGTCCTAGAGAGATCAGGTTTGTTTTAGTATACTCCAATCAACAGCTCCTACAACCACAGAAAGGAATGGAGTCATTAGCACTTATGGTTTTTAAATGGCACCCAGAATTATGTTGCACGAAGCACAATTTCACATCATTCTGGGTTCATTTGTGTGAAAACAAGGTCCAATCAGGCTGAAACGTTACAGGAAGGTAGAATCTATTGAGTTGTAAGTGATCTGAACGTTTCATGATGATAGCTCTTTCCTAAGTGGGTCAAACCATGTCCCACAGGTCACCGGGCCTGGTGTCAATTTAAAGAAGTAGTCCAGTTACACCTTTGTGGGCTTATAACTTGGCTTCTGAATATCCTAGAGAGGTCAGGTTTGTTTTAGAGTACTCCAATTAACAGCCCCCATTACCACTAAAAGGAATGGAGTCATTAGCACTTATGGTTTTTAAATGGTACCCAGAATTATGTTGCACGGAGCACAATTTCACATCATTCTGGGTTCATTTGTGTGAAAACAAGGTCCAATCAGGCTGAAACGTTACAGGAAGTTAGAATCTATTGAGTTATAAGTGATCTGAACGTTTCATGATGATAGCACTTTCCTAAGGGGGTCAAACCATGTCCCAAAGGTCACCGGATCTGGTGTCAATTTAAAGAAGTAGTCCAGTTACACATTTGAGGGCTTTTAACTTGGCTTCTGAATGTCCTAGAGAGGTCAGGTTTGTTTTAGTATACTCCAATCAACAGCCCCTACAACCACAAAAAGGAATGGAGTCATTAGCACTTATGGTTTTTAAATGGCACCCAGAATTATGTGGCACGAAGCACAATTTCACATCATTCTGGGTTCATTTGTGTGAAAACAAGGTCCAATCAGGCTGAAACGTTACAGGAAGGTAGAATCTATTGAGTTGTAAGTGATCTGAACGTTTCATGATGATAGAACTTTCCTAAGGGGATCAAACCATGTCCCAAAGGTCACCGGATCTGGTGTCAATTTTAAAGAAGTAGTCCAGATTACACATTTGTGGGCTTATAACTTGGCTTCTGAATGTCCTAGAGAGATCAGGTTTGTTTTAGTATACTCCAATCAACAGCCCCTACAACCACAAAAAGGAATGGAGTCATTAGCACTTATGGTTTTTAAATGGCACCCAGATTTATGTTGCTCGAAGCACAATTTCACATCATTCTGGGTTCATTTGTGTGAAAACAGGGTCGAATCAGGCTGAAACGTTACAAGAAGGTATAATATATTTAGTTGTAAGTGATCTGAACGTTTCATGATGATCGCACATTCCTATTGGGGGTCAAACCATGTCCCAAAGGTCACCGGGCCTGGTGTCAATTTAAAGAAGTAGTCCAGTTACACCTTTGTGGGCTTATAACTTGGCTTCTGAATATCCTAGAGAGGTCAGGTTTGTTTTAGAGTACTCAATTTAGCAGCCCCCATAACCACTAAAAGGAATGGAGTCATTAGCACTTATGGTTTTTAAATGGTACCCAGAATTATGTTGCACGGAGCACAATTTCACATCATTCTGGGTTCATTTGTGTGAAAACAAGGTCCAATCAGGCTGAAAAGTTACAGGAAGTTAGAATCTTTTGAGTTGTAAGTGATCTGAACGTTTCATGATGATAGCACTTTCCTAAGGGGGTCAAACCATGTCCCAAAGGTCACCGGATCTGGTGTCAATTTAAAGAAGTAGTCCAGTTACACATTTGTGGGCTTATAACTTGGCTTCTGAATGTCCTAGAGAGGTCAGGTTTGTTTTAGTATACTCCAATCAACAGCCCCTACAACCACAAAAAGGAATGGAGTCATTAGCACTTATGGTTTTTAAATGGCACCCAGAATTATATGGCACGAAGCACAATTTCACATCATTCTGGGTTCATTTGTGTGAAAACAAGGTCCAATCAGGCTGAAACGTTACAGGAAGGTAGAATCTATTGAGTTGTAAGTGATCTGAACGTTTCATGATGATAGAACTTTCCTAAGGGGATCAAACCATGTCCCAAAGGTCACCGGATCTGGTGTCAATTTTAAAGAAGTAGTCCAGTTACACATTTGTGGGCTTATAACTTGGCTTCTGAATGTCCTAGAGAGATCAGGTTTGTTTTAGTATACTCCAATCAACAGCCCCTACAACCACAAAAAGGAATGGAGTCATTAGCACTTATGGTTTTTAAATGGCACCCAGATTTATGTTGCTCGAAGCACAATTTCACATCATTCTGGGTTCATTTGTGTGAAAACAGGGTCCAATCAGGCTGAAACGTTACAAGAAGGTAGAATATATTGAGTTGTAAGTGATCTGAACGTTTCATGATGATCGCACATTCCTATTGGGGGTCAAACCATGTCCCAAAGGTCACCGTGCCTGGTGTCAATTTAAAGAAGTAGTCCAGTTACACCTTTGTGGGCTTATAACTTGGCTTCTGAATATCCTAGAGAGGTCAGGTTTGTTTTAGAGTACTCCAATTAGCAGCCCCCATAACCACTAAAAGGAATGGAGTCATTAGCACTTATGGTTTTTAAATGGCACCCAGAATTATGTTGCACGAAGCACAATTTCACATCATTCTGGGTCCATACCTGTGAAAACAAGGTCCAATCAGGCTGAAACGTTACAAGAAGGTAGAATCTATTGAGTTGTAAGTGATCTGAATGTTTCATGATGATCGCACATACCTATAGGAGGTCAAACCATGTCCCAAAGGTCACCGGGCCTGGTGTCACTTTAAAGAAGTAGTCCAGTTACACATTTGTGGGCTTATAACTTGGCTTCTGAATGTCCTACAGATATCAGGTTTGTTTTACAGTACTCCAATTAACAGCCCCCTTTACCACTAAAAGGAATGGAGTCATTAGCACTTATGGTTTTTAAATGGCACCCAGAATTATGTTGCACGAAGCATAATTTCACATCATTCTGGGTTCATTTGTGTGAAAACAAGGTCCAATCAGGCTGAAACGTTACAAGAAGGTAGAATCTATTGAGTTGTAAGTGATCTGAACGTTTCATGATGATCGCACATTCCTATTGGGGTCAAACCATGTTCCAAAGGTCACCGGGCCTGTTGTCACTTTAAAGAAAAAGTCCAGTTACACCTTTTTGGGCTTATAACTTGGCTTCTGAATATCCTAGAGAGGTCAGGTTTGTTTTAGAGTACTCTAATTAACAGCCCCCATTACCACTAAAAGGAATGGAGTCATTAGCACATATGGTTTGTAAGTGGCACCCAGAATTATGTTGCACGAAGCCCAATTTTACATAATTCTGGGTCCATTTGTGTGAAAACAAGGTCCAATCAGGCTGAAACGTAACAAGAAGGTAGAATCTATTGAGTTGTAAGTGATCTGAACGTTTCATGATGATCGCACATTCCTATAGGGGGTCAAACCATGTCCCAAAGGTCACCGGGCCTGGTGTCACTTTAAAGAAGTAGTCCAGTTATACCTTTGTGGGCTTATAACTTGGCTTCTGAATATCCTAGAGAGGTCAGGTTTGTTTTAGAGTACTCCAATTAGCAGCCCCCATTACCACTAAAAGGAATGGATTCATTAGAACTTATGGTTTTTAAATGGCACCCAGAATTATGTTGCACGAAGCACAATTTCACATCATTCTGGGTTCATTTGTGTGAAAACAAGGTCCAATCAGGCTGAAACGTTACAGGAAGGTAGAATCTATTGAGTTGTAAGTGATCTGAATGTTTCATGATGATAGCACTTTCCTAAAGGGGTCAAACCATGTCCCAAAGGTCACTGGATCTGGTGTCAATTTAAAGAAGTAGTCCAGTTACACATTTGTGGGCTCATAACTTGGCTTTAGAATGTCCTAGAGAGATCAGGTTTGTTTTAGTATACTCCAATCAACAGCTCCTACAACCACAGAAAGGAATGGAGTCATTAGCACTTATGGTTTTTAAATGGCACCCAGAATTATGTTGCACGAAGCACAATTTCGCATCATTCTGGGTTCATTTGTGTGAAAACAAGGTCCAATCAGGCTGAAACGTTACAGGAAGGTAGAATCTATTGAGTTGTAAGTGATCTGAACGTTTCATGATGATAGCTCTTTCCTAAGGGGGTCAAACCATGTCCCACAGGTCACCGGGCCTGGTGTCAATTTAAAGAAGTAGTCCAGTTACACCTTTGTGGGCTTATAACTTGGCTTCTGAATATCCTAGAGAGGTCAGGTTTGTTTTAGAGTACTCCAATTAACAGCCCCCATTACCACTAAAAGGAATGGAGTCATTAGCACTTATGGTTTTTAAATGGTACCCAGAATTATGTTGCACGGAGCACAATTTCACATCATTCTGGGTTCATTTGTGTGAAAACAAGGTCCAATCAGGCTGAAACGTTACAGGAAGTTAGAATCTATTGAGTTGTAAGTGATCTGAACGTTTCATGATGATAGCACTTTCCTAAGGGGGTCAAACCATGTCCGAAAGGTCACCGGATCTGGTGTCAATTTAAAGAAGTAGTCCAGTTACACATTTGAGGGCTTTTAACTTGGCTTCTGAATGTCCTAGAGAGGTCAGGTTTGTTTTAGTATACTCCAATCAACAGCCCCTACAACCACAAAAAGGAATGGAGTCATTAGCACTTATGGTTTTTAAATGGCACCCAGAATTATGTGGCACAAAGCACAATTTCACATCATTCTGGGTTCATTTGTGTGAAAACAAGGTCCAATCAGGCTGAAACGTTACAGGAAGGTAGAATCTATTGAGTTGTAAGTGATCTGAACGTTTCATGATGATAGAACTTTCCTAAGGGGATCAAACCATGTCCCAAAGGTCACCGGATCTGGTGTCAATTTTAAAGAAGTAGTCCAGATTACACATTTGTGGGCTTATAACTTGGCTTCTGAATGTCCTAGAGAGATCAGGTTTGTTTTAGTATACTCCAATCAACAGCCCCTACAACCACAAAAAGGAATGGAGTCATTAGCACTTATGGTTTTTAAATGGCACCCAGATTTATGTTGCTCGAAGCACAATTTCACATCATTCTGGGTTCATTTGTGTGAAAACAGGGTCGAATCAGGCTGAAACGTTACAAGAAGGTATAATATATTGAGTTGTAAGTGATCTGAACGTTTCATGATGATCGCACATTCCTATTGGGGGTCAAACCATGTCCCAAAGGTCACCGGGCCTGGTGTCAATTTAAAGAAGTAGTCCAGTTACACCTTTGTGGGCTTATAACTTGGCTTCTGAATATCCTAGAGAGGTCAGGTTTGTTTTAGAGTACTCAATTTAGCAGCCCCCATAACCACTAAAAGGAATGGAGTCTTTAGCACTTATGGTTTTTAAATGTCACCCAGAATTATGTTGCACGAAGCACAATTTCACATCATTCTGGGTTCATTTGTGTGAAAACAAGGTACAATCAGGCTGAAACGTTACAGGAAGGTAGAATCTATTGAGTTGTAAGTGATCTGAATGTTTCATGATGATAGCACTTTCCTAAGGGGGTCAAACCATGTCCCAAAGGTCACCGGATCTGGTGTCAATTTAAAGAAGTAGTCCAGTTACACATTTGTGGGCTTATAACTTGGCTTCTGAATGTCCTAGAGAGATCAGGTTTGTTTTAATGTACTCCAACCAACAGCCCCAAAAACCACAAAAAGGAATGGAGTCATTAGCACTTATGGTTTTTAAATGGCACCCAGAATTATGTTGCACGAAGCACAATTTCGCATCATTCTGGGTTCATTTGTGTGAAAACAAGGTCCAATCAGGCTGAAACGTTACAGGAAGGTAGAATCTATTGAGTTGTAAGTGATCTGAACGTTTCATGATGATAGCTCTTTCCTAAGGGGGTCAAACCATGTCCCACAGGTCACCGGGCCTGGTGTCAATTTAAAGAAGTAGTCCAGTTACACCTTTGTGGGCTTATAACTTGGCTTCTGAATATCCTAGAGAGGTCAGGTTTGTTTTAGAGTACTCCAATTAACAGCCCCCATTACCACTAAAAGGAATGGAGTCATTAGCACTTATGGTTTTTAAATGGTACCCAGAATTATGTTGCACGGAGCACAATTTCACATCATTCTGGGTTCATTTGTGTGAAAACAAGGTCCAATCAGGCTGAAACGTTACAGGAAGTTAGAATCTATTGAGTTGTAAGTTATCTGAACGTTTCATGATGATAGCACTTTCCTAAGGGGGTCAAACCATGTCCCAAAGGTCACCGGATCTGGTGTCAATTTAAAGAAGTAGTCCAGTTACACATTTGAGGGCTTTTAACTTGGCTTCTGAATGTCCTAGAGAGGTCAGGTTTGTTTTAGTATACTCCAATCAACAGCCCCTACAACCACAAAAAGGAATGGAGTCATTAGCACTTATGGTTTTTAAATGGCACCCAGAATTATGTGGCACAAAGCACAATTTCACATCATTCTGGGTTCATTTGTGTGAAAACAAGGTCCAATCAGGCTGAAACGTTACAGGAAGGTAGAATCTATTGAGTTGTAAGTGATCTGAACGTTTCATGATGATAGAACTTTCCTAAGGGGATCAAACCATGTCCCAAAGGTCACCGGATCTGGTGTCAATTTTAAAGAAGTAGTCCAGATTACACATTTGTGGGCTTATAACTTGGCTTCTGAATGTCCTAGAGAGATCAGGTTTGTTTTAGTATACTCCAATCAACAGCCCCTACAACCACAAAAAGGAATGGAGTCATTAGCACTTATGGTTTTTAAATGGCACCCAGATTTATGTTGCTCGAAGCACAATTTCACATCATTCTGGGTTCATTTGTGTGAAAACAGGGTCGAATCAGGCTGAAACGTTACAAGAAGGTATAATATATTGAGTTGTAAGTGATCTGAACGTTTCATGATGATCGCACATTCCTATTGGGGGTCAAACCATGTCCCAAAGGTCACCGGGCCTGGTGTCAATTTAAAGAAGTAGTCCAGTTACACCTTTGTGGGCTTATAACTTGGCTTCTGAATATCCTAGAGAGGTCAGGTTTGTTTTAGAGTACTCAATTTAGCAGCCCCCATAACCACTAAAAGGAATGGAGTCATTAGCACTTATGGTTTTTAAATGTCACCCAGAATTATGTTGCACGAAGCACAATTTCACATCATTCTGGGTTCATTTGTGTGAAAACAAGGTACAATCAGGCTGAAACGTTACAGGAAGGTAGAATCTATTGAGTTGTAAGTGATCTGAATGTTTCATGATGATAGCACTTTCCTAAGGGGGTCAAACCATGTCCCAAAGGTCACCGGATCTGGTGTCAATTTAAAGAAGTAGTCCAGTTACACATTTGTGGGCTTATAACTTGGCTTCTGAATGTCCTAGAGAGATCAGGTTTGTTTTAATGTACTCCAACCAACAGCCCCAAAAACCACAAAAAGGAATGGAGTCATTAGCACTTATGGTTTGTAAATGGCACCCAGAATTATGTTCCACGAAGCACAATTTCACATCATTCTGGGTCAATTTGTGTGAAAACAAGGTCCAATCAGGCTGAAACGTTACAAGAAGGTAGAATCTATTGGGTTGTAAGTGATCTGAACGTTTCATGATGATCGCACATTCCTATAGGGGGTCAAACCATGTCCCAAAGGTCACCGGGCCTGGTGTCACTTTAAAGAAGTAGTCCAGTTATATCTTTGTGGGCTTATAACTTGGCTTCTGAATATCCTAGAGAGGTCAGGTTTGTTTTAGAGTACTCCAATTAGCAGCCCCCATTACCACTAAAAGGAATGGATTCATTAGAACTTATGGTTTTTAAATGGCACCCAGAATTATGTTGCACGAAGCACAATTTCACATCATTCTGGGTTCATTTGTGTGAAAACAAGGTCCAATCAGGCTGAAACGTTACAGGAAGGTAGAATCTATTGAGTTGTAAGTGATCTGAATGTTTCATGATGATAGCACTTTCCTAAAGGGGTCAAACCATGTCCCAAAGGTCACCGGATCTGGTGTCAATTTAAAGAAGTAGTCCAGTTACACATTTGTGGGCTCATAACTTGGCTTTAGAATGTCCTAGAGAGATCAGGTTTGTTTTAGTATACTCCAATCAACAGCTCCTACAACCACAGAAAGGAATGGAGTCATTAGCACTTATGGTTTTTAAATGGCACCCAGAATTATGTTGCACGAAGCACAATTTCACATCATTCTGGGTTCATTTGTGTGAAAACAAGGTCCAATCAGGCTGAAACGTTACAGGAAGGTAGAATCTATTGAGTTGTAAGTGATCTGAACGTTTCATGATGATAGCTCTTTCCTAAGGGGGTCAAACCATGTCCCACAGGTCACCGGGCCTGGTGTCAATTTAAAGAAGTAGTCCAGTTACACCTTTGTGGGCTTATAACTTGGCTTCTGAATATCCTAGAGAGGTCAGGTTTGTTTTAGAGTACTCCAATTAACAGCCCCCATTACCACTAAAAGGAATGGAGTCATTAGCACTTATGGTTTTTAAATGGTACCCAGAATTATGTTGCACGGAGCACAATTTCACATCATTCTGGGTTCATTTGTGTGAAAACAAGGTCCAATCAGGCTGAAACGTTATAGGAAGTTAGAATCTATTGAGTTATAAGTGATCTGAACGTTTCATGATGATAGCACTTTCCTAAGGGGGTCAAACCATGTCCCAAAGGTCACCGGATCTGGTGTCAATTTAAAGAAGTAGTCCAGTTACACATTTGAGGGCTTTTAACTTGGCTTCTGAATGTCCTAGAGAGGTCAGGTTTGTTTTAGTATACTCCAATCAACAGCCCCTACAACCACAAAAAGGAATGGAGTCATTAGCACTTATGGTTTTTAAATGGCACCCAGAATTATGTGGCACGAAGCACAATTTCACATCATTCTGGGTTCATTTGTGTGAAAACAAGGTCCAATCAGGCTGAAACGTTACAGGAAGGTAGAATCTATTGAGTTGTAAGTGATCTGAACGTTTCATGATGATAGAACTTTCCTAAGGGGATCAAACCATGTCCCAAAGGTCACCGGATCTGGTGTCAATTTTAAAGAAGTAGTCCAGATTACACATTTGTGGGCTTATAACTTGGCTTCTGAATGTCCTAGAGAGATCAGGTTTGTTTTAGTATACTCCAATCAACAGCCCCTACAACCACAAAAAGGAATGGAGTCATTAGCACTTATGGTTTTTAAATGGCACCCAGATTTATGTTGCTCGAAGCACAATTTCACATCATTCTGGGTTCATTTGTGTGAAAACAGGGTCGAATCAGGCTGAAACGTTACAAGAAGGTATAATATATTTAGTTGTAAGTGATCTGAACGTTTCATGATGATCGCACATTCCTATTGGGGGTCAAACCATGTCCCAAAGGTCACCGGGCCTGGTGTCAATTTAAAGAAGTAGTCCAGTTACACCTTTGTGGGCTTATAACTTGGCTTCTGAATATCCTAGAGAGGTCAGGTTTGTTTTAGAGTACTCAATTTAGCAGCCCCCATAACCACTAAAAGGAATGGAGTCATTAGCACTTATGGTTTTTAAATGGTACCCAGAATTATGTTGCACGGAGCACAATTTCACATCATTCTGGGTTCATTTGTGTGAAAACAAGGTCCAATCAGGCTGAAAAGTTACAGGAAGTTAGAATCTTTTGAGTTGTAAGTGATCTGAACGTTTCATGATGATAGCACTTTCCTAAGGGGGTCAAACCATGTCCCAAATGTCACCGGATCTGGTGTCAATTTAAAGAAGTAGTCCAGTTACACATTTGTGGGCTTATAACTTGGCTTCTGAATGTCCTAGAGAGGTCAGGTTTGTTTTAGTATACTCCAATCAACAGCCCCTACAACCACAAAAAGGAATGGAGTCATTAGCACTTATGGTTTTTAAATGGCACCCAGAATTATATGGCACGAAGCACAATTTCACATCATTCTGGGTTCATTTGTGTGAAAACAAGGTCCAATCAGGCTGAAACGTTACAGGAAGGTAGAATCTATTGAGTTGTAAGTGATCTGAACGTTTCATGATGATAGAACTTTCCTAAGGGGATCAAACCATGTCCCAAAGGTCACCGGATCTGGTGTCAATTTTAAAGAAGTAGTCCAGTTACACATTTGTGGGCTTATAACTTGGCTTCTGAATGTCCTAGAGAGATCAGGTTTGTTTTAGTATACTCCAATCAACAGCCCCTACAACCACAAAAAGGAATGGAGTCATTAGCACTTATGGTTTTTAAATGGCACCCAGATTTATGTTGCTCGAAGCACAATTTCACATCATTCTGGGTTCATTTGTGTGAAAACAGGGTCCAATCAGGCTGAAACGTTACAAGAAGGTAGAATATATTGAGTTGTAAGTGATCTGAACGTTTCATGATGATCGCACATTCCTATTGGGGGTCAAACCATGTCCCAAAGGTCACCGTGCCTGGTGTCAATTTAAAGAAGTAGTCCAGTTACACCTTTGTGGGCTTATAACTTGGCTTCTGAATATCCTAGAGAGGTCAGGTTTGTTTTAGAGTACTCCAATTAGCAGCCCCCATAACCACTAAAAGGAATGGAGTCATTAGCACTTATGGTTTTTAAATGGCACCCAGAATTATGTTGCACGAAGCACAATTTCACATCATTCTGGGTCCATACCTGTGAAAACAAGGTCCAATCAGGCTGAAACGTTACAAGAAGGTAGAATCTATTGAGTTGTAAGTGATCTGAATGTTTCATGATGATCGCACATACCTATAGGAGGTCAAACCATGTCCCAAAGGTCACCGGGCCTGGTGTCACTTTAAAGAAGTAGTCCAGTTACACATTTGTGGGCTTATAACTTGGCTTCTGAATGTCCTACAGATATCAGGTTTGTTTTACAGTACTCCAATTAACAGCCCCCTTTACCACTAAAAGGAATGGAGTCATTAGCACTTATGGTTTTTAAATGGCACCCAGAATTATGTTGCACGAAGCATAATTTCACATCATTCTGGGTTCATTTGTGTGAAAACAAGGTCCAATCAGGCTGAAACGTTACAAGAAGGTAGAATCTATTGAGTTGTAAGTGATCTGAATGTTTCATGATGATCGCACATTCCTATTGGGGTCAAACCATGTTCCAAAGGTCACCGGGCCTGTTGTCACTTTAAAGAAAAAGTCCAGTTACACCTTTTTGGGCTTATAACTTGGCTTCTGAATATCCTAGAGAGGTCAGGTTTGTTTTAGAGTACTCTAATTAACAGCCCCCATTACCACTAAAAGGAATGGAGTCATTAGCACATATGGTTTGTAAGTGGCACCCAGAATTATGTTGCACGAAGCCCAATTTTACATAATTCTGGGTCCATTTGTGTGAAAACAAGGTCCAATCAGGCTGAAACGTAACAAGAAGGTAGAATCTATTGAGTTGTAAGTGATCTGAACGTTTCATGATGATCGCACATTCCTATAGGGGGTCAAACCATGTCCCAAAGGTCACCGGATCTGGTGTCAAAATAAAGAAGTAGTCCAGTTACACATTTGTGGGCTTATAACTTGGCTTCTGAATGTCCTAGAGAGATCAGGTTTGTTTTAATGTACTCCAATCAACAGCCCCTACAACCACAAAAAGGAAAGGAGTCATTAGCACTTATGGTTTGTAAATGGCACCCAGAATTATGTTGCATGAAGCACAATTTCACATCATTCTGGGTCCATTCGTTTGAAAACAAGGTCCAATCAGGCTGAAACGTTACAGGAAGGTAGAATCTATTGAATTGTAAGTGATCTGAACGTTTCATGATGATAGCCCTTTCCTAAGGTGGTCAAACCATGTCCCAAAGGTCACCGGATCTGGTGTCAATTGAAAGAAGTAGTCCAGTTACACATTTGTGGGCTTATAACTTGGCTTCTGAGTGTCCAAGAGAGATCAGTTTTTTTAATGTACTCCAATTAACAGCCCATACAACCACAAAAGGGAATTGAGTCATTAGCACTTATGGTTTGTATATGGCACCCAGAATTATGTTGCACGAAGCACAATTTCACATCATTCTGGGTCCATTTGTGTGAAAACAAGGTCCAATCAGGCTGAAACGTTACAAGAAGGTAGAATCTATTGAGTTGTAAGTGATCTGAACGTTTCATGATGATCGCACATTCCTATAGGGGGTCAAACCATGTCCCAAAGGTCACCGGATCTGGTGTCAATTTAAAGAAAAAGTCCAGTTACATCTTTGTGGGCTTATAACTTGGCTTCTGAATGTCCTAGAGAGGTCAGGTTTGTTTTAGTATACTCCAATCAACAGCCCCTACAACCACAAAAAGGAAAGGAGTCATTAGCACTTATGGTTTGTAAATGGCACCCAGAATTATGTTGCACGAAGCACAATTTCACATCATTCTGGGTTCATTTGTGTGAAAACAAGGTCCAATCAGGCTGAAACGTTACAAGAAGGTAGAATCTATTGAGTTGTAAGTGATCTGAACGTTTCATGATGATCGCACATTCCTATTGGGGGTCAAACCATGTTCCAAAAATGTCACCGGGCCTGGTGTCACTTTAAAGAAGTAGTCCAGTTACACCTTTGTGGGCTTATAACTTGGCTTCTGAATATCCTAGAGAGGTCAGGTTTGTTTTAGAGTACTCCAATTAACAGCCCCCATTACCACTAAAAGGAATGGAGTCATTAGCACGTATGGTTTGTAAATGGCACCCAGAATTATGTTGCACGAAGCACAATTTCACATCATTCTGGGTTCATTTGTGTGAAAACAAGGTCCAATCAGGCTGAAACGTTACAGGAAGGTAGAATCTATTGAGTTGTAAGTGATCTGAACGTGTCATGATGATAGCATTTTCCTAAGGGGGTCAAACCATGTCCAAAACGTCACCGGATCTGGCGTCAATTTAAAGAAGTAGTCCAGTTACACATTTGTGGGCTTATAACTTGGCTTCTGAATGTCCTAGAGAGATCAGGTTTGTTTTAGTGTACTCCAATCAATATTCCCTAAGACCACAAAAAGGAATGGAGTCATTAGCACTTATGGTTTGTAAATGGCACCCAGAATTATTTTGCACGAAGCACAATTTCACATCATTCTGGGTCCATTTGTGTGAAAACAAAGTCCAATCAGGCTTAAACGTTACAAGAAGGTAGAATCTATTGAGTTGTAAGTGATCTGAACGTTTCATGATGATCGCACATTCCTATAGGGGGTCAAACCATGTCCCAAAGGTCACCGGGCCTGGTGTCACTTTAAAGTGGTCCAGTTACACCTTTGTGGGCTTATAACTTGGCTTCTGAATATCCTAGAGAGGTAAGGTTTGTTTTAGAGTACTCCAATTAACAGCCCCCATTACCACAAAAAGGAATGGAGTCATTAGCACTTATGGTTTTTAAATGGCACCCAGAATTATGTTGCACGAAGCACAATTTCACATCATTCTGGGTTCATTTGTGTGAAAACAAGGTCCAATCAGGCTGAAACGTTACAGGAAGGTAGAATCTATTGAGTTGTAAGTGATCTGAACGTTTCGAGATGATCACACTTTCCTAAGGGGGTCAAACCATGTCGCAAAGGTCACCGGATCTGGTGTCAATTTAAAGAAGTAGTCCAGTTACACATTTGTGGGCTTATAACTGGCTTCTGAATGTCCTAGAGAGATCAGGTTTGTTTCAGTATACTCCGATCAACAGCCCCTACAACCACAGAAAGGAATGGAGTCATTAGCACTTATGGTTTTTAAATGGCACCCAGAATTATGTTGCACGAAGCACAATTTCACATCATTCTGGGTTCATTTGTGTGAAAACAAGGTCCAATCAGGCTGAAACGTTACAAGAAGGTAGAATCTATTGAGTTGTAAGTGATCTGAACGTTTCATGATGATCGCACATTCCTACAGGGGGTCAAACCATGTCCCAAAGGTCACCGGGCCTGGTGTCACTTTAAAGAAGTAGTCCAATTACACCTTTGAGGGCGTATAACTTGGTTTCTGAATGTCCTAGAGAGATCAGGTTTGTTTTAATGTACTCCAACCAACAGCCCCTACAACCACAAAAAGGAATGGAGTCATTAGCACTTATGGTTTTTAAATGGCACCCAGAATTATGTTGCACGAAGCACAATTTCACATCATTCTGGGTCCATTTGTGTGAAAACAAGGTCCAATCAGGCTGAAACGTTACAAGAAGGTAGAATCTATTGAGTTGTAAGTGATCTGAACGTTTCATGATGATCGCACATTCCTATTGGGGGTCAAACCATGTCCCAAAGGTCACCGGGCCTGGTGTCACTTTAAAGAAGTAGTCCAGTTACACCTTTGTGGGCTTATAATTTGGCTTCTGAATTTCCTAGAGAGATCAGGTTTGTTTTAATGTACTCCAACCAACAGCCCCTACAACCACAAAAAGGAATGGAGTCATTAGCACTTATGGTTTGTAAATGGCACCCAGAATTATGTTGCACGAAGCACAATTTCACATCATTCTGGGTCCATTTGTGTGAAAACAAGGTCCAATCAGGCTGAAACGTTACAAGAAGGTAGAATCTATTGAGTTGTAAGTGATTTGAACGTTTCAGGATGATCGCACATTCCTATTGGGGTCAAACCATGTTCCAAAGGTCACCGGGCCTGGTGTCACTTTAAAGAAGTAGTCCAGTTACACATTTGTGGGCTTATAACTTGGCTTCTGAATGTCCTAGAGAGATCAGGTTTTTTTAATGTACTCCAATCAACAGGCCCTACAACCACAAAAGGGAATTGAGTCATTAGCACTTATGGTTTGTAAATGGCACCCAGAATTCTGTTGCACGAAGCACAATTTCACATCATTCTGGGTCCATTTGTGTGTAAACAAGGTCCAATCAGGCTGAAACGTTACAGGAAGGTAGAATCTATTGAGTTGTAAGTGATCTGAACGTTTCATGATGATAGCACTTTCCTAAGGGGGTCAAACCCTGTCCCAAAGGTCACCAGATCTGGTGTCAATTTAAAGAAGTAGTCCAGTTACACATTTGTGGGCTTATAACTTGGCTTCTGAATGTCCTAGAGAGATCAGGTTTGTTTTAATGTACTCCAATCAACAGCCCCTACAACCACAAAAATGAATGGAGTCATTAGCACTTATGGTTTTTAAATGGCACCCAGAATTATGTTGCACGAAGCAAAATTTCACATCATTCTGGGTCCATTTGTGTGAAAACAAGGTCCAATCAGGCTGAAACATTACAAGAAGGTAGAATCTATTGAGTTGTAAGTGATCTGAACGTTTCAAGATGATCGCACTTTCCTAAGGGGGTCAAACTATGTCCAAAAGGTCACCAGATCTGGTGTCAATTTAAAGAAGTAGTCCAGTTACATATTTGTGGGCTTATAACTTGGCTTCTGAATGTCCTAGAGAGATCAGGTTTGTTTTAGTATACTCCAATCAAAAGCCCCTACAACCACAGAAAAGGAATGGAGTCGTTAGCACTTATGGTTTGTAAATGGCACCCAGAATTATGTTGCACGAAGCACAATTTCACATCATTCTGGGTTCATTTGTGTGAAAACAAGGTCCAATCAGGCTGAAACGTTACAAGAAGGTAAAATCTATTGAGTTGTAAGTGATCTGAACGTTTCATGATGATCGCAGATTCCTACAGGGGGTCAAACCATGTCCCAAAGGTCACCGGGCCTGGTGTCACTTTAAAGAAGTAGTCCAGTTACACCTTTGTGGGTTTATAACTTGGTTTCTGAATATCCTAGAGAGGTCAGGTTTGTTTTAGAGTACTCCAATTAGCAGCCCGCATTACCACTAAAAGGAATGGAGTCATTAGCACTTATGGTTTTTAAATGGCACCCAGAATTATGTTGCATGAAGCACAATTTCACATCATTCTGGGTCCATTTCTGTGAAAACAAGGTCCAATCAGGCTGAAACGTTACAAGAAGGTTGAATCTATTGAGTTGTAAGTTATCTGAACGTTTCAAGATTATCGCACTTTCCTAAGGGGGTCAAACCATGTCCCAAAGGTCACCGGATCTGGTGTCAATTTAAAGAAGTAGTCCAGTTACACATTTGTGGGCTTATAACTTGGCTTCTGAATGTCCTAGAGAGATCAGGGTTGTTTTAGCATACTCCAATCAACAGCCCCTACAACCACAAAAAGGAATGGAGTCATTAGCACTTATGGTTTGTAAATGGCACCCAGAATTATGTTGCACGAAGCACAATTTCACATCATTCTGGGTCCATTTGTGTGAAAACAAGGTCCAATCAGGCTGAAACGTTACAAGAAGGTAGAATCTATTGAGTTGTAAGTGATCTGAACGTTTCAGGATGATCGCACATTCATATTGGGGTCAAACCATGTTCCAAAGGTCACTGGATCTGGTGTCAATTTAAAGAAGTAGTCCAGTTACACCTTTGTGGGCTTATAACTTGGCTTCTGAATATCCTAGAGAGGTCAGGTTTGTTTTAGAGTACTCCAATTAACAGCCCCCATTACCACTAAAAGGAATGGAGTCATTAGCACATATGGTTTGTAAATGGCACCCAGAATTATGTTGCACGAAGCACAATTTCACATCATTCTGGGTTCATTTGTGTGAAAACAAGGTCCAATCAGGCAGAAATGTTACAGGAAGGTAGAATCTATTGAGTTGTAAGTGATCTGAACGTTTCATGATGATAGCACTTTCCTAAAGGGGTCAAACCATGTCCCAAAGGTCACCGGATCTGGTGTCAATTTAAAGAAGTAGTCCAGTTACACCTTTGTGGGCTTATAACTTGGCTTCTGAATATCCTAGAGAGGTCAGGTTTGTTTTAGAGTACTCCAATTAACAGCCCCCATTACCACTAAAAGGAATGGAGTCATTAGCACATATGGTTTGTAAATGGCACCCAGAATTATGTTGCACGAAGCACAATTTCACATCATTCTGGGTCCATTTGTGTGAAAACAAGGTCCAATCAGGCTGAAACGTTACAAGAAGGTAGAATCTATTGAGTTGTAAGTGATCTGAACGTTTCATGATAATCGCACATTCCTATAGGGGGTCAAACCATGTCCCAAAGGTCACCGGATCTGGTGTCAATTTAAAGAAAAAGTCCAGTTACATCTTTGTGGGCTTATAACTTGGCTTCTGAATGTCCTAGAGAGATCAGGTTTGTTTTAGTAGACTCCAATCAACAGCCCCTACAACCACAAAAAGGAATGGAGTCATTAGCACTTATGGTTTTTAAATGGCACCCAGAATTATGTTGCATGAAGCACAATTTCACATCATTCTGGGTTCATTTGTGTGAAAACAAGGTCCAATCAAGCTGAAACGTTACAGGAAGGTAGAATCTATTGAGTTGTAAGTGATCTGAACGTTCCATGATGATAGTACTTTCCTAAGGGGATCAAACCATGTCCCAAAGGTCACCGGATCTGGTGTCAATTTAAAGAAGTAGTCCATTTACACATTTGTGGGCTTATAACTTGGCTTCTGAATGTCCTAGAGAGATCAGGTTTCTTTTAATGTACTCCAATCAACAGCCCCTACAACCACAAAAAGGAATGGAGTCATTAGCACTTATGGTTTGTAAATGGCACCCAGAATTATGTTGCATGAAGCACAATTTCACATCATTCTGGGTCCATTTGTGTGAAAACAAGGTCCAATCAGGCTGAAACGTTACAGGAAGGTAGAATCTATTGACTTGTAAGTTATCTGAACATTTCATGATGATAGCACTTTCCTAAGGGGGTCAAACCATGTCCCAAATGTCACCGGATCTGGTGTAAATTTAAAGAAGTAGTCCAGTTACACATTTGTGGGCTTATAACTTGGCTTCTGAATGTCCTAGAGAGATCAGGTTTTTTTAATGTACTCCAATCAACAGCCCCTACAACCACAAAAGGGAATTGAGTCATTAGCACTTATGGTTTGTAAATGGCACCCAGAATTATGTTGCACGAAGCACAATTTCACATCATTCTGGGTCCATTTGTGTGAAAACTAGGTCCAATCAGGCTTAAACGTTACAAGAAGGTAGAATCTATTGAGTTGTAAGTGATCTGAACGTTTCATGATGATCGCACATTCCTATTGGGGGTCAAACAATGTTCCAAAGGTCACCGGGCCTGGTGTCACTTTAAAGAAGTAGTCCAGTTACACCTTTGTGGGCTTATAACTTGGCTTCTGAATATCCTAGAGAGGTCAGGTTTGTTTTAGAGTACCCCAATTAACAGCCCCCATTACCACTAAAAGGAATGGAGTCATTAGCACGTATGGTTTGTAAATGGCACCCAGAATTATGTTGCACGAAGCACAATTTCACATCATTCTGGGTTCATTTGTGTGAAAACAAGGTCCAATCAGACTGAAACGTTACAGGAAGGTAGAATCTATTGAGTTGTAAGTTATCTGAACGTTTCATGATGATAGCACTTTCCTAAGGGGGTCAAACCCTGTCCCAAAGGTCACCGGATCTGGTGTCAATTTAAAGAAGTAGTCCAGTTACACATTTGTGGGCTTATAACTTGGCTTCTGAATGTCCTAGAGAGATCAGGTTTGTTTTAATGTACTCCAATCAACAGCCCCTATAACCACAAAAAGGAATGGAGTCATTAGCACTTATGGTTTTTAAATGGCACCCAGAATTTTGTTGCACGAAGCACAATTTCACATCATTCTGGGTCCATTTGTGTGAAAACAAGGTCCAATCAGGCTGAAACATTACAAGAAGGTAGAATCTATTGAGTTGTAAGTGATCTGAACGTTTCAAGATGATCGCAGATTCCTACAGGGGGTCAAACCATGTCCCAAAGGTCACCGGGCCTGGTGTCACTTTAAAGAAGTAGTCCAGTTACACCTTTGTGGGTTTATAACTTGGTTTCTGAATATCCTAGAGAGGTCAGGTTTGTTTTAGAGTACTCCAATTAGCAGCCCCCATTACCACTAAAAGGAATGGAGTCATTAGCACTTATGGTTTTTAAATGGCACCCAGAATTATGTTGCATGAAGCACAATTTCACATCATTCTGCGTCCATTTCTGTGAAAACAAGGTCCAATCAGGCTGAAACGTTACAAGAAGGTTGAATCTATTGAGTTGTAAGTTATCTGAACGTTTCAAGATTATCGCACTTTCCTAAGGGGGTCAAACCATGTCCCAAAGGTCACCGGATCTGGTGTCAATTTAAAGTAGTCCAGTTACACATTTGTGGGCTTATAACTTGGCTTCTGAATGTCCTAGAGAGATCAGGTTTGTTTTAGCATACTCCAATCAACAGCCCCTACAACCACAAAAAGGAATGGAGTCATTAGCACTTATGGTTTGTAAATGGCACCCAGAATTATGTTGCACGAAGCACAATTTCACATCATTCTGGGTCCATTTGTGTGAAAACAAGGTCCAATCAGGCTGAAACGTTACAAGAAGGTAGAATCTATTGAGTTGTAAGTGATCTGAACGTTTCAGGATGATCGCACATTCATATTGGGGTCAAACCATGTTCCAAAGGTCACTGGATCTGGTGTCAATTTAAAGAAGTAGTCCAGTTACACCTTTGTGGGCTTATAACTTGGCTTCTGAATATCCTAGAGAGGTCAGGTTTGTTTTAGAGTACTCCAATTAACAGCCCCCATTACCACTAAAAGGAATGGAGTCATTAGCACATATGGTTTGTAAATGGCACCCAGAATTATGTTGCACGAAGCACAATTTCACATCATTCTGGGTTCATTTGTGTGAAAACAAGGTCCAATCAGGCAGAAATGTTACAGGAAGGTAGAATCTATTGAGTTGTAAGTGATCTGAACGTTTCATGATGATAGCACTTTCCTAAAGGGGTCAAACCATGTCCCAAAGGTCACCGGATCTGGTGTCAATTTAAAGAAGTAGTCCAGTTACACCTTTGTGGGCTTATAACTTGGCTTCTGAATATCCTAGAGAGGTCAGGTTTGTTTTAGAGTACTCCAATTAACAGCCCCCATTACCACTAAAAGGAATGGAGTCATTAGCACATATGGTTTGTAAATGGCACCCAGAATTATGTTGCACGAAGCACAATTTCACATCATTCTGGGTCCATTTGTGTGAAAACAAGGTCCAATCAGGCTGAAACGTTACAAGAAGGTAGAATCTATTGAGTTGTAAGTGATCTGAACGTTTCATGATAATCGCACATTCCTATAGGGGGTCAAACCATGTCCCAAAGGTCACCGGATCTGGTGTCAATTTAAAGAAAAAGTCCAGTTACATCTTTGTGGGCTTGTAACTTGGCTTCTGAATGTCCTAGAGAGATCAGGTTTGCTTTAGTAGACTCCAATCAACAGCCCCTACAACCACAAAAAGGAATGGAGTCATTAGCACTTATGGTTTTTAAATGGCACCCAGAATTATGTTGCACGAAGCACAATTTCACATCATTCTGGGTTCATTTGTGTGAAAACAAGGTCCAATCAAGCTAAAACGTTACAGGAAGGTAGAATCTATTGAGTTGTAAGTGATCTGAACGTTCCATGATGATAGTACTTTCCTAAGGGGATCAAACCATGTCCCAAAGGTCACCGGATCTGGTGTCAATTTAAAGAAGTAGTCCATTTACACATTTGTGGGCTTATAACTTGGCTTCTGAATGTCCTAGAGAGATCAGGTTTGTTTTAATGTACTCCAATCAACAGCCCCTACAACCACAAAAAGGAATGGAGTCATTAGCACTTATGGTTTGTAAATGGCACCCAGAATTATGTTGCATGAAGCACAATTTCACATCATTCTGGGTCCATTTGTGTGAAAACAAGGTCCAATCAGGCTGAAACGTTACAGGAAGGTAGAATCTATTGACTTGTAAGTTATCTGAACATTTCATGATGATAGCACTTTCCTAAGGGGGTCAAACCATGTCCCAAATGTCACCGGATCTGGTGTAAATTTAAAGAAGTAGTCCAGTTACACATTTGTGGGCTTATAACTTGGCTTCTGAATGTCCTAGAGAGATCAGGTTTTTTTAATGTACTCCAATCAACAGCCCCTACAACCACAAAAGGGAATTGAGTCATTAGCACTTATGGTTTGTAAATGGCACCCAGAATTATGTTGCACGAAGCACAATTTCACATCATTCTGGGTCCATTTGTGTGAAAACAAGGTCCAATCAGGCTTAAACGTTACAAGAAGGTAGAATCTATTGAGTTGTAAGTGATCTGAACGTTTCATGATGATCGCACATTCCTACTGGGGGTCAAACAATGTTCCAAAGGTCACCGGGCCTGGTGTCACTTTAAAGAAGTAGTCCAGTTACACCTTTGTGGGCTTATAACTTGGCTTCTGAATATCCTAGAGAGGTCAGGTTTGTTTTAGAGTACTCCAATTAACAGCCCCCATTACCACTAAAAGGAATGGAGTCATTAGCACGTATGGTTTGTAAATGGCACCCAGAATTATGTTGCACGAAGCACAATTTCACATCATTCTGGGTTCATTTGTGTGAAAACAAGGTCCAATCAGACTGAAACGTTACAGGAAGGTAGAATCTATTGAGTTGTAAGTTATCTGAACGTTTCATGATGATAGCACTTTCCTAAGGGGGTCAAACCCTGTCCCAAAGGTCACCGGATCTGGTGTCAATTTAAAGAAGTAGTCCAGTTACACATTTGTGGGCTTATAACTTGGCTTCTGAATGTCCTAGAGAGATCAGGTTTGTTTTAATGTACTCCAATCAACAGCCCCTACAACCACAAAAAAGGAATGGAGTCATTAGCACTTATGGTTTTTAAATGGCACCCAGAATTTTGTTGCACGAAGCACAATTTCACATCATTCTGGGTCCATTTGTGTGAAAACAAGGTCCAATCAGGCTGAAACATTACAAGAAGGTAGAATCTATTGAGTTGTAAGTGATCTGAACGTTTCAAGATGATCGCACTTTCCTAAGGGGGTCAAACTATGTCCAAAAGGTCACCGGATCTGGTGTCAATTTAAAGAAGTAGTCCAGTTACATATTTGTGGGCTTATAACTTGGCTTCTGAATGTCCTAGAGAGATCAGGTTTGTTTTAATGTACTCCAACCAACAGCCCCTACAACCACAAAAAGGAATGGAGTCATTAGCACTTATGGTTTTTAAATGGCACCCAGAATTATGTTGCACGAAGCACAATTTCACATCATTCTGTGTTCATTTGTGTGAAAACAAGGTCCAATCAGGCTGAAACGTTACAAGAAGGTAGAATCTATTGAGTTGTAAGTGATCTGAACGTTTCATGATGATCGCACATTCCTATAGGGGGTCAAACCATGTCCCAAAGGTCACCGGGCCTGGTGTCACTTTAAAGAAGTAGTCCAATTACACCTTTGAGGGCTTATAACTTGGTTTCTGAATGTCCTAGAGAGATCAGGTTTGTTTTAGTGTACTCCAATCAACAGCCCCTACAACCTCAAAAAGGAATGGAGTCATTAGCACTTATGGTTTTTAAATGGCACCCAGAATTAAGTTGCACGAAGCACAATTTCACATCATTCTGGGTCGATTTGTGTGAAAACAAGGTCCAATCAGGCTGAAACGTTACAAGAAGGTAGAATCTATTGAGTTGTAAGTGATCTGAACGTTTCATGATGATCGCACATTCCTATTGGGGGTCAAACCATGTCCCAAAGGTCACCGGGCCTGGTGTCACTTTAAAGAATTAGTCCAGTTACACCTTTGTGGGCTTATAACTTGGCTTCTGAATATCCTAGAGAGGTCAGGTTTGTTTTAGAGTACTCCAATTAGCAGCCCCCATTACCACTAAAAGGAATGGAGTCATTAGCACTTATGGTTTTTAAATGGCACCCAGAATTATGTTGCATGAAGCACAATTTCACATCATTCTGGGTCCATTTGTGTGAAAACAAGGTCCAATCAGGCTGAAACGTTACAAGAAGTTAGAATCTATTGAGTTGTAAGTGATCTGAACGTTTCAAGATGATCGCACTTTCCTAAGGGGGTCAAACCATGTCCCAAAGGTCACCGGATCTGGTGTCAATTTAAATAAGTAGTCCAGTTACACATTTGTGGGCTTATAACTTGGCTTCTGAATGCCCTAGAGAGATCAGGTTTGTTTTAATGTACTCCAACCAACAACCACTACAACGACAAAAAAGAATGGAGTCATTAGCACTTATGGTTTGTAAATGGCACCCAGAATTATGTTGCACGAAGCACAATTTCACATCATTCTGGGTCCATTTGTGTGAAAACAAGGTCCAGTCAGGCTGAAACGTTACAAGAAGGTAGAATCTATTGAGTTGTAAGTTATCTGAACGTTTCAAGATGATCGCACTTTCCTAAGGGGGTCAAACCATGTCCCAAAGGTCACCGGATCTGGTGTCAATTTAAAGAAGTAGTCCAGTTACACCTTTGTGGGCTTATAACTTGGCTTCTGAATGTCCTAGAGAGATCAGGTTTGTTTTAGTATACTTCAATCAACAGCCCCTACAGCCACTAAAAGGAATGGAGTCATTAGCACTTATGGTTTTTAAATGGCACCCAGAATTATGTTGCACGAAGCACAATTTCACATCATTCTGGGTTCATTTGTGTGAAAACAAGGTCCAATCAGGCTGAAACGTTACAAGAAGGTAGAATATATTGAGTTGTAAGTGATCTGAACGTTTCATGATGATCACACATTCCTATTGGGGGTCAAACCATGTCCCAAAGGTCACCGGGCCTGGTGTCACTTTAAAGAAGTAGTCCAATTACACCTTTGAGGGCTTATAACTTGGTTTCTGAATGTCCTAGAGAGATCAGGTTTGTTTTAAAGTACTCCAACCAACAGCCCCTACAACCACAAAAAGGAATGGAGTCATTAGCACTTATGGTTTGTAAATGGCACCCAGAATTATGTTGCACGAAGCACAATTTCACATCATTCTGGGTCCATTTGTGTGAAAACAAGGTCCAATCAGGCTGAAACGTTACAAGAAGGTAGAATGTATTGAGTTGTAAGTGATCTGAACGTTTCATGATGATCGCACATTCCTATTGGGGGTCAAACCATGTCCCAAAGGTCACCGGGCCTGGTGTCACATTAAAAAAGTAGTCCAATTACACCTTTGAGGGCTTATAACTTGGTTTCTGAATGTCCTAGAGAGATCAGGTTTGTTTTAGTGTACTCCAATCAACAACCCCTACAACCTCAAAAAGGAATGGAGTCATTAGCACTTATGGTTTTTAAATGGCACCCAGAATTATGTTGCATGAAGCACAATTTCACATCATTCTGGGTCCATTTGTGTGAAAACAAGGTCCAATCAGGCTGAAACGTTACAAGAAGGTAGAATCTATTGAGTTGTAAGTGATCTGAACGTTTCAAGATGATCGCACTTTCCTAAGGGGGTCAAATCATGTCCCAAAGGTCACCGGATCTGGTGTCAATTTAAAGAAGTAGTCCAGTTACACATTTGTGGGCTTATAACTTGGCTTCTGAATGTCCTAGAGAGATCAGGGTTGTTTTAGTATACTCCAATCAACAGCCCCTACAACCACAAAAAGGAATGGAGTCATTAGCACTTATGGTTTTTAAATGGAACCCAGAATTATGTTGCACGAAGCACAATTTTACATCATTCTGTGTTCATTTGTGAGAAAACAAGGTCCAATCAGGCTGAAAAGTTACAAGAAGGTAGAATCTATTGAGTTGTAAGTGATCTGAACGTTTCATGATGATCGTACATTCCTATAGGGGGTCAAACCATGTTCCAAAGGTCCCGGGCCTGGTTTCACTTTAAAGAAGTAGTCCAATTACACATTTGAGGGCTTATAACTTGGTTTCTGAATGTCCTAGAGAGATCAGGTTTGTTTTAGTGTACTCCAATCAACAGCCCCTACAACCTCAAAAAGGAATGGAGTCATTAGCACTTATGGTTTTTAAATAGCACCCAGAATTATGTTGCACGAAGCACAATTTCACATCATTCTGGGTCAATTTGTGTGAAAACAAGGTCCAATCAGGCTGAAACGTTACAAGAAGGTAGAATCTATTGAGTTGTAAGTGATCTGAACGTTTCATGATGATCGCACATTCCTATTGGGGGTCAAACCATGTCCCAAAGGTCACCGGGCCTGGTGTCACTTTAAAGAAGTAGTCCAGTTACACCTTTGTGGGCTTATAACTTGGCTTCTGAATATCCTAGAGAGGTCAGGTTTGATTTAGAGTACTCCAATTAGCAGCCCCCATTACCACTAAAAGGAATGGAGTCATTAGCACTTATGGTTTTTAAATGGCACCCAGAATTATGTTGCATGAAGCACAATTTCACATCATTCTGGGTCCATTTGTGTGAAAACAAGGTCCAATCAGGCTGAAACGTTACAAGAAGGTAGAATCTATTGAGTTGTAAGTGATCTGAACGTTTCAAGATGATCGCACTTTCCTAAGGGGGTCAAACCATGTCCCAAAGGTCACCGGATCTGGTGTCAATTTAAAGAAGTAGTCCAGTTACACATTTGTGGGCTTATAACTTGGCTTCTGAATGTCCTAGAGAGATCAGGTTTGTTTTAGTATACTCCAATCAACAGCCCCTACAACCACAAAAAGCAATGGAGTCATTAGCACTTATGGTTTTTAAATGGAACCCAGAATTATGTTGCACGAAGCACAATTTCACATCATTCTGTGTTCATTTGTGAGAAAACAAGGTCCAATCAGGCTGAATAGTTACAAGAAGGTAGAATCTATTGAGTTGTAAGTGATCTGAACGTTTCATGATGATCGCACATTCCTATAGGGGGTCAATCCATGTCCCAAAGGTCACCGGGCCTGGTCTCATTTTAAAGAAGTAGTCCAATTACACCTTTGAGGGCTTATAACTTGGTTTCTGAATGTCCTAGAGAGATCAGGTTTGTTTTAGTGTACTCCAATCAACAGCCCATACAACCTCAAAAAGGAATGGAGTCATTAGCACTCATGGTTTTTAAATGGCACCCAGAATTGTGTTGCACGAAGCACAATTTCACATCATTCTGGGTTCATTTGTGTGAAAACAAGGTCCAATCAGGCTGAAACATTACAGGAAGGTAGAATATATTGAGTTGTAAGTGATCTGAACGTTTCATGATGATAGCACTTTCCTAAGGGGGTCAAACCATGTCCCAAAGGTCACTGGGCCTGGTGTCACTTTAAAGAAGTAGTCCAGTTACACATTTGTGGGCTTATAACTTGGCTTCTGAATGCCCTAGAGAGATCAGGTTTGTTTTAATGTACTCCAACCAACAACCCCTACAACCACAAAAAAGAATGGAGTCATTAGCACTTATGGTTTGTAAATGGCACCCAGAATTATGTTGCACGAAGCACAATTTCACGTCATTCTGGGTCCATTTGTGTGAAAACAAGGTCCAATCAGGCTGAAACGTTACAAGAAGGTAGAATCTATTAAGTTGTAAGTGATCTGAACGTTTCATGATGATCGCACATTCCTATAGGGGGTCAAAGCATGTCCCAAAGGTCACCGGGCCTGGTGTCTCTTTAAAGAAGTAGTCTAGTTACACCTTTTAGGGCTTATAACTTGGTTTCTGAATGTTCTAGAGAGATCAGGTTTGTTTTAGTGTACTCCAATCAACAGCCCCTACAACCACAAAAAGGAATGGAGTCATTAGCACTTATGGTTTTTAAATGGCACCCAGAATTAAATTGCACGAAGCACAATTTCACATCATTCTGGGTCCATTTGTGTGAAAACAAGGTCCAATCAGGCTGAAACGTTACAAGAAGGTAGAATCTATTGAGTTGTAAGTGATCTGAACGTTTCATGATGATCGCACATTCCTATTGGGGGTCAAACCATGTCCCAAAGGTCACCGGGCCTGGTGTCACTTTAAAGAAGTAGTCCAGTTTTACCTTTGTGGGCTTATAACTCTGCATCTGAATATCCTAGAGAGGTCAGGTTTGTTTTAGAGTACTCCAATTAGCAGCCCCCATTACCACTAAAATGAATGGAGTCATTAGCACTTATGGTTTTTAAATGGCACCCAGAAATATGTTGCATGAAGCAAAATTTCACATCATTCTGGGTCCATTTGTGTGAAAACAAGGTCCAATCAGGCTGAAACGTTACAAGAAGGTAGAATCTATTGAGTTGTAAGTGATCTGAACGTTTCAAGATGATCGCACTTTCCTAAGGGGGTCAAACTATGTCCAAAAGGTCACCAGATCTGGTGTCAATTTAAAGAAGTAGTCCAGTTACATATTTGTGGGCTTATAACTTGGCTTCTGAATGTCCTAGAGAGATCAGGTTTGTTTTAGTATACTCCAATCAAAAGCCCCTACAACCACAAAAAGGAATGGAGTCGTTAGCACTTATGGTTTGTAAATGGCACCCAGAATTATGTTGCACGAAGCACAATTTCACATCATTCTGGGTTCATTTGTGTGAAAACAAGGTCCAATCAGGCTGAAACGTTACAAGAAGGTAAAATCTATTGAGTTGTAAGTGATCTGAACGTTTCATGATGATCGCAGATTCCTACAGGGGGTCAAACCATGTCCCAAAGGTCACCGGGCCTGGTGTCACTTTAAAGAAGTAGTCCAGTTACACCTTTGTGGGTTTATAACTTGGTTTCTGAATATCCTAGAGAGGTCAGGTTTGTTTTAGAGTACTCCAATTAGCAGCCCCCATTACCACTAAAAGGAATGGAGTCATTAGCACTTATGGTTTTTAAATGGCACCCAGAATTATGTTGCATGAAGCACAATTTCACATCATTCTGGGTCCATTTCTGTGAAAACAAGGTCCAATCAGGCTGAAACGTTACAAGAAGGTTGAATCTATTGAGTTGTAAGTTATCTGAACGTTTCAAGATTATCGCACTTTCCTAAGGGGGTCAAACCATGTCCCAAAGGTCACCGGATCTGGTGTCAATTTAAAGAAGTAGTCCAGTTACACATTTGTGGGCTTATAACTTGGCTTCTGAATGTCCTAGAGAGATCAGGGTTGTTTTAGCATACTCCAATCAACAGCCCCTACAACCACAAAAAGGAATGGAGTCATTAGCACTTATGGTTTGTAAATGGCACCCAGAATTATGTTGCACGAAGCACAATTTCACATCATTCTGGGTCCATTTGTGTGAAAACAAGGTCCAATCAGGCTGAAACGTTACAAGAAGGTAGAATCTATTGAGTTGTAAGTGATCTGAACGTTTCAGGATGATCGCACATTCATATTGGGGTCAAACCATGTTCCAAAGGTCACTGGATCTGGTGTCAATTTAAAGAAGTAGTCCAGTTACACCTTTGTGGGCTTATAACTTGGCTTCTGAATATCCTAGAGAGGTCAGGTTTGTTTTAGAGTACTCCAATTAACAGCCCCCATTACCACTAAAAGGAATGGAGTCATTAGCACATATGGTTTGTAAATGGCACCCAGAATTATGTTGCACGAAGCACAATTTCACATCATTCTGGGTTCATTTGTGTGAAAACAAGGTCCAATCAGGCAGAAATGTTACAGGAAGGTAGAATCTATTGAGTTGTAAGTGATCTGAACGTTTCATGATGATAGCACTTTCCTAAAGGGGTCAAACCATGTCCCAAAGGTCACCGGATCTGGTGTCAATTTAAAGAAGTAGTCCAGTTACACCTTTGTGGGCTTATAACTTGGCTTCTGAATATCCTAGAGAGGTCAGGTTTGTTTTAGAGTACTCCAATTAACAGCCCCCATTACCACTAAAAGGAATGGAGTCATTAGCACATATGGTTTGTAAATGGCACCCAGAATTATGTTGCACGAAGCACAATTTCACATCATTCTGGGTCCATTTGTGTGAAAACAAGGTCCAATCAGGCTGAAACGTTACAAGAAGGTAGAATCTATTGAGTTGTAAGTGATCTGAACGTTTCATGATAATCGCACATTCCTATAGGGGGTCAAACCATGTCCCAAAGGTCACCGGATCTGGTGTCAATTTAAAGAAAAAGTCCAGTTACATCTTTGTGGGCTTATAACTTGGCTTCTGAATGTCCTAGAGAGATCAGGTTTGTTTTAGTAGACTCCAATCAACAGCCCCTACAACCACAAAAAGGAATGGAGTCATTAGCACTTATGGTTTTTAAATGGCACCCAGAATTATGTTGCATGAAGCACAATTTCACATCATTCTGGGTTCATTTGTGTGAAAACAAGGTCCAATCAAGCTGAAACGTTACAGGAAGGTAGAATCTATTGAGTTGTAAGTGATCTGAACGTTCCATGATGATAGTACTTTCCTAAGGGGATCAAACCATGTCCCAAAGGTCACCGGATCTGGTGTCAATTTAAAGAAGTAGTCCATTTACACATTTGTGGGCTTATAACTTGGCTTCTGAATGTCCTAGAGAGATCAGGTTTGTTTTAATGTACTCCAATCAACAGCCCCTACAACCACAAAAAGGAATGGAGTCATTAGCACTTATGGTTTGTAAATGGCACCCAGAATTATGTTGCATGAAGCACAATTTCACATCATTCTGGGTCCATTTGTGTGAAAACAAGGTCCAATCAGGCTGAAACGTTACAGGAAGGTAGAATCTATTGACTTGTAAGTTATCTGAACATTTCATGATGATAGCACTTTCCTAAGGGGGTCAAACCATGTCCCAAATGTCACCGGATCTGGTGTAAATTTAAAGAAGTAGTCCAGTTACACATTTGTGGGCTTATAACTTGGCTTCTGAATGTCCTAGAGAGATCAGGTTTTTTTAATGTACTCCAATCAACAGCCCCTACAACCACAAAAGGGAATTGAGTCATTAGCACTTATGGTTTGTAAATGGCACCCAGAATTATGTTGCACGAAGCACAATTTCACATCATTCTGGGTCCATTTGTGTGAAAACTAGGTCCAATCAGGCTTAAACGTTACAAGAAGGTAGAATCTATTGAGTTGTAAGTGATCTGAACGTTTCATGATGATCGCACATTCCTATTGGGGGTCAAACAATGTTCCAAAGGTCACCGGGCCTGGTGTCACTTTAAAGAAGTAGTCCAGTTACACCTTTGTGGGCTTATAACTTGGCTTCTGAATATCCTAGAGAGGTCAGGTTTGTTTTAGAGTACCCCAATTAACAGCCCCCATTACCACTAAAAGGAATGGAGTCATTAGCACGTATGGTTTGTAAATGGCACCCAGAATTATGTTGCACGAAGCACAATTTCACATCATTCTGGGTTCATTTGTGTGAAAACAAGGTCCAATCAGACTGAAACGTTACAGGAAGGTAGAATCTATTGAGTTGTAAGTTATCTGAACGTTTCATGATGATAGCACTTTCCTAAGGGGGTCAAACCCTTTCCCAAAGGTCACCGGATCTGGTGTCAATTTAAAGAAGTAGTCCAGTTACACATTTGTGGGCTTATAACTTGGCTTCTGAATGTCCTAGAGAGATCAGGTTTGTTTTAATGTACTCCAATCAACAGCCCCTATAACCACAAAAAGGAATGGAGTCATTAGCACTTATGGTTTTTAAATGGCACCCAGAATTTTGTTGCACGAAGCACAATTTCACATCATTCTGGGTCCATTTGTGTGAAAACAAGGTCCAATCAGGCTGAAACATTACAAGAAGGTAGAATCTATTGAGTTGTAAGTGATCTGAACGTTTCAAGATGATCGCAGATTCCTACAGGGGGTCAAACCATGTCCCAAAGGTCACCGGGCCTGGTGTCACTTTAAAGAAGTAGTCCAGTTACACCTTTGTGGGTTTATAACTTGGTTTCTGAATATCCTAGAGAGGTCAGGTTTGTTTTAGAGTACTCCAATTAGCAGCCCCCATTACCACTAAAAGGAATGGAGTCATTAGCACTTATGGTTTTTAAATGGCACCCAGAATTATGTTGCATGAAGCACAATTTCACATCATTCTGGGTCCATTTCTGTGAAAACAAGGTCCAATCAGGCTGAAACGTTACAAGAAGGTTGAATCTATTGAGTTGTAAGTTATCTGAACGTTTCAAGATTATCGCACTTTCCTAAGGGGGTCAAACCATGTCCCAAAGGTCACCGGATCTGGTGTCAATTTAAAGTAGTCCAGTTACACATTTGTGGGCTTATAACTTGGCTTCTGAATGTCCTAGAGAGATCAGGTTTGTTTTAGCATACTCCAATCAACAGCCCCTACAACCACAAAAAGGAATGGAGTCATTAGCACTTATGGTTTGTAAATGGCACCCAGAATTATGTTGCACGAAGCACAATTTCACATCATTCTGGGTCCATTTGTGTGAAAACAAGGTCCAATCAGGCTGAAACGTTACAAGAAGGTAGAATCTATTGAGTTGTAAGTGATCTGAACGTTTCAGGATGATCGCACATTCATATTGGGGTCAAACCATGTTCCAAAGGTCACTGGATCTGGTGTCAATTTAAAGAAGTAGTCCAGTTACACCTTTGTGGGCTTATAACTTGGCTTCTGAATATCCTAGAGAGGTCAGGTTTGTTTTAGAGTACTCCAATTAACAGCCCCCATTACCACTAAAAGGAATGGAGTCATTAGCACATATGGTTTGTAAATGGCACCCAGAATTATGTTGCACGAAGCACAATTTCACATCATTCTGGGTTCATTTGTGTGAAAACAAGGTCCAATCAGGCAGAAATGTTTCAGGAAGGTAGAATCTATTGAGTTGTAAGTGATCTGAACGTTTCATGATGATAGCACTTTCCTAAAGGGGTCAAACCATGTCCCAAAGGTCACCGGATCTGGTGTCAATTTAAAGAAGTAGTCCAGTTACACCTTTGTGGGCTTATAACTTGGCTTCTGAATATCCTAGAGAGGTCAGGTTTGTTTTAGAGTACTCCAATTAACAGCCCCCATTACCACTAAAAGGAATGGAGTCATTAGCACATATGGTTTGTAAATGGCACCCAGAATTATGTTGCACGAAGCACAATTTCACATCATTCTGGGTCCATTTGTGTGAAAACAAGGTCCAATCAGGCTGAAACGTTACAAGAAGGTAGAATCTATTGAGTTGTAAGTGATCTGAACGTTTCATGATAATCGCACATTCCTATAGGGGGTCAAACCATGTCCCAAAGGTCACCGGATCTGGTGTCAATTTAAAGAAAAAGTCCAGTTACATCTTTGTGGGCTTGTAACTTGGCTTCTGAATGTCCTAGAGAGATCAGGTTTGCTTTAGTAGACTCCAATCAACAGCCCCTACAACCACAAAAAGGAATGGAGTTATTAGCACTTATGGTTTTTAAATGGCACCCAGAATTATGTTGCACGAAGCACAATTTCACATCATTCTGGGTTCATTTGTGTGAAAACAAGGTCCAATCAAGCTAAAACGTTACAGGAAGGTAGAATCTATTGAGTTGTAAGTGATCTGAACGTTCCATGATGATAGTACTTTCCTAAGGGGATCAAACCATGTCCCAAAGGTCACCGGATCTGGTGTCAATTTAAAGAAGTAGTCCATTTACACATTTGTGGGCTTATAACTTGGCTTCTGAATGTCCTAGAGAGATCAGGTTTGTTTTAATGTACTCCAATCAACAGCCCCTACAACCACAAAAAGGAATGGAGTCATTAGCACTTATGGTTTGTAAATGGCACCCAGAATTATGTTGCATGAAGCACAATTTCACATCATTCTGGGTCCATTTGTGTGAAAACAAGGTCCAATCAGGCTGAAACGTTACAGGAAGGTAGAATCTATTGACTTGTAAGTTATCTGAACATTTCATGATGATAGCACTTTCCTAAGGGGGTCAAACCATGTCCCAAATGTCACCGGATCTGGTGTAAATTTAAAGAAGTAGTCCAGTTACACATTTGTGGGCTTATAACTTGGCTTCTGAATGTCCTAGAGAGATCAGGTTTTTTTAATGTACTCCAATCAACAGCCCCTACAACCACAAAAGGGAATTGAGTCATTAGCACTTATGGTTTGTAAATGGCACCCAGAATTATGTTGCACGAAGCACAATTTCACATCATTCTGGGTCCATTTGTGTGAAAACAAGGTCCAATCAGGCTTAAACGTTACAAGAAGGTAGAATCTATTGAGTTGTAAGTGATCTGAACGTTTCATGATGATCGCACATTCCTACTGGGGGTCAAAAAATGTTCCAAAGGTCACCGGGCCTGGTGTCACTTTAAAGAAGTAGTCCAGTTACACCTTTGTGGGCTTATAACTTGGCTTCTGAATATCCTAGAGAGGTCAGGTTTGTTTTAGAGTACTCCAATTAACAGCCCCCATTACCACTAAAAGGAATGGAGTCATTAGCACGTATGGTTTGTAAATGGCACCCAGAATTATGTTGCACGAAGCACAATTTCACATCATTCTGGGTTCATTTGTGTGAAAACAAGGTCCAATCAGACTGAAACGTTACAGGAAGGTAGAATCTATTGAGTTGTAAGTTATCTGAACGTTTCATGATGATAGCACTTTCCTAAGGGGGTCAAACCCTGTCCCAAAGGTCACCGGATCTGGTGTCAATTTAAAGAAGTAGTCCAGTTACACATTTGTGGGCTTATAACTTGGCTTCTGAATGTCCTAGAGAGATCAGGTTTGTTTTAATGTACTCCAATCAACAGCCCCTACAACCACAAAAAAGGAATGGAGTCATTAGCACTTATGGTTTTTAAATGGCACCCAGAATTTTGTTGCACGAAGCACAATTTCACATCATTCTGGGTCCATTTGTGTGAAAACAAGGTCCAATCAGGCTGAAACATTACAAGAAGGTAGAATCTATTGAGTTGTAAGTGATCTGAACGTTTCAAGATGATCGCACTTTCCTAAGGGGGTCAAACTATGTCCAAAAGGTCACCGGATCTGGTGTCAATTTAAAGAAGTAGTCCAGTTACATATTTGTGGGCTTATAACTTGGCTTCTGAATGTCCTAGAGAGATCAGGTTTGTTTTAATGTACTCCAACCAACAGCCCCTACAACCACAAAAAGGAATGGAGTCATTAGCACTTATGGTTTTTAAATGGCACCCAGAATTATGTTGCACGAAGCACAATTTCACATCATTCTGTGTTCATTTGTGTGAAAACAAGGTCCAATCAGGCTGAAACGTTACAAGAAGGTAGAATCTATTGAGTTGTAAGTGATCTGAACGTTTCATGATGATCGCACATTCCTATAGGGGGTCAAACCATGTCCCAAAGGTCACCGGGCCTGGTGTCACTTTAAAGAAGTAGTCCAATTACACCTTTGAGGGCTTATAACTTGGTTTCTGAATGTCCTAGAGAGATCAGGTTTGTTTTAGTGTACTCCAATCAACAGCCCCTACAACCTCAAAAAGGAATGGAGTCATTAGCACTTATGGTTTTTAAATGGCACCCAGAATTAAGTTGCACGAAGCACAATTTCACATCATTCTGGGTCGATTTGTGTGAAAACAAGGTCCAATCAGGCTGAAACGTTACAAGAAGGTAGAATCTATTGAGTTGTAAGTGATCTGAACGTTTCATGATGATCGCACATTCCTATTGGGGGTCAAACCATGTCCCAAAGGTCACCGGGCCTGGTGTCACTTTAAAGAATTAGTCCAGTTACACCTTTGTGGGCTTATAACTTGGCTTCTGAATATCCTAGAGAGGTCAGGTTTGTTTTAGAGTACTCCAATTAGCAGCCCCCATTACCACTAAAAGGAATGGAGTCATTAGCACTTATGGTTTTTAAATGGCACCCAGAATTATGTTGCATGAAGCACAATTTCACATCATTCTGGGTCCATTTGTGTGAAAACAAGGTCCAATCAGGCTGAAACGTTACAAGAAGTTAGAATCTATTGAGTTGTAAGTGATCTGAACGTTTCAAGATGATCGCACTTTCCTAAGGGGGTCAAACCATGTCCCAAAGGTCACCGGATCTGGTGTCAATTTAAATAAGTAGTCCAGTTACACATTTGTGGGCTTATAACTTGGCTTCTGAATGCCCTAGAGAGATCAGGTTTGTTTTAATGTACTCCAACCAACAACCACTACAACGACAAAAAAGAATGGAGTCATTAGCACTTATGGTTTGTAAATGGCACCCAGAATTATGTTGCACGAAGCACAATTTCACATCATTCTGGGTCCATTTGTGTGAAAACAAGGTCCAGTCAGGCTGAAACGTTACAAGAAGGTAGAATCTATTGAGTTGTAAGTTATCTGAACGTTTCAAGATGATCGCACTTTCCTAAGGGGGTCAAACCATGTCCCAAAGGTCACCGGATCTGGTGTCAATTTAAAGAAGTAGTCCAGTTACACCTTTGTGGGCTTATAACTTGGCTTCTGAATGTCCTAGAGAGATCAGGTTTGTTTTAGTATACTTCAATCAACAGCCCCTACAGCCACAAAAAGGAATGGAGTCATTAGCACTTATGGTTTTTAAATGGCACCCAGAATTATGTTGCACGAAGCACAATTTCACATCATTCTGGGTTCATTTGTGTGAAAACAAGGTCCAATCAGGCTGAAACGTTACAAGAAGGTAGAATATATTGAGTTGTAAGTGATCTGAACGTTTCATGATGATCACACATTCCTATTGGGGGTCAAACCATGTCCCAAAGGTCACCGGGCCTGGTGTCACTTTAAAGAAGTAGTCCAATTACACCTTTGAGGGCTTATAACTTGGTTTCTGAATGTCCTAGAGAGATCAGGTTTGTTTTAAAGTACTCCAACCAACAGCCCCTACAACCACAAAAAGGAATGGAGTCATTAGCACTTATGGTTTGTAAATGGCACCAAGAATTATGTTGCACGAAGCACAATTTCACATCATTCTGGGTCCATTTGTGTGAAAACAAGGTCCAATCAGGCTGAAACGTTACAAGAAGGTAGAATCTATTGAGTTGTAAGTGATCTGAACGTTTCAAGATGATCGCACTTTCCTAAGGGGGTCAAATCATGTCCCAAAGGTCACCGGATCTGGTGTCAATTTAAAGAAGTAGTCCAGTTACACATTTGTGGGCTTATAACTTGGCTTCTGAATGTCCTAGAGAGATCAGGGTTGTTTTAGTATACTCCAATCAACAGCCCCTACAACCACAAAAAGGAATGGAGTCATTAGCACTTATGGTTTTTAAATGGAACCCAGAATTATGTTGCACGAAGCACAATTTTACATCATTCTGTGTTCATTTGTGAGAAAACAAGGTCCAATCAGGCTGAAAAGTTACAAGAAGGTAGAATCTATTGAGTTGTAAGTGATCTGAACGTTTCATGATGATCGTACATTCCTATAGGGGGTCAAACCATGTTCCAAAGGTCCCGGGCCTGGTTTCACTTTAAAGAAGTAGTCCAATTACACATTTGAGGGCTTATAACTTGGTTTCTGAATGTCCTAGAGAGATCAGGTTTGTTTTAGTGTACTCCAATCAACAGCCCCTACAACCTCAAAAAGGAATGGAGTCATTAGCACTTATGGTTTTTAAATAGCACCCAGAATTATGTTGCACGAAGCACAATTTCACATCATTCTGGGTCAATTTGTGTGAAAACAAGGTCCAATCAGGCTGAAACGTTACAAGAAGGTAGAATCTATTGAGTTGTAAGTGATCTGAACGTTTCATGATGATCGCACATTCCTATTGGGGGTCAAACCATGTCCCAAAGGTCACCGGGCCTGGTGTCACTTTAAAGAAGTAGTCCAGTTACACCTTTGTGGGCTTATAACTTGGCTTCTGAATATCCTAGAGAGGTCAGGTTTGATTTAGAGTACTCCAATTAGCAGCCCCCATTACCACTAAAAGGAATGGAGTCATTAGCACTTATGGTTTTTAAATGGCACCCAGAATTATGTTGCATGAAGCACAATTTCACATCATTCTGGGTCCATTTGTGTGAAAACAAGGTCCAATCAGGCTGAAACGTTACAAGAAGGTAGAATCTATTGAGTTGTAAGTGATCTGAACGTTTCAAGATGATCGCACTTTCCTAAGGGGGTCAAACCATGTCCCAAAGGTCACCGGATCTGGTGTCAATTTAAAGAAGTAGTCCAGTTACACATTTGTGGGCTTATAACTTGGCTTCTGAATGTCCTAGAGAGATCAGGTTTGTTTTAGTATACTCCAATCAACAGCCCCTACAACCACAAAAAGCAATGGAGTCATTAGCACTTATGGTTTTTAAATGGAACCCAGAATTATGTTGCACGAAGCACAATTTCACATCATTCTGTGTTCATTTGTGAGAAAACAAGGTCCAATCAGGCTGAAAAGTTACAAGAAGGTAGAATCTATTGAGTTGTAAGTGATCTGAACGTTTCATGATGATCGCACATTCCTATAGGGGGTCAATCCATGTCCCAAAGGTCACCGGGCCTGGTCTCATTTTAAAGAAGTAGTCCAATTACACCTTTGAGGGCTTATAACTTGGTTTCTGAATGTCCTAGAGAGATCAGGTTTGTTTTAGTGTACTCCAATCAACAGCCCATACAACCTCAAAAAGGAATGGAGTCATTAGCACTCATGGTTTTTAAATGGCACCCAGAATTGTGTTGCACGAAGCACAATTTCACATCATTCTGGGTTCATTTGTGTGAAAACAAGGTCCAATCAGGCTGAAACATTACAGGAAGGTAGAATATATTGAGTTGTAAGTGATCTGAACGTTTCATGATGATAGCACTTTCCTAAGGGGGTCAAACCATGTCCCAAAGGTCACTGGGCCTGGTGTCACTTTAAAGAAGTAGTCCAGTTACACATTTGTGGGCTTATAACTTGGCTTCTGAATGCCCTAGAGAGATCAGGTTTGTTTTAATGTACTCCAACCAACAACCCCTACAACCACAAAAAAGAATGGAGTCATTAGCACTTATGGTTTGTAAATGGCACCCAGAATTATGTTGCACGAAGCACAATTTCACGTCATTCTGGGTCCATTTGTGTGAAAACAAGGTCCAATCAGGCTGAAACGTTACAAGAAGGTAGAATCTATTAAGTTGTAAGTGATCTGAACGTTTCATGATGATCGCACATTCCTATAGGGGGTCAAACCATGTCCCAAAGGTCACCGGGCCTGGTGTCTCTTTAAAGAAGTAGTCTAGTTACACCTTTTAGGGCTTATAACTTGGTTTCTGAATGTTCTAGAGAGATCAGGTTTGTTTTAGTGTACTCCAATCAACAGCCCCTACAACCACAAAAAGGAATGGAGTCATTAGCACTTATGGTTTTTAAATGGCACCCAGAATTAAATTGCACGAAGCACAATTTCACATCATTCTGGGTCCATTTGTGTGAAAACAAGGTCCAATCAGGCTGAAACGTTACAAGAAGGTAGAATCTATTGAGTTGTAAGTGATCTGAACGTTTCATGATGATCGCACATTCCTATTGGGGGTCAAACCATGTCCCAAAGGTCACCGGGCCTGGTGTCACTTTAAAGAAGTAGTCCAGTTTTACCTTTGTGGGCTTATAACTCTGCATCTGAATATCCTAGAGAGGTCAGGTTTGTTTTAGAGTACTCCAATTAGCAGCCCCCATTACCACTAAAAGGAATGGAGTCATTAGCACTTATGGTTTTTAAATGACACCCAGAAATATGTTGCATGAAGCACAATTTCACATCATTCTGGGTCCATTTGTGTGAAAACAAGGTCCAATCAGGCAGAAATGTTACAGGAAGGTAGATCTGAACGTTTCATGATGATAGCACTTTCCTAAAGGGGTCAAACCATGTCCCAAAGGTCACCGGATCTGGTGTCAATTTAAAGAAGTAGTCCAGTTACACCTTTGTGGGCTTATAACTTGGCTTCTGAATATCCTAGAGAGGTCAGGTTTGTTTTAGAGTACTCCAATTAACAGCCCCCATTACCACTAAAAGGAATGGAGTCATTAGCACATATGGTTTGTAAATGGCACCCAGAATTATGTTGCACGAAGCACAATTTCACATCATTCTGGGTCCATTTGTGTGAAAACAAGGTCCAATCAGGCTGAAACGTTACAAGAAGGTAGAATCTATTGAGTTGTAAGTGATCTGAACGTTTCATGATAATCGCACATTCCTATAGGGGGTCAAACCATGTCCCAAAGGTCACCGGATCTGGTGTCAATTTAAAGAAAAAGTCCAGTTACATCTTTGTGGGCTTGTAACTTGGCTTCTGAATGTCCTAGAGAGATCAGGTTTGCTTTAGTAGACTCCAATCAACAGCCCCTACAACCACAAAAAGGAATGGAGTCATTAGCACTTATGGTTTTTAAATGGCACCCAGAATTATGTTGCACGAAGCACAATTTCACATCATTCTGGGTTCATTTGTGTGAAAACAAGGTCCAATCAAGCTAAAACGTTACAGGAAGGTAGAATCTATTGAGTTGTAAGTGATCTGAACGTTCCATGATGATAGTACTATCCTAAGGGGATCAAACCATGTCCCAAAGGTCACCGGATCTGGTGTCAATTTAAAGAAGTAGTCCATTTACACATTTGTGGGCTTATAACTTGGCTTCTGAATGTCCTAGAGAGATCAGGTTTGTTTTAATGTACTCCAATCAACAGCCCCTACAACCACAAAAAGGAATGGAGTCATTAGCACTTATGGTTTGTAAATGGCACCCAGAATTATGTTGCATGAAGCACAATTTCACATCATTCTGGGTCCATTTGTGTGAAAACAAGGTCCAATCAGGCTGAAACGTTACAGGAAGGTAGAATCTATTGACTTGTAAGTTATCTGAACATTTCATGATGATAGCACTTTCCTAAGGGGGTCAAACCATGTCCCAAATGTCACCGGATCTGGTGTAAATTTAAAGAAGTAGTCCAGTTACACATTTGTGGGCTTATAACTTGGCTTCTGAATGTCCTAGAGAGATCAGGTTTTTTTAATGTACTCCAATCAACAGCCCCTACAACCACAAAAGGGAATTGAGTCATTAGCACTTATGGTTTGTAAATGGCACCCAGAATTATGTTGCACGAAGCACAATTTCACATCATTCTGGGTCCATTTGTGTGAAAACAAGGTCCAATCAGGCTTAAACGTTACAAGAAGGTAGAATCTATTGAGTTGTAAGTGATCTGAACGTTTCATGATGATCGCACATTCCTACTGGGGGTCAAACAATGTTCCAAAGGTCACCGGGCCTGGTGTCACTTTAAAGAAGTAGTCCAGTTACACCTTTGTGGGCTTATAACTTGGCTTCTGAATATCCTAGAGAGGTCAGGTTTGTTTTAGAGTACTCCAATTAACAGCCCCCATTACCACTAAAAGGAATGGAGTCATTAGCACGTATGGTTTGTAAATGGCACCCAGAATTATGTTGCACGAAGCACAATTTCACATCATTCTGGGTTCATTTGTGTGAAAACAAGGTCCAATCAGACTGAAACGTTACAGGAAGGTAGAATCTATTGAGTTGTAAGTTATCTGAACGTTTCATGATGATAGCACTTTCCTAAGGGGGTCAAACCCTGTCCCAAAGGTCACCGGATCTGGTGTCAATTTAAAGAAGTAGTCCAGTTACACATTTGTGGGCTTATAACTTGGCTTCTGAATGTCCTAGAGAGATCAGGTTTGTTTTAATGTACTCCAATCAACAGCCCCAACAACCACAAAAAAGGAATGGAGTCATTAGCACTTATGGTTTTTAAATGGCACCCAGAATTTTGTTGCACGAAGCACAATTTCACATCATTCTGGGTCCATTTGTGTGAAAACAAGGTCCAATCAGGCTGAAACATTACAAGAAGGTAGAATCTATTGAGTTGTAAGTGATCTGAACGTTTCAAGATGATCGCACTTTCCTAAGGGGGTCAAACTATGTCCAAAAGGTCACCGGATCTGGTGTCAATTTAAAGAAGTAGTCCAGTTACATATTTGTGGGCTTATAACTTGGCTTCTGAATGTCCTAGAGAGATCAGGTTTGTTTTAGTGTACTCCAATCAACAGCCCCTACAACCTCAAAAAGGAATGGAGTCATTAGCACTTATGGTTTTTAAATAGCACCCAGAATTATGTTGCACGAAGCACAATTTCACATCATTCTGGGTCAATTTGTGTGAAAACAAGGTCCAATCAGGCTGAAACGTTACAAGAAGGTAGAATCTATTGAGTTGTAAGTGATCTGAACGTTTCATGATGATCGCACATTCCTATTGGGGGTCAAACCATGTCCCAAAGGTCACCGGGCCTGGTGTCACTTTAAAGAAGTAGTCCAGTTACACCTTTGTGGGCTTATAACTTGGCTTCTGAATATCCTAGAGAGGTCAGGTTTGATTTAGAGTACTCCAATTAGCAGCCCCCATTACCACTAAAAGGAATGGAGTCATTAGCACTTATGGTTTTTAAATGGCACCCAGAATTATGTTGCATGAAGCACAATTTCACATCATTCTGGGTCCATTTGTGTGAAAACAAGGTCCAATCAGGCTGAAACGTTACAAGAAGGTAGAATCTATTGAGTTGTAAGTGATCTGAACGTTTCAAGATGATCGCACTTTCCTAAGGGGGTCAAACCATGTCCCAAAGGTCACCGGATCTGGTGTCAATTTAAAGAAGTAGTCCAGTTACACATTTGTGGGCTTATAACTTGGCTTCTGAATGTCCTAGAGAGATCAGGTTTGTTTTAGTATACTCCAATCAACAGCCCCTACAACCACAAAAAGCAATGGAGTCATTAGCACTTATGGTTTTTAAATGGAACCCAGAATTATGTTGCACGAAGCACAATTTCACATCATTCTGTGTTCATTTGTGAGAAAACAAGGTCCAATCAGGCTGAAAAGTTACAAGAAGGTAGAATCTATTGAGTTGTAAGTGATCTGAACGTTTCATGATGATCGCACATTCCTATAGGGGGTCAATCCATGTCCCAAAGGTCACCGGGCCTGGTCTCATTTTAAAGAAGTAGTCCAATTACACCTTTGAGGGCTTATAACTTGGTTTCTGAATGTCCTAGAGAGATCAGGTTTGTTTTAGTGTACTCCAATCAACAGCCCATACAACCTCAAAAAGGAATGGAGTCATTAGCACTCATGGTTTTTAAATGGCACCCAGAATTGTGTTGCACGAAGCACAATTTCACATCATTCTGGGTTCATTTGTGTGAAAACAAGGTCCAATCAGGCTGAAACGTTACAAGAAGGTAGAATCTATTAAGTTGTAAGTGATCTGAACGTTTCATGATGATCGCACATTCCTATAGGGGGTCAAACCATGTCCCAAAGGTCACCGGGCCTGGTGTCTCTTTAAAGAAGTAGTCTAGTTACACCTTTTAGGGCTTATAACTTGGTTTCTGAATGTTCTAGAGAGATCAGGTTTGTTTTAGTGTACTCCAATCAACAGCCCCTACAACCACAAAAAGGAATGGAGTCATTAGCACTTATGGTTTTTAAATGGCACCCAGAATTAAATTGCACGAAGCACAATTTCACATCATTCTGGGTCCATTTGTGTGAAAACAAGGTCCAATCAGGCTGAAACGTTACAAGAAGGTAGAATCTATTGAGTTGTAAGTGATCTGAACGTTTCATGATGATCGCACATTCCTATTGGGGGTCAAACCATGTCCCAAAGGTCACCGGGCCTGGTGTCACTTTAAAGAAGTAGTCCAGTTTTACCTTTGTGGGCTTATAACTCTGCATCTGAATATCCTAGAGAGGTCAGGTTTGTTTTAGAGTACTCCAATTAGCAGCCCCCATTACCACTAAAATGAATGGAGTCATTAGCACTTATGGTTTTTAAATGGCACCCAGAAATATGTTGCATGAAGCAAAATTTCACATCATTCTGGGTCCATTTGTGTGAAAACAAGGTCCAATCAGGCTGAAACGTTACAAGAAGGTAGAATCTATTGAGTTGTAAGTGATCTGAACGTTTCAAGATGATCGCACTTTCCTAAGGGGGTCAAACTATGTCCAAAAGGTCACCAGATCTGGTGTCAATTTAAAGAAGTAGTCCAGTTACATATTTGTGGGCTTATAACTTGGCTTCTGAATGTCCTAGAGAGATCAGGTTTGTTTTAGTATACTCCAATCAAAAGCCCCTACAACCACAAAAAGGAATGGAGTCGTTAGCACTTATGGTTTGTAAATGGCACCCAGAATTATGTTGCACAAAGCACAATTTCACATCATTCTGGGTTCATTTGTGTGAAAACAAGGTCCAATCAGGCTGAAACGTTACAAGAAGGTAAAATCTATTGAGTTGTAAGTGATCTGAACGTTTCATGATGATCGCAGATTCCTACAGGGGATCAAACCATGTCCCAAAGGTCACCGGGCCTGGTGTCACTTTAAAGAAGTAGTCCAGTTACACCTTTGTGGGTTTATAACTTGGTTTCTGAATATCCTAGAGAGGTCAGGTTTGTTTTAGAGTACTCCAATTAGCAGCCCCCATTACCACTAAAAGGAATGGAGTCATTAGCACTTATGGTTTTTAAATGGCACCCAGAATTATGTTGCATGAAGCACAATTTCACATCATTCTGGGTCCATTTCTGTGAAAACAAGGTCCAATCAGGCTGAAACGTTACAAGAAGGTTGAATCTATTGAGTTGTAAGTTATCTGAACGTTTCAAGATTATCGCACTTTCCTAAGGGGGTCAAACCATGTCCCAAAGGTCACCGGATCTGGTGTCAATTTAAAGAAGTAGTCCAGTTACACATTTGTGGGCTTATAACTTGGCTTCTGAATGTCCTAGAGAGATCAGGGTTGTTTTAGCATACTCCAATCAACAGCCCCTACAACCACAAAAAGGAATGGAGTCATTAGCACTTATGGTTTGTAAATGGCACCCAGAATTATGTTGCACGAAGCACAATTTCACATCATTCTGGGTCCATTTGTGTGAAAACAAGGTCCAATCAGGCTGAAACGTTACAAGAAGGTAGAATCTATTGAGTTGTAAGTGATCTGAACGTTTCAGGATGATCGCACATTCATATTGGGGTCAAACCATGTTCCAAAGGTCACTGGATCTGGTGTCAATTTAAAGAAGTAGTCCAGTTACACCTTTGTGGGCTTATAACTTGGCTTCTGAATATCCTAGAGAGGTCAGGTTTGTTTTAGAGTACTCCAATTAACAGCCCCCATTACCACTAAAAGGAATGGAGTCATTAGCACATATGGTTTGTAAATGGCACCCAGAATTATGTTGCACGAAGCACAATTTCACATCATTCTGGGTTCATTTGTGTGAAAACAAGGTCCAATCAGGCAGAAATGTTACAGGAAGGTAGAATCTATTGAGTTGTAAGTGATCTGAACGTTTCATGATGATAGCACTTTCCTAAAGGGGTCAAACCATGTCCCAAAGGTCACCGGATCTGGTGTCAATTTAAAGAAGTAGTCCAGTTACACCTTTGTGGGCTTATAACTTGGCTTCTGAATATCCTAGAGAGGTCAGGTTTGTTTTAGAGTACTCCAATTAACAGCCCCCATTACCACTAAAAGGAATGGAGTCATTAGCACATATGGTTTGTAAATGGCACCCAGAATTATGTTGCACGAAGCACAATTTCACATCATTCTGGGTCCATTTGTGTGAAAACAAGGTCCAATCAGGCTGAAACGTTACAAGAAGGTAGAATCTATTGAGTTGTAAGTGATCTGAACGTTTCATGATAATCGCACATTCCTATAGGGGGTCAAACCATGTCCCAAAGGTCACCGGATCTGGTGTCAATTTAAAGAAAAAGTCCAGTTACATCTTTGTGGGCTTATAACTTGGCTTCTGAATGTCCTAGAGAGATCAGGTTTGTTTTAGTAGACTCCAATCAACAGCCCCTACAACCACAAAAAGGAATGGAGTCATTAGCACTTATGGTTTTTAAATGGCACCCAGAATTATGTTGCATGAAGCACAATTTCACATCATTCTGGGTTCATTTGTGTGAAAACAAGGTCCAATCAAGCTGAAACGTTACAGGAAGGTAGAATCTATTGAGTTGTAAGTGATCTGAACGTTCCATGATGATAGTACTTTCCTAAGGGGATCAAACCATGTCCCAAAGGTCACCGGATCTGGTGTCAATTTAAAGAAGTAGTCCATTTACACATTTGTGGGCTTATAACTTGGCTTCTGAATGTCCTAGAGAGATCAGGTTTGTTTTAATGTACTCCAATCAACAGCCCCTACAACCACAAAAAGGAATGGAGTCATTAGCACTTATGGTTTGTAAATGGCACCCAGAATTATGTTGCATGAAGCACAATTTCACATCATTCTGGGTCCATTTGTGTGAAAACAAGGTCCAATCAGGCTGAAACGTTACAGGAAGGTAGAATCTATTGACTTGTAAGTTATCTGAACATTTCATGATGATAGCACTTTCCTAAGGGGGTCAAACCATGTCCCAAATGTCACCGGATCTGGTGTAAATTTAAAGAAGTAGTCCAGTTACACATTTGTGGGCTTATAACTTGGCTTCTGAATGTCCTAGAGAGATCAGGTTTTTTTAATGTACTCCAATCAACAGCCCCTACAACCACAAAAGGGAATTGAGTCATTAGCACTTATGGTTTGTAAATGGCACCCAGAATTATGTTGCACGAAGCACAATTTCACATCATTCTGGGTCCATTTGTGTGAAAACTAGGTCCAATCAGGCTTAAACGTTACAAGAAGGTAGAATCTATTGAGTTGTAAGTGATCTGAACGTTTCATGATGATCGCACATTCCTATTGGGGGTCAAACAATGTTCCAAAGGTCACCAGGCCTGGTGTCACTTTAAAGAAGTAGTCCAGTTACACCTTTGTGGGCTTATAACTTGGCTTCTGAATATCCTAGAGAGGTCAGGTTTGTTTTAGAGTACCCCAATTAACAGCCCCCATTACCACTAAAAGGAATGGAGTCATTAGCACGTATGGTTTGTAAATGGCACCCAGAATTATGTTGCACGAAGCACAATTTCACATCATTCTGGGTTCATTTGTGTGAAAACAAGGTCCAATCAGACTGAAACGTTACAGGAAGGTAGAATCTATTGAGTTGTAAGTTATCTGAACGTTTCATGATGATAGCACTTTCCTAAGGGGGTCAAACCCTTTCCCAAAGGTCACCGGATCTGGTGTCAATTTAAAGAAGTAGTCCAGTTACACATTTGTGGGCTTATAACTTGGCTTCTGAATGTCCTAGAGAGATCAGGTTTGTTTTAATGTACTCCAATCAACAGCCCCTATAACCACAAAAAGGAATGGAGTCATTAGCACTTATGGTTTTTAAATGGCACCCAGAATTTTGTTGCACGAAGCACAATTTCACATCATTCTGGGTCCATTTGTGTGAAAACAAGGTCCAATCAGGCTGAAACATTACAAGAAGGTAGAATCTATTGAGTTGTAAGTGATCTGAACGTTTCAAGATGATCGCAGATTCCTACAGGGGGTCAAACCATGTCCCAAAGGTCACCGGGCCTGGTGTCACTTTAAAGAAGTAGTCCAGTTACACCTTTGTGGGTTTATAACTTGGTTTCTGAATATCCTAGAGAGGTCAGGTTTGTTTTAGAGTACTCCAATTAGCAGCCCCCATTACCACTAAAAGGAATGGAGTCATTAGCACTTATGGTTTTTAAATGGCACCCAGAATTATGTTGCATGAAGCACAATTTCACATCATTCTGGGTCCATTTCTGTGAAAACAAGGTCCAATCAGGCTGAAACGTTACAAGAAGGTTGAATCTATTGAGTTGTAAGTTATCTGAACGTTTCAAGATTATCGCACTTTCCTAAGGGGGTCAAACCATGTCCCAAAGGTCACCGGATCTGGTGTCAATTTAAAGTAGTCCAGTTACACATTTGTGGGCTTATAACTTGGCTTCTGAATGTCCTAGAGAGATCAGGTTTGTTTTAGCATACTCCAATCAACAGCCCCTACAACCACAAAAAGGAATGGAGTCATTAGCACTTATGGTTTGTAAATGGCACCCAGAATTATGTTGCACGAAGCACAATTTCACATCATTCTGGGTCCATTTGTGTGAAAACAAGGTCCAATCAGGCTGAAACGTTACAAGAAGGTAGAATCTATTGAGTTGTAAGTGATCTGAACGTTTCAGGATGATCGCACATTCATATTGGGGTCAAACCATGTTCCAAAGGTCACTGGATCTGGTGTCAATTTAAAGAAGTAGTCCAGTTACACCTTTGTGGGCTTATAACTTGGCTTCTGAATATCCTAGAGAGGTCAGGTTTGTTTTAGAGTACTCCAATTAACAGCCCCCATTACCACTAAAAGGAATGGAGTCATTAGCACATATGGTTTGTAAATGGCACCCAGAATTATGTTGCACGAAGCACAATTTCACATCATTCTGGGTTCATTTGTGTGAAAACAAGGTCCAATCAGGCAGAAATGTTTCAGGAAGGTAGAATCTATTGAGTTGTAAGTGATCTGAACGTTTCATGATGATAGCACTTTCCTAAAGGGGTCAAACCATGTCCCAAAGGTCACCGGATCTGGTGTCAATTTAAAGAAGTAGTCCAGTTACACCTTTGTGGGCTTATAACTTGGCTTCTGAATATCCTAGAGAGGTCAGGTTTGTTTTAGAGTACTCCAATTAACAGCCCCCATTACCACTAAAAGGAATGGAGTCATTAGCACATATGGTTTGTAAATGGCACCCAGAATTATGTTGCACGAAGCACAATTTCACATCATTCTGGGTCCATTTGTGTGAAAACAAGGTCCAATCAGGCTGAAACGTTACAAGAAGGTAGAATCTATTGAGTTGTAAGTGATCTGAACGTTTCATGATAATCGCACATTCCTATAGGGGGTCAAACCATGTCCCAAAGGTCACCGGATCTGGTGTCAATTTAAAGAAAAAGTCCAGTTACATCTTTGTGGGCTTGTAACTTGGCTTCTGAATGTCCTAGAGAGATCAGGTTTGCTTTAGTAGACTCCAATCAACAGCCCCTACAACCACAAAAAGGAATGGAGTTATTAGCACTTATGGTTTTTAAATGGCACCCAGAATTATGTTGCACGAAGCACAATTTCACATCATTCTGGGTTCATTTGTGTGAAAACAAGGTCCAATCAAGCTAAAACGTTACAGGAAGGTAGAATCTATTGAGTTGTAAGTGATCTGAACGTTCCATGATGATAGTACTTTCCTAAGGGGATCAAACCATGTCCCAAAGGTCACCGGATCTGGTGTCAATTTAAAGAAGTAGTCCATTTACACATTTGTGGGCTTATAACTTGGCTTCTGAATGTCCTAGAGAGATCAGGTTTGTTTTAATGTACTCCAATCAACAGCCCCTACAACCACAAAAAGGAATGGAGTCATTAGCACTTATGGTTTGTAAATGGCACCCAGAATTATGTTGCATGAAGCACAATTTCACATCATTCTGGGTCCATTTGTGTGAAAACAAGGTCCAATCAGGCTGAAACGTTACAGGAAGGTAGAATCTATTGACTTGTAAGTTATCTGAACATTTCATGATGATAGCACTTTCCTAAGGGGGTCAAACCATGTCCCAAATGTCACCGGATCTGGTGTAAATTTAAAGAAGTAGTCCAGTTACACATTTGTGGGCTTATAACTTGGCTTCTGAATGTCCTAGAGAGATCAGGTTTTTTTAATGTACTCCAATCAACAGCCCCTACAACCACAAAAGGGAATTGAGTCATTAGCACTTATGGTTTGTAAATGGCACCCAGAATTATGTTGCACGAAGCACAATTTCACATCATTCTGGGTCCATTTGTGTGAAAACAAGGTCCAATCAGGCTTAAACGTTACAAGAAGGTAGAATCTATTGAGTTGTAAGTGATCTGAACGTTTCATGATGATCGCACATTCCTACTGGGGGTCAAACAATGTTCCAAAGGTCACCGGGCCTGGTGTCACTTTAAAGAAGTAGTCCAGTTACACCTTTGTGGGCTTATAACTTGGCTTCTGAATATCCTAGAGAGGTCAGGTTTGTTTTAGAGTACTCCAATTAACAGCCCCCATTACCACTAAAAGGAATGGAGTCATTAGCACGTATGGTTTGTAAATGGCACCCAGAATTATGTTGCACGAAGCACAATTTCACATCATTCTGGGTTCATTTGTGTGAAAACAAGGTCCAATCAGACTGAAACGTTACAGGAAGGTAGAATCTATTGAGTTGTAAGTTATCTGAACGTTTCATGATGATAGCACTTTCCTAAGGTGGTCTAACCCTGTCCCAAAGGTCACCTGATCTGGTGTCATTTTAAAGAAGTAGTCCAGTTACACATTTGTGGGCTTATAACTTGGCTTCTGAATGTCCTAGAGAGATCAGGTTTGTTTTAATGTACTCCAATCAACAGCCCCTACAACCACAAAAAAGGAATGGAGTCATTAGCACTTATGGTTTTTAAATGGCACCCAGAATTTTGTTGCACGAAGCACAATTTCACATCATTCTGGGTCCATTTGTGTGAAAACAAGGTCCAATCAGGCTGAAACATTACAAGAAGGTAGAATCTATTGAGTTGTAAGTGATCTGAACGTTTCAAGATGATCGCACTTTCCTAAGGGGGTCAAACTATGTCCAAAAGGTCACCGGATCTGGTGTCAATTTAAAGAAGTAGTCCAGTTACATATTTGTGGGCTTATAACTTGGCTTCTGAATGTCCTAGAGAGATCAGGTTTGTTTTAATGTACTCCAACCAACAGCCCCTACAACCACAAAAAGGAATGGAGTCATTAGCACTTATGGTTTTTAAATGGCACCCAGAATTATGTTGCACGAAGCACAATTTCACATCATTCTGTGTTCATTTGTGTGAAAACAAGGTCCAATCAGGCTGAAACGTTACAAGAAGGTAGAATCTATTGAGTTGTAAGTGATCTGAACGTTTCATGATGATCGCACATTCCTATAGGGGGTCAAACCATGTCCCAAAGGTCACCGGGCCTGGTGTCACTTTAAAGAAGTAGTCCAATTACACCTTTGAGGGCTTATAACTTGGTTTCTGAATGTCCTAGAGAGATCAGGTTTGTTTTAGTGTACTCCAATCAACAGCCCCTACAACCTCAAAAAGGAATGGAGTCATTAGCACTTATGGTTTTTAAATGGCACCCAGAATTAAGTTGCACGAAGCACAATTTCACATCATTCTGGGTCGATTTGTGTGAAAACAAGGTCCAATCAGGCTGAAACGTTACAAGAAGGTAGAATCTATTGAGTTGTAAGTGATCTGAACGTTTCATGATGATCGCACATTCCTATTGGGGGTCAAACCATGTCCCAAAGGTCACCGGGCCTGGTGTCACTTTAAAGAATTAGTCCAGTTACACCTTTGTGGGCTTATAACTTGGCTTCTGAATATCCTAGAGAGGTCAGGTTTGTTTTAGAGTACTCCAATTAGCAGCCCCCATTACCACTAAAAGGAATGGAGTCATTAGCACTTATGGTTTTTAAATGGCACCCAGAATTATGTTGCATGAAGCACAATTTCACATCATTCTGGGTCCATTTGTGTGAAAACAAGGTCCAATCAGGCTGAAACGTTACAAGAAGTTAGAATCTATTGAGTTGTAAGTGATCTGAACGTTTCAAGATGATCGCACTTTCCTAAGGGGGTCAAACCATGTCCCAAAGGTCACCGGATCTGGTGTCAATTTAAATAAGTAGTCCAGTTACACATTTGTGGGCTTATAACTTGGCTTCTGAATGCCCTAGAGAGATCAGGTTTGTTTTAATGTACTCCAACCAACAACCACTACAACGACAAAAAAGAATGGAGTCATTAGCACTTATGGTTTGTAAATGGCACCCAGAATTATGTTGCACGAAGCACAATTTCACATCATTCTGGGTCCATTTGTGTGAAAACAAGGTCCAGTCAGGCTGAAACGTTACAAGAAGGTAGAATCTATTGAGTTGTAAGTTATCTGAACGTTTCAAGATGATCGCACTTTCCTAAGGGGGTCAAACCATGTCCCAAAGGTCACCGGATCTGGTGTCAATTTAAAGAAGTAGTCCAGTTACACCTTTGTGGGCTTATAACTTGGCTTCTGAATGTCCTAGAGAGATCAGGTTTGTTTTAGTATACTTCAATCAACAGCCCCTACAGCCACAAAAAGGAATGGAGTCATTAGCACTTATGGTTTTTAAATGGCACCCAGAATTATGTTGCACGAAGCACAATTTCACATCATTCTGGGTTCATTTGTGTGAAAACAAGGTCCAATCAGGCTGAAACGTTACAAGAAGGTAGAATATATTGAGTTGTAAGTGATCTGAACGTTTCATGATGATCACACATTCCTATTGGGGGTCAAACCATGTCCCAAAGGTCACCGGGCCTGGTGTCACTTTAAAGAAGTAGTCCAATTACACCTTTGAGGGCTTATAACTTGGTTTCTGAATGTCCTAGAGAGATCAGGTTTGTTTTAAAGTACTCCAACCAACAGCCCCTACAACCACAAAAAGGAATGGAGTCATTAGCACTTATGGTTTGTAAATGGCACCCAGAATTATGTTGCACGAAGCACAATTTCACATCATTCTGGGTCCATTTGTGTGAAAACAAGGTCCAATCAGGCTGAAACGTTACAAGAAGGTAGAATCTATTGAGTTGTAAGTGATCTGAACGTTTCATGATGATCGCACATTCCTATTGGGGGTCAAACCATGTCCCAAAGGTCACCGGGCCTGGTGTCACATTAAAAAAGTAGTCCAATTACACCTTTGAGGGCTTATAACTTGGTTTCTGAATGTCCTAGAGAGATCAGGTTTGTTTTAGTGTACTCCAATCAACAACCCCTACAACCTCAAAAAGGAATGGAGTCATTAGCACTTATGGTTTTTAAATGGCACCCAGAATTATGTTGCATGAAGCACAATTTCACATCATTCTGGGTCCATTTGTGTGAAAACAAGGTCCAATCAGGCTGAAACGTTACAAGAAGGTAGAATCTATTGAGTTGTAAGTGATCTGAACGTTTCAAGATGATCGCACTTTCCTAAGGGGGTCAAATCATGTCCCAAAGGTCACCGGATCTGGTGTCAATTTAAAGAAGTAGTCCAGTTACACATTTGTGGGCTTATAACTTGGCTTCTGAATGTCCTAGAGAGATCAGGGTTGTTTTAGTATACTCCAATCAACAGCCCCTACAACCACAAAAAGGAATGGAGTCATTAGCACTTATGGTTTTTAAATGGAACCCAGAATTATGTTGCACGAAGCACAATTTTACATCATTCTGTGTTCATTTGTGAGAAAACAAGGTCCAATCAGGCTGAAAAGTTACAAGAAGGTAGAATCTATTGAGTTGTAAGTGATCTGAACGTTTCATGATGATCGTACATTCCTATAGGGGGTCAAACCATGTTCCAAAGGTCCCGGGCCTGGTTTCACTTTAAAGAAGTAGTCCAATTACACATTTGAGGGCTTATAACTTGGTTTCTGAATGTCCTAGAGAGATCAGGTTTGTTTTAGTGTACTCCAATCAACAGCCCCTACAACCTCAAAAAGGAATGGAGTCATTAGCACTTATGGTTTTTAAATAGCACCCAGAATTATGTTGCACGAAGCACAATTTCACATCATTCTGGGTCAATTTGTGTGAAAACAAGGTCCAATCAGGCTGAAACGTTACAAGAAGGTAGAATCTATTGAGTTGTAAGTGATCTGAACGTTTCATGATGATCGCACATTCCTATTGGGGGTCAAACCATGTCCCAAAGGTCACCGGGCCTGGTGTCACTTTAAAGAAGTAGTCCAGTTACACCTTTGTGGGCTTATAACTTGGCTTCTGAATATCCTAGAGAGGTCAGGTTTTATTTAGAGTACTCCAATTAGCAGCCCCCATTACCACTAAAAGGAATGGAGTCATTAGCACTTATGGTTTTTAAATGGCACCCAGAATTATGTTGCATGAAGCACAATTTCACATCATTCTGGGTCCATTTGTGTGAAAACAAGGTCCAATCAGGCTGAAACGTTACAAGAAGGTAGAATCTATTGAGTTGTAAGTGATCTGAACGTTTCAAGATGATCGCACTTTCCTAAGGGGGTCAAACCATGTCCCAAAGGTCACCGGATCTGGTGTCAATTTAAAGAAGTAGTCCAGTTACACATTTGTGGGCTTATAACTTGGCTTCTGAATGTCCTAGAGAGATCAGGTTTGTTTTAGTATACTCCAATCAACAGCCCCTACAACCACAAAAAGCAATGGAGTCATTAGCACTTATGGTTTTTAAATGGAACCCAGAATTATGTTGCACGAAGCACAATTTCACATCATTCTGTGTTCATTTGTGAGAAAACAAGGTCCAATCAGGCTGAAAAGTTACAAGAAGGTAGAATCTATTGAGTTGTAAGTGATCTGAACGTTTCATGATGATCGCACATTCCTATAGGGGGTCAATCCATGTCCCAAAGGTCACCGGGCCTGGTCTCATTTTAAAGAAGTAGTCCAATTACACCTTTGAGGGCTTATAACTTGGTTTCTGAATGTCCTAGAGAGATCAGGTTTGTTTTAGTGTACTCCAATCAACAGCCCATACAACCTCAAAAAGGAATGGAGTCATTAGCACTCATGGTTTTTAAATGGCACCCAGAATTGTGTTGCACGAAGCACAATTTCACATCATTCTGGGTTCATTTGTGTGAAAACAAGGTCCAATCAGGCTGAAACATTACAGGAAGGTAGAATATATTGAGTTGTAAGTGATCTGAACGTTTCATGATGATAGCACTTTCCTAAGGGGGTCAAACCATGTCCCAAAGGTCACTGGGCCTGGTGTCACTTTAAAGAAGTAGTCCAGTTACACATTTGTGGGCTTATAACTTGGCTTCTGAATGCCCTAGAGAGATCAGGTTTGTTTTAATGTACTCCAACCAACAACCCCTACAACCACAAAAAAGAATGGAGTCATTAGCACTTATGGTTTGTAAATGGCACCCAGAATTATGTTGCACGAAGCACAATTTCACGTCATTCTGGGTCCATTTGTGTGAAAACAAGGTCCAATCAGGCTGAAACGTTACAAGAAGGTAGAATCTATTAAGTTGTAAGTGATCTGAACGTTTCATGATGATCGCACATTCCTATAGGGGGTCAAACCATGTCCCAAAGGTCACCGGGCCTGGTGTCTCTTTAAAGAAGTAGTCTAGTTACACCTTTTAGGGCTTATAACTTGGTTTCTGAATGTTCTAGAGAGATCAGGTTTGTTTTAGTGTACTCCAATCAACAGCCCCTACAACCACAAAAAGGAATGGAGTCATTAGCACTTATGGTTTTTAAATGGCACCCAGAATTAAATTGCACGAAGCACAATTTCACATCATTCTGGGTCCATTTGTGTGAAAACAAGGTCCAATCAGGCTGAAACGTTACAAGAAGGTAGAATCTATTGAGTTGTAAGTGATCTGAACGTTTCATGATGATCGCACATTCCTATTGGGGGTCAAACCATGTCCCAAAGGTCACCGGGCCTGGTGTCACTTTAAAGAAGTAGTCCAGTTTTACCTTTGTGGGCTTATAACTCTGCATCTGAATATCCTAGAGAGGTCAGGTTTGTTTTAGAGTACTCCAATTAGCAGCCCCCATTACCACTAAAAGGAATGGAGTCATTAGCACTTATGGTTTTTAAATGACACCCAGAAATATGTTGCATGAAGCACAATTTCACATCATTCTGGGTCCATTTGTGTGAAAACAAGGTCCAATCAGGCTGAAACGTTACAAGACGGTAGAATCTATTGAGTTGTAAGTTATCTGAACGTTTCAAGATGATTGCACTTTCCTAAGGGGGTCAAACAATGTCCCAAAGGTCACCGGATCTGGTGTCAATTTAAAGAAGTAGTCCAATTACACCTTTGAGGGCTTATAACTTGGTTTCTGAATGTCCTAGAGAGATCAGGTTTTTTTAGTGTACTCCAATCAACAACCCCTACAACCTCAAAAAGGAATGGAGTCATTAGCACTTATGGTTTTTAAATGGCACCCAGAATTAAGTTGCACGAAGCACAATTTCACATCATTCTGGGTCAATTTGTGTGAAAACAAGGTCCAATCAGGCTGAAACGTTACAAGAAGGTAGAATCTATTGAGTTGTAAGTCATCTGAACGTTTCATGACGATCGCACATTCCTATAGGGGGTCAAACCATGTCCCAAAGGTCACCGGGCCTGGTGTCACTTTAAAGAAGTAGTCCAGTTACACCTTTGTGGGTTTATAACTTGGTTTCTGAATATCCTAGAGAGGTCAGGTTTGTTTTAGAGTACTCCAATTAGCAGCCCCCATTACCACTAAAAGGAATGGAGTCATTAGCACTTATGGTTTTTAAATGGCACCCAGAATTATGTTGCATGAAGCACAATTTCACATCATTCTGGGTCCATTTCTGTGAAAACAAGGTCCAATCAGGCTGAAACGTTACAAGAAGGTTGAATCTATTGAGTTGTAAGTTATCTGAACGTTTCAAGATTATCGCACTTTCCTAAGGGGGTCAAACCATGTCCCAAAGGTCACCGGATCTGGTGTCAATTTAAAGAAGTAGTCCAGTTACACATTTGTGGGCTTATAACTTGGCTTCTGAATGTCCTAGAGAGATCAGGTTTGTTTTAGCATACTCCAATCAACAGCCCCTACAACCACAAAAAGGAATGGAGTCATTAGCACTTATGGTTTGTAAATGGCACCCAGAATTATGTTGCACGAAGCACAATTTCACATCATTCTGGGTCCATTTGTGTGAAAACAAGGTCCAATCAGGCTGAAACGTTACAAGAAGGTAGAATCTATTGAGTTGTAAGTGATCTGAACGTTTCAGGATGATCGCACATTCATATTGGGGTCAAACCATGTTCCAAAGGTCACTGGATCTGGTGTCAATTTAAAGAAGTAGTCCAGTTACACCTTTGTGGGCTTATAACTTGGCTTCTGAATATCCTAGAGAGGTCAGGTTTGTTTTAGAGTACTCCAATTAACAGCCCCCATTACCACTAAAAGGAATGGAGTCCTTAGCACATATGGTTTGTAAATGGCACCCAGAATTATGTTGCACGAAGCACAATTTCACATCATTCTGGGTTCATTTGTGTGAAAACAAGGTCCAATCAGGCAGAAATGTTACAGGAAGGTAGAATCTATTGAGTTGTAAGTGATCTGAACGTTTCATGATGATAGCACTTTCCTAAAGGGGTCAAACCATGTCCCAAAGGTCACCGGATCTGGTGTCAATTTAAAGAAGTAGTCCAGTTACACCTTTGTGGGCTTATAACTTGGCTTCTGAATATCCTAGAGAGGTCAGGTTTGTTTTAGAGTACTCCAATTAACAGCCCCCATTACCACTAAAAGGAATGGAGTCATTAGCACATATGGTTTGTAAATGGCACCCAGAATTATGTTGCACGAAGCACAATTTCACATCATTCTGGGTCCATTTGTGTGAAAACAAGGTCCAATCAGGCTGAAACGTTACAAGAAGGTAGAATCTATTGAGTTGTAAGTGATCTGAACGTTTCATGATAATCGCACATTCCTATAGGGGGTCAAACCATGTCCCAAAGGTCACCGGATCTGGTGTCAATTTAAAGAAAAAGTCCAGTTACATCTTTGTGGGCTTGTAACTTGGCTTCTGAATGTCCTAGAGAGATCAGGTTTGCTTTAGTAGACTCCAATCAACAGCCCCTACAACCACAAAAAGGAATGGAGTCATTAGCACTTATGGTTTTTAAATGGCACCCAGAATTATGTTGCACGAAGCACAATTTCACATCATTCTGGGTTCATTTGTGTGAAAACAAGGTCCAATCAAGCTAAAACGTTACAGGAAGGTAGAATCTATTGAGTTGTAAGTGATCTGAACGTTCCATGATGATAGTACTTTCCTAAGGGGATCAAACCATGTCCCAAAGGTCACCGGATCTGGTGTCAATTTAAAGAAGTAGTCCATTTACACATTTGTGGGCTTATAACTTGGCTTCTGAATGTCCTAGAGAGATCAGGTTTGTTTTAATGTACTCCAATCAACAGCCCCTACAACCACAAAAAGGAATGGAGTCATTAGCACTTATGGTTTGTAAATGGCACCCAGAATTATGTTGCATGAAGCACAATTTCACATCATTCTGGGTCCATTTGTGTGAAAACAAGGTCCAATCAGGCTGAAACGTTACAGGAAGGTAGAATCTATTGACTTGTAAGTTATCTGAACATTTCATGATGATAGCACTTTCCTAAGGGGGTCAAACCATGTCCCAAATGTCACCGGATCTGGTGTAAATTTAAAGAAGTAGTCCAGTTACACATTTGTGGGCTTATAACTTGGCTTCTGAATGTCCTAGAGAGATCAGGTTTTTTTAATGTACTCCAATCAACAGCCCCTACAACCACAAAAGGGAATTGAGTCATTAGCACTTATGGTTTGTAAATGGCACCCAGAATTATGTTGCACGAAGCACAATTTCACATCATTCTGGGTCCATTTGTGTGAAAACAAGGTCCAATCAGGCTTAAACGTTACAAGAAGGTAGAATCTATTGAGTTGTAAGTGATCTGAACGTTTCATGATGATCGCACATTCCTACTGGGGGTCAAACAATGTTCCAAAGGTCACCGGGCCTGGTGTCACTTTAAAGAAGTAGTCCAGTTACACCTTTGTGGGCTTATAACTTGGCTTCTGAATATCCTAGAGAGGTCAGGTTTGTTTTAGAGTACTCCAATTAACAGCCCCCATTACCACTAAAAGGAATGGAGTCATTAGCACGTATGGTTTGTAAATGGCACCCAGAATTATGTTGCACGAAGCACAATTTCACATCATTCTGGGTTCATTTGTGTGAAAACAAGGTCCAATCAGACTGAAACGTTACAGGAAGGTAGAATCTATTGAGTTGTAAGTTATCTGAACGTTTCATGATGATAGCACTTTCCTAAGGGGGTCAAACCCTGTCCCAAAGGTCACCGGATCTGGTGTCAATTTAAAGAAGTAGTCCAGTTACACATTTGTGGGCTTATAACTTGGCTTCTGAATGTCCTAGAGAGATCAGGTTTGTTTTAATGTACTCCAATCAACAGCCCCAACAACCACAAAAAAGGAATGGAGTCATTAGCACTTATGGTTTTTAAATGGCACCCAGAATTTTGTTGCACGAAGCACAATTTCACATCATTCTGGGTCCATTTGTGTGAAAACAAGGTCCAATCAGGCTGAAACATTACAAGAAGGTAGAATCTATTGAGTTGTAAGTGATCTGAACGTTTCAAGATGATCGCACTTTCCTAAGGGGGTCAAACTATGTCCAAAAGGTCACCGGATCTGGTGTCAATTTAAAGAAGTAGTCCAGTTACATATTTGTGGGCTTATAACTTGGCTTCTGAATGTCCTAGAGAGATCAGGTTTGTTTTAATGTACTCCAACCAACAGCCCCTACAACCACAAAAAGGAATGGAGTCATTAGCACTTATGGTTTTTAAATGGCACCCAGAATTATGTTGCACGAAGCACAATTTCACATCATTCTGTGTTCATTTGTGTGAAAACAAGGTCCAATCAGGCTGAAACGTTACAAGAAGGTAGAATCTATTGAGTTGTAAGTGATCTGAACGTTTCATGATGATCGCACATTCCTATAGGGGGTCAAACCATGTCCCAAAGGTCACCGGGCCTGGTGTCACTTTAAAGAAGTAGTCCAATTACACCTTTGAGGGCTTATAACTTGGTTTCTGAATGTCCTAGAGAGATCAGGTTTGTTTTAGTGTACTCCAATCAACAGCCCCTACAACCTCAAAAAGGAATGGAGTCATTAGCACTTATGGTTTTTAAATGGCACCCAGAATTAAGTTGCACGAAGCACAATTTCACATCATTCTGGGTCGATTTGTGTGAAAACAAGGTCCAATCAGGCTGAAACGTTACAAGAAGGTAGAATCTATTGAGTTGTAAGTGATCTGAACGTTTCTTGATGATCGCACATTCCTATTGGGGGTCAAACCATGTCCCAAAGGTCACCGGGCCTGGTGTCACTTTAAAGAATTAGTCCAGTTACACCTTTGTGGGCTTATAACTTGGCTTCTGAATATCCTAGAGAGGTCAGGTTTGTTTTAGAGTACTCCAATTAGCAGCCCCCATTACCACTAAAAGGAATGGAGTCATTAGCACTTATGGTTTTTAAATGGCACCCAGAATTATGTTGCATGAAGCACAATTTCACATCATTCTGGGTCCATTTGTGTGAAAACAAGGTCCAATCAGGCTGAAACGTTACAAGAAGTTAGAATCTATTGAGTTGTAAGTGATCTGAACGTTTCAAGATGATCGCACTTTCCTAAGGGGGTCAAACCATGTCCCAAAGGTCACCGGATCTGGTGTCAATTTAAATAAGTAGTCCAGTTACACATTTGTGGGCTTATAACTTGGCTTCTGAATGCCCTAGAGAGATCAGGTTTGTTTTAATGTACTCCAACCAACAACCACTACAACGACAAAAAAGAATGGAGTCATTAGCACTTATGGTTTGTAAATGGCACCCAGAATTATGTTGCACGAAGCACAATTTCACATCATTCTGGGTCCATTTGTGTGAAAACAAGGTCCAGTCAGGCTGAAACGTTACAAGAAGGTAGAATCTATTGAGTTGTAAGTTATCTGAACGTTTCAAGATGATCGCACTTTCCTAAGGGGGTCAAACCATGTCCCAAAGGTCACCGGATCTGGTGTCAATTTAAAGAAGTAGTCCAGTTACACCTTTGTGGGCTTATAACTTGGCTTCTGAATGTCCTAGAGAGATCAGGTTTGTTTTAGTATACTTCAATCAACAGCCCCTACAGCCACAAAAAGGAATGGAGTCATTAGCACTTATGGTTTTTAAATGGCACCCAGAATTATGTTGCACGAAGCACAATTTCACATCATTCTGGGTTCATTTGTGTGAAAACAAGGTCCAATCAGGCTGAAACGTTACAAGAAGGTAGAATATATTGAGTTGTAAGTGATCTGAACGTTTCATGATGATCACACATTCCTATTGGGGGTCAAACCATGTCCCAAAGGTCACCGGGCCTGGTGTCACTTTAAAGAAGTAGTCCAATTACACCTTTGAGGGCTTATAACTTGGTTTCTGAATGTCCTAGAGAGATCAGGTTTGTTTTAAAGTACTCCAACCAACAGCCCCTACAACCACAAAAAGGAATGGAGTCATTAGCACTTATGGTTTGTAAATGGCACCCAGAATTATGTTGCACGAAGCACAATTTCACATCATTCTGGGTCCATTTGTGTGAAAACAAGGTCCAATCAGGCTGAAACGTTACAAGAAGGTAGAATCTATTGAGTTGTAAGTGATCTGAACGTTTCATGATGATCGCACATTCCTATTGGGGGTCAAACCATGTCCCAAAGGTCACCGGGCCTGGTGTCACATTAAAAAAGTAGTCCAATTACACCTTTGAGGGCTTATAACTTGGTTTCTGAATGTCCTAGAGAGATCAGGTTTGTTTTAGTGTACTCCAATCAACAACCCCTACAACCTCAAAAAGGAATGGAGTCATTAGCACTTATGGTTTTTAAATGGCACCCAGAATTATGTTGCATGAAGCACAATTTCACATCATTCTGGGTCCATTTGTGTGAAAACAAGGTCCAATCAGGCTGAAACGTTACAAGAAGGTAGAATCTATTGAGTTGTAAGTGATCTGAACGTTTCAAGATGATCACACTTTCCTAAGGGGGTCAAATCATGTCCCAAAGGTCACCGGATCTGGTGTCAATTTAAAGAAGTAGTCCAGTTACACATTTGTGGGCTTATAACTTGGCTTCTGAATGTCCTAGAGAGATCAGTGTTGTTTTAGTATACTCCAATCAACAGCCCCTACAACCACAAAAAGGAATGGAGTCATTAGCACTTATGGTTTTTAAATGGAACCCAGAATTATGTTGCACGAAGCACAATTTTACATCATTCTGTGTTCATTTGTGAGAAAACAAGGTCCAATCAGGCTGAAAAGTTACAAGAAGGTAGAATCTATTGAGTTGTAAGTGATCTGAACGTTTCATGATGATCGTACATTCCTATAGGGGGTCAAACCATGTTCCAAAGGTCCCGGGCCTGGTTTCACTTTAAAGAAGTAGTCCAATTACACATTTGAGGGCTTATAACTTGGTTTCTGAATGTCCTAGAGAGATCAGGTTTGTTTTAGTGTACTCCAATCAACAGCCCCAACAACCTCAAAAAGGAATGGAGTCATTAGCACTTATGGTTTTTAAATAGCACCCAGAATTATGTTGCACGAAGCACAATTTCACATCATTCTGGGTCAATTTGTGTGAAAACAAGGTCCAATCAGGCTGAAACGTTACAAGAAGGTAGAATCTATTGAGTTGTAAGTGATCTGAACGTTTCATGATGATCGCACATTCCTATTGGGGGTCAAACCATGTCCCAAAGGTCACCGGGCCTGGTGTCACTTTAAAGAAGTAGTCCAGTTACACCTTTGTGGGCTTATAACTTGGCTTCTGAATATCCTAGAGAGGTCAGGTTTGATTTAGAGTACTCCAATTAGCAGCCCCCATTACCACTAAAAGGAATGGAGTCATTAGCACTTATGGTTTTTAAATGGCACCCAGAATTATGTTGCATGAAGCACAATTTCACATCATTCTGGGTCCATTTGTGTGAAAACAAGGTCCAATCAGGCTGAAACGTTACAAGAAGGTAGAATCTATTGAGTTGTAAGTGATCTGAACGTTTCAAGATGATCGCACTTTCCTAAGGGGGTCAAACCATGTCCCAAAGGTCACCGGATCTGGTGTCAATTTAAAGAAGTAGTCCAGTTACACATTTGTGGGCTTATAACTTGGCTTCTGAATGTCCTAGAGAGATCAGGTTTGTTTTAGTATACTCCAATCAACAGCCCCTACAACCACAAAAAGCAATGGAGTCATTAGCACTTATGGTTTTTAAATGGAACCCAGAATTATGTTGCACGAAGCACAATTTCACATCATTCTGTGTTCATTTGTGAGAAAACAAGGTCCAATCAGGCTGAAAAGTTACAAGAAGGTAGAATCTATTGAGTTGTAAGTGATCTGAACGTTTCATGATGATCGCACATTCCTATAGGGGGTCAATCCATGTCCCAAAGGTCACCGGGCCTGGTCTCATTTTAAAGAAGTAGTCCAATTACACCTTTGAGGGCTTATAACTTGGTTTCTGAATGTCCTAGAGAGATCAGGTTTGTTTTAGTGTACTCCAATCAACAGCCCATACAACCTCAAAAAGGAATGGAGTCATTAGCACTCATGGTTTTTAAATGGCACCCAGAATTGTGTTGCACGAAGCACAATTTCACATCATTCTGGGTTCATTTGTGTGAAAACAAGGTCCAATCAGGCTGAAACATTACAGGAAGGTAGAATATATTGAGTTGTAAGTGATCTGAACGTTTCATGATGATAGCACTTTCCTAAGGGGGTCAAACCATGTCCCAAAGGTCACTGGGCCTGGTGTCACTTTAAAGAAGTAGTCCAGTTACACATTTGTGGGCTTATAACTTGGCTTCTGAATGCCCTAGAGAGATCAGGTTTGTTTTAATGTACTCCAACCAACAACCCCTACAACCACAAAAAAGAATGGAGTCATTAGCACTTATGGTTTGTAAATGGCACCCAGAATTATGTTGCACGAAGCACAATTTCACGTCATTCTGGGTCCATTTGTGTGAAAACAAGGTCCAATCAGGCTGAAACGTTACAAGAAGGTAGAATCTATTAAGTTGTAAGTGATCTGAACGTTTCATGATGATCGCACATTCCTATAGGGGGTCAAACCATGTCCCAAAGGTCACCGGGCCTGGTGTCTCTTTAAAGAAGTAGTCTAGTTACACCTTTTAGGGCTTATAACTTGGTTTCTGAATGTTCTAGAGAGATCAGGTTTGTTTTAGTGTACTCCAATCAACAGCCCCTACAACCACAAAAAGGAATGGAGTCATTAGCACTTATGGTTTTTAAATGGCACCCAGAATTAAATTGCACGAAGCACAATTTCACATCATTCTGGGTCCATTTGTGTGAAAACAAGGTCCAATCAGGCTGAAACGTTACAAGAAGGTAGAATCTATTGAGTTGTAAGTGATCTGAACGTTTCATGATGATCGCACATTCCTATTGGGGGTCAAACCATGTCCCAAAGGTCACCGGGCCTGGTGTCACTTTAAAGAAGTAGTCCAGTTTTACCTTTGTGGGCTTATAACTCTGCATCTGAATATCCTAGAGAGGTCAGGTTTGTTTTAGAGTACTCCAATTAGCAGCCCCCATTACCACTAAAAGGAATGGAGTCATTAGCACTTATGGTTTTTAAATGACACCCAGAAATATGTTGCATGAAGCACAATTTCACATCATTCTGGGTCCATTTGTGTGAAAACAAGGTCCAATCAGGCTGAAACGTTACAAGACGGTAGAATCTATTGAGTTGTAAGTTATCTGAACGTTTCAAGATGATCGCACTTTCCTAAGGGGGTCAAACAATGTCCCAAAGGTCACCGGATCTGGTGTCAATTTAAAGAAGTAGTCCAATTACACCTTTGAGGGCTTATAACTTGGTTTCTGAATGTCCTAGAGAGATCAGGTTTTTTTAGTGTACTCCAATCAACAACCCCTACAACCTCAAAAAGGAATGGAGTCATTAGCACTTATGGTTTTTAAATGGCACCCAGAATTAAGTTGCACGAAGCACAATTTCACATCATTCTGGGTCAATTTGTGTGAAAACAAGGTCCAATCAGGCTGAAACGTTACAAGAAGGTAGAATCTATTGAGTTGTAAGTCATCTGAACGTTTCATGACGATCGCACATTCCTATAGGGGGTCAAACCATGTCCCAAAGGTCACCGGGCCTGGTGTCACTTTAAAGAAGTAGTCCAGTTACACCTTTGTGGGTTATAACTTGGCTTCTGAATGTCCTAGAGAGGTCAGGTTTGTTTTAGAGTACTCCAATTAGCAGCCCCCATTACCACTAAAAGGAATGGAGTCATTAGCACTTATGGTTTTTAAATGGTACCCAGAATTATGTTGCACGAAGCACAATTCACATCATTCTGGGTTCATTTGAGTGAAAACAAGGTCCAATCAGGCTGAAACGTTACAAGTAGGTAGAATCTATTGAGTTGTAAGTGATCTGAACGTTTCATGATGATCGCACATTCCTATAGGGGGTCAAACCATGTCCCAAAGGTCACCGGGCCTGGTGTCACTTTAAAGAAGTAGTCCAGTTACACATTTGTGGGCTTATAACTTGGCTTCTGAATGTCCTAGAGAGATCAGGTTTGTTTTAGTGTACTCCAATCAACAGGACCTACAACCACAAAAAGGAATGGAGTCATTAGCACTTATGGTTTTTAAATGGCACCCAGAATTATGTGGCACGAAGCACAATTTCACATCATTCTGGGTACATTCTTGTGAAAACAAGGTCCAATCAGGCTGAAACGTTACAGGTAGGTAGAATCTATTGAGTTGTAAGTGATCTGAACGTTTCATGATGATAAAACTTTCCTAAGGGGATCAAACCATGTCCCAAAGGTCACCGGATCTGGTGTCAATTTAAAGAAGTAGTCCAGTTACACATTTGTGGGCTTATAACTTGGCTTCTGAATGTCCTAGAGAGATCAGGTTTGTTTTAGTATACTCCAATCAACAGCCCCTACAACCACAAAAAGGAATGGAGTCATTAGCACTTATGGTTTTTAAATGGCACCCAGATTTATGTTGCACGAAGCACAATTTCACATCATTCTGGGTTCATTTGTGTGAAAACAAGGTCCAATCAGGCTGAAACGTTACAGGAAGGTAGAATCTATTGAGTTGTAAGTGATCTGAACGTTTCGAGATGATCACACTTTCCTAAGGGGGTCAAACCATGTCGCAAAGGTCACCGGATCTGGTGTCAATTTAAAGAAGTAGTCCAGTTACACATTTGTGGGCTTATAACTGGCTTCTGAATGTCCTAGAGAGATCAGGTTTGTTTCAGTATACTCCGATCAACAGCCCCTACAACCACAGAAAGGAATGGAGTCATTAGCACTTATGGTTTTTAAATGGCACCCAGAATTATGTTGCACGAAGCACAATTTCACATCATTCTGGGTTCATTTGTGTGAAAACAAGGTCCAATCAGGCTGAAACGTTACAAGAAGGTAGAATCTATTGAGTTGTAAGTGATCTGAACGTTTCATGATGATCGCACATTCCTACAGGGGGTCAAACCATGTCCCAAAGGTCACCGGGACTGGTGTCACTTATAAAGAAGTAGTCAAATTACACCTTTGAGGGCGTATAACTTGGTTTCTGAATGTCCTAGAGAGATCAGGTTTGTTTTAATGTACTCCAACCAACAGCCCCTACAACCACAAAAAGAAATGGAGTCATTAGCACTTATGGTTTTTAAATGGCACCCAGAATTATGTTGCACGAAGCACAATTTCACATCATTCTGGGTCCATTTGTGTGAAAACAAGGTCCAATCAGGCTGAAACGTTACAAGAAGGTAGAATCTATTGAGTTGTAAGTGATCTGAACGTTTCATGATGATCGCACATTCCTATTGGGGGTCAAACCATGTCCCAAAGGTCACCGGGCCTGGTGTCACTTTAAAGAAGTAGTCCAGTTACACCTTTGTGGGCTTATAATTTGGCTTCTGAATTTCCTAGAGAGATCAGGTTTGTTTTAATGTACTCCAACCAACAGCCCCTACAACCACAAAAAGGAATGGAGTCATTAGCACTTATGGTTTGTAAATGGCACCCAGAATTATGTTGCACGAAGCACAATTTCACATCATTCTGGGTCCATTTGTGTGAAAACAAGGTCCAATCAGGCTGAAACGTTACAAGAAGGTAGAATCTATTGAGTTGTAAGTGATTTGAACGTTTCAGGATGATCGCACATTCCTATTGGGGTCAAACCATGTTCCAAAGGTCACCGGGCCTGGTGTCACTTTAAAGAAGTAGTCCAGTTACACATTTGTGGGCTTATAACTTGGCTTCTGAATGTCCTAGAGAGATCAGGTTTGTTTTAATGTACTCCAATCAACAGCCCCTACAACCACAAAAATGAATGGAGTCATTAGCACTTATGGTTTTTAAATGGCACCCAGAATTATGTTGCACGAAGCACAATTTCACATCATTCTGGGTCCATTTGTGTGAAAACAAGGTCCAATCAGGCTGAAACATTACAAGAAGGTAGAATCTATTGAGTTGTAAGTGATCTGAACGTTTCAAGATGATCGCACTTTCCTAAGGGGGTCAAACTATGTCCAAAAGGTCACCAGATCTGGTGTCAATTTAAAGAAGTAGTCCAGTTACATATTTGTGGGCTTATAACTTGGCTTCTGAATGTCCTAGAGAGATCAGGTTTGTTTTAGTATACTCCAATCAAAAGCCCCTACAACCACAAAAAGGAATGGAGTCGTTAGCACTTATGGTTTGTAAATGGCACCCAGAATTATGTTGCACGAAGCACAATTTCACATCATTCTGGGTTCATTTGTGTGAAAACAAGGTCCAATCAGGCTGAAACGTTACAAGAAGGTAAAATCTATTGAGTTGTAAGTGATCTGAACGTTTCATGATGATCGCAGATTCCTACAGGGGGTCAAACCATGTCCCAAAGGTCACCGGGCCTGGTGTCACTTTAAAGAAGTAGTCCAGTTACACCTTTGTGGGTTTATAACTTGGTTTCTGAATATCCTAGAGAGGTCAGGTTTGTTTTAGAGTACTCCAATTAGCAGCCCCCATTACCACTAAAAGGAATGGAGTCATTAGCACTTATGGTTTTTAAATGGCACCCAGAATTATGTTGCATGAAGCACAATTTCACATCATTCTGGGTCCATTTCTGTGAAAACAAGGTCCAATCAGGCTGAAACGTTACAAGAAGGTTGAATCTATTGAGTTGTAAGTTATCTGAACGTTTCAAGATTATCGCACTTTCCTAAGGGGGTCAAACCATGTCCCAAAGGTCACCGGATCTGGTGTCAATTTAAAGAAGTAGTCCAGTTACACATTTGTGGGCTTATAACTTGGCTTCTGAATGTCCTAGAGAGATCAGGTTTGTTTTAGCATACTCCAATCAACAGCCCCTACAACCACAAAAAGGAATGGAGTCATTAGCACTTATGGTTTGTAAATGGCACCCAGAATTATGTTGCACGAAGCACAATTTCACATCATTCTGGGTCCATTTGTGTGAAAACAAGGTCCAATCAGGCTGAAATGTTACAAGAAGGTAGAATCTATTGAGTTGTAAGTGATCTGAACGTTTCAGGATGATCGCACATTCATATTGGGGTCAAACCATGTTCCAAAGGTCACTGGATCTGGTGTCAATTTAAAGAAGTAGTCCAGTTACACCTTTGTGGGCTTATAACTTGGCTTCTGAATATCCTAGAGAGGTCAGGTTTGTTTTAGAGTACTCCAATTAACAGCCCCCATTACCACTAAAAGGAATGGAGTCATTAGCACATATGGTTTGTAAATGGCACCCAGAATTATGTTGCACGAAGCACAATTTCACATCATTCTGGGTTCATTTGTGTGAAAACAAGGTCCAATCAGGCAGAAACGTTACAGGAAGGTAGAATCTATTGAGTTGTAAGTGATCTGAACGTTTCATGATGATAGCACTTTCCTAAAGGGGTCAAACCATGTCCCAAAGGTCACCGGATCTGGTGTCAATTTAAAGAAGTAGTCCAGTTACACCTTTGTGGGCTTATAACTTGGCTTCTGAATATCCTAGAGAGGTCAGGTTTGTTTTAGAGTACTCCAATTAACAGCCCCCATTACCACTAAAAGGAATGGAGTCATTAGCACATATGGTTTGTAAATGGCACCCAGATATATGTTGCACGAAGCACAATTTCACATCATTCTGGGTCCATTTGTGTGAAAACAAGGTCCAATCAGGCTGAAACGTTACAAGAAGGTAGAATCTATTGAGTTGTAAGTGATCTGAACGTTTCATGATAATCGCACATTCCTATAGGGGGTCAAACCATGTCCCAAAGGTCACCGGATCTGGTGTCAATTTAAAGAAAAAGTCCAGTTACATCTTTGTGGGCTTATAACTTGGCTTCTGAATGTCCTAGAGAGATCAGGTTTGTTTTAGTAGACTCCAATCAACAGCCCCTACAACCACAAAAAGGAATGGAGTCATTAGCACTTATGGTTTTCAAATGGCACCCAGAATTATGTTGCATGAAGCACAATTTCACATCATTCTGGGTTCATTTGTGTGAAAACAAGGTCCAATCAAGCTGAAACGTTACAGGAAGGTAGAATCTATTGAGTTGTAAGTGATCTGAACGTTCCATGATGATAGTACTTTCCTAAGGGGATCAAACCATGTCCCAAAGGTCACCGGATCTGGTGTCAATTTAAAGAAGTAGTCCATTTACACATTTGTGGGCTTATAACTTGGCTTCTGAATGTCCTAGAGAGATCAGGTTTGTTTTAATGTACTCCAATCAACAGCCCCTACAACCACAAAAAGGAATGGAGTCATTAGCACGTATGGTTTGTAAATGGCACCCAGAATTATGTTGCACGAAGCACAATTTCACATCATTCTGGGTTCATTTGTGTGAAAACAAGGTCCAATCAGACTGAAACGTTACAGGAAGGTAGAATCTATTGAGTTGTAAGTTATCTGAACGTTTCATGATGATAGCACTTTCCTAAGGGGGTCAAACCCTGTCCCAAAGGTCACCGGATCTGGTGTCAATTTAAAGAAGTAGTCCAGTTACACATTTGTGGGCTTATAACTTGGCTTCTGAATGTCCTAGAGAGATCAGGTTTGTTTTGATGTACTCCAATCAACAGCCCCTATAACCACAAAAAGGAATGGAGTCATTAGCACTTATGGTTTTTAAATGGCACCCAGAATTTTGTTGCACGAAGCACAATTTCACATCATTCTGGGTCCATTTGTGTGAAATTAAGGTCCAATCAGGCTGAAACATTACAAGAAGGTAGAATCTATTGAGTTGTAAGTGATCTGAACGTTTCAAGATGATCGCAGATTCCTACAGGGGGTCAAACCATGTCCCAAAGGTCACCGGGCCTGGTGGCACTTTAAAGAAGTAGTCCAGTTACGCCTTTGTGGGTTTATAACTTGGTTTCTGAATATCCTAGAGAGGTCAGGTTTGTTTTAGAGTACTCCAATTAGCAGCCCCCATTACCACTAAAAGGAATGGAGTCATTAGCACTTATGGTTTTTAAATGGCACCCAGAATTATGTTGCATGAAGCACAATTTCACATCATTCTGGGTCCATTTCTGTGAAAACAAGGTCCAATCAGGCTGAAACGTTACAAGAAGGTTGAATCTATTGAGTTGTAAGTTATCTGAACGTTTCAAGATTATCGCACTTTCCTAAGGGGGTCAAACCATGTCCCAAAGGTCACCGGATCTGGTGTCAATTTAAAGAAGTAGTCCAGTTACACATTTGTGGGCTTATAACTTGGCTTCTGAATGTCCTAGAGAGATCAGGTTTGTTTTAGCATACTCCAATCAACAGCCCCTACAACCACAAAAAGGAATGGAGTCATTAGCACTTATGGTTTGTAAATGGCACCCAGAATTATGTTGCACGAAGCATAATTTCACATCATTCTGGGTCCATTTGTGTGAAAACAAGGTCCAATCAGGCTGAAACGTTACAAGAAGGTAGAATCTATTGAGTTGTAAGTGATCTGAACGTTTCAGGATGATCGCACATTCATATTGGGGTCAAACCATGTTCCAAAGGTCACTGGATCTGGTGTCAATTTAAAGAAGTAGTCCAGTTACACCTTTGTGGGCTTATAACTTGGCTTCTGAATATCCTAGAGAGGTCAGGTTTGTTTTAGAGTACTCCAATTAACAGCCCCCATTACCACTAAAAGGAATGGAGTCATTAGCACATATGGTTTGTAAATGGCACCCAGAATTATGTTGCACGAAGCACAATTTCACATCATTCTGGGTTCATTTGTGTGAAAACAAGGTCCAATCAGGCAGAAATGTTACAGGAAGGTAGAATCTATTGAGTTGTAAGTGATCTGAACGTTTCATGATGATAGCACTTTCCTAAAGGGGTCAAACCATGTCCCAAAGGTCACCGGATCTGGTGTCAATTTAAAGAAGTAGTCCAGTTACACCTTTGTGGGCTTATAACTTGGCTTCTGAATATCCTAGAGAGGTCAGGTTTGTTTTAGAGTACTCCAATTAACAGCCCCCATTACCACTAAAAGGAATGGAGTCATTAGCACATATGGTTTGTAAATGGCACCCAGATATATGTTGCACGAAGCACAATTTCACATCATTCTGGGTCCATTTGTGTGAAAACAAGGTCCAATCAGGCTGAAACGTTACAAGAAGGTAGAATCTATTGAGTTGTAAGTGATCTGAACGTTTCATGATAATCGCACATTCCTATAGGGGGTCAAACCATGTCCCAAAGGTCACCGGATCTGGTGTCAATTTAAAGAAAAAGTCCAGTTACATCTTTGTGGGCTTATAACTTGGCTTCTGAATGTCCTAGAGAGATCAGGTTTGTTTTAGTAGACTCCAATCAACAGCCCCTACAACCACAAAAAGGAATGGAGTCATTAGCACTTATGGTTTTTAAATGGCACCCAGAATTATGTTGCATGAAGCACAATTTCACATCATTCTGGGTTCATTTGTGTGAAAACAAGGTCCAATCAAGCTGAAACGTTACAGGAAGGTAGAATCTATTGAGTTGTAAGTGATCTGAACGTTCCATGATGATAGTACTTTCCTAAGGGGATCAAACCATTTCCCAAAGGTCACCGGATCTGGTGTCAATTTAAAGAAGTTGTCCATTTACACATTTGTGGGCTTATAACTTGGCTTCTGAATGTCCTAGAGAGATCAGGTTTGTTTTAATGTACTCCAATCAACAGCCCCTACAACCACAAAAAGGAATGGAGTCATTAGCACTTATGGTTTGTAAATGGCACCCAGAATTATGTTGCATGAAGCACAATTTCACATCATTCTGGGTCCATTTGTGTGAAAACAAGGTCCAATCAGGCTGAAACGTTACAGGAAGGTAGAATCTATTGACTTGTAAGTTATCTGAACATTTCATGATGATAGCACTTTCCTAAGGGGGTCAAACCATGTCCCAAATGTCACCGGATCTGGTGTAAATTTAAAGAAGTAGTCCAGTTACACATTTGTGGGCTTATAACTTGGCTTCTGAATGTCCTAGAGAGATCAGGTTTTTTTAATGTACTCCAATCAACAGCCCCTACAACCACAAAAGGGAATTGAGTCATTAGCACTTATGGTTTGTAAATGGCACCCAGAATTATGTTGCACGAAGCACAATTTCACATCATTCTGGGTCCATTTGTGTGAAAACAAGGTCCAATCAGGCTTAAACGTTACAAGAAGGTAGAATCTATTGAGTTGTAAGTGATCTGAACGTTTCATGATGATCGCACATTCCTATTGGGGGTCAAACAATGTTCCAAAGGTCACCGGGCCTGGTGTCACTTTAAAGAAGTAGTCCAGTTACACCTTTGTGGGCTTATAACTTGGCTTCTGAATATCCTAGAGAGGTCAGGTTTGTTTTAGAGTACTCCAATTAACAGCCCCCATTACCACTAAAAGGAATGGAGTCATTAGCACGTATGGTTTGTAAATGGCACCCAGAATTATGTTGCACGAAGCACAATTTCACATCATTCTGGGTTCATTTGTGTGAAAACAAGGTCCAATCAGACTGAAACGTTACAGGAAGGTAGAATCTATTGAGTTGTAAGTTATCTGAACGTTTCATGATGATAGCACTTTCCTAAGGGGGTCAAACCCTGTCCCAAAGGTCACCGGATCTGGTGTCAATTTAAAGAAGTAGTCCAGTTACACATTTGTGGGCTTATAACTTGGCTTCTGAATATCCTAGAGAGATCAGGTTTGTTTTAATGTACTCCAATCAACAGCCCCTACAACCACAAAAAGGAATGGAGTCATTAGCACTTATGGTTTGTAAATGGCACCCAGAATTATGTTGCACGAAGCATAATTTCACATCATTCTGGGTCCATTTGTGTGAAAACAAGGTCCAATCAGGCTGTAACGTTACAAGAAGGTAGAATCTATTGAGTTGTAAGTGATCTGAACGTTTCAGGATGATCGCACATTCATATTGGGGTCAAACCATGTTCCAAAGGTCACTGGATCTGGTGTCAATTTAAAGAAGTAGTCCAGTTACACCTTTGTGGGCTTATAACTTGGCTTCTGAATGTCCTAGAGAGGTCAGGTTTGTTTTAGAGTACTCCAATTAACAGCCCCCATTACCACTAAAAGGAATGGAGTCATTAGCACATATGGTTTGTAAATGGCACCCAGAATTATGTTGCACGAAGCACAATTTCACATCATTCTGGGTTCATTTGTGTGAAAATAAGGTCCAATCAGGCAGAAATGTTACAGGAAGGTAGAATCTATTGAGTTGTAAGTGATCTGAACGTTTCATGATGATAGCACTTTCCTAAAGGGGTCAAACCATGTCCCAAAGGTCACCGGATCTGGTATCAATTTAAAGAAGTAGTCCAGTTACACCTTTGTGGGCTTATAACTTGGCTTCTGAATATCCTAGAGAGGTCAGGTTTGTTTTAGAGTACTCCAATTAACAGCCCCCATTACCACTAAAAGGAATGGAGTCATTAGCACATATGGTTTGTAAATGGCACCCAGAATTATGTTGCACGAAGCACAATTTCACATCATTCTGGGTCCATTTGTGTGAAAACAAGGTCCAATCAGGCTGAAACGTTACAAGAAGGTAGAATCTATTGAGTTGTAAGTGATCTGAACGTTTCATGATAATCGCACATTCCTATAGGGGGTCAAACCATGTCCCAAAGGTCACCAGATCTGGTGTCAATTTAAAGAAAAAGTCCAGTTACATCTTTGTGGGCTTATAACTTGGCTTCTGAATGTCCTAGAGAGATCAGGTTTGTTTTAGTAGACTCCAATCAACAGCCCCTACAACCACAAAAAGGAATGGAGTCATTAGCACTTATGGTTTTTAAATGGCACCCAGAATTATGTTGCACGAAGCACAATTTCACATCATTCTGGGTTCATTTGTGTGAAAACAAGGTCCAATCAAGCTGAAACGTTACAGGAAGGTAGAATCTATTGAGTTGTAAGTGATCTGAACGTTCCATGATGATAGTACTTTCCTAAGGGGATCAAACCATTTCCCAAAGGTCACCGGATCTGGTGTCAATTTAAAGAAGTTGTCCATTTACACATTTGTGGGCTTATAACTTGGCTTCTGAATGTCCTAGAGAGATCAGGTTTGTTTTAATGTACTCCAATCAACAGCCCCTACAACCACAAAAAGGAATGGAGTCATTAGCACTTATGGTTTGTAAATGGCACCCAGAATTATGTTGCATGAAGCACAATTTCACATCATTCTGGGTCCATTTGTGTGAAAACAAGGTCCAATCAGGCTGAAACGTTACAGGAAGGTAGAATCTATTGACTTGTAAGTTATCTGAACATTTCATGATGATAGCACTTTCCTAAGGGGGTCAAACCATGTCCCAAATGTCACCGGATCTGGTGTAAATTTAAAGAAGTAGTCCAGTTACACATTTGTGGGCTTATAACTTGGCTTCTGAATGTCCTAGAGAGATCAGGTTTTTTTAATGTACTCCAATCAACAGCCCCTACAACCACAAAAGGGAATTGAGTCATTAGCACTTATGGTTTGTAAATGGCACCCAGAATTATGTTGCACGAAGCACAATTTCACATCATTCTGGGTCCATTTGTGTGAAAACAAGGTCCAATCAGGCTTAAACGTTACAAGAAGGTAGAATCTATTGAGTTGTAAGTGATCTGAACGTTTCATGATGATCGCACATTCCTATTGGGGGTCAAACAATGTTCCAAAGGTCACCGGGCCTGGTGTCACTTTAAAGAAGTAGTCCAGTTACACCTTTGTGGGCTTATAACTTGGCTTATGAATATCCTAGAGAGGTCAGGTTTGTTTTAGAGTACTCCAATTAACAGCCCCCATTACCACTAAAAGGAATGGAGTCATTAGCACGTATGGTTTGTAAATGGCACCCAGAATTATGTTGCACGAAGCACAATTTCACATCATTCTGGGTTCATTTGTGTGAAAACAAGGTCCAATCAGACTGAAACGTTACAGGAAGGTAGAATCTATTGAGTTGTAAGTTATCTGAACGTTTCATGATGATAGCACTTTCCTAAGGGGGTCAAACCCTGTCCCAAAGGTCACCGGATCTGGTGTAAATTTAAAGAAGTAGTCCAGTTACACATTTGTGGGCTTATAACTTGGCTTCTGAATGTCCTAGAGAGATCAGGTTTGTTTTAATGTACTCCAATCAACAGCCCCTACAACCACAAAAAGGAATGGAGTCATTAGCACTTATGGTTTTTAAATGGCACCCAGAATTTTGTTGCACGAAGCACAATTTCACATCATTCTGGGTCCATTTGTGTGAAAACAAGGTCCAATCAGGCTGAAACATTACAAGAAGGTAGAATCTATTGAGTTGTAAGTGATCTGAACGTTTCAAGATGATCGCACTTTCCTAAGGGGGTCAAACTATGTCCAAAAGGTCACCGGATCTGGTGTCAATTTAAAGAAGTAGTCCAGTTACATATTTGTGGGCTTATAACTTGGCTTCTGAATGTCCTAGAGAGATCATGTTTGTTTTAATGTACTCCAACCAACAGCCCCTACAACCACAAAAAGGAATGGAGTCATTAGCACTTATGGTTTTTAAATGGCACCCAGAATTATGTTGCACGAAGCACAATTTCACATCATTCTGTGTTCATTTGTGTGAAAACAAGGTCCAATCAGGCTGAAACGTTACAAGAAGGTAGAATATATTGAGTTGTAAGTGATCTGAACGTTTCATGATGATCGCACATTCCTATAGGGGGTCAAACCATGTCCCAAAGGTCACCGGGCCTGGTGTCACTTTAAAGAAGTAGTCCAATTACACCTTTGAGGGCTTATAACTTGGTTTCTGAATGTCCTAGAGAGATCAGGTTTGTTTTAGTGTACTCCAATCAACAGCCCCTACAACCTCAAAAAGGAATGGAGTCATTAGCACTTATGGTTTTTAAATGGCACCCAGAATTAAGTTGCACGAAGCACAATTTCACATCATTCTGGGTCGATTTGTGTGAAAACAAGGTCCAATCAGGCTGAAACGTTACAAGAAGGTAGAATCTATTGAGTTGTAAGTGATCTGAGCGTTTCATGATGATCGCACATTCCTATTGGGGGTCAAACCATGCCCCAAAGGTCACCGGGCCTGGTGTCACTTTAAAGAATTAGTCCAGTTACACCTTTGTGGGCTTATAACTTGGCTTCTGAATATCCTAGAGAGGTCAGGTTTGTTTTAGAGTACTCCAATTAGCAGCCCCCATTACCACTAAAAGGAATGGAGTCATTAGCACTTATGGTTTTTAAATGGCACCCAGAATTATGTTGCATGAAGCACAATTTCACATCATTCTGGGTCCATTTGTGTGAAAACAAGGTCGAATCAGGCTGAAACGTTACAAGAAGTTAGAATCTATTGAGTTGTAAGTGATCTGAACGTTTCAAGATGATCGCACTTTCCTAAGGGGGTCAAACCATGTCCCAAAGGTCACCGGATCTGGTGTCAATTTAAATAAGTAGTCCAGTTACACATTTGTGGGCTTATAACTTGGCTTCTGAATGTCCTAGAGAGATCAGGTTTGTTTTAGTATACTCCAATCAACAGCCCCTACAACCACAAAAAGGAATGGAGTCATTAGCACTTGTGGTTTTTAAATGGCACCCAGAATTATGTTGCACGAAGCACAATTTCACATCATTCTGGGTTCATTTGTGTGAAAACAAGGTCCAATCAGGCTGAAACATTACAGGAAGGTAGAATCTATTGAGTTGTAAGTGATCTGAACGTTTCATGATGATAGCACTTTCCTAAGGGGGTCAAACCATGTCCCAAAGGTCACTGGGCCTGGAGTCACTTTAAAGAAGTAGTCCAGTTACACATTTGTGGGCTTATAACTTGGCTTCTGAATGCCCTAGAGAGATCAGGTTTGTTTTAATGTACTCCAACCAACAACCACTACAACGACAAAAAAGAATGGAGTCATTAGCACTTATGGTTTGTAAATGGCACCCAGAATTATGTTGCACGAAGCACAATTTCACATCATTCTGGGTCCATTTGTGTGAAAACAAGGTCCAATCAGGCTGAAACGTTACAAGAAGGTAGAATCTATTGAGTTGTAAGTTATCTGAACGTTTCAAGATGATCGCACTTTCCTAAGGGGGTCAAACCATGTCCCAAAGGTCACCGGATCTGGTGTCAATTTAAAGAAGTAGTCCAGTTACACCTTTGTGGGCTTATAACTTGGCTTCTGAATGTCCTAGAGAGATCAGGTTTGTTTTAGTATACTTCAATCAACAGCCCCTACAGCCACAAAAAGGAATGGAGTCATTAGCACTTATGGTTTTTAAATGGCACCCAGAATTATGTTGCACGAAGCACAATTTCACATCATTCTGGGTTCATTTGTGTGAAAACAAGGTCCAATCAGGCTGAAACGTTACAAGAAGGTAGAATATATTGAGTTGTAAGTGATCTGAACGTTTCATGATGATCACACATTCCTATTGGGGGTCAAACCATGTTCCAAAGGTCACCGGGCCTGGTGTCACTTTAAAGAAGTAGTCCAATTACACCTTTGAGGGCTTATAACTTGGCTTCTGAATGTCCTAGAGAGATCAGGTTTGTTTTAAAGTACTCCAACCAACAGCCCCTACAACCACAAAAAGGAATGGAGTCATTAGCACTTATGGTTTGTAAATGGCACCCAGAATTATGTTGCACGAAGCACAATTTCACATCATTCTGGGTCCATTTGTGTGAAAACAAGGTCCAATCAGGCTGAAACGTTACAAGAAGGTAGAATCTATTGAGTTGTAAGTGATCTGAACGTTTCATGATGATCGCACATTCCTATTGGGGGTCAAACCATGTCCCAAAGGTCACCGGGCCTGGTGTCACTTTAAAGAAGTAGTCCAATTACACCTTTGAGGGCTTATAACTTGGTTTCTGAATGTCCTAGAGAGATCAGGTTTGTTTTAGTGTACTCCAATCAACAACCCCTACAACCTCAAAAAGGAATGGAGTCATTAGCACTTATGGTTTTTAAATGGCACCCAGAATTATGTTGCATGAAGCACAATTTCACATCATTCTGGGTCCATTTGTGTGAAAACAAGGTCCAATCAGGCTGAAACGTTACAAGAAGGTAGAATCTATTGAGTTGTAAGTGATCTGAACGTTTCAAGATGATCGCACTTTCCTAAGGGGGTCAAACCATGTCCCAAAGGTCACCGGATCTGGTGTCAATTTAAAGAAGTAGTCCAGTTACACATTTGTGGGCTTATAACTTGGCTTCTGAATGTCCTAGAGAGATCAGGGTTGTTTTAGTATACTCCAATCAACAGCCCCTACAACCACAAAAAGGAATGGAGTCATTAGCACTTATGGTTTTTAAATGGAACCCAGAATTATGTTGCACGAAGCACAATTTTACATCATTCTGTGTTCATTTGTGAGAAAACAAGGTCCAATCAGGCTGAAAAGTTACAAGAAGGTAGAATCTATTGAGTTGTAAGTGATCTGAACGTTTCATGATGATCGTACATTCCTATAGGGGGTCAAACCATGTTCCAAAGGTCCCGGGCCTGGTTTCACTTTAAAGAAGTAGTCCAATTACACCTTTGAGGGCTTATAACTTGGTTTCTGAATGTCCTAGAGAGATCAGGTTTGTTTTAATGTACTCCAACCAACAGCCCCTACAACCACAAAAAGGAATGGAGTCATTAGCACTTATGGTTTGTAAATGGCACCCAGAATTATGTTGCACGAAGCACAATTTCACATCATTCTGGGTCCATTTGTGTGAAAACAAGGTCCAATCAGGCTGAAACGTTACAAGAAGGTAGAATCTATTGAGTTGTAAGTGATCTGAACGTTTCATGATGATCGCACATTCCTATAGGGGGTCAAACCATGTCCCAAAGGTCACCGGGCCTGGTGTCACTTTAAAGAAGTAGTCCAATTACACCTTTGAGGGCTTATAACTTGGTTTCTGAATGTCCTAGAGAGATCAGGTTTGTTTTAGTGTACTCCAATCAACAACCCCTACAACCTCAAAAAGGAATGGAGTCAATAGCACTTATGGTTTTTAAATGGCAGCCAGAATTAAGTTGCACGAAGCACAATTTCACATCATTCTGGGTCAATTTGTGTGAAAACAAGGTCCAATCAGGCTGAAACGTTACAAGAAGGTAGAATCTATTGAGTTGTAAGTCATCTGAACGTTTCATGATGATCGCACATTCCTATAGGGGGTCAAACCATGTCCCAAAGGTCACCGGGCCTGGTGTCACTTTAAAGAAGTAGTCCAGTTACACCTTTGTGGGCTTATAACTTGGCTTCTGAATGTCCTAGAGAGGTCAGGTTTGTTTTAGAGTACTCCAATTAGCAGCCCCCATTACCACTAAAAGGAATGGAGTCATTAGCACTTATGGTTTTTAAATGGCACCCAGAATTATGTTGCATGAAGCACAATGTCACATCATTCTGGGTCCATTTGTGTGAAAACAAGGTCCAATCAGGCTGAAACGTTACAAGAAGGTAGAATCTATTGAGTTGTAAGTTATCTGAACGTTTCAAGATGATTGCACTTTCCTAAGGGGGTCAAACCATGTCCCAAAGGTCACCGGATCTGGTGTCAATTTAAAGAAGTAGTCCAGTTACACATTTGTGGGCTTATAACTTGGCTTCTGAATGTCCTAGAGAGATCAGATTTGTTTTAGAGTACTCCAATCAACAGCCCCTACAACCACAAAAAGGAATGGAGTCATTAGCACTTATGGTTTTTAAATGGCACCCAGAATTATGTTGCACGAAGCACAATTTCACATCATTCTGTGTTCATTTGTGTGAAAACAAGGTCCAATCAGGCTGAAACGTTACAAGAAGGTAGAATCTATTGAGTTGTAAGATATCTGAACATTTCATGATGATCGCACATTCCTATAGGGGGTCAAACCATGTCCCAAAGGTCACCGGGCCTGGTGTCACTTTAAAGAAGTAGTCCAATTACACATTTGAGGGCTTATAACTTGGTTTCTGAATGTCCTAGAGAGATCAGGTTTGTTTTAGTGTACTCCAATCAACAGCCCCTACAACCTCAAAAAGGAATGGAGTCATTAGCACTTATGGTTTTTAAATAGCACCCAGAATTATGTTGCACGAAGCACAATTTCACATCATTCTGGGTCAATTTGTGTGAAAACAAGGTCCAATCAGGCTGAAACGTTACAATAAGGTAGAATCTATTGAGTTGTAAGTGATCTGAACGTTTCATGATGATCGCACATTCCTATTGGGGGTCAAACCATGTCCCAAAGGTCACCGGGCCTGGTGTCACTTTAAAGAAGTAGTCCAGTTACACCTTTGTGGGCTTATAACTTGGCTTCTGAATATCCTAGAGAGGTCAGGTTTGATTTAGAGTACTCCAATTAGCAGCCCCCATTACCACTAAAAGGAATGGAGTCATTAGCACTTATGGTTTTTAAATGGCACCCAGAATTATGTTGCATGAAGCACAATTTCACATCATTCTGGGTCCATTTGTGTGAAAACAAGGTCCAATCAGCATGAAACGTTACAAGAAGGTAGAATCTATTGAGTTGTAAGTGATCTGAACGTTTCAAGATGATCGCACTTTCCTAAGGGGGTCAAACCATGTCCCAAAGGTCACCGGATCTGGTGTCAATTTAAAGAAGTAGTCCAGTTACACATTTGTGGGCTTATAACTTGGCTTCTGAATGTCCTAGAGAGATCAGGTTTGTTTTAGTATACTCCAATCAACAGCCCCTACAACCACAAAAAGCAATGGAGTCATTAGCACTTATGGTTTTTAAATGGAACCCAGAATTATGTTGCACGAAGCACAATTTCACATCATTCTGTGTTCATTTGTGAGAAAACAAGGTCCAATCAGGCTGAAAAGTTACAAGAAGGTAGAATCTATTGAGTTGTAAGTGATCTGAACGTTTCATGATGATCGCACATTCCTATAGGGGGTCAATCCATGTCCCAAAGGTCACCGGGCCTGGTCTCATTTTAAAGAAGTAGTCCAATTACACCTTTGAGGGCTTATAACTTGGTTTCTGAATGTCCTAGAGAGATCAGGTTTGTTTTAGTGTACTCCAATCAACAGCCCATACAACCTCAAAAAGGAATGGAGTCATTAGCACTCATGGTTTTTAAATGGCACCCAGAATTGTGTTGCACGAAGCACAATTTCACATCATTCTGGGTTCATTTGTGTGAAAACAAGGTCCAATCAGGCTGAAACATTGCAGGAAGGTAGAATATATTGAGTTGTAAGTGATCTGAACGTTTCATGATGATAGCACTTTCCTAAGGGGGTCAAACCATGTCCCAAAGGTCACTGGGCCTGGTGTCACTTTAAAGAAGTAGTCCAGTTACACATTTGTGGGCTTATAACTTGGCTTCTGAATGCCCTAGAGAGATCAGGTTTGTTTTAATGTACTCCAACCAACAACCCCTACAACCACAAAAAAGAATGGAGTCATTAGCACTTATGGTTTGTAAATGGCACCCAGAATTATGTTGCACGAAGCACAATTTCACGTCATTCTGGGTCCATTTGTGTGAAAACAAGGTCCAATCAGGCTGAAACGTTACAAGAAGGTAGAGTCTATTAAGTTGTAAGTGATCTGAACGTTTCATGATGATCGCACATTCCTATAGGGGGTCAAACCATGTCCCAAAGGTCACCGGGCCTGGTGTCTCTTTAAAGAAGTAGTCTAGTTACACCTTTTAGGGCTTATAACTTGGTTTCTGAATGTTCTAGAGAGATCAGGTTTGTTTTAGTGTACTCCAATCAACAGCCCCTACAACCACAAAAAGGAATGGAGTCATTAGCACTTATGGTTTTTAAATGGCACCCAGAATTAAATTGCACGAAGCACAATTTCACATCATTCTGGGTCCATTTGTGTGAAAACAAGGTCCAATCAGGCTGAAACGTTACAAGAAGGTAGAATCTATTGAGTTGTAAGTGATCTGAACGTTTCATGATGATCGCACATTCCTATTGGGGGTCAAACCATGTCCCAAAGGTCACCGGGCCTGGTGTCACTTTAAAGAAGTAGTCCAGTTACACCTTTGTGGGCTTATAACTTGGCATCTGAATATCCTAGAGAGGTCAGGTTTGTTTTAGAGTACTCCAATTAGCAGCCCCCATTACCACTAAAAGGAATGGAGTCATTAGCACTTATGGTTTTTAAATGGCACCCAGAATTATGTTGCATGAAGCACAATGTCACATCATTCTGGGTCCATTTGTGTGAAAACAAGGTCCAATCAGGCTGAAACGTTACAAGAAGGTAGAATCTATTGAGTTGTAAGTTATCTGAACGTTTCAAGATGATTGCACTTTCCTAAGGGGGTCAAACCATGTCCCAAAGGTCACCGGATCTGGTGTCAATTTAAAGAAGTAGTCCAGTTACACATTTGTGGGCTTATAACTTGGCTTCTGAATGTCCTAGAGAGATCAGATTTGTTTTAGAGTACTCCAATCAACAGCCCCTACAACCACAAAAAGGAATGGAGTCATTAGCACTTATGGTTTTTAAATGGCACCCAGAATTATGTTGCACGAAGCACAATTTCACATCATTCTGTGTTCATTTGTGTGAAAACAAGGTCCAATCAGGCTGAAACGTTACAAGAAGGTAGAATCTATTGAGTTGTAAGATATCTGAACATTTCATGATGATCGCACATTCCTATAGGGGGTCAAACCATGTCCCAAAGGTCACCGGGCCTGGTGTCACTTTAAAGAAGTAGTCCAATTACACATTTGAGGGCTTATAACTTGGTTTCTGAATGTCCTAGAGAGATCAGGTTTGTTTTAGTGTACTCCAATCAACAGCCCCTACAACCTCAAAAAGGAATGGAGTCATTAGCACTTATGGTTTTTAAATAGCACCCAGAATTATGTTGCACGAAGCACAATTTCACATCATTCTGGGTCAATTTGTGTGAAAACAAGGTCCAATCAGGCTGAAACGTTACAATAAGGTAGAATCTATTGAGTTGTAAGTGATCTGAACGTTTCATGATGATCGCACATTCCTATTGGGGGTCAAACCATGTCCCAAAGGTCACCGGGCCTGGTGTCACTTTAAAGAAGTAGTCCAGTTACACCTTTGTGGGCTTATAACTTGGCTTCTGAATATCCTAGAGAGGTCAGGTTTGATTTAGAGTACTCCAATTAGCAGCCCCCATTACCACTAAAAGGAATGGAGTCATTAGCACTTATGGTTTTTAAATGGCACCCAGAATTATGTTGCATGAAGCACAATTTCACATCATTCTGGGTCCATTTGTGTGAAAACAAGGTCCAATCAGCATGAAACGTTACAAGAAGGTAGAATCTATTGAGTTGTAAGTGATCTGAACGTTTCAAGATGATCGCACTTTCCTAAGGGGGTCAAACCATGTCCCAAAGGTCACCGGATCTGGTGTCAATTTAAAGAAGTAGTCCAGTTACACATTTGTGGGCTTATAACTTGGCTTCTGAATGTCCTAGAGAGATCAGGTTTGTTTTAGTATACTCCAATCAACAGCCCCTACAACCACAAAAAGCAATGGAGTCATTAGCACTTATGGTTTTTAAATGGAACCCAGAATTATGTTGCACGAAGCACAATTTCACATCATTCTGTGTTCATTTGTGAGAAAACAAGGTCCAATCAGGCTGAAAAGTTACAAGAAGGTAGAATCTATTGAGTTGTAAGTGATCTGAACGTTTCATGATGATCGCACATTCCTATAGGGGGTCAATCCATGTCCCAAAGGTCACCGGGCCTGGTCTCATTTTAAAGAAGTAGTCCAATTACACCTTTGAGGGCTTATAACTTGGTTTCTGAATGTCCTAGAGAGATCAGGTTTGTTTTAGTGTACTCCAATCAACAGCCCATACAACCTCAAAAAGGAATGGAGTCATTAGCACTCATGGTTTTTAAATGGCACCCAGAATTGTGTTGCACGAAGCACAATTTCACATCATTCTGGGTTCATTTGTGTGAAAACAAGGTCCAATCAGGCTGAAACATTGCAGGAAGGTAGAATATATTGAGTTGTAAGTGATCTGAACGTTTCATGATGATAGCACTTTCCTAAGGGGGTCAAACCATGTCCCAAAGGTCACTGGGCCTGGTGTCACTTTAAAGAAGTAGTCCAGTTACACATTTGTGGGCTTATAACTTGGCTTCTGAATGCCCTAGAGAGATCAGGTTTGTTTTAATGTACTCCAACCAACAACCCCTACAACCACAAAAAAGAATGGAGTCATTAGCACTTATGGTTTGTAAATGGCACCCAGAATTATGTTGCACGAAGCACAATTTCACGTCATTCTGGGTCCATTTGTGTGAAAACAAGGTCCAATCAGGCTGAAACGTTACAAGAAGGTAGAGTCTATTAAGTTGTAAGTGATCTGAACGTTTCATGATGATCGCACATTCCTATAGGGGGTCAAACCATGTCCCAAAGGTCACCGGGCCTGGTGTCTCTTTAAAGAAGTAGTCTAGTTACACCTTTTAGGGCTTATAACTTGGTTTCTGAATGTTCTAGAGAGATCAGGTTTGTTTTAGTGTACTCCAATCAACAGCCCCTACAACCACAAAAAGGAATGGAGTCATTAGCACTTATGGTTTTTAAATGGCACCCAGAATTAAATTGCACGAAGCACAATTTCACATCATTCTGGGTCCATTTGTGTGAAAACAAGGTCCAATCAGGCTGAAACGTTACAAGAAGGTAGAATCTATTGAGTTGTAAGTGATCTGAACGTTTCATGATGATCGCACATTCCTATTGGGGGTCAAACCATGTCCCAAAGGTCACCGGGCCTGGTGTCACTTTAAAGAAGTAGTCCAGTTACACCTTTGTGGGCTTATAACTTGGCATCTGAATATCCTAGAGAGGTCAGGTTTGTTTTAGAGTACTCCAATTAGCAGCCCCCATTACCACTAAAAGGAATGGAGTCATTAGCACTTATGGTTTTTAAATGACACCCAGAATTATGTTGCATGAAGCACAATTTCACATCATTCTGGGTCCATTTGTGTGAAAACAAGGTCCAATCAGGCTGAAACGTTACAAGACGGTAGAATCTATTGAGTTGTAAGTTATCTGAACGTTTCAAGATGATCGCACTTTCCTAAGGGGGTCAAACAATGTCCCAAAGGTCACCGGATCTGGTGTCAATTTAAAGAAGTAGTCCAATTACACCTTTGAGGGCTTATAACTTGGTTTCTGAATGTCCTAGAGAGATCAGGTTTTTTTTTAGTGTACTCCAATCAACAACCCCTACAACCTCAAAAAGGAATGGAGTCATTAGCACTTATGGTTTTTAAATGGCACCCAGAATTAAGTTGCACGAAGCACAATTTCACATCATTCTGGGTCAATTTGTGTGAAAACAAGGTCCAATCAGGCTGAAACGTTACAAGAAGGTAGAATCTATTGAGTTGTAAGTCATCTGAACGTTTCATGACGATCGCACATTCCTATAGGGGGTCAAACCATGTCCCAAAGGTCACCGGGCCTGGTGTCACTTTAAAGAAGTAGTCCAGTTACACCTTTGTGGGCTTATAACTTGGCTTCTGAATGTCCTAGAGAGGTCAGGTTTGTTTTAGAGTACTCCAATTAGCAGCCCCCATTACCACTAAAAGGAATGGAGTCATTAGCACTTATGGTTTTTAAATGGCACCCAGAATTATGTTGCATGAAGCACAATTTCACATCATTCTGGGTCCATTTGTGTGAAAACAAGGTCCAATCAGGCTGAAACGTTACAAGAAGGTAGAATCTATTGAGTTGTAAGTTATCTGAACGTTTCAAGATGATTGCACTTTCCTAAGGGGGTCAAACCATGTCCCAAAGGTCACCGGATCTGGTGTCAATTTAAAGAAGTAGTCCAGTTACACATTTGTGGGCTTATAACTTGGCTTCTGAATGTCCTAGAGAGATCAGGTTTGTTTTAGTGTACTCCAATCAACAGCCCCTACAACCACAAAAAGGAATGGAGTCATTAGCACTTATGGTTTTTAAATGGCACCCAGAATTAAGTTGCACGAAGCACAATTTCACATCATTCAGGGTCAATTTGTGTGAAAACAAGGTCCAATCAGGCTGAAACGTTACAAGAAGGTAGAATCTATTGAGTTGTAAGTGATCTGAACGTTTCATGATGATCGCACATTCCTATTGGGGGTCAAACCATGTCCCAAAGGTCACCGGGCCTGGTGTCACTTTAAAGAATTAGTCCAGTTACACCTTTGTGGGCTTATAACTTGGCTTCTGAATATCCTAGAGAGATCAGGTTTGATTTAGAGTACTCCAATTAGCAGCCCCCATTACCACTAAAAGGAATGGAGTCATTAGCACTTATGGTTTTTAAATGGCACCCAGAATTATGTTGCATGAAGCACAATTTCACATCATTCTGGGTCCATTTGTGTGAAAACAAGGTCCAATCAGGCTGAAACGTTACAAGAAGGTAGAATCTATTGAGTTGTAAGTGATCTGAACGTTTCAAGATGATCGCACTTTCCTAAGGGTGTCAAACCATGTCCCAAAGGTCACCGGATCTGGTGTCAATTTAAAGAAGTAGTCCAGTTACACATTTGTGGGCTTATAACTTGGCTTCTGAATGTCCTAGAGAGATCAGGTTTGTTTTAGTATACTCCAATCAACAGCCCCTACAACCACAAAAAGGAATGGAGTCATTAGCACTTATGGTTTTTAAATGGAACCCAGAATTATGTTGCACGAAGCACAATTTCACATCATTCTGTGTTCATTTGTGAGAAAACAAGGTCCAATCAGGCTGAAAAGTTACAAGAAGGTAGAATCTATTGAGTTGTAAGTGATCTGAACGTTTCATGATGATCGCACATTCCTATAGGGGGTCAAACCATGTCCCAAAGGTCACCGGGCCTGGTCTCATTTTAAAGAAGTAGTCCAATTACACCTTTGAGGGCTTATAACTTGGTTTCTGAATGTCCTAGAGAGATCAGGTTTGTTTTAGTGTACTCCAATCAACAGCCCATACAACCTCAAAAAGGAATGGAGTCATTAGCACTCATGGTTTTTAAATGGCACCCAGAATTATGTTGCACGAAGCACAATTTCACATCATTCTGGGTTCATTTGTGTGAAAACAAGGTCCAATCAGGCTGAAACGTTACAAGAAGGTAGAATCTATTGAGTTGTAAGTGATCTGAACGTTTCATGATGATCGCACATTCCTATAGGGGGTCAAACCATGTCCCAAAGGTCACCGGGCCTGGTGTCTCTTTAAAGAAGTAGTCCAGTTACATCTTTTAGGGCTTATAACTTGGTTTCTGAATGTTCTAGAGAGATCAGATTTGTTTTAGTGTACTCCAATCAACAGCCCCTACAACCACAAAAAGGAATGGAGTCATTAGCACTTATGGTTTTTAAATGGCACCCAGAATTAAATTGCACGAAGCACAATTTCACATCATTCTGGGTCCATTTGTGTGAAAACAAGGTCCAATCAGGCTGAAACGTTACAATAAGGTAGAATCTATTGAGTTGTAAGTGATCTGAACGTTTCATGATGATCGCACATTCCTATTGGGTGTCAAACCATGTCCCAAAGGTCACCGGGCCTGGTGTCACTTTAAAGAATTAGTCCAGTTACACCTTTGTGGGCTTATAACTTGGCTTCTGAATATCCTAGAGAGGTCAGGTTTGATTTAGAGTACTCCAATTAGCAGCCCCCATTACCACTAAAAGGAATGGAGTCATTAGCACTTATGGTTTTTAAATGGCACCCAGAATTATGTTGCATGAAGCACAATTTCACATCATTCTGGGTCCATTTGTGTGAAAACAAGGTCCAATCAGGCTGAAACGTTACAAGAAGGTAGAATCTATTGAGTTGTAAGTGATCTGAACGTTTCAAGATGATCGCACTTTCCTAAGGGGGTCAAACCATGTCCCAAAGGTCACCGGATCTGGTGTCAATTTAAAGAAGTAGTCCAGTTACACATTTGTGGGCTTATAACTTGGCTTCTGAATGTCCTAGAGAGATCAGGTTTGTTTTAGTGTACTCCAATCAACAGCCCATACAACCTCAAAAAGGAATGGAGTCATTAGCACTTATGGTTTTTAAATGGAACCCAGAATTATGTTGCACGAAGCACAATTTCAAATCATTCTGTGTTCATTTGTGAGAAAACAAGGTCCAATCAGGCTGAAAAGTTACAAGAAGGTAGAATCTATTGAGTTGTAAGTGATCTGAACGTTTCATGATGATCGCACATTCCTATAGGGGGTCAAACCATGTCCCAAAGGTCACCGGGCCTGGTGTCATTTTAAAGAAGTAGTCCAATTACACCTTTGAGGGCTTATAACTTGGTTTCTGAATGTCCTAGAGAGATCAGGTTTGTTTTAGTGTACTCCAATCAACAGCCCATACAACCTCAAAAAGGAATGGAGTCATTAGCACTCATGTTTTTTAAATGGCACCCAGAATTATGTTGCACGAAGCACAATTTCACATCATTCTGGGTTCATTTGTGTGAAAACAAGGTCCAATCAGGCTGAAACATTACAAGAAGGTAGAATATACCGAGTTGTAAGTGATCTGAACGTTTCATGATGATAGCACTTTCCTAAGGGGGTCAAACCATGTCCCAAAGGTCACTGGGCCTGGTGTCACTTTAAAGAAGTAGTCCAGTTACAGATTTGTGGGCTTATAACTTGGCTTCTGAATGCCCTAGAGAGATCAGGTTTGTTTTAATGTACTCCAACCAACAACCCCTACAACCACAAAACAGAATGGAGTCATTAGCACTTATGGTTTGTAAATGGCACCCAGAATTATGTTGCACGAAGCACAATTTCACGTCATTCTGGGTGCATTTGTGTGAAAACAAGGTCCAATCAGGCTGAAACGTTACAAGAAGGTAGAATCTATTGAGTTGTAAGTGATCTGAACGTTTCATGATGATCGCACATTCCTATAGGGGGTCAAACCATGTCCCAAAGGTCACCGGGCCTGGTGTCTCTTTAAAGAAGTAGTCCAGTTACACCTTTTAGGGCTTATAACTTGGTTTCTGAATGTTCTAGAGAGATCAGGTTTGTTTTAGTGTACTCCAATCAACAGCCCCTACAACCACAAAAAGGAATGGAGTCATTAGCACTTATGGTTTTTAAATGGCACCCAGAATTATGTTGCACGAAGCACAATTTCACATCATTCTGTGTTCATTTGTGTGAAAACAAGGTCCAATCAGGCTGAAACGTTACAAGAAGGTAGAATCTATTGAGTTGTAAGATATCTGAACATTTCATGATGATCGCACATTCCTATAGGGGGTCAAACCATGTCCCAAAGGTCACCGGGCCTGGTGTCACTTTAAAGAAGTAGTCCAATTACACATTTGAGGGCTTATAACTTGGTTTCTGAATGTCCTAGAGAGATCAGGTTTGTTTTAGTGTACTCCAATCAACAGCCCCTACAACCTCAAAAAGGAATGGAGTCATTAGCACTTATGGTTTTTAAATAGCACCCAGAATTATGTTGCACGAAGCACAATTTCACATCATTCTGGGTCAATTTGTGTGAAAACAAGGTCCAATCAGGCTGAAACGTTACAAGAAGGTAGAATCTATTGAGTTGTAAGTGATCTGAACGTTTCATGATGATCGCACATTCCTATTGGGGGTCAAACCATGTCCCAAAGGTCACCGGGCCTGGTGTCACTTTAAAGAAGTAGTCCAGTTACACCTTTGTGGGCTTATAACTTGGCTTCTGAATATCCTAGAGAGGTCAGGTTTGATTTAGAGTACTCCAATTAGCAGCCCCCATTACCACTAAAAGGAATGGAGTCATTAGCACTTATGGTTTTTAAATGGCACCCAGAATTATGTTGCATGAAGCACAATTTCACATCATTCTGGGTCCATTTGTGTGAAAACAAGGTCCAATCAGCATGAAACGTTACAAGAAGGTCGAATCTATTGAGTTGTAAGTGATCTGAACGTTTCAAGATGATCACACTTTCCTAAGGGGGTCAAACCATGTCCCAAAGGTCACCGGATCTGGTGTCAATTTAAAGAAGTAGTCCAGTTACACATTTGTGGGCTTATAACTTGGCTTCTGAATGTCCTAGAGAGATCAGGTTTGTTTTAGTATACTCCAATCAACAGCCCCTACAACCACAAAAAGCAATGGAGTCATTAGCACTTATGGTTTTTAAATGGAACCCAGAATTATGTTGCACGAAGCACAATTTCACATCATTCTGTGTTCATTTGTGAGAAAACAAGGTCCAATCAGGCTGAAAAGTTACAAGAAGGTAGAATCTATTGAGTTGTAAGTGATCTGAACGTTTCATGATGATCGCACATTCCTATAGGGGGTCAATCCATGTCCCAAAGGTCACCGGGCCTGGTCTCATTTTAAAGAAGTAGTCCAATTACACCTTTGAGGGCTTATAACTTGGTTTCTGAATGTCCTAGAGAGATCAGGTTTGTTTTAGTGTACTCCAATCAACAGCCCATACAACCTCAAAAAGGAATGGAGTCATTAGCACTCATGGTTTTTAAATGGCACCCAGAATTGTGTTGCACGAAGCACAATTTCACATCATTCTGGGTTCATTTGTGTGAAAACAAGGTCCAATCAGGCTGAAACATTACAGGAAGGTAGAATATATTGAGTTGTAAGTGATCTGAACGTTTCATGATGATAGCACTTTCCTAAGGGGGTCAAACCATGTCCCAAAGGTCACTGGGCCTGGTGTCACTTTAAAGAAGTAGTCCAGTTACACATTTGTGGGCTTATAACTTGGCTTCTGAATGCCCTAGAGAGATCAGGTTTGTTTTAATGTACTCCAACCAACAACCCCTACAACCTCAAAAAAGAATGGAGTCATTAGCACTTATGGTTTGTAAATGGCACCCAGAATTATGTTGCACGAAGCACAATTTCACGTCATTCTGGGTCCATTTGTGTGAAAACAAGGTCCAATCAGGCTGAAACGTTACAAGAAGGTAGAGTCTATTAAGTTGTAAGTGATCTGAACGTTTCATGATGATCGCACATTCCTATAGGGGGTCAAACCATGTCCCAAAGGTCACCGGGCCTGGTGTCTCTTTAAAGAAGTAGTCTAGTTACACCTTTTAGGGCTTATAACTTGGTTTCTGAATGTTCTAGAGAGATCAGGTTTGTTTTAGTGTACTCCAATCAACAGCCCCTACAACCACAAAAAGGAATGGAGTCATTAGCACTTATGGTTTTTAAATGGCACCCAGAATTAAATTGCACGAAGCACAATTTCACATCATTCTGGGTCCATTTGTGTGAAAACAAGGTCCAATCAGGCTGAAACGTTACAAGAAGGTAGAATCTATTGAGTTGTAAGTGATCTGAACGTTTCATGATGATCGCATATTCCTATTGGGGGTCAAACCATGTCCCAAAGGTCACCGGGCCTGGTGTCACTTTAAAGAAGTAGTCCAGTTACACCTTTGTGGGCTTATAACTTGGCATCTGAATATCCTAGAGAGGTCAGGTTTGTTTTAGAGTACTCCAATTAGCAGCCCCCATTACCACTAAAAGGAATGGAGTCATTAGCACTTATGGTTTTTAAATGACACCCAGAATTATGTTGCATGAAGCACAATTTCACATCATTCTGGGTCCATTTGTGTGAAAACAAGGTCCAATCAGGCTGAAACGTTACAAGACGGTAGAATCTATTGAGTTGTAAGTTATCTGAACGTTTCAAGATGATCGCACTTTCCTAAGGGGGTCAAACAATGTCCCAAAGGTCACCGGATCTGGTGTCAATTTAAAGAAGTAGTCCAATTACACCTTTGAGGGCTTATAACTTGGTTTCTGAATGTCCTAGAGAGATCAGGTTTTTTTTAGTGTACTCCAATCAACAACCCCTACAACCTCAAAAAGGAATGGAGTCATTAGCACTTATGGTTTTTAAATGGCACCCAGAATTAAGTTGCACGAAGCACAATTTCACATCATTCTGGGTCAATTTGTGTGAAAACAAGGTCCAATCAGGCTGAAACGTTACAAGAAGGTAGAATCTATTGAGTTGTAAGTCATCTGAACGTTTCATGACGATCGCACATTCCTATAGGGGGTCAAACCATGTCCCAAAGGTCACCGGGCCTGGTGTCACTTTAAAGAAGTAGTCCAGTTACACCTTTGTGGGCTTATAACTTGGCTTCTGAATGTCCTAGAGAGGTCAGGTTTGTTTTAGAGTACTCCAATTAGCAGCCCCCATTACCACTAAAATGAATGGAGTCATTAGCACTTATGGTTTTTAAATGGCACCCAGAATTATGTTGCATGAAGCACAATTTCACATCATTCTGGGTCCATTTGTGTGAAAACAAGGTCCAATCAGGCTGAAACGTTACAAGAAGGTAGAATCTATTGAGTTGTAAGTTATCTGAACGTTTCAAGATGATTGCACTTTCCTAAGGGGGTCAAACCATGTCCCAAAGGTCACCGGATCTGGTGTCAATTTAAAGAAGTAGTCCAGTTACACATTTGTGGGCTTATAACTTGGCTTCTGAATGTCCTAGAGAGATCAGGTTTGTTTTAGTGTACTCCAATCAACAGCCCCTACAACCACAAAAAGGAATGGAGTCATTAGCACTTATGGTTTTTAAATGGCACCCAGAATTAAGTTGCACGAAGCACAATTTCACATCATTCAGGGTCAATTTGTGTGAAAACAAGGTCCAATCAGGCTGAAACGTTACAAGAAGGTAGAATCTATTGAGTTGTAAGTGATCTGAACGTTTCATGATGACCGCACATTCCTATTGGGGGTCAAACCATGTCCCAAAGGTCACCGGGCCTGGTGTCACTTTAAAGAATTAGTCCAGTTACACCTTTGTGGGCTTATAACTTGGCTTCTGAATATCCTAGAGAGATCAGGTTTGATTTAGAGTACTCCAATTAGCAGCCCCCATTACCACTAAAAGGAATGGAGTCATTAGCACTTATGGTTTTTAAATGGCACCCAGAATTATGTTGCATTAAGCACAATTTCACATCATTCTGGGTCCATTTGTGTGAAAACAAGGTCCAATCAGGCTGAAACGTTACAAGAAGGTAGAATCTATTGAGTTGTAAGTGATCTGAACGTTTCAAGATGATCGCACTTTCCTAAGGGTGTCAAACCATGTCCCAAAGGTCACCGGATCTGGTGTCAATTTAAAGAAGTAGTCCAGTTACACATTTGTGGGCTTATAACTTGGCTTCTGAATGTCCTAGAGAGATCAGGTTTGTTTTAGTATACTCCAATCAACAGCCCCTACAACCACAAAAAGGAATGGAGTCATTAGCACTTATGGTTTTTAAATGGAACCCAGAATTATGTTGCACGAAGCACAATTTCACATCATTCTGTGTTCATTTGTGAGAAAACAAGGTCCAATCAGGCTGAAAAGTTACAAGAAGGTAGAATCTATTGAGTTGTAAGTGATCTGAACGTTTCATGATGATCGCACATTCCTATAGGGGGTCAAACCATGTCCCAAAGGTCACCGGGCCTGGTCTCATTTTAAAGAAGTAGTCCAATTACACCTTTGAGGGCTTATAACTTGGCTTCTGAATGTCCTAGAGAGATCAGGTTTGTTTTAATGTACTCCAACCAACAACCCCTACAACCACAAAAAAGAATGGAGTCATTAGCACTTACGTTTTGTAAATGGCACCCAGAATTATGTTGCACGAAGCACAATTTCACGTCATTCTGGGTCCATTTGTGTGAAAACAAGGTCCAATCAGGCTGAAACGTTACAAGAAGGTAGAATCTATTGAGTTGTAAGTGATCTGAACGTTTCATGATGATCGCACATTCCTATAGGGGGTCAAACCATGTCCCAAAGGTCACCGGGCCTGGTGTCTCTTTAAAGAAGTAGTCCAGTTACACCATTTTAGGGCTTATAACTTGGTTTCTGAATGTTCAAGAGAGATCATGTTTGTTTTAGTGTACTCCAATCAACAGCCCCTACAACCACAAAAAGGAATGGAGTCATTAGCACTTATGGTTTTTAAATGGCACCCAGAATTATGTTGCACGAATCATAATTTCACATCATTCTGGGTTCTTTTGTGTGAAAACAAGGTCCAATCAGGCTGAAACGTTACAGGAAGTTAGAATCTATTGAGTTGTAAGTGATCTGAACGTTTCATGATGATAGCACTTTCCTAAGGGGGTCAAACCATGTCCCAAAGGTCACCGGATCTGGTGTCAATTTAAAGAAGTAGTCCAGTTACACATTTGTGGGCTTATAACTTGGCTTCTCAATGTCCTAGAGAGATCAGGTTTGTTTTAATGTTCTCCAACCAACAGCCCCTACAACCACAAAAAGGAATGGAGTCATTAGCACTTATGGTTTGTAAATGGCACCTAGAATTATGTTGCACGAAGCACAATTTCACATCATTCTGGGTCCATTTGTGTGAAAACAAGGTCTAATCAGGCTGAAACGTTACAAGAAGGTAGAATCTATTGAGTTGTAATTGATCTGAACGTTTCATGATGATCGCACATTCCTAGAGGGGGTCAAACCATGTCCCAAAGGTCACCGGGCCTGGTGTCACTTTAAAGAAGTAGAGTAGTCCAATTACACCTTTGAGGGCTTATAACTTGGTTTCTGAATGTCCTAGAGAGATCAGGTTTGTTTTAGTGAACTCCAATCAACAGCCCCTACAACCTCAAAAAGGAATTGAGTCATTAGCACTTATGGTTTTTAAATGGCACCCAGAATTATGTTGCACGAAGCACAATTTCACATCATTCTGGGTCCATTTGTGTGAAAACAAGGTCCAATCAGGCTGAAACGTTACAAGAAGGTAGAATCTATTGAGTTGTAAGTGATCTGAACGTTTCATGATGATCGCACATTCCTATAGGGGGTCAAACCATGTCCCAAAGTTCACCGGGCCTGGTGTCTCTTTAAATTAGTCCAATTACACCTTTAAGGGCTTATAACTTGGTTTCTGAATGTCCTAGAGAGGTCAGGTTTGTTTTAGAGTACTCCAATTAGCAGCCCCCATTACCACTAAAAGGAATGGAGTCATTAGCACTTATGGTTTTTAAATGGCACCCAGAATTATGTTGCACGAAGCACAATTTCACATCATTCTGGGTTCATTTGTGTGAAAACAAGGTACAATCAGGCTGAAACGTTACAGGAAGGTAGAATCTATTGAGTTGTAAGGGATCTGAACGTTTCATGATGATAGCACTTTCCTAAGGGGGTCAAACCATGTCCGAAAGGTCACCGGATCTGGTGTCAATTTAAAGAAGTAGTCCAGTTACACATTTGTGGGCTTATAACTTGGCTTCTCAATGTCCTAGAGAGATCAGGTTTGTTTTAGTATACTCCAATCAACAGCCCCTACAACCACAAAAAGAAATGGAGTCATTAGCACTTATGGTTTTTAAATGGCACCCAGAATTATGTTGCACGATGCACAATTTCTCATCATACTGGGTTCATTTGTGTGAAAACAAGGTCCAATCAGGCTCAAACATTACAGGAAGGTAGAATCTATTGAGTTGTAAGTGATCTGAACGTTTCATGATGATCACACATTCCTATAGGGGGTCAAACCATGTCCCAAAGGTCACCGGGCCTGGTGTCACTTTAAAGAAGTAGTCCAATTACACCTTTGTGGGCTTATAACTTGGTTTCTGAATGTCCTAGAGAGATCAGGTTTGTTTTAGTGTACTCCAATCAACAGCCCCTACAACCTCAAAAAGGAATGGAGTCATTAGCACTTATGGTTTTTAAATGGCACCCAGAATTATGTTGCACGAATCATAATTTCACATCATTCTGGGTTCATTTGTGTGAAAACAAGGTCCAATCAGGCTGAAACGTTACAGAAAGTTAGAATCTATCGAGTTGTAAGTGATCTGAACGTTTCATGATGATAGCACTTTCCTAAGGGGGTCAAACCATGTCCCAAAGGTCACCGGATCTGGTGTCAATTTAAAGAAGTAGTCCAGTTACACATTTGTGGGCTTATAACTTGGCTTTTGAATGTCCTAGAGAGATCAGGTTTGTTTTAATGTTCTCCAACCAACAGCCCCTACAACCACAAAAAGGAATGGAGTCATTAGCACTTATGGTTTGTAAATGGCACCTAGAATTATGTTGCATGAAGCACAATTTCACATCATTCTGGGTCCATTTGTGTGAAAACAAGGTCCAATCAGGCTGAAACGTTACAAGAAGGTATAATCTATTGAGTTGTAAGTGATCTGAACGTTTCATGATGATCGCACATTCCTATTGGGGGTCAAACCATGTCCCAAAGGTCACGGGGCCTGGTGTCACTTTAAAGAAGTAGTCCAGTTACACCTTTGTGGGCTTATAACCTGGCTTCTGAATATCCTAGAGAGGTCAGGTTTGCTTTAGAGTACTCCAATTAGCAGCCCCCATTACCACAAAAAGGAATGGAGTGATTAGCACTTATGGTTTTTAAATGGCACCCAGAATTATGTTGCACGAAGCACAATTTCACATCATTCTGGGTTCATTTGTGTGAAAAAAAGGTCCAATCAGGCTGAAACGTTACAGGAAGGTAGAATCTATTGAGTTGTAAGTGATCTGAACGTTTCATGATGATAGCACATTACTAAGGGGGTCAAACCATGTCCCAAAGGTCACCGGATCTGGTGTCAATTTAAAGAAGTAGTCCAGTTACACATTTGTGGGCTTATAACTTGGCTTCTGAATGTCCTAGAGAGATCAGGTTTATTTTAGCATACTCCAATCAACAGCCCCTACAACCACAAAAAGGAATGGAGTCATTCGCACTTATGGTTTTTAAATGGCACCCAGAATTATGTTGCACGAAGCACAATTTCACATCATTCTGGGTTCATTTGTGTGAAAACAAGGTCCAATCAGGCTGAAACTTTACAGGAAGGTAGAATCTATTGAGTTGTAAGTGATCTGAACGTTTCATGATGATAGCGCTTTCCTAAGGGGGTCAAACCCTGTCCCAAAGGTCACCGGATCTGGTGTCAATTTAAAGAAGTAGTCCAGTTACACATTTGTGGGCTTATAACTTGGCTTCTGAATGTCCTAGAGAGATCAGGTTTGTTTTAATGTACTCCAATCAACAGCCCCTACAACCACAAAAAGGAATGGAGTCATTAGCACTTATGGTTTTTAAATGGCACCCAGGATTATGTTGCACGAAGCACAATTTCACATCATTCTGGGTTCATTTGTGTGAAAACAAGGTACAATCAGGCTGAAACGTTACAGAAAGGTAGAATCTATTGAATTGTAAGTGATCTGAACGTTTCATGATGGTCGCACATTCCTATAGGGGGTCAAACCATGTCCCTAAGGTCACCGGGCCTGGTGTCACTTTAAAGAAGTAGTCCAATTACACCTTTGTGGGCTTATAACTTGGTTTCTGAATGTCCTAGAGAGATCAGGTTTGTTTTAGTGTACTCCAATCAACAGCCCCTACAACCACAAAAAGGAATGGAGTCATTAGCACTTATGGTTTTTAAATGGCACCCAGAATTATGTTGCACGAATCATAATTTCACATCATTCTGGGTTCTTTTGTGTGAAAACAAGGTCCAATCAGGCTGAAACGTTACAGGAAGTTAGAATCTATTGAGTTGTAAGTGATCTGAACGTTTCATGATGATAGCACTTTCCTAAGGGGGTCAAACCATGTCCCAAAGGTCACCGGATCTGGTGTCAATTTAAAGAAGTAGTCCAGTTACACATTTGTGGGCTTATAACTTGGCTTCTCAATGTCCTAGAGAGATCAGGTTTGTTTTAATGTTCTCCAACCAACAGCCCCTACAACCACAAAAAGGAATGGAGTCATTAGCACTTATGGTTTGTAAATGGCACCTAGAATTATGTTGCACGAAGCACAATTTCACATCATTCTGGGTCCATTTGTGTGAAAACAAGGTCTAATCAGGCTGAAACGTTACAAGAAGGTAGAATCTATTGAGTTGTAAGTGATCTGAACGTTTCATGATGATCGCACATTCCTAGAGGGGGTCAAACCATGTCCCAAAGGTCACCGGGCCTGGTGTCACTTTAAATAAGTAGTCCAATTACACCTTTGAGGGCTTATAACTTGGTTTCTGAATGTCCTAGAGAGATCAGGTTTGTTTTAGTGAACTCCAATCAACAGCCCCTACAACCTCAAAAAGGAATTGAGTCATTAGCACTTATGGTTTTTAAATGGCACCCAGAATTATGTTGCACGAAGCACAATTTCACATCATTCTGGGTCCATTTGTGTGAAAACAAGGTCCAATCAGGCTGAAACGTTACAAGAAGGTAGAATCTATTGAGTTGTAAGTGATCTGAACGTTTCATGATGATCGCACATTCCTATAGGGGGTCAAACCATGTCCCAAAGGTCACCGGGCCTGGTGTCTCTTTAAAGTAGTCCAATTACACCTTTAAGGGCTTATAACTTGGTTTCTGAATGTCCTAGAGAGGTCAGGTGTGTTTTAGAGTACTCCAATTAGCAGCCCCCATTACCACTAAAAGGAATGGAGTCATTAGCACTTATGGTTTTTAAGTGGCACCCAGGATTATGTTGCACGAAGCACAATTTCACATCATTCTGGGTTCATTTGTGTGAAAACAAGGTACAATCAGGCTGAAACGTTACAGGAAGGTAGAATCTATTGAATTGTAAGTGATCTGAACGTTTCATGATGATCGCACATTCCTATAGGGGGTCAAACCATGTCCCAAAGGTCACCGGGCCTGGTGTCACTTTAAAGAAGTAGTCCAATTACACCTTTGTGGGCTTATAACTTGGTTTCTGAATGTCCTAGAGAGATCAGGTTTGTTTTAGTGTACTCCAATCAACAGCCCCTACAACCACAAAAAGGAATGGAGTCATTAGCACTTATGGTTTTTAAATGGCACCCAGAATTATGTTGCACGAATCATAATTTCACATCATTCTGGGTTCTTTTGTGTGAAAACAAGGTCCAATCAGGCTGAAACGTTACAGGAAGTTAGAATCTATTGAGTTGTAAGTGATCTGAACATTTCATGATGATAGCACTTTCCTAAGGGGGTCAAACCATGTCCCAAAGGTCACCGGATCTGGTGTCAATTTAAAGAAGTAGTCCAGTTACACATTTGTGGGCTTATAACTTGGCTTCTCAATGTCCTAGAGAGATCAGGTTTGTTTTAATGTTCTCCAACCAACAGCCCCTACAACCACAAAAAGGAATGGAGTCATTAGCACTTATGGTTTGTAAATGGCACCTAGAATTATGTTGCACGAAGCACAATTTCACATCATTCTGGGTCCATTTGTGTGAAAACAAGGTCTAATCAGGCTGAAACGTTACAAGAAGGTAGAATCTATTGAGTTGTAAGTGATCTGAACGTTTCATGATGATCGCACATTCCTAGAGGGGGTCAAACCATGTCCCAAAGGTCACCGGGCCTGGTGTCACTTTAAAGAAGTAGTCCAATTACACCTTTGAGGGCTTATAACTTGGTTTCTGAATGTCCTAGAGAGATCAGGTTTGTTTTAGTGAACTCCAATCAACAGCCCCTACAACCTCAAAAAGGAATTGAGTCATTAGCACTAATGGTTTTTAAATGGCACCCAGAATTATGTTGCACGAAGCACAATTTCACATCATTCTGGGTCCATTTGTGTGAAAACAAGGTCCAATCAGGCTGAAACGTTACAAGAAGGTAGAATCTATTGAGTTGTAAGTGATCTGAACGTTTCATGATGATCGCACATTCCTATAGGGGGTCAAACCATGTCCCAAAGGTCACCGGGCCTGGTGTCTCTTTAAAGTAGTCCAGTTACACCTTTGTGGGCTTATAACCTGGCTTCTGAATATCCTAGAGAGGTCAGGTTTGCTTTAGAGTACTCCAATTAGCAGCCCCCATTACCACAAAAAGGAATGGAGTGATTAGCACTTATGGTTTTTAAATGGCACCCAGAATTATGTTGCACGAAGCACAATTTCACATCATTCTGGGTTCATTTGTGTGAAAAAAAGGTCCAATCAGGCTGAAACGTTACAGGAAGGTAGAATCTATTGAGTTGTAAGTGATCTGAACGTTTCATGATGATAGCACATTACTAAGGGGGTCAAACCATGTCCCAAAGGTCACCGGATCTGGTGTCAATTTAAAGAAGTAGTCCAGTTACACATTTGTGGGCTTATAACTTGGCTTCTGAATGTCCTAGAGAGATCAGGTTTATTTTAGCATACTCCAATCAACAGCCCCTACAACCACAAAAAGGAATGGAGTCATTCGCACTTATGGTTTTTAAATGGCACCCAGAATTATGTTGCACGAAGCACAATTTCACATCATTCTGGGTTCATTTGTGTGAAAACAAGGTCCAATCAGGCTGAAACTTTACAGGAAGGTAGAATCTATTGAGTTGTAAGTGATCTGAACGTTTCATGATGATAGCGCTTTCCTAAGGGGGTCAAACCCTGTCCCAAAGGTCACCGGATCTGGTGTCAATTTAAAGAAGTAGTCCAGTTACACATTTGTGGGCTTATAACTTGGCTTCTGAATGTCCTAGAGAGATCAGGTTTGTTTTAATGTACTCCAATCAACAGCCCCTACAACCACAAAAAGGAATGGAGTCATTAGCACTTATGGTTTTTAAATGGCACCCAGGATTATGTTGCACGAAGCACAATTTCACATCATTCTGGGTTCATTTGTGTGAAAACAAGGTACAATCAGGCTGAAACGTTACAGAAAGGTAGAATCTATTGAATTGTAAGTGATCTGAACGTTTCATGATGATCGCACATTCCTATAGGGGGTCAAACCATGTCCCTAAGGTCACCGGGCCTGGTGTCACTTTAAAGAAGTAGTCCAATTACACCTTTGTGGGCTTATAACTTGGTTTCTGAATGTCCTAGAGAGATCAGGTTTGTTTTAGTGTACTCCAATCAACAGCCCCTACAACCACAAAAAGGAATGGAGTCATTAGCACTTATGGTTTTTAAATGGCACCCAGAATTATGTTGCACGAATCATAATTTCACATCATTCTGGGTTCTTTTGTGTGAAAACAAGGTCCAATCAGGCTGAAACGTTACAGGAAGTTAGAATCTATTGAGTTGTAAGTGATCTGAACGTTTCATGATGATAGCACTTTCCTAAGGGGGTCAAACCATGTCCCAAAGGTCACCGGATCTGGTGTCAATTTAAAGAAGTAGTCCAGTTACACATTTGTGGGCTTATAACTTGGCTTCTCAATGTCCTAGAGAGATCAGGTTTGTTTTAATGTTCTCCAACCAACAGCCCCTACAACCACAAAAAGGAATGGAGTCATTAGCACTTATGGTTTGTAAATGGCACCTAGAATTATGTTGCACGAAGCACAATTTCACATCATTCTGGGTCCATTTGTGTGAAAACAAGGTCTAATCAGGCTGAAACGTTACAAGAAGGTAGAATCTATTGAGTTGTAAGTGATCTGAACGTTTCATGATGATCGCACATTCCTAGAGGGGGTCAAACCATGTCCCAAAGGTCACCGGGCCTGGTGTCACTTTAAATAAGTAGTCCAATTACACCTTTGAGGGCTTATAACTTGGTTTCTGAATGTCCTAGAGAGATCAGGTTTGTTTTAGTGAACTCCAATCAACAGCCCCTACAACCTCAAAAAGGAATTGAGTCATTAGCACTTATGGTTTTTAAATGGCACCCAGAATTATGTTGCACGAAGCACACTTTCACATCATTCTGGGTCCATTTGTGTGAAAACAAGGTCCAATCAGGCTGAAACGTTACAAGAAGGTAGAATCTATTGAGTTGTAAGTGATCTGAACGTTTCATGATGATCGCACATTCCTATAGGGGGTCAAACCATGTCCCAAAGGTCACCGGGCCTGGTGTCTCTTTAAAGTAGTCCAATTACACCTTTAAGGGCTTATAACTTGGTTTCTGAATGTCCTAGAGAGGTCAGGTGTGTTTTAGAGTACTCCAATTAGCAGCCCCCATTACCACTAAAAGGAATGGAGTCATTAGCACTTATGGTTTTTAAGTGGCACCCAGGATTATGTTGCACGAAGCACAATTTCACATCATTCTGGGTTCATTTGTGTGAAAACAAGGTACAATCAGGCTGAAACGTTACAGGAAGGTAGAATCTATTGAATTGTAAGTGATCTGAACGTTTCATGATGATCGCACATTCCTATAGGGGGTCAAACCATGTCCCAAAGGTCACCGGGCCTGGTGTCACTTTAAAGAAGTAGTCCAATTACACCTTTGTGGGCTTATAACTTGGTTTCTGAATGTCCTAGAGAGATCAGGTTTGTTTTAGTGTACTCCAATCAACAGCCCCTACAACCACAAAAAGGAATGGAGTCATTAGCACTTATGGTTTTTAAATGGCACCCAGAATTATGTTGCACGAATCATAATTTCACATCATTCTGGGTTCTTTTGTGTGAAAACAAGGTCCAATCAGGCTGAAACGTTACAGGAAGTTAGAATCTATTGAGTTGTAAGTGATCTGAACATTTCATGATGATAGCACTTTCCTAAGGGGGTCAAACCATGTCCCAAAGGTCACCGGATCTGGTGTCAATTTAAAGAAGTAGTCCAGTTACACATTTGTGGGCTTATAACTTGGCTTCTCAATGTCCTAGAGAGATCAGGTTTGTTTTAATGTTCTCCAACCAACAGCCCCTACAACCACAAAAAGGAATGGAGTCATTAGCACTTATGGTTTGTAAATGGCACCTAGAATTATGTTGCACGAAGCACAATTTCACATCATTCTGGGTCCATTTGTGTGAAAACAAGGTCTAATCAGGCTGAAACGTTACAAGAAGGTAGAATCTATTGAGTTGTAAGTGATCTGAACGTTTCATGATGATCGCACATTCCTAGAGGGGGTCAAACCATGTCCCAAAGGTCACCGGGCCTGGTGTCACTTTAAAGAAGTAGTCCAATTACACCTTTGAGGGCTTATAACTTGGTTTCTGAATGTCCTAGAGAGATCAGGTTTGTTTTAGTGAACTCCAATCAACAGCCCCTACAACCTCAAAAAGGAATTGAGTCATTAGCACTAATGGTTTTTAAATGGCACCCAGAATTATGTTGCACGAAGCACAATTTCACATCATTCTGGGTCCATTTGTGTGAAAACAAGGTCCAATCAGGCTGAAACGTTACAAGAAGGTAGAATCTATTGAGTTGTAAGTGATCTGAACGTTTCATGATGATCGCACATTCCTATAGGGGGTCAAACCATGTCCCAAAGGTCACCGGGCCTGGTGTCTCTTTAAAGTAGTCCAATTACACCTTTAAGGGCTTATAACTTGGTTTCTGAATGTCCTAGAGAGGTCAGGTTTGTTTTAGAGTACTCCAATTAGCAGCCCCCATTACCACTAAAAGGAATGGAGTCATTAGCACTTATGGTTTTTAAATGGCACCCAGAATTATGTTGCACGAAGCACAATTTCACATCATTCTGGGTTCATTTGTGTGAAAACAAGGTACAATCAGGCTGAAACGTTACAGGAAGGTAGAATCTATTGAGTTGTAAGGGATCTGAACGTTTCATGATGATAGCACTTTCCTAAGGGGGTCAAACCATGTCCGAAAGGTCACCGGAACTGGTGTCAATTTAAAGAAGTAGTCCAGTTACACATTTGTGGGCTTATAACTTGGCTTCTCAATGTCCTAGAGAGATCAGGTTTGTTTTAGTCTACTCCAATCAACAGCCCCTACAACCACAAAAAGAAATGGAGTCATTAGCACTTATGGTTTTTAAATGGCACCCAGAATTATGTTGCACGATGCACAATTTCTCATCATACTGGGTTCATTTGTGTGAAAACAAGGTCCAATCAGGCTCAAACGTTACAGGAAGGTAGAATCTATTGAGTTGTAAGTGATCTGAACGTTTCATGATGATCACACATTCCTATAGGGGGTCAAACCATGTCCCAAAGGTCACCGGGCCTGGTGTCACTTTAAAGACGTAGTCCAATTACACCTTTGTGGGCTTATAACTTGGTTTCTGAATGTCCTAGAGAGATCAGGTTTGTTTTAGTGTACTCCAATCAACAGCCCCTACAACCTCAAAAAGGAATGGAGTCATTAGCACTTATGGTTTTTAAATGGCACCCAGAATTATGTTGCACGAATCATAATTTCACATCATTCTGGGTTCATTTGTGTGAAAACAAGGTCCAATCAGGCTGAAACGTTACAGAAAGTTAGAATCTATCGAGTTGTAAGTGATCTGAACGTTTCATGATGATAGCACTTTCCTAAGGGGGTCAAACCATGTCCCAAAGGTCACCGGATCTGGTGTCAATTTAAAGAAGTAGTCCAGTTACACATTTGTGGGCTTATAACTTGGCTTTTGAATGTCCTAGAGAGATCAGGTTTGTTTTAATGTTCTCCAACCAACAGCCCCTACAACCACAAAAAGGAATGGAGTCATTAGCACTTATGGTTTGTAAATGGCACCTAGAATTATGTTGCATGAAGCACAATTTCACATCATTCTGGGTCCATTTGTGTGAAAACAAGGTCCAATCAGGCTGAAACGTTACAAGAAGGTATAATCTATTGAGTTGTAAGTGATCTGAACGTTTCATGATGATCGCACATTCCTATTGGGGGTCAAACCATGTCCCAAAGGTCACGGGGCCTGGTGTCACTTTAAAGAAGTAGTCCAGTTACACCTTTGTGGGCTTATAACTTGGCTTCTGAATATCCTAGAGAGGTCAGGTTTGTTTTAGAGTACTCCAATTAGCAGCCCCCATTACCACAAAAAGGAATGGAGTGATTAGCACTTATGGTTTTTAAATGGCACCCAGAATTATGTTGCACGAAGCACAATTTCACATCATTCTGGGTTCATTTGTGTGAAAAAAAGGTCCAATCAGGCTGAAACGTTACAGGAAGGTAGAATCTATTGAGTTGTAAGTGATCTGAACGTTTCATGATGATAGCACATTACTAAGGGGGTCAAACCATGTCCCAAAGGTCACCGGATCTGGTGTCAATTTAAAGAAGTAGTCCAGTTACACATTTGTGGGCTTATAACTTGGCTTCTGAATGTCCTAGAGAGATCAGGTTTATTTTAGCATACTCCAATCAACAGCCCCTACAACCACAAAAAGGAATGGAGTCATTCGCACTTATGGTTTTTAAATGGCACCCAGAATTATGTTGCACGAAGCACAATTTCACATCATTCTGGGTTCATTTGTGTGAAAACAAGGTCCAATCAGGCTGAAACTTTACAGGAAGGTAGAATCTATTGAGTTGTAAGTGATCTGAACGTTTCATGATGATAGCACTTTCCTAAGGGGGTCAAACCATGTCCCAAACGTCACCGGATCTGGTGTCAATTTAAAGAAGTAGTCCAGTTACACATTTGTGGGCTTATAACTTGGCTTCTGAATGTCCTAGAGAGATCAGGTTTGTTTTAATGTACTCCAACCAACAGCCCCTACAACCACAAAAAGGAATGGAGTCTTTAGCACTGATGGTTTGTAAATGGCACCCAGAATTATGTTGCACGAAGCACAATTTCACATCATTCTGGGTCCATTTGTGTGAAAACAAGGTCCAATCAGGCTGAAACGTTACAAGAAGGTAGAATCTATTGAGTTGTAAGTGATCTGAACGTTTCATGAATATCGCACATTCCTATAGGGGGTCAAACCATGTCCCAAAGGTCACCGGGCCTGGTGTCTCTTTAAAGTAGTCCAATTACACCTTTAAGGGCTTATAACTTGGTTTCTGAATGTCCTAGAGAGGTCAGGTTTGTTTTAGAGTACTCCAATTAGCAGCCCCCATTACCACTAAAAGGAATGGAGTCATTAGCACTTATTGTTTTTAAATGGCACCCAGAATTATGTTGCACGAAGCACAATTTCACATCATTCTGGGTTCATTTGTGTGAAAACAAGGTACAATCAGGCTGAAACGTTACAGGAAGGTAGAATCTATTGAGTTGTAAGGGATCTGAACGTTTCATGATGATAGCACTTTCCTAAGGGGGTCAAACCATGTCCCAAAGGTCACCGGATCTGGTGTCAATTTAAAGAAGTAGTCCAGTTACACATTTGTGGGCTTATAACTTGGCTTCTCAATGTCCTAGAGAGATCAGGTTTGTTTTAGTATACTCCAATCAACAGCCCCTACAACCACAAAAAGAAATGGAGTCATTAGCACTTATGGTTTTTAAATGGCACCCAGAATTATGTTGCACGATGCACAATTTCACATCATACTGGGTTAATTTGTGTGAAAACAAGGTCCAATCAGGCTCAAACGTTACAGGAAGGTAGAATCTATTGAGTTGTAAGTGATCTGAACGTTTAATGATGATCACACATTCCTATAGGGGGTCAAACCATGTCCCAAAGGTCACCGGGCCTGGTGTCACTTTAAAGAAGTAGTCCAATTACACCTTTGTGGGCTTATAACTTGGTTTCTGAATGTCCTAGAGAGATCAGGTTTGTTTTAGTGTACTCCAATCAACAGCCCCTACAACCTCAAAAAGGAATGGAGTCATTAGCACTTATGGTTTTTAAATGGCACCCAGAATTATGTTGCACGAATCATAATTTCACATCATTCTGGGTTCATTTGTGTGAAAACAAGGTCCAATCAGGCTGAAACGTTACAGAAAGTTAGAATCTATCGAGTTGTAAGTGATCTGAACGTTTCATGATGATAGCACTTTCCTAAGGGGGTCAAACCATGTCCCAAAGGTCACCGGATCTGGTGTCAATTTAAAGAAGTAGTCCAGTTACACATTTGTGGGCTTATAACTTGGCTTTTGAATGTCCTAGAGAGATCAGGTTTGTTTTAATGTTCTCCAACCAACAGCCCCTACAACCATAAAAAGGAATGGAGTCATTAGCACTTATGGTTTGTAAATGGCACCTAGAATTATGTTGCACGAAGCACAATTTCACATCATTCTGGGTCCATTTGTGTGAAAACAAGGTCCAATCAGGCTGAAACGTTACAAGAAGGTAGAATCTATTGAGTTGTAAGTGATCTGAACGTTTCATGATGATCGCACATTCTTATTGGGGGTCAAACCATGTCCCAAAGGTCACGGGGCCTGGTGTCACTTTAAAGAAGTAGTCCAGTTACACCTTTGTGGGCTTATAACTTGGCTTCTGAACATCCTAGAGAGGTCAGGTTTGTTTTAGAGTACTCCAATTAGCAGCCCCCATTACCACAAAAAGGAATGGAGTGATTAGCACTTATGGTTTTTAAATGGCACCCAGAATTATGTTGCACGAAGCACAATTTCACATCATTCTGGGTTCATTTGTGTGAAAACAAGGTCCAATCAGGCTGAAACTTTACAGGAAGGTAGAATCTATTGAGTTGTAAGTGATCTGAACGTTTCATGATGATAGCACTTTCCTAAGGGGGTCAAACCATGTCCCAAACGTCACCGGATCTGGTGTCAATTTAAAGAAGTAGTCCAGTTACACATTTGTGGGCTTATAACTTGGCTTCTGAATGTCCTAGAGAGATCAGGTTTGTTTTAATGTACTCCAACCAACAGCCCCTACAACCACAAAAAGGAATGGAGTCTTTAGCACTGATGGTTTGTAAATGGCACCCAGAATTATGTTGCACGAAGCACAATTTCACATCATTCTGGGTCCATTTGTGTGAAAACAAGGTCCAATCAGGCTGAAACGTTACAAGAAGGTAGAATCTATTGAGTTGTAAGTGATCTGAACGTTTCATGATGATCGCACATTCCTATAGGGGGTCAAACCATGTCCCAAAGGTCACCGGGCCTGGTGTCACTTTAAAGAAGTAGTCCAGTTACACCTTTGTGGGCTTATAACTTGGCTTCTGAATATCCTAGAGAGGTCAGGTTTGTTTTAGAGTACTCCAATCAGCAGCCCCCATTACCACTAAAAGGAATGGAGTTATTAGCACTTATGGTTTTTAAATGGCACCCAGAATTATGTTGCACGAAGCACAATTTCACATCATTCTGGGTTCATTTGTGTGAAAACAAGGTCCAATCAGGCTGAAACGTTACAAGAAGGTAGAATCTATTGAGTTGTAAGTGATCTGAACGTTTCATGATGATCGCACATTCCTATAGGGGGTAAAACCATGTCCCAAAGGTCACCGGGCCTGGTGTCACTTTAAAGAAGTAGTCCAGTTACACATTTGTGGGCTTATAACTTGGCTTCTGAATGTCCTAGAGAGATCAGGTTTGTTTTACAGTGCTCCAATTAACAGCCCCCTTTACCACTAAAAGGAATGGAGTCATTAGCACTTATGGTTTTTAAATGGCACCCAGAATTATGTTGCACGAAGCACAATTTCACATCATTCTGGGTTCATTTGTGTGAAAACAAGGTCCAATCAGGCTGAAACGTTACAGGAAGTTAGAATCTATTGAGTTGTAAGTGATCTGAACGTTTCATGATGATATCACTTTCCTAAAGGGGTCAAACCATGTCCCAAAGGTCACCGGATCTGGTGTCAATTTAAAGAAGAAGTCCAGTTACACATTTGTGGGCTTATAACTTGGCTTCTGAATGTCCTAGAGAGATCAGGTTTGTTTTAATGTTCTCCAACCAACAGCCCCTACAACCACAAAAAGGAATGGAGTCATTAGCACTTATGGTTTGTAAATGGCACGTAGAATTATGTTGCACGAAGCACAATTTCACATCATTCTGGGTCCATTTGTGTGAAAACAAGGTCCAATCAGGCTGAAACGTTACAAGAAGGTAGAATCTATTGAGTTGTAAGTGATCTGAACGTTTCATGATGATCGCACATTCCTAGAGGGGGTCAAACCATGTCCCAATGGTCACCGGGCCTGGTGTCACTTTAAAGAAGTAGTCCAATTACACCTTTGAGGGCTTATAACTTTGTTTCTGAATGTCCTAGAGAGATCAGGTTTGTTTTAGTGTACTCCAATCAACAGCCCCTACAACCTCAAAAATGAATTGAGTCATTAGCACTTATGGTTTTTAAATGTTACCCAGAATTATGTTGCACGAAGCACAATTTCACATCATTCTGGGACAATTTGTGTGAAAACAAGGTCCAATCAGGCTGAAACGTTACAAGAAGGTAGAATCTATTGAGTTGTAAGTGATCTGAACGTTTCATGATGATCGCACATTCCTAGAAGGGGTCAAACCATGTCCCAAAGGTCACCGGGCCTGGTGTCACTTTAAAGAAGTAGTCCAATTACACCTTTGAGGGCTTATAATTTGGTTTCTGAATGTCCTAGAGAGATCAGGTTTGTTTTAGTGTACTCCAATCAACAGCCCCTACAACCTCAAAAAGGAATTGAGTCATTATCACTTATGGTTTTTAAATGGCACCCAGAATTATGTTGCACGAAGCACAATTTCACATCATTCTGGGTCCATTTGTGTGAAAACAAGGTCCAATCAGGCTGAAACGTTACAAGAAGGTAGAATCTATTGAGTTGTAAGGGATCTGAACGTTTCATGATGATCGCACATTCCTATAGGGGGTCAAACCATGTCCCAAAGGTCACTGGGCCTGGTGTCACTTTAAAGAAGTAGTCCAGTTACACATTTGTGGGCTTATAACTTGGCTTCTGAATGCCCTAGAGAGATCAGGTTTGTTTTAATGTACTCCAACCAACAGCCCCTACAACCACAAAAAGGAATGGAGTCATTAGTACTTATGGTTTGTAAATGGCACCCAGAATTATGTTGCACGAAGCACAATTTCACATCATTCTGGGTCCATTTGTGTGAAAACAAGGTCCAATCAGGCTGAAACGTTACAAGAAGGTAGAATCTATTGAGTTGTAAGTGATCTGAAAGTTTCATGATGATCGCACATTCCTATAGGGGGTCAAACCATGTCCCAAAGGTCACCGGGCCTGGTGTCTCTTTAAGTAGTCCAATTACACCTTTGAGGGCTTATAACTTGGTTTCTGAATGTCCTAGAGAGGTCAGGTTTGTTTTAGAGTACTCCAATTAGCAGCCCCCATTACCACTAAAAGGAATGGAGTCATTAGCACTTATGGTTTTTAAATGGCACCCAGAATTATGTTTGCACGAAGCACAATTTCACATCATTCTGGGTTCATTTGTGTGAAAACAAGGTACAATCAGGCTGAAACGTTAAAGGAAGGTAGAATCTATTGAGTTGTAAGTGATCTGAATGTTTCATGATGATAGCACTTTCCTAAGGGGGTCAAACCATGTCCCAAAGGTCACCGGATCTGGTGTCAATTTAAAGAAGTAGTCCAGTTACACATTTGTGGGCTTATAACTTGGCTTCTGAATGTCCTAGAGAGATCAGGTTTGTTTTAGTATACTCCAATCAACAGCCCCTACAACCACAAAAAGAAATGGAGTCATTAGCACTTATGGTTTTTAAATGGCACCCAGAATTATGTTGCACGAAGCACAATTTCACATCATACTGGGTTCATTTGTGTGAAAACAAGGTCCAATCAGGCTGAAACTTTACAGGAAGGTAGAATCTATTGAGTTGTAAGTGATCTGAACGTTTCATGATGATAGCACTTTCCTAAGGGGGTCAAACCATGTCCCAAACGTCACCGGATCTGGTGTCAATTTAAAGAAGTAGTCCAGTTACACATTTGTGGGCTTATAACTTGGCTTATGAATGTCCTAGAGAGATCAGGTTTGTTTTAATGTACTCCAATCAACAGCCCCTACAACCACACAAACGAATGGAGTCATTAGCACTTATGGTTTGTAAATGGCACCCAGAATTATGTTGCACGAAGCACAGTTTCACATCATTCTGGGTCCATTTGTGTGAAAACAAGGTCCAATCAGGCTGAAACGTTACAAGAAGGTAGAATCTATTGAGTTGTAAGTGATCTGAACGTTTCATGATGATTGCACATTCCTATAGGGGGTCAAACCATGTCCCAAAGGTCACCGGGCCTGGTGTCTCTTTAAAGAAGTAGTCCAGTTACACCTTTGAGTGCCTATAACTTGGTTTCTGAATGTCCAAGAGAGATCAGGTTTGTTTTAGTGTACTCCAATCAACAGCCCCTACAACCTCAAAAAGGAATGGAGTCATTAGCACTTATGGTTTGTAAATGGCACCCAGAATTATGTTGCACAAAGCACAATTTCACATCATTCTGGGTCCATTTGTGTGAAAATCAAGGTCCAATCAGGCTGAAACGTTACAAGAAGGTAGAATCTATTGAGTTGTAAGTGATCTGAACGTTTCATGATGATCACACATTCCTATTGGGGGTCAAACCATGTCCCAAAGGTCACCGGGCCTGGTGTCACTTTAAAGAAGTAGTCCAGTTACACCTTTGTGGGCTTATAACTTGGCTTCTGAATATCCTAGAGAGGTCAGGTTTGTTTTAGAGTACTCCAATTAGCAGCCCCCATTACCACAAAAAGGAATGGAGTCATTAGCACTTATGGTTTGTAAATGGCACCCAGAATTATGTTGCACAAAGCACAATTTCACATCATTCTGGGTCCATTTGTGTGAAAACAAGGTCCAATCAGGCTGAAACGTTACAAGAAGGTAGAATCTATTGAGTTGTAAGTGATCTGAACGTTTCATGATGATCGCACATTCCTATTGGGGGTCAAACCATGTCCCAAAGGTCACCGGGCCTGGTGTCACTTTAAAGAAGTAGTCCAGTTACACCTTTGTGGGCTTATAACTTGGCTTCTGAATATCCTAGAGAGGTCAGGTTTGTTTTAGAGTACTCCAATTAGCAGCCCCCATTACCACAAAAAGGAATGGAGTCATTCGCACTTATGGTTTTTAAATGGCACCCAGAATTATGTTGCACGAAGCACAATTTCACATCATTCTGGGTTCATTTGTGTGAAAACAAGGTCCAATCAGGCTGAAACTTTACAGGAAGGTAGAATCTATTGAGTTGTAAGTGATCTGAACGTTTTATGATGATAGCACTTTCCTAAGGGGGTCAAAACATGTCCCAAACGTCACCGGATCTGGTGTCAATTTAAAGAAGGAGTCCAGTTACACATTTGTGGGCTTATAACTTGGCTTATGAATGTCCTAGAGAGATCAGGTTTGTTTTAATGTACTCCAACCAACAGCCCCTACAACCACAAAAAGGAATGGAGTCTTTAGCACTTATGGTTTGTAAATGGCACCCAGAATTATGTTGCACGAAGCACAATTTCACATCATTCTGGGTCCATTTGTGTGAAAACAAGGTCCTATCAGGCTAAAACGTTACAAGAAGGTAGAATCTATTGAGTTGTAAGTGATCTGAACGTTTCATGATGATCGCACATTCCTATAGGGGGTCAAACCATGTCCCAAAGGTCACCGAGCCTGGTGTCACTTTAAAGAAGTAGTCCAGTTACACCTTTGTGGGCTTATAACTTGGCTTCTGAATATCCTAGAGAGGTCAGGTTTGTTTTAGAGTACTCCAATCAGCAGCCCCCATTACCACTAAAAGGAATGGAGTTATTAGGACTTATGGTTTTTAAATGGCACCCAGAATTATGTTGCACGAAGCACAATTTCACATCATTCTGGGTTCATTTGTGTGAAAACAAGGTCCAATCAGGCTGAAACGTTACAAGAAGGTAGAATCTATTGAGTTGTAAGTGATCTGAACGTTTCATGATGATCGCACATTCCTATAGGGGGTAAAACCATGTCCCAAAGGTCACCGGGCCTGGTGTCACTTTAATGAAGTAGTCCAGTTACACATTTGTGGGCTTATAACTTGGCTTCTGAATGTCCTACAGATATCAGGTTTGTTTTACAGTACTCCAATTAACAGCCCCCTTTACCACTAAAAGGAATGGAGTCATTAGCACTTATGGTTTTTAAATGGCACCCAGAATTATGTTGCACGAAGCACAATTTCACATCATTCTGGGTTCATTTGTGTGAAAACAAGGTCCAATCAGGCTGAAACGTTACAGGAAGGTAGAATCTATTGAGTTGTAAGTGATCTCAACGTTTCATGATGATAGTACTTTCCTAAGGGGATCAAACCATGTCCCAAAGGTCACCGGATCTGGTGTCAATTTAAAGAAGTAGTCCAGTTACACATTTGTGGGCTTATAACTTGGCTTCTGAATGTCCTAGAGAGATCAGGTTTGTTTTAATGTACTCCAATCAACAGCCCCTACAACCACACAAACGAATGGAGTCATTAGCACTTATGGTTTGTAAATGGCACCCAGAATTATGTTGCACGAAGCACAGTTTCACATCATTCTGGGTCCATTTGTGTGAAAACAAGGTCCAATCAGGCTGAAACGTTACAAGAAGGTAGAATCTATTGAGTTGTAAGTGATCTGAACGTTTCATGATGATTGCACATTCCTATAGGGGGTCAAACCATGTCCCAAAGGTCACCGGGCCTGGTGTCTCTTTAAAGAAGTAGTCCAGTTACACCTTTGAGTGCCTATAACTTGGTTTCTGAATGTCCTAGATAGATCAGGTTTGTTTTAGTGTACTCCAATCAACAGCCCCTACAACCTCAAAAAGGAATGGAGTCATTAGCACATATGGTTTGTAAATGGAACCCAGAATTATGTTGCACAAAGCACAATTTCACATCATTCTGGGTCCATTTGTGTGAAAATCAAGGTCCAATCAGGCTGAAACGTTACAAGAAGGTAGAATCTATTGAGTTGTAAGTGATCTGAACGTTTCATGATGATCGCACATTCCTATTGGGGGTCAAACCATGTCCCAAAGGTCACCGGGCCTGGTGTCACTTTAAAGAAGTAGTCCAGTTACACCTTTGTGGGCTTATAACTTGGCTTCTGAATATCCTAGAGAGGTCAGGTTTGTTTTAGAGTACTCCAATTAGCAGCCCCCATTACCACAAAAAGGAATGGAGTCATTGGCACTTATGGTTTGTAAATGGCACCCAGAATTATGTTGCACAAAGCACAATTTCACATCATTCTGGGTCCATTTGTGTGAAAACAAGGTCCAATCAGGCTGAAACGTTACAAGAAGGTAGAATCTATTGAGTTGTAAGTGATCTGAACGTTTCATGATGATCGCACATTCCTATTGGGGGTCAAACCATGTCCCAAAGGTCACCGGGCCTGGTGTCACTTTAAAGAAGTAGTCCAGTTACACCTTTGTGGGCTTATAACTTGGCTTCTGAATATCCTAGAGAGGTCAGGGTTGTTTTAGAGTACTCCAATTAGCAGCCCCCATTACCACAAAAAGGAATGGAGTGATTAGCACTTATGGTTTTTAAATGGCACCCAGAATTATGTTGCACAAAGCACAATTTCACATCATTCTGGGTTCATTTGTGTGAAAAAAAGGTCCAATCAGGCTGAAACGTTACAGGAAGGTAGAATCTATTGAGTTGTAAGTGATCTGAACGTTTCATGATGATAGCACATTCCTAAGGGGGTCAAACCATGTCCCAAAGGTCACCGGATCTGGTGTCAATTTAAAGAAGTAGTCCAGTTACACATTTGTGGGCTTATAACTTGGCTTCTGAATGTCCTAGAGAGATCAGGTTTATTTTAGCATACTCCAATCAACAGCCCCTACAACCACAAAAAGGAATGGAGTCTTTAGCACTGATGGTTTGTAAATTGCACCCAGAATTATGTTGCACGAAGCACAATTTCACATCATTCTGGGTCCATTTGTGTGAATACAAGGTCCAATCAGGCTGAAACGTTACAAGAAGGTAGAATCTATTGAGTTGTAAGTGATCTGAACGTTTCATGATGATCGCACATTCCTAGAGGGGGTCAAACCATGTCCCAAAGGTCACCGGGCCTGGTGTCACTTTAAAGAAGTAGTCCAATTACACCTTTGAGGGCTTATAACTTGGTTTCTGAATGTCCTAGAGAGATCAGGTTTGTTTTAGTGTACTCCAATCAACAACCCCTACAACCTCAAAAATGAATTGAGTCATTAGCACTTATGGTTTTTAAATGGCACCCAGAATTATGTTGCACGAAGCACAATTTCACATCATTCTGGGACAATTTGTGTGAAAACAAGGTCCAATCAGGCTGAAACGTTACAAGAAGGTAGAATCTATTGAGTTGTAAGTGATCTGAACGTTTCATGATGATCGCACATTCCTATAGGGGGTCAAACCATGTCCCAAAGGTCACCGGGCCTGGTGTCTCTTTAAAGTAGTCCAATTACACCTTTAAGGGCTTATAACTTGGTTTCTGAATGTCCTAGAGAGGTCAGGTTTGTTTTAGAGTACTCCAATTAGCAGCCCCCATTACCACTAAAAGGAATGGAGTCATTAGCACTTATGGTTTTTAAATGGCACCCAGAATTATGTTGCACGAAGCACAATTTCACATCATTCTGGGTTCATTTGTGTGAAAACAAGGTACAATCAGGCTGAAACGTTACAGGAAGGTAGAATCTATTGAGTTGTAAGGGATCTGAATGTTTCATGATGATAGCACTTTCCTAAGGGGGTCAAACCATGTCCCAAAGGTCACCGGATCTGGTGTCAATTTAAAGAACTAGTCCAGTTACACATTTGTGGGCTTATAACTTGGCTTCTCAATGTCCTAGAGAGATCAGGTTTGTTTTAGTATACTCCAATCAACAGCCCCTACAACCACAAAAAGAAATGGAGTCATTAGCACTTATGGTTTTTAAATGGCACCCAGAATTATGTTGCACGATGCACAATTTCACATCATACTGGGTTCATTTGTGTGAAAACAAGGTCCAATCAGGCTGAAACGTTACATGAAGGTAGAATCTATTGAGCTGTAAGTGATCTGAACGTTTCATGATGATCACACATTCCTATAGGGGGTCAAACCATGTCCCAAAGGTCACCGGGCCTGGTGTCACTTTAAAGAAGTAGTCCAATTACACCTTTGTGGGCTTATAACTTGGTTTCTGAATGTCCTAGAGAGATCAGGTTTGTTTTAATATTCTCCAACCAACAGTCCCTACAACCACAAAAGGGAATGGAGTCATTAGCACTTATGGTTTGTAAATGGCACCTAGAATTATGTTGCACGAAGCACAATTTCACATCATTCTGGGTCCATTTGTGTGAAAACAAGGTCCCATCAGGCTGAAACGTTACAAGAAGGTAGAATCTATTGAGTTGTAAGTGATCTGAACGTTTCATGATGATCGCACATTCCTAGAGGGGGTCAAACCATGTCCCAAAGGTCACCGGGCCTGGTGTCACTTTAAAGAAGTAGTCCAATTACACCTTTGAGGGCTTATAATTTGGTTTCTGAATGTCCTAGAGAGATCAGGTTTGTTTTAGTGGACTCCAATCAACAGCCCCTACAACCTCAAAAAGGAATTGAGTCATTATCACTTATGGTTTTTAAATGGCACCCAGAATTATGTTGCACGAAGCACAATTTCACATCATTCTGGGTCCATTTGTGTGAAAACAAGGTCCAATCAGGCTGAAACGTTACAAGAAGGTAGAATCTATTGAGTTGTAAGTGATATGAACGTTTCATGATGATCGCACATTCCTATAGGGGGTCAAACCATGTCCCAAAGGTCACCGGGCCTGGTGTCACTTTAAAGAAGTAGTCCAGTTACACATTTATGGGCTTATAACTTGGCTTCTGAATGCCCTAGAGAGATCAGGTTTGTTTTAATGTACTCCAACCAACAGCCCCTACAACCACAAAAAGGAATGGAGTCATTAGTACTTATGGTTTGTAAATGGCACCCAGAATTATGTTGCACGAAGCACAATTTCACATCATTCTGGGTCCATTTGTGTAAAAACAAGGTCCAATCAGGCTGAAACGTTACAAGAAGGTAGAATCTATTGAGTTGTAAGTGATCTGAAAGTTTCATGATGATCGCACATTCCTATAGGGGGTCAAACCATGTCCCAAAGGTCACCGGGCCTGGTGTCTCTTTAAGTAGTCCAATTACACCTTTGAGGGCTTATAACTTGGTTTCTGAATGTCCTAGAGAGGTCAGGTTTGTTTTAGAGTACTCCAATTAGCAGCCCCCATTACCACTAAAAGGAATGGAGTCATTAGCACTAATGGTTTTTAAATGGCACCCAGAATTATGTTGCACGAAGCACAATTTCACATCATTCTGGGTTCATTTGTGTGAAAACAAGGTACAATCAGGCTGAAACGTTAAAGGAAGGTAGAATCTATTGAGTTGTAAGTAATCTGAATGTTTCATGATGATAGCACTTTCCTAAGGGGGTCAAACCATGTCCCAAAGGTCACCGGATCTGGTGTCAATTTAAAGAAGTAGTCCAGTTACACATTTGTGGGCTTATAACTTGGCTTCTGAATGTCCTAGAGAGATCAGGTTTGTTTTAGTATACTCCAATCAACAGCCCCTACAACCACAAAAAGAAATGGAGTCATTAGCACTTATGGTTTTTAAATGGCACCCAGAATTATGTTGCACGAAGCACAATTTCACATCATACTGGGTTCATTTGTGTGAAAACAAGGTCCAATCAGGCTGAAACTTTACAGGAAGGTAGAATCTATTGAGTTGTAAGTGATCTGAACGTTTCATGATGATAGCACTTTCCTAAGGGGGTCAAACCATGTCCCAAACGTCACCGGATCTGGTGTCAATTTAAAGAAGTAGTCCAGTTACACATTTGTGGGCTTATAACTTGGCTTCTGAATGTCCTAGAGAGATCAAGTTTGTTTTAATGTACTCCAACCAACAGCCCCTACAACCACAAAAAGGAATGAAGTCTTTAGCACTTATGGTTTGTAAATGGCACCCAGAATTATGTTGCACGAAGCACAATTTCACATCATTCTGGGTCCATTTGTGTGAAAACAAGGTCCTATCAGGCTGAAACGTTACAAGAAGGTAGAATCTATTGAGTTGTAAGTGATCTGAACATTTCATGATGATCGCACATTCCTATAGGGGGTCAAACCATGTCCCAAAGGTCACCGGGCCTGGTGTCACTTTAAAGAAGTAGTCCAGTTACACCTTTGTGGGCTTATAACTTGGCTTCTGAATATCCTAGAGAGGTCAGGTTTGTTTTAGAGTACTCCAATCAGCAGCCCCCATTACCACTAAAAGGAATGGAGTTATTAGGACTTATGGTTTTTAAATGGCACCCAGAATTATGTTGCACGAAGCACAATTTCACATCATTCTGGGTTCATTTGTGTGAAAACAAGGTCCAATCAGGCTGAAACGTTACAAGAAGGTAGAATCTATTGAGTTGTAAGTGATCTGAACGTTTCATGATGATCGCACATTCCTATAGGGGGTAAAACCATGTCCCAAAGGTCACCGGGCCTGGTGTCACTTTAATGAAGTAGTCCAGTTACACATTTGTGGGCTTATAACTTGGCTTCTGAATGTCCTACAGATATCAGGTTTGTTTTACAGTACTCCAATTAACAGCCCCCTTTACCACTAAAAGGAATGGAGTCATTAGCACTTATGGTTTTTAAATGGCACCCAGAATTATGTTGCACGAAGCATAATTTCACATCATTCTGGGTTCATTTGTGTGAAAACAAGGTCCAATCAGGCTGAAACGTTACAGGAAGGTAGAATCTATTGAGTTGTAAGTGATCTCAACGTTTCATGATGATAGTACTTTCCTAAGGGGATCAAACCATGTCCCAAAGGTCACCGGATCTGGTGTCAATTTAAAGAAGTAGTCCAGTTACACATTTGTGGGCTTATAACTTGGCTTCTGAATGTCCTGGAGAGATCAGGTTTGTTTTAATGTACTCCAATCAACAGCCCCTACAACCACAAAAACGAATGTGCTAATGACTCCATTCCTTTTTGTGGTTGTAGGGGCTATTGGTTGGAGTACATTAAAACAAACCTGACCTCTCTAGGATATTCAGAAACCAAGTTATAAGCCCACAAAGGTGTAACTGGACTACTTCTTTAAAGTGACACCAGGCCCGGTGACCTTTGGGACATGGTTTGACCCCCAATAGGAATGTGCGATCATCATGAAACGTTCAGATCACTTACAACTCAATAGATTCTAACTTCTTGTAATGTTTCAGCCTGATTGGACCTTGTTTTCACACAAATGGACCCAGAATGATGTGAAATTGTGCTTCGTGCAACATAATTCTGGGTGCCATTTAAAAACCATAAGTGCTAATGACTCCATTCCTTTTTGAGGTTGTAGGGGCTGTTGATTGGAGTACACTAAAACAAACCTGATCTCTCTAGGACATTCAGAAACCAAGTTATAGGCACTCAAAGGTGTAACTGGACTACTTCTTTAAAGAGACACCAGGCCCGGTGACCTTTGGGACATGGTTTGACCGCCTATAGGAATGTGCAATCATCATGAAACGTTCAGATCACTTACAACTCAATAGATTCTACCTTCTTGTAACGTTTCAGCCTGATTGGACCTTGTTTTCACACAAATGGACCCAGAATGATGTGAAATTGTGCTTCGTGCAACATAATTCTGGGTGCCATTTACAAACCATAAGTGCTAATGACTCCATTCGTTTTTGTGGTTGTAGGGGCTGTTGATTGGAGTACATTAAAACAAACCTGATCTCTCCAGGACATTCAGAAGCCAAGTTATAAGCCCACAAATGTGTAACTGGACTACTTCTTTAAATTGACACCAGATCCGGTGACCTTTGGGACATGGTTTGACCCCCTTAGGAAAGTGCTATCATCATGAAACGTTCAGATTACTTACAACTCAATAGATTCTACCTTCCTGTAACGTTTCAGCCTGATTGGACCTTGTTTTCACACAAATGAACCCAGAATGATGTGAAATTGTGCTTCGTGCAACATAATTCTGGGTGCCATTTAAAAACCATAAGTGCTAATCACTCCATTCCTTTTTGTGGTAATGGGGGCTGCTAATTGGAGTACTCTAAAACAAACCTGACCTCTCTAGGATATTCAGAAGCCAAGTTATAAGCCCACAAAGGTGTAACTGGACTACTTCTTTAAAGAGACACCAGGCCCGGTGACCTTTGGGACATGGTTTGACCCCCTATAGGAATGTGCAATCACCATGAAACGTTCAGATCACTTACAACTCAATAGATTCTACCTTCTTGTAACGTTTCAGCCTGATTGGACCTTGTTTTCACACAAATGGACCCAGAATGATGTGAAATTGTGCTTCGTGCAACATAATTCTGGGTGCCATTTACAAACCATAAGTGCTAATTGAAAACAAGGTCCAATCAGGCTGAAACGTTACAGGAAGGTAGAATCTATTGAGTCGTAAGTGATCTGAATGTTTCATGATGATAGCACTTTCCTAAGGGGGTCAAACCATGTCCCAAAGGTCACTGGATCTGGTGTCAATTTAAAGAAGTAGTCCAGTTACACATTTGTGGGCTTATAACTTGGCTTCTGAATGTCCTAGAGAGATCAGGTTTATTTTAGTATACTCCAATCAACAGCCCCTACAACCACAAAAAGGAATGGAGTCATTAGCACTTATGGTTTGTAAATGGCACCCAGAATTATGTTGCACGAAGCACAATTTCACATCATTCTGGGTCCATTTGTGTGAAAACAAGGTCCAATCAGGCTGAAACGTTACAAGAAGGTAGAATCTATTGAGTTGTAAGTGATCTGAACGTTTCATGATGATTGCACATTCCTATAGGCGGTCAAACCATGTCCCAAAGGTCACCGGGCCTGGTGTCTCTTTAAAGAAGTAGTCCAGTTACACCTTTGAGTGCCTATAACTTGGTTTCTGAATGTCCTAGAGAGATCAGGTTTGTTTTAGTGTACTCCAATCAACAGCCCCTACAACCTCAAAAAGGAATGGAGTCATTAGCACTTATGGTTTTTAAATGGCACCCAGAATTATGTTGCACGAAGCAAAATTTCACATCATTCTGGGTCCATTTGTGTGAAAACAAGGTCCAATCAGGCTGAAACGTTACAAGAAGGTAGAATCTATTGAGTTGTAAGTGATCTGAACGTTTCATGATGATCGCACATTCCTATTGGGGGTCAAACCATGTCCCAAAGGTCACCGGGCCTGGTGTCACTTTAAAGAAGTAGTCCAGTTACACCTTTGTGGGCTTATAACTTGGTTTCTGAATATCCTAGAGAGGTCAGGTTTGTTTTAATGTACTCCAACCAACAGCCCCTACAACCACAAAAAGGAATGGAGTCATTAGCACTTATGGTTTGTAAAAGGCACCCAGAATTATGTTGCACAAAGCACAATTTCACATCATTCTGGGTCCATTTGTGTGAAAACAAGGTCCAATCAGGCTGAAACGTTACAAGAAGGTAGAATCTATTGAGTTGTAAGTTATCTGAACGTTTCAAGATGATCGCACTTTCCTAAGGGGGTCAAACCATGTCCCAAAGGTCACCGGATCTGGTGTCAATTTAAAGAAGTAGTCCAGTTACACATTTGTGGGCTTATAACTTGGCTTCTGAATGTCCTAGAGAGATCAGGTTTGTTTTAGTATACTCCAATCAACAGCCCCTACAACCACAAAAAGGAATGGAGTCATTAGCACTTATGGTTTTTAAATGGCACCCAGAATTATGTTGCACGAAGCACAATTTCACATCATTCTGGGTTCATTTGTGTGAAAACAAGGTCCAATCAGGCTGAAACGTTACAAGAAGGTAGAATCTATTGAGTTGTATGTGATCTGAACGTTTCATGATGATCGCACATTCCTATAGGGGGTCAAACCATGTCCCAAAGGTCACCGGGCCTGGTGTCACTTTAAAGAAGTTGTCCAGTTACATATTTGTGGGCTTATAACTTGGCTTCTGAATGCCCTAGAGAGATCAGGTTTGTTTTAATGTACTCCAACCAACAGCCCCTACAACCACAAAAAGGAATGGAGTCATTAGCACTTATGGTTTGTAAATGGCACCCAGAATTATGTTGCACGAAGCACAATTTCACATCATTCTGGGTCCATTTGTGTGAAAACAAGGTCCAATCAGGCTGAAACGTTAGAAGAAGGTAGAATCTATTGAGTTGTAAGTGATCTGAACGTTTCATGATGATCGCACATTCCTATAGGGGGTCAAACCATGTCCCAAAGGTCACCGGGCCTGGTGTCTCTTTAAAGTAGTCCAATTACACCTTTGAGGGCTTATAACTTGGTTTCTGAATGTCCTAGAGAGGTCAGGTTTTTTTAGAGTACTCCAATTAGCAGCCCCCATTACCACTAAAAGGAATGGAGTCATTAGAACTTATGGTTTTTAAATGGCACCCAGAATTATGTTGCACGAAGCACAATTTCACATCATTCTGGGTTCATTTGTGTGAAAACAAGGTACAATCAGGCTGAAACGTTACAGGAAGGTAGAATCTATTGAGTTGTAAGTGATCTGAACGTTTCATGATGATAGCACTTTCCTAAGGGGGTCAAACCATGTCCCAAAGGTCACCGGATCTGGTGTCAATTTAAAGAAGTAGTCCAGTTACACATTTGTGGGCTTATAACTTGGCTTCTCAATGTCCTAGAGAGATCAGGTTTGTTTTAGTATACTCCAATCAACAGCCCCAACAACCACAAAAAGAAATGGAGTCATTAGCACTTATGGTTTTTAAATCGCACCCAGAATTATGTTGCACGAAGCACAATTTCACATCATACTGGGTTCATTTGTGTGAAATCAAGGTCCAATCAGGCTGAAACGTTACAGGAAGGTAGAATCTATTGAGTTGTAAGTGATCTGAACGTTTCATGATGATCGCACATTCCTATAGGGGGTCAAACCATGTCCCAAAGGTCACCGGGCCTGGTGTCACTTTAAAGAAGTAGTCCAATTACACCTTTGAGGGCTTATAACTTGGTTTCTGAATGTCCTAGAGAGATCAGGTTTGTTTTAGAGTACTCCAATTAGCAGCCCCCATTGCCACTAAAAGGAATGGAGTCATTAGCACTTATGGTTTTTAAATGGCACCCAGAATTATGTTGCACAAAGCACAATTTCACATCATTCTGGGTTCATTTGTGTGAAAACAAGGTCCAATCAGGCTGAAACGTTACAGGAAGGTAGAATCTATTGAGTTGTAAGTGATCTGAACGTTTCATGATGATAGCACTTTCCTAAGGGGGTCAAACCATGTCCCAAAGGTCACCGGATCTGGTGTCAATTTAAAGAAGTAGTCCAGTTACACATTTGTGGGCTTATAACTTGGCTTCTGAATGTCCTAGAGAGATCAGGTTTATTTTAGTATACTCCAATCAACAGCCCCTACAACCACAAAAAGGAATGGAGTCATTAGCACTTATGGTTTTTAAATGGCACCCAGAATTATGTTGCACGAAGCACAATTTCACATCATTCTGGGTTCATTTGTGTGAAATCAAGGTCCAATCAGGCTGAAACTTTACAGGAAGGTAGAATATATTGAGTTGTAAGTGATCTGAACGTTTCATGATGATAGCACTTTCCTAAGGGGGTCAAACCAAGTCCCAAAGGTCACCGGATCTGGTGTCAATTTAAAGAAGTAGTCCAGTTACACATTTGTGGGCTTATAACTTGGCTTCTGAATGTCCTAGAGAGATCAGGTTTATTTTAGTATACTCCAATCAACAGCCCCTACAACCACAAAAAGGAATGGAGTCATTAGCACTTATGGTTTTTAAATGGCACCCAGAATTATGTTGCACGAAGCACAATTTCACATCATTCTGGGTTCATTTGTGTGAAAACAAGGTCCAATCAGGCTGAAACGTTACAAGAAGGTAGAATCTATTGAGTTGTAAGTGATCTGAACGTTTCCTGATGATCGCACATTCCTATAGGGGGTAAAACCATGTCCCAAAGGTCACCGGGCCTGGTGTCACTTTAAAGAAGTAGTCCAGTTACACATTTGTGGGCTTATAACTTGGCTTCTGAATGTTCTAGAGAGATCAGGTTTGTTTTAGAGTACTCCAATTAACAGCCCCCTTTACCACTAAAAGGAATAGAGTCATTAGCACTTCTGGTTTTGAAATGGCACCCAGAATTATGTTGCACGAAGCACAATTTCACATCATTCTGGGTTCATTTGTGTGAAAACAAGGTCCAATCAGGCTGAAACGTTACAAGAAGGTAGAATCTATTGAGTTGTAAGTGATCTGAACGTTTCATGATGATCGCACATTCCTATAGGGGGTCAAACCATGTCCCAAAGGTCACCGGATCTGGTGTCAATTTAAAGAAGTAGTCCAGTTACATCTTTGTGGGCTTATAACTTGGCTTCTGAATGTCCTAGAGAGATCAGGTTTGTTTTAGTATACTCCAATCAACAGCCCCTACAACCACAAAAAGGAATGGAGTCATTAGCACTTATGGTTTTTAAATGGCACCCAGAATTATGTTGCACGAAGCACAATTTCACATCATTCTGGGTTCATTTGTGTGAAAACAAGGTCCAATCAGGCTGAAACATTACAGGAAGGTAGAACCTATTGAGTTGTAAGTGATCTCAACGTTTCATGATGATAGAACTTTCCTAAGGGGATCAAACCATGTCCCAAAGGTCACCGGATCTGGTGTCAATTTAAAGAAGTAGTCCAGTTACACATTTGTGGGCTTATAACTTGGCTTCTGAATGTCCTAGAGAGATCAAGTTTGTTTTAATGTACTCCAATCAACAGCCCCTACAACCACCAAAAGGAATGGAGTCATTAGCACTTATGGTTTGTAAATTGCACCCAGAATTATGTTGCATGAAGCACAATTTCACATCATTCTGGGTTCATTTGTGTGAAAACAAGGTCCAATCAGGCTGAAACTTTACAGGAAGGTAGAATCTATTGAGTTGTAAGTGATCTGAACGTTTTATGATGATAGCACTTTCCTAAGGGGGTCAAAACATGTCCCAAACGTCACCGGATCTGGTGTCAATTTAAAGAAGGAGTCCAGTTACACATTTGTGGGCTTATAACTTGGCTTATGAATGTCCTAGAGAGATCAGGTTTGTTTTAATGTACTCCAACCAACAGCCCCTACAACCACAAAAAGGAATGGAGTCTTTAGCACTTATGGTTTGTAAATGGCACCCAGAATTATGTTGCACGAAGCACAATTTCACATCATTCTGGGTCCATTTGTGTGAAAACAAGGTCCTATCAGGCTAAAACGTTACAAGAAGGTAGAATCTATTGAGTTGTAAGTGATCTGAACGTTTCATGATGATCGCACATTCCTATAGGGGGTCAAACCATGTCCCAAAGGTCACCGAGCCTGGTGTCACTTTAAAGAAGTAGTCCAGTTACACCTTTGTGGGCTTATAACTTGGCTTCTGAATATCCTAGAGAGGTCAGGTTTGTTTTAGAGTACTCCAATCAGCAGCCCCCATTACCACTAAAAGGAATGGAGTTATTAGGACTTATGGTTTTTAAATGGCACCCAGAATTATGTTGCACGAAGCACAATTTCACATCATTCTGGGTTCATTTGTGTGAAAACAAGGTCCAATCAGGCTGAAACGTTACAAGAAGGTAGAATCTATTGAGTTGTAAGTGATCTGAACGTTTCATGATGATCGCACATTCCTATAGGGGGTAAAACCATGTCCCAAAGGTCACCGGGCCTGGTGTCACTTTAATGAAGTAGTCCAGTTACACATTTGTGGGCTTATAACTTGGCTTCTGAATGTCCTACAGATATCAGGTTTGTTTTACAGTACTCCAATTAACAGCCCCCTTTACCACTAAAAGGAATGGAGTCATTAGCACTTATGGTTTTTAAATGGCACCCAGAATTATGTTGCACGAAGCACAATTTCACATCATTCTGGGTTCATTTGTGTGAAAACAAGGTCCAATCAGGCTGAAACGTTACAGGAAGGTAGAATCTATTGAGTTGTAAGTGATCTCAACGTTTCATGATGATAGTACTTTCCTAAGGGGATCAAACCATGTCCCAAAGGTCACCGGATCTGGTGTCAATTTAAAGAAGTAGTCCAGTTACACATTTGTGGGCTTATAACTTGGCTTCTGAATGTCCTAGAGAGATCAGGTTTGTTTTAATGTACTCCAATCAACAGCCCCTACAACCACACAAACGAATGGAGTCATTAGCACTTATGGTTTGTAAATGGCACCCAGAATTATGTTGCACGAAGCACAGTTTCACATCATTCTGGGTCCATTTGTGTGAAAACAAGGTCCAATCAGGCTGAAACGTTACAAGAAGGTAGAATCTATTGAGTTGTAAGTGATCTGAACGTTTCATGATGATTGCACATTCCTATAGGGGGTCAAACCATGTCCCAAAGGTCACCGGGCCTGGTGTCTCTTTAAAGAAGTAGTCCAGTTACACCTTTGAGTGCCTATAACTTGGTTTCTGAATGTCCTAGAGAGATCAGGTTTGTTTTAGTGTACTCCAATCAACAGCCCCTACAACCTCAAAAAGGAATGGAGTCATTAGCACATATGGTTTGTAAATGGAACCCAGAATTATGTTGCACAAAGCACAATTTCACATCATTCTGGGTCCATTTGTGTGAAAATCAAGGTCCAATCAGGCTGAAACGTTACAAGAAGGTAGAATCTATTGAGTTGTAAGTGATCTGAACGTTTCATGATGATCGCACATTCCTATTGGGGGTCAAACCATGTCCCAAAGGTCACCGGGCCTGGTGTCACTTTAAAGAAGTAGTCCAGTTACACCTTTGTGGGCTTATAACTTGGCTTCTGAATATCCTAGAGAGGTCAGGTTTGTTTTAGAGTACTCCAATTAGCAGCCCCCATTACCACAAAAAGGAATGGAGTCATTGGCACTTATGGTTTGTAAATGGCACCCAGAATTATGTTGCACAAAGCACAATTTCACATCATTCTGGGTCCATTTGTGTGAAAACAAGGTCCAATCAGGCTGAAACGTTACAAGAAGGTAGAATCTATTGAGTTGTAAGTGATCTGAACGTTTCATGATGATCGCACATTCCTATTGGGGGTCAAACCATGTCCCAAAGGTCACCGGGCCTGGTGTCACTTTAAAGAAGTAGTCCAGTTACACCTTTGTGGGCTTATAACTTGGCTTCTGAATATCCTAGAGAGGTCAGGGTTGTTTTAGAGTACTCCAATTAGCAGCCCCCATTACCACAAAAAGGAATGGAGTGATTAGCACTTATGGTTTTTAAATGGCACCCAGAATTATGTTGCACAAAGCACAATTTCACATCATTCTGGGTTCATTTGTGTGAAAAAAAGGTCCAATCAGGCTGAAACGTTACAGGAAGGTAGAATCTATTGAGTTGTAAGTGATCTGAACGTTTCATGATGATAGCACATTCCTAAGGGGGTCAAACCATGTCCCAAAGGTCACCGGATCTGGTGTCAATTTAAAGAAGTAGTCCAGTTACACATTTGTGGGCTTATAACTTGGCTTCTGAATGTCCTAGAGAGATCAGGTTTATTTTAGCATACTCCAATCAACAGCCCCTACAACCACAAAAAGGAATGGAGTCTTTAGCACTGATGGTTTGTAAATTGCACCCAGAATTATGTTGCACGAAGCACAATTTCACATCATTCTGGGTCCATTTGTGTGAATACAAGGTCCAATCAGGCTGAAACGTTACAAGAAGGTAGAATCTATTGAGTTGTAAGTGATCTGAACGTTTCATGATGATCGCACATTCCTATAGGGGGTCAAACCATGTCCCAAAGGTCACCGGGCCTGGTGTCACTTTAAAGAAGTAGTCCAGTTACACCTTTGTGGGCTTATAACTTGGCTTCTGAATATCCTAGAGAGGTCAGGTTTGTTTTAGAGTACTCCAATCAGCAGCCCCCATTACCACTAAAAGGAATGGAGTTATTAGCACTTATGGTTTTTAAATGGCACCCAGAATTATGTTGCACGAAGCACAATTTCACATCATTCTGGGTTCATTTGTGTGAAAACAAGGTCCAATCAGGCTGAAACGTTACAAGAAGGTAGAATCTGTTGAGTTGTAAGTGATCTGAACGTTTCATGATGATCGCACATTCCTATAGGGGGTAAAACCATGTCCCAAAGGTCACCGGGCCTGGTGTCACTTTAAAGAAGTAGTCCAGTTACTCATTTGTGGGTTTATAACTTGGCTTCTGAATGTCCTAGAGAGATCAGGTTTGTTTTACAGTACTCCAATTAACAGCCCCCTTTACCACTAAAAGGAATGGAGTCATTAGCACTTATGGTTTTTAAATGGCACCCAGAATTATGTTGCACGAAGCACAATTTCACATCATTCTGGGTTCATTTGTGTGAAAACAAGGTCCAATAAGGCTGAAACGTTACAGGAAGTTAGAATCTATTGAGTTGTAAGTGATCTGAACGTTTCATGATGATATCACTTTCCTAAAGGGGTCAAACCATGTCCCAAAGGTCACCGGATCTGGTGTCAATTTAAAGAAGAAGTCCAGTTACACATTTGTGGGCTTATAACTTGGCTTCAGAATGTCCTAGAGAGATCAGGTTTGTTTTAATGTTCTCCAACCAACAGCCCCTACAACCACAAAAAGGAATGGAGTCATTAGCACTTATGGTTTGTAAATGGCACCTAGAATTATGTTGCACGAAGCACAATTTCACATCATTCTGGGTCCATTTGTGTGAAAACAAGGTCCAATCAGGCTGAAACGTTACAAGAAGGTAGAATCTATTGAGTTGTAAGTGATCTGAACGTTTCATGATGATCGCACATTCCTAGAGGGGGTCAAACCATGTCCCAAAGGTCACCGGGCCTGGTGTCACTTTAAAGAAGTAGTCCAATTACACCTTTGAGGGCTTATAACTTGGTTTCTGAATGTCCTAGAGAGATCAGGTTTGTTTTAGTGTACTCCAATCAACAACCCCTACAACCTCAAAAATGAATTGAGTCATTAGCACTTATGGTTTTTAAATGGCACCCAGAATTATGTTGCACGAAGCACAATTTCACATCATTCTGGGACAATTTGTGTGAAAACAAGGTCCAATCAGGCTGAAACGTTACAAGAAGGTAGAATCTATTGAGTTGTAAGTGATCTGAACGTTTCATGATGATCGCACATTCCTATAGGGGGTCATACCATGTCCCAAAGGTCACCGGGCCTGGTGTCTCTTTAAAGTAGTCCAATTACACCTTTAAGGGCTTATAACTTGGTTTCTGAATGTCCTAGAGAGGTCAGGTTTGTTTTAGAGTACTCCAATTAGCAGCCCCCATTACCACTAAAAGGAATGGAGTCATTAGCACTTATGGTTTTTAAATGGCACCCAGAATTATGTTGCACGAAGCACAATTTCACATCATTCTGGGTTCATTTGTGTGAAAACAAGGTACAATCAGGCTGAAACGTTACAGGAAGGTAGAATCTATTGAGTTGTAAGGGATCTGAATGTTTCATGATGATAGCACTTTCCTAAGGGGGTCAAACCATGTCCCAAAGGTCACCGGATCTGATGTCAATTTAAAGAACTAGTCCAGTTACACATTTGTGGGCTTATAACTTGGCTTCTCAATGTCCTAGAGAGATCAGGTTTGTTTTAGTATACTCCAATCAACAGCCCCTACAACCACAAAAAGAAATGGAGTCATTAGCACTTATGGTTTTTAAATGGCACCCAGAATTATGTTGCACGATGCACAATTTCACATCATACTGGGTTCATTTGTGTGAAAACAAGGTCCAATCAGGCTGAAACGTTACATGAAGGTAGAATCTATTGAGCTGTAAGTGATCTGAACGTTTCATGATGATCACACATTCCTATAGGGGGTCAAACCATGTCCCAAAGGTCACCGGGCCTGGTGTCACTTTAAAGAAGTAGTCCAATTACACCTTTGTGGGCTTATAACTTGGTTTCTGAATGTCCTAGAGAGATCAGGTTTGTTTTAATATTCTCCAACCAACAGTCCCTACAACCACAAAAGGGAATGGAGTCATTAGCACTTATGGTTTGTAAATGGCACCTAGAATTATGTTGCACGAAGCACAATTTCACATCATTCTGGGTCCATTTGTGTGAAAACAAGGTCCCATCAGGCTGAAACGTTACAAGAAGGTAGAATCTATTGAGTTGTAAGTGATCTGAACGTTTCATGATGATCGCACATTCCTAGAGGGGGTCAAACCATGTCCCAAAGGTCACCGGGCCTGGTGTCACTTTAAAGAAGTAGTCCAATTACACCTTTGAGGGCTTATAATTTGGTTTCTGAATGTCCTAGAGAGATCAGGTTTGTTTTAGTGGACTCCAATCAACAGCCCCTACAACCTCAAAAAGGAATTGAGTCATTATCACTTATGGTTTTTAAATGGCACCCAGAATTATGTTGCACGAAGCACAATTTCACATCATTCTGGGTCCATTTGTGTGAAAACAAGGTCCAATCAGGCTGAAACGTTACAAGAAGGTAGAATCTATTGAGTTGTAAGTGATATGAACGTTTCATGATGATCGCACATTCCTATAGGGGGTCAAACCATGTCCCAAAGGTCACCGGGCCTGGTGTCACTTTAAAGAAGTAGTCCAGTTACACATTTATGGGCTTATAACTTGGCTTCTGAATGCCCTAGAGAGATCAGGTTTGTTTTAATGTACTCCAACCAACAGCCCCTACAACCACAAAAAGGAATGGAGTCATTAGTACTTATGGTTTGTAAATGGCACCCAGAATTATGTTGCACGAAGCACAATTTCACATCATTCTGGGTCCATTTGTGTAAAAACAAGGTCCAATCAGGCTGAAACGTTACAAGAAGGTAGAATCTATTGAGTTGTAAGTGATCTGAAAGTTTCATGATGATCGCACATTCCTATAGGGGGTCAAACCATGTCCCAAAGGTCACCGGGCCTGGTGTCTCTTTAAGTAGTCCAATTACACCTTTGAGGGCTTATAACTTGGTTTCTGAATGTCCTAGAGAGGTCAGGTTTGTTTTAGAGTACTCCAATTAGCAGCCCCCATTACCACTAAAAGGAATGGAGTCATTAGCACTAATGGTTTTTAAATGGCACCCAGAATTATGTTGCACGAAGCACAATTTCACATCATTCTGGGTTCATTTGTGTGAAAACAAGGTACAATCAGGCTGAAACGTTAAAGGAAGGTAGAATCTATTGAGTTGTAAGTAATCTGAATGTTTCATGATGATAGCACTTTCCTAAGGGGGTCAAACCATGTCCCAAAGGTCACCGGATCTGGTGTCAATTTAAAGAAGTAGTCCAGTTACACATTTGTGGGCTTATAACTTGGCTTCTGAATGTCCTAGAGAGATCAGGTTTGTTTTAGTATACTCCAATCAACAGCCCCTACAACCACAAAAAGAAATGGAGTCATTAGCACTTATGGTTTTTAAATGGCACCCAGAATTATGTTGCACGAAGCACAATTTCACATCATACTGGGTTCATTTGTGTGAAAACAAGGTCCAATCAGGCTGAAACTTTACAGGAAGGTAGAATCTATTGAGTTGTAAGTGATCTGAACGTTTCATGATGATAGCACTTTCCTAAGGGGGTCAAACCATGTCCCAAACGTCACCGGATCTGGTGTCAATTTAAAGAAGTAGTCCAGTTACACATTTGTGGGCTTATAACTTGGCTTCTGAATGTCCTAGAGAGATCAAGTTTGTTTTAATGTACTCCAACCAACAGCCCCTACAACCACAAAAAGGAATGAAGTCTTTAGCACTTATGGTTTGTAAATGGCACCCAGAATTATGTTGCACGAAGCACAATTTCACATCATTCTGGGTCCATTTGTGTGAAAACAAGGTCCTATCAGGCTGAAACGTTACAAGAAGGTAGAATCTATTGAGTTGTAAGTGATCTGAACATTTCATGATGATCGCACATTCCTATAGGGGGTCAAACCATGTCCCAAAGGTCACCGGGCCTGGTGTCACTTTAAAGAAGTAGTCCAGTTACACCTTTGTGGGCTTATAACTTGGCTTCTGAATATCCTAGAGAGGTCAGGTTTGTTTTAGAGTACTCCAATCAGCAGCCCCCATTACCACTAAAAGGAATGGAGTTATTAGGACTTATGGTTTTTAAATGGCACCCAGAATTATGTTGCACGAAGCACAATTTCACATCATTCTGGGTTCATTTGTGTGAAAACAAGGTCCAATCAGGCTGAAACGTTACAAGAAGGTAGAATCTATTGAGTTGTAAGTGATCTGAACGTTTCATGATGATCGCACATTCCTATAGGGGGTAAAACCATGTCCCAAAGGTCACCGGGCCTGGTGTCACTTTAATGAAGTAGTCCAGTTACACATTTGTGGGCTTATAACTTGGCTTCTGAATGTCCTACAGATATCAGGTTTGTTTTACAGTACTCCAATTAACAGCCCCCTTTACCACTAAAAGGAATGGAGTCATTAGCACTTATGGTTTTTAAATGGCACCCAGAATTATGTTGCACGAAGCATAATTTCACATCATTCTGGGTTCATTTGTGTGAAAACAAGGTCCAATCAGGCTGAAACGTTACAGGAAGGTAGAATCTATTGAGTTGTAAGTGATCTCAACGTTTCATGATGATAGTACTTTCCTAAGGGGATCAAACCATGTCCCAAAGGTCACCGGATCTGGTGTCAATTTAAAGAAGTAGTCCAGTTACACATTTGTGGGCTTATAACTTGGCTTCTGAATGTCCTGGAGAGATCAGGTTTGTTTTAATGTACTCCAATCAACAGCCCCTACAACCACAAAAACGAATGTGCTAATGACTCCATTCCTTTTTGTGGTTGTAGGGGCTGTTGGTTGGAGTACATTAAAACAAACCTGACCTCTCTAGGATATTCAGAAACCAAGTTATAAGCCCACAAAGGTGTAACTGGACTACTTCTTTAAAGTGACACCAGGCCCGGTGACCTTTGGGACATGGTTTGACCCCCAATAGGAATGTGCGATCATCATGAAACGTTCAGATCACTTACAACTCAATAGATTCTAACTTCTTGTAATGTTTCAGCCTGATTGGACCTTGTTTTCACACAAATGGACCCAGAATGATGTGAAATTGTGCTTCGTGCAACATAATTCTGGGTGCCATTTAAAAACCATAAGTGCTAATGACTCCATTCCTTTTTGAGGTTGTAGGGGCTGTTGATTGGAGTACACTAAAACAAACCTGATCTCTCTAGGACATTCAGAAACCAAGTTATAGGCACTCAAAGGTGTAACTGGACTACTTCTTTAAAGAGACACCAGGCCCGGTGACCTTTGGGACATGGTTTGACCGCCTATAGGAATGTGCAATCATCATGAAACGTTCAGATCACTTACAACTCAATAGATTCTACCTTCTTGTAACGTTTCAGCCTGATTGGACCTTGTTTTCACACAAATGGACCCAGAATGATGTGAAATTGTGCTTCGTGCAACATAATTCTGGGTGCCATTTACAAACCATAAGTGCTAATGACTCCATTCGTTTTTGTGGTTGTAGGGGCTGTTGATTGGAGTACATTAAAACAAACCTGATCTCTCCAGGACATTCAGAAGCCAAGTTATAAGCCCACAAATGTGTAACTGGACTACTTCTTTAAATTGACACCAGATCCGGTGACCTTTGGGACATGGTTTGACCCCCTTAGGAAAGTGCTATCATCATGAAACGTTCAGATTACTTACAACTCAATAGATTCTACCTTCCTGTAACGTTTCAGCCTGATTGGACCTTGTTTTCACACAAATGAACCCAGAATGATGTGAAATTGTGCTTCGTGCAACATAATTCTGGGTGCCATTTAAAAACCATAAGTGCTAATCACTCCATTCCTTTTTGTGGTAATGGGGGCTGCTAATTGGAGTACTCTAAAACAAACCTGACCTCTCTAGGATATTCAGAAGCCAAGTTATAAGCCCACAAAGGTGTAACTGGACTACTTCTTTAAAGAGACACCAGGCCCGGTGACCTTTGGGACATGGTTTGACCCCCTATAGGAATGTGCAATCACCATGAAACGTTCAGATCACTTACAACTCAATAGATTCTACCTTCTTGTAACGTTTCAGCCTGATTGGACCTTGTTTTCACACAAATGGACCCAGAATGATGTGAAATTGTGCTTCGTGCAACATAATTCTGGGTGCCATTTACAAACCATAAGTGCTAATTGAAAACAAGGTCCAATCAGGCTGAAACGTTACAGGAAGGTAGAATCTATTGAGTCGTAAGTGATCTGAATGTTTCATGATGATAGCACTTTCCTAAGGGGGTCAAACCATGTCCCAAAGGTCACTGGATCTGGTGTCAATTTAAAGAAGTAGTCCAGTTACACATTTGTGGGCTTATAACTTGGCTTCTGAATGTCCTAGAGAGATCAGGTTTATTTTAGTATACTCCAATCAACAGCCCCTACAACCACAAAAAGGAATGGAGTCATTAGCACTTATGGTTTGTAAATGGCACCCAGAATTATGTTGCACGAAGCACAATTTCACATCATTCTGGGTCCATTTGTGTGAAAACAAGGTCCAATCAGGCTGAAACGTTACAAGAAGGTAGAATCTATTGAGTTGTAAGTGATCTGAACGTTTCATGATGATTGCACATTCCTATAGGCGGTCAAACCATGTCCCAAAGGTCACCGGGCCTGGTGTCTCTTTAAAGAAGTAGTCCAGTTACACCTTTGAGTGCCTATAACTTGGTTTCTGAATGTCCTAGAGAGATCAGGTTTGTTTTAGTGTACTCCAATCAACAGCCCCTACAACCTCAAAAAGGAATGGAGTCATTAGCACTTATGGTTTTTAAATGGCACCCAGAATTATGTTGCACGAAGCAAAATTTCACATCATTCTGGGTCCATTTGTGTGAAAACAAGGTCCAATCAGGCTGAAACGTTACAAGAAGGTAGAATCTATTGAGTTGTAAGTGATCTGAACGTTTCATGATGATCGCACATTCCTATTGGGGGTCAAACCATGTCCCAAAGGTCACCGGGCCTGGTGTCACTTTAAAGAAGTAGTCCAGTTACACCTTTGTGGGCTTATAACTTGGTTTCTGAATATCCTAGAGAGGTCAGGTTTGTTTTAATGTACTCCAACCAACAGCCCCTACAACCACAAAAAGGAATGGAGTCATTAGCACTTATGGTTTGTAAAAGGCACCCAGAATTATGTTGCACAAAGCACAATTTCACATCATTCTGGGTCCATTTGTGTGAAAACAAGGTCCAATCAGGCTGAAACGTTACAAGAAGGTAGAATCTATTGAGTTGTAAGTTATCTGAACGTTTCAAGATGATCGCACTTTCCTAAGGGGGTCAAACCATGTCCCAAAGGTCACCGGATCTGGTGTCAATTTAAAGAAGTAGTCCAGTTACACATTTGTGGGCTTATAACTTGGCTTCTGAATGTCCTAGAGAGATCAGGTTTGTTTTAGTATACTCCAATCAACAGCCCCTACAACCACAAAAAGGAATGGAGTCATTAGCACTTATGGTTTTTAAATGGCACCCAGAATTATGTTGCACGAAGCACAATTTCACATCATTCTGGGTTCATTTGTGTGAAAACAAGGTCCAATCAGGCTGAAACGTTACAAGAAGGTAGAATCTATTGAGTTGTATGTGATCTGAACGTTTCATGATGATCGCACATTCCTATAGGGGGTCAAACCATGTCCCAAAGGTCACCGGGCCTGGTGTCACTTTAAAGAAGTTGTCCAGTTACATATTTGTGGGCTTATAACTTGGCTTCTGAATGCCCTAGAGAGATCAGGTTTGTTTTAATGTACTCCAACCAACAGCCCCTACAACCACAAAAAGGAATGGAGTCATTAGCACTTATGGTTTGTAAATGGCACCCAGAATTATGTTGCACGAAGCACAATTTCACATCATTCTGGGTCCATTTGTGTGAAAACAAGGTCCAATCAGGCTGAAACGTTAGAAGAAGGTAGAATCTATTGAGTTGTAAGTGATCTGAACGTTTCATGATGATCGCACATTCCTATAGGGGGTCAAACCATGTCCCAAAGGTCACCGGGCCTGGTGTCTCTTTAAAGTAGTCCAATTACACCTTTGAGGGCTTATAACTTGGTTTCTGAATGTCCTAGAGAGGTCAGGTTTTTTTAGAGTACTCCAATTAGCAGCCCCCATTACCACTAAAAGGAATGGAGTCATTAGAACTTATGGTTTTTAAATGGCACCCAGAATTATGTTGCACGAAGCACAATTTCACATCATTCTGGGTTCATTTGTGTGAAAACAAGGTACAATCAGGCTGAAACGTTACAGGAAGGTAGAATCTATTGAGTTGTAAGTGATCTGAACGTTTCATGATGATAGCACTTTCCTAAGGGGGTCAAACCATGTCCCAAAGGTCACCGGATCTGGTGTCAATTTAAAGAAGTAGTCCAGTTACACATTTGTGGGCTTATAACTTGGCTTCTCAATGTCCTAGAGAGATCAGGTTTGTTTTAGTATACTCCAATCAACAGCCCCAACAACCACAAAAAGAAATGGAGTCATTAGCACTTATGGTTTTTAAATCGCACCCAGAATTATGTTGCACGAAGCACAATTTCACATCATACTGGGTTCATTTGTGTGAAATCAAGGTCCAATCAGGCTGAAACGTTACAGGAAGGTAGAATCTATTGAGTTGTAAGTGATCTGAACGTTTCATGATGATCGCACATTCCTATAGGGGGTCAAACCATGTCCCAAAGGTCACCGGGCCTGGTGTCACTTTAAAGAAGTAGTCCAATTACACCTTTGAGGGCTTATAACTTGGTTTCTGAATGTCCTAGAGAGATCAGGTTTGTTTTAGAGTACTCCAATTAGCAGCCCCCATTGCCACTAAAAGGAATGGAGTCATTAGCACTTATGGTTTTTAAATGGCACCCAGAATTATGTTGCACAAAGCACAATTTCACATCATTCTGGGTTCATTTGTGTGAAAACAAGGTCCAATCAGGCTGAAACGTTACAGGAAGGTAGAATCTATTGAGTTGTAAGTGATCTGAACGTTTCATGATGATAGCACTTTCCTAAGGGGGTCAAACCATGTCCCAAAGGTCACCGGATCTGGTGTCAATTTAAAGAAGTAGTCCAGTTACACATTTGTGGGCTTATAACTTGGCTTCTGAATGTCCTAGAGAGATCAGGTTTATTTTAGTATACTCCAATCAACAGCCCCTACAACCACAAAAAGGAATGGAGTCATTAGCACTTATGGTTTTTAAATGGCACCCAGAATTATGTTGCACGAAGCACAATTTCACATCATTCTGGGTTCATTTGTGTGAAATCAAGGTCCAATCAGGCTGAAACTTTACAGGAAGGTAGAATATATTGAGTTGTAAGTGATCTGAACGTTTCATGATGATAGCACTTTCCTAAGGGGGTCAAACCAAGTCCCAAAGGTCACCGGATCTGGTGTCAATTTAAAGAAGTAGTCCAGTTACACATTTGTGGGCTTATAACTTGGCTTCTGAATGTCCTAGAGAGATCAGGTTTATTTTAGTATACTCCAATCAACAGCCCCTACAACCACAAAAAGGAATGGAGTCATTAGCACTTATGGTTTTTAAATGGCACCCAGAATTATGTTGCACGAAGCACAATTTCACATCATTCTGGGTTCATTTGTGTGAAAACAAGGTCCAATCAGGCTGAAACGTTACAAGAAGGTAGAATCTATTGAGTTGTAAGTGATCTGAACGTTTCCTGATGATCGCACATTCCTATAGGGGGTAAAACCATGTCCCAAAGGTCACCGGGCCTGGTGTCACTTTAAAGAAGTAGTCCAGTTACACATTTGTGGGCTTATAACTTGGCTTCTGAATGTTCTAGAGAGATCAGGTTTGTTTTAGAGTACTCCAATTAACAGCCCCCTTTACCACTAAAAGGAATAGAGTCATTAGCACTTCTGGTTTTGAAATGGCACCCAGAATTATGTTGCACGAAGCACAATTTCACATCATTCTGGGTTCATTTGTGTGAAAACAAGGTCCAATCAGGCTGAAACGTTACAAGAAGGTAGAATCTATTGAGTTGTAAGTGATCTGAACGTTTCATGATGATCGCACATTCCTATAGGGGGTCAAACCATGTCCCAAAGGTCACCGGATCTGGTGTCAATTTAAAGAAGTAGTCCAGTTACATCTTTGTGGGCTTATAACTTGGCTTCTGAATGTCCTAGAGAGATCAGGTTTGTTTTAGTATACTCCAATCAACAGCCCCTACAACCACAAAAAGGAATGGAGTCATTAGCACTTATGGTTTTTAAATGGCACCCAGAATTATGTTGCACGAAGCACAATTTCACATCATTCTGGGTTCATTTGTGTGAAAACAAGGTCCAATCAGGCTGAAACATTACAGGAAGGTAGAACCTATTGAGTTGTAAGTGATCTCAACGTTTCATGATGATAGAACTTTCCTAAGGGGATCAAACCATGTCCCAAAGGTCACCGGATCTGGTGTCAATTTAAAGAAGTAGTCCAGTTACACATTTGTGGGCTTATAACTTGGCTTCTGAATGTCCTAGAGAGATCAAGTTTGTTTTAATGTACTCCAATCAACAGCCCCTACAACCACCAAAAGGAATGGAGTCATTAGCACTTATGGTTTGTAAATTGCACCCAGAATTATGTTGCATGAAGCACAATTTCACATCATTCTGGGTCCATTTGTGTGAAACCAAGGTCCAATCAGGCTGAAACATTACATGAAGTTAGAATCTATTGAATTGTAAGTGATCTGAACGTTTCATGATGATAGCACTTTCCTAAGGGGGACAAACCATGTCCCAAAGGTCACCGGATCTGGTGTCAATTTAAAGAAGTAGTCCAGTTACACATTTGTGGGCTTATAACTTGGCTTCTGAATGTCCTAGAGAGATCAGGTTTGTTTCAATGTACTCCAACCAACAGCCCCTACAACCACAAAAAGGAATGGAGACTTTAGCACTTATGGTTTGTAAATGGCACCCAGAATTATGTTGCATGAAGCACAATTTCACATCATTCTGGGTCCATTTGTGTGAAAACAAGGTCCAATCAGGCTGAAACGTTACAGGAAGGTAGAATCTATTGAGTTGTAAGTGATCTGAACGTTTCATGATGATCGCACATTCCTATAGGGGGTCAAACCATGTCCCAAAGGTCACCGGGCCTGGTGTCACTTTAAAGAAGTAGTCCAGTTACACCTTTGTGGGCTTATAACTTGGCTTCTGAATATCCTAGAGAGGTCAGGTTTGTTTTAGAGTACTCCAATTAGCAGCCCCCTTTACCACTAAAAGGAATGGAGTTATTAGCACTTATGGTTTTTAAATGGCACCCAGAATTATGTTGCACGAAGCACAATTTCACATCATTCTGGGTTCATTTGTGTGAAAACAAGGTCCAATCAGGCTGAAACGTTACAAGAAGGTAGAATCTATTGAGTTGTAAGTGATCTGAACGTTTCATGATGATCGCACATTCCTATAGGGGGTAAAACCATGTCCCAAAGGTCACCGGGCCTGGTGTCACTTTAAAGAAGTAGTCCAGTTACACATTTGTGGGCTTATAACTTGGCTTCTGAATGTCCTAGAGAGATCAGGTTTGTTTTAGAGTACTCCAATTAACAGCCCCCTTTACCACTAAAAGGAATGGAGTCATTAGCACTTCTGGTTTTGAAATGGCACCCAGAATTATGTTGCACGAAGCACAATTTCACATCATTCTGGGTTCATTTGTGTGAAAACAAGGTCCAATCAGGCTGAAACGTTACAAGAAGGTAGAATCTATTGAGTTGTAAGTGATCTGAACGTTTCATGATGATCGCACATTCCTATAGGGGGTCAAACCATGTCCCAAAGGTCACCGGATCTGGTGTCAATTTAAAGAAGTAGTCCAGTTACATCTTTGTGGGCTTATAACTTGGCTTCTGAATGTCCTAGAGAGATCAGGTTTGTTTTAGTATACTCCAATCAACAGCCCCTACAACCACAAAAAGGAATGGAGTCATTAGCACTTATGGTTTTTAAATGGCACCCAGAATTATGTTGCACGAAGCACAATTTCACATCATTCTGGGTTCATTTGTGTGAAAACAAGGTCCAATCAGGCTGAAACATTACAGGAAGGTAGAACCTATTGAGTTGTAAGTGATCTCAACGTTTCATGATGATAGAACTTTCCTAAGGGGATCAAACCATGTCCCGAAGGTCACCGGATCTGGTGTCAATTTAAAGAAGTAGTCCAGTTACACATTTGTGGGCTTATAACTTGGCTTCTGAATGTCCTAGAGAGATCAAGTTTGTTTTAATGTACTCCAATCAACAGCCCCTACAACCACCAAAAGGAATGGAGTCATTAGCACTTATGGTTTGTAAATTGCACCCAGAATTATGTTGCATGAAGCACAATTTCACATCATTCTGGGTCCATTTGTGTGAAACCAAGGTCCAAGCAGGCTGAAACGTTACATGAAGTTAGAATCTATTGAATTGTAAGTGATCTGAACGTTTCATGATGATAGCACTTTCCTAAGGGGGACAAACCATGTCCCAAAGGTCACCGGATCTGGTGTCAATTCAAAGAAGTAGTCCAGTTACACATTTGTGGGCTTATAACTTGGCTTCTGAATATCCTAGAGAGGTCAGGTTTGTTTTAGAGTACTCCAATTAACAGCCCCCATTACCACTAAAAGGAATGGAGTCATTAGCACTTATGGTTTTTAAATGGCACCCAGAATTATGTTGCACGAAGCACAATTTCACATCATTCTGGGTTCATTTGTGTGAAAACAAGGCCCAATCAGGCTGAAACATTACAGGAAGGTAGAATCTATTGAGTTGTAAGTGATCTCAACGTTTCATGATGATAGAACTTTCCTAAAGGGATCAAACCATGTCCCAAAGGTCACCGGATCTGGTGTCAATTTAAAGAAGTAGTCCAGTTACACATTTGTGGGCTTATAACTTGGCTTCTGAATGTCCTAGAGAGATCAGTTTTTTTAATGTACTCCAATCAACAGCCCCTACAACCACAAAAAGGAATGGAGTCATTAGCACTTATGGTTTGTAAATGGCACCCAGAATTATGTTGCACGAAGCACAATTTCACATCATTCTGGGTCCATTTGTGTGAAAACAAGGTCCAATCAAGCTGAAACGTTACAAGAAGGTAGATTCTATTGAGTTGTAAGTCATCTGAACGTTTCATGATGATCGCACATTCCTATTGGGGGTCAAACCATGTCCCAAAGGTCACCGGGCCTGGTGTCACTTTAAAGAAGTAGTCCAGTTACACCTTTGTGGGCTTATAACTTGGCTTCTGAATATCCTAGAGAGGTCAGGTTTGTTTTAGAGTACTCCAATTAACAGCCCCCATTACCACTAAAAGGAATGGAGTCATTAGCACTTATGGTTTGTAAATGGCACCCAGAATTATGTTGCACGAAGCACAATTTCACATCATTCTGGGTTCATTTGTGTGAAAACAAGGTCCAATCAGGCAGAAATGTTACAGGAAGGTAGAATCTATTGAGTTGTAAGTGATCTGAACGTTTCATGATGATAGCACTTTCCTAAGGGGGTCAAACCATGTCCCAAAGGTCACCGGACCTGGTGTCAATTTAAAGAAGTAGTCCAGTTACACATTTGTGGGCTTATAACTTGGCTTCTGAATGTCCTAGAGAGATCAGGTTTGTTTTAATGTACTCCAATCAACAGCCCCTACAACCACAAAAATGAATGGAGTCATTAGCACTTATGGTTTGTAAATGGCACCCAGAATTATGTTGCACGAAGCACAATTTCACGTCATTCTGGGTTCATTTGTTTGAAAACAAGGTCCACTCAGGCTGAAACGTTACAAGAAGGTAGAATCTATTGAGTTGTAAGTGATCTGAACGTTTCAAGATGATCGCACTTTCCTAAGGGGGTCAAACCATGTCCCAAAGGTCACCGGATCTGGTGTCAATTTAAATAAGTAGTCCTGTTACACATTTGTGGGCTTATAACTTGGCTTCTGAATGTCCTAGAGAGATCAGGTTTGTTTTAGTATACTCCAATCAACAGCCCCTACAACCACAAAAAGGAATGGAGTCATTAGCACTTATGGTTTTTAAATGGCACCCAGAATTATGTTGCACGAAGCACAATTTCACATCATTCTGGGTTCATTTGTGTGAAAACAAGGTCCAATCAGGCTGAAACGTTACAAGAAGGTAGAATATATTGAGTTGTAATTGATCTGAACGTTTCATGATGATCGCACATTCCTATAGGGGGTCAAACCATGTCCCAAAGGTCACCGGGCCTGGTGTCACTTTAAAGAAGTTGTCCAACTACACCTTTGAGGGCTTATAACTTGGTTTCTGAATGTCCTAGAGAGATCAGGTTTGTTTTAGTGTACTCCAATCAACAGCCCCTACAACCCCAAAAAGGAATGGAGTCATTAGCACTTATGGTTTGTAAATGGCACCCAGAATTATGTTGCACGAAGCACAATTTCACATCATTCTGGGTTCATTTGTGTGAAATCAAGGTCCAATCAGGCAGAAACTTTACAGGAAGGTAGAATCTATTGAGTTGTAAGTGATCTGAACGTTTCATGATGATCGCACATTCCTATTGGGGGTCAAACCATGTCCCAAAGGTCACTGGGCCTGGTGTCACTTTAAAGAAGTAGTCCAGTTACACCTTTGTGGGCTTATAACTTGGCTTCTGAATATCCTAGAGAGGTCAGGTTTGTTTTAGAGTACTCAAATTAGCAGCCCCCATAACCACTAAAAGGAATGGAGTCATTAGCACTTATGGTTTTTATATGGCAGCCAGAATTATGTTGCACAAAGCACAATTTCACATCATTCTGGGTTCATTTGTGTGAAAACAAGGTCCAATCAGGCTGAAACGTTACAGGAAGGTAGAATCTATTGAGTTGTAAGTGATCTGAACGTTTCATGATGATAGCACTTTCCTAAGGGGGTCGAACCATGTCCCAAAGGTCACCGGATCTGGTGTCAATTTAAAGAAGTAGTCCAGTTACACATTTGTGGGCTTATAACTTGGCTTCTGAATGTCCTAGAGAGATCAGGTTTGTTTTAGTATACTCCAATCAACAGCCCCTACAACCACAAAAAGGAATGGAGTCATTAGCACTTATGGTTTTTAAATAGCACCCAGAATTGTGTTGCACGAAGCACAATTTCACATCATTCTGGGTCCGTTTGTGTGAAAACAAGGTCCAATCAGGCTGAAACGTTACAGGAAGGTAGAATCTATTGAGTTGTAAATGATCTGAACGTTTCATGATGATAGCACTTTCCTAAGGGGGTCAAACCATGTCCCAAAGGTCACCGGATCTGGTGTCAATTTAAAGAAGTAGTCCAGTTACACATTTGTGGGCTTAGAACTTGGCTTCTGAATGTCCTAGAGAGATCAGGTTTGTTTTAGTATACTCCAATCAACAGCCCCTACAACCCCAAAAAGGAATGGAATCATTAGCACTTATGGTTTGTAAATGGCACCCAGAATTATGTTGCACGAAGCACAATTTCACATCATTCTGGGTTCATTTGTGTGAAATCAAGGTCCAATCAGGCAGAAACTTTACAGGAAGGTAGAATCTATTGAGGTGTAAGTGATCTGAACGTTTCATGATGATCGCACATTCCTATTGGGGGTCAAACCATGTCCCAAAGGTCACTGGACCTGGTGTCACTTTAAAGAAGTAGTCCAGTTACACCTTTGTGGGCTTATAACTTGGCTTCTGAATATCCTAGAGAGGTCAGGTTTGTTTTAGAGTACTCCAATTAGCAGCCCCCATTACCACTAAAAGGAATGGAGTCATTAGCACTTATGGTTTTTAAATGGCACCCAGAATTATGTTGCACGAAGCACAATTTCACATCATTCTGGGTTCATTTGTGTGAAAACAAGGTCCAATCAGGCAGAAATGTTACAGGAAGGTAGAATCTATTGAGTTGTAAGTGATCTGAACGTTTCATGATGATAGCACTTTCCTAAGGGGGTCAAACCATGTCCCAAAGGTCACCGGACCTGGTGTCAATTTAAAGAAGTAGTCCAGTTACACATTTGTGGGCTTATAACTTGGCTTCTGAATGTCCTAGAGAGATCAGGTTTGTTTTAATGTACTCCAATCAACAGCCCCTACAACCACAAAAATGAATGGAGTCATTAGCACTTATGGTTTGTAAATGGCACCCAGAATTATGTTGCACGAAGCACAATTTCACGTCATTCTGGGTTCATTTGTTTGAAAACAAGGTCCACTCAGGCTGAAACGTTACAAGAAGGTAGAATCTATTGAGTTGTAAGTGATCTGAACGTTTCAAGATGATCGCACTTTCCTAAGGGGGTCAAACCATGTCCCAAAGGTCACCGGATCTGGTGTCAATTTAAATAAGTAGTCCTGTTACACATTTGTGGGCTTATAACTTGGCTTCTGAATGTCCTAGAGAGATCAGGTTTGTTTTAGTATACTCCAATCAACAGCCCCTACAACCACAAAAAGGAATGGAGTCATTAGCACTTATGGTTTTTAAATGGCACCCAGAATTATGTTGCACGAAGCACAATTTCACATCATTCTGGGTTCATTTGTGTGAAAACAAGGTCCAATCAGGCTGAAACGTTACAAGAAGGTAGAATATATTGAGTTGTAATTGATCTGAACGTTTCATGATGATCGCACATTCCTATAGGGGGTCAAACCATGTCCCAAAGGTCACCGGGCCTGGTGTCACTTTAAAGAAGTTGTCCAACTACACCTTTGAGGGCTTATAACTTGGTTTCTGAATGTCCTAGAGAGATCAGGTTTGTTTTAATGTACTCCAACCAACAGCCCCTACAACCACAAAAAGGAATGGAGTCATTAGCACTTATGGTTTTTAAATGGCACCCAGAATTATGTTGCACGAAGCACAATTTCACATCATTCTGGGTCCATTTGTGTGAAAACAAGGTCCAATCAGGCTGAAACGTTACAAGAAGGTAGAATCTATTGAGTTGTAAGTGATCTGAACGTTTCATGATGATCGCACATTCCTATAGGGGGTCAAACCATGTCCCAAAGGTCACCGGGCCTGGTGTCACTTTAAAGAAGTAGTCCAATTACACCTTTGAGGGCTTATAACTTGGTTTCTGAATGTCCTAGAGAGATCAGGTTTGTTTTAGTGTACTCCAATCAACAGCCCCTACAACCCCAAAAAGGAATGGAGTCATTAGCACTTATGGTTTGTAAATGGCACCCAGAATTATGTTGCACGAAGCACAATTTCACATCATTCTGGGTTCATTTGTGTGAAATCAAGGTCCAATCAGGCAGAAACTTTACAGGAAGGTAGAATCTATTGAGTTGTAAGTGATCTGAACGTTTCATGATGATCGCACATTCCTATTGGGGGTCAAACCATGTCCCAAAGGTCACTGGGCCTGGTGTCACTTTAAAGAAGTAGTCCAGTTACACCTTTGTGGGCTTATAACTTGGCTTCTGAATATCCTAGAGAGGTCAGGTTTGTTTTAGAGTACTCAAATTAGCAGCCCCCATAACCACTAAAAGGAATGGAGTCATTAGCACTTATGGTTTTTATATGGCAGCCAGAATTATGTTGCACAAAGCACAATTTCACATCATTCTGGGTTCATTTGTGTGAAAACAAGGTCCAATCAGGCTGAAACGTTACAGGAAGGTAGAATCTATTGAGTTGTAAGTGATCTGAACGTTTCATGATGATAGCACTTTCCTAAGGGGGTCGAACCATGTCCCAAAGGTCACCGGATCTGGTGTCAATTTAAAGAAGTAGTCCAGTTACACATTTGTGGGCTTATAACTTGGCTTCTGAATGTCCTAGAGAGATCAGGTTTGTTTTAGTATACTCCAATCAACAGCCCCTACAACCACAAAAAGGAATGGAGTCATTAGCACTTATGGTTTTTAAATAGCACCCAGAATTGTGTTGCACGAAGCACAATTTCACATCATTCTGGGTCCGTTTGTGTGAAAACAAGGTCCAATCAGGCTGAAACGTTACAGGAAGGTAGAATCTATTGAGTTGTAAATGATCTGAACGTTTCATGATGATAGCACTTTCCTAAGGGGGTCAAACCATGTCCCAAAGGTCACCGGATCTGGTGTCAATTTAAAGAAGTAGTCCAGTTACACATTTGTGGGCTTAGAACTTGGCTTCTGAATGTCCTAGAGAGATCAGGTTTGTTTTAGTATACTCCAATCAACAGCCCCTACAACCCCAAAAAGGAATGGAATCATTAGCACTTATGGTTTGTAAATGGCACCCAGAATTATGTTGCACGAAGCACAATTTCACATCATTCTGGGTTCATTTGTGTGAAATCAAGGTCCAATCAGGCAGAAACTTTACAGGAAGGTAGAATCTATTGAGGTGTAAGTGATCTGAACGTTTCATGATGATCGCACATTCCTATTGGGGGTCAAACCATGTCCCAAAGGTCACTGGACCTGGTGTCACTTTAAAGAAGTAGTCCAGTTACACCTTTGTGGGCTTATAACTTGGCTTCTGAATATCCTAGAGAGGTCAGGTTTGTTTTAGAGTACTCCAATTAGCAGCCCCCATTACCACTAAAAGGAATGGAGTCATTAGCACTTATGGTTTTTATTGGCAGCCAGAATTATGTTGCACAAAGCACAATTTCACATCATTCTGGGTTCATTTGTGTGAAAACAAGGTCCAATCAGGCTGAAACGTTACAGGAAGGTAGAATCTATTGAGTTGTAAGTGATCTGAACGTTTCATGATGGTAGCACTTTCCTAAGGGGGTCGAACCATGTCCCAAAGGTCACCGGATCTGGTGTCAATTTAAAGAAGTAGTCCAGTTACACATTTGTGGGCTTATAACTTGGCTTCTGAATGTCCTAGAGAGATCAGGTTTGTTTTAGTATACTCCAATCAACAGCCCCTACAACCACAAAAAGGAATGGAGTCATTAGCACTTATGGTTTTTAAATAGCACCCAGAATTATGTTGCACGAAGCACAATTTCACATCATTCTGGGTCCGTTTGTGTGAAAACAAGGTCCAATCAGGCTGAAACGTTACAGGAAGGTAGAATCTATTGAGTTGTAAATGATATGAACGTTTCATGATGATAGCACTTTCCTAAGGGGGTCAAACCATGTCCCAAAGGTCACCGGATCTGGTGTCAATTTAAAGAAGTAGTCCAGTTACACATTTGTGGGCTTAGAACTTGGCTTCTGAATGTCCTAGAGAGATCAGGTTTGTTTTAGTATACTCCAATCAACAGCCCCTACAACCACAAAAAGGAATGGAGTCATTAGCACTTATGGTTTTTAAATAGCACCCAGAATTATGTTGCACGAAGCACAATTTCACATCATTCTGGGTCCGTTTGTGTGAAAACAAGGTCCAATCAGGCTGAAACGTTACAGGAAGGTAGAATCTATTGAGTTGTAAATGATCTGAACGTTTCATGATGATAGCACTTTCCTAAGGGGGTCAAACCATGTCCCAAAGGTCACCGGATCTGGTGTCAATTTAAAGAAGTAGTCCAGTTACACATTTGTGGGCTTATAACTTGGCTTCTGAATGTCCTAGAGAGATCAGGTTTGTTTTAATGTACTCCAACCAACAGCCCCTGTCGCGTGCCCGTCCCATTTGTCGGTTCCGTTAAAACCCAGTTCCGTTAGAACTTATGAGACGGTGCATCTATCAGGGTTCGGGGGGATGTCGGCGAGTTTAATCGTACTAGACCCGGGTTTGGACTATCTAATTAGAATCTTGTCTTTTATTTTAAAGGTGTAATGACTTGTACGAATAGCCAGCCTCAGAGTACTCCACTTCTTTTAAACTCGTTACCTTTTGGTTAAGATACTAGAGAGAAGTCTGGAGGCAAGCCAAGCCTCTCAGCAATTGTTTGGATTACTCGGAATTAATTGCGCCTCTAACAGCTTATTTGGGAGGTTGGTAACTATAAAATGATTTATGCTAGTTGATCAGGCTATCATAATTTTATCAATTTATTTATTAATCCAACCTTCCAGCTGATTAGAGACTTTTTCAACCTGCAATCAGAGCCAAAATAACCTCTAATATCCTGTTTTTATCGCCCTTAAGACAACTCGTTACTCGCAAGGAGGGGGAAGTTAAAACTTCCCTTATCTTAAGGTTTCTTTATATTATTATATTACAAACTGTAAAGTAAGTCCTGATAATTCAGAGACCTGTGTTCGACATGCTTACCTCTGTGCAATTATGGCCAGGGCTCCAAACTTGAAGCTTTAGAGAAAACCTGAAAGAATCAGGATTATGTTTCTTTTTCAAAAAAGGTTTATTACAAAATCAAAATACAAAAATGGGTAAAGTAAAAAACAACTGCTATCCCCCAAGGAGGAATTAGTTCAAAATGATTAAATAAGAGTTAGTTTACACTAGCTCCTGTCTTCTCAGAATCTCCCCAAAACTCTCCCAAGTCTCTTCTTCCAAGAGTCCTCCCCCTCTAAGCTCTGCTTCTCTCCAAAAAACTGCCTGTCATCCCCCATCCAGGGGGACAGGGGATGACCCCTCCAAGCCTGCTCTGTCTCTTCTTGTCGCCTGCCCCAGCTGCTGTTGAATCTTTCCTCTGCTGTTCAGAGCTGTTCTTATATACCCTTCCTGGGCCAGCTTAAGGTCATGGGGTCATTTACCAGATACACACTTTGTAGCTCAACACAAAACATTTGGTGTCATTTTCACTACATGCAGCATTCTTCTTAACACAGGTCATTACATCATCTTTTGCAGCATTCTTCAGTTTCTCTCCAATGTTCCCGAGAGGGCTTCTGGATCTGATGGGCTTGTCTTCACTCTGTTCTCCTCCAATCCCATCTTTCCAAGCCAGGGGTGGGGCAAAGAGGTTGGGTCAGTCAACCTGACCTTTTGCCCAGTTCTGTCCTCTCGTCCCTGTGACCCTTGTGTGACCCTTGTTTCTGACCACAGTTTTTTTGACCTGCAGCCCAGCTCCTGTCGGCTGGCTGATTTTGCTCGCACAAGCCAGTCCAGTGTGGCTCACCTTTTGACCCCGTACTTGCCACTGTCTTTGGCATGTGGGACTCGCAACATCCCCCATGCGAGAAAAATCTAGCCAGGGGACTGCAGCAGCCTTCTTTGGGGTGGGGCTGCCTCCTCCTCTGGATCATCTTCATCTCCAGTCTCAGACCCAGAGTCTGACAGCTCAGAGTTCAGATACACACCATCATCATCATCATCACTCACTTCAGTCTCTGAAGAACCAGATGTTTGTTCATGAGGGTTCAGAACTGGGTTCCTGCTTCTCCACCAGTTTCAGCTGCCATCTGGTCAGCTGAGCTGCTGGTTGGACCATCTCAATCTCCTCCTTCAAGCAGAGACTCTCTCCCTCCAGACTGAAGACATTTTTTACTGCAGAGCTTCAAATATTCTCCTCACACACCTGAACATCAACAAGCTAACTCTGCTTGCAGCTGCTGGTGGGAAGCTTACGCTAAAAATTATAAAGTGTGGCAAGGTGGATAAATAAGGACCGGGCGGGAATCGATCCCGAGACCTCCGGGGTGGGAGTCATACGCTCTAACCACTCAGCCAAAGGGACATCCCTTTAGCCATCTGGCCAGGGTGCATGATCAATCAAGACATTGTGACAGAACGCTCACACTGTCACACCTTCCCCCCTCTTTCCACAAGCGCGTCCTCGTACTCCCGCGCAGGGTGCCACAAACTTCACATCCACGGACCTACTTGACAGTACTACATGGATCCTGCCAACAACACCATATATGGCAAGGTTAAAAATGCTTACGCCTTATTAGTGTAGCTGTCTGTCAGGTCAGAATCATATGGAGCTGTTAGTTCAGGACTCTCCCTTCTCAAAAGAACTAGTAGGGGGAGGGGTGATGTCACCACATCCTGCTTGTCTGTTGTTGCTCAGCTGACTGAGTGCTTTTTCTCTGTTCAGCTGTGGCTTCTCATATCTGCAGGCTGCCGAGAGCGGAAGCTAGGTGCTTGTTTCAAGCAGATCCTCTAAAAACAAAGTTTAATTGGAGCAGAGTTCCAATGCTCCCAGTTATAAGTCCGTCCTTTACAGGCGGCACGGTTTCTCCCCTCACGGAGCCCTTAAGCACAGAGGTTCACACATTATACATGTTCCCGGCTTCTAGCCTCCCCATTGCGCGTAACGATACACATTTGCAGATTCTATGAAGCCCGGAAACATAGCCACTTTAAAATCTTTAATACAATCCCCCTTCGTTAACAGGATGAGGCCCAGAGCACCTGAGATCTTACAAGTCATTTCTTCACTAGATTTTGATCCAGCCATGACGTTTAATCGCATCTCACTTGTGCCTCAGCACCTGGACAGCGCCCCGCCGCAGCTCCATACTAGCTTTTCCAGCCTCATTCTGAAAGCTCCGGTTACAGGATACTGAAAGATCTATCTGCCATGGCTGGTTAAAAGTTTCTCTTTTTTCATTTATTTTATTTTTATTCGTTTTCACGTCTTATTCTTTATTCTTACTCTTTATTCCTTTTTATTTTTTGCCTAGCTTTTATCCTTGGCTATTCTTACGTCGGAAAGCCGTGATTTCTTTATACCTCTCTGAGTTAATCTTCCGTTCTCCCAAATTTCTTTCCTTTTCGAGAAATTGGTGCGGTTTTCACTCCAAGGTTATAAGCTTATCCGGTCCTTGGTGCGTAAGCTTTTATCAGCCTAAAAGACATAGTTCTACGTCGAATAGTCCGGTATCTAATATTTGAACCTTCGCTCTGTAGCCCCACATTGGTGCGCCATGTCGCGTGCCCGTCCCATTTGTCGGTTCCGTTAAAACCCAGTTCCGTTAGAACTTATGAGACGGTGCATCTATCAGGGTTCGGGGGGATGTCGGCGAGTTTAATCGTACTAGACCCGGGTTTGGACTATCTAATTAGAATCTTGTCTTTTATTTTAAAGGTGAAATGACTTGTACGAATAGCCTTCCTCAGAGTACTCCACTTCTTTTAAACTCGTTACCTATTGGTTAAGATACTAGAGAGAAGTCTGGAGGCAAGCCAAGCCTCTCAGCAATTGTTTGGATTACCCGGAATTAATTGCGCATCTAACAGCTTATGTGGGAGGTTGGTAACTATAAAATGATTTATGCTAGTTGATCAGGCTATCATAATTTTATCAATTTATTTATTAATCCAACCTTCCAGCTGATTAGAGACTTTTTCAACCTGCAATCAGAGCCAAAATAACCTCTAATATCGCCCTTAAGACAACTCGTTACTCGCAAGGAGGGGGAAGTTAAAACTTCCCTTATCTTAAGGTTTCTTTATATTATTATATTACAAACTGTAAAGTAAGTCCTGATAATTCAGAGACCTGTGTTCGACATGCTTAACTCTGTGCAATTATGGCCAGGGCTCCAAACGTGAAGCTTTAGAGAAAACCTGAAAGAATCAGGATTATGTTTCTTTTTCGAAAAAGGTTTATTACAAAATCAAAATACAAAAATGGGTAAAGTAAAAAACAACTGCTATCCCCCAAGGAGGAATCAGTTCAAAATGATTAAATAAGAGTTAGTTTACACTAGCTCCTGTCTTCTCAGAATCTCCCCAAAACTCTCCCAAGTCTCTTCTTCCAAGAGTCCTCCCCCTCTAAGCTCTGCTTCTCTCCAAAAAACTGCCTGTCATCCCCCATCCAGGGGGACAGGGGATGACCCCTCCAAGCCTGCTCTGTCTCTTCTTGTCGCCTGCCCCAGCTGCTGTCGAATCTTTCCTCTGCTGTTCAGAGCTGTTCTTATATACCCTTCCTGGGCCAGCTTAAGGTCATGGGGTCATTTACCAGATACACACTTTGTAGCTCAACACAAAACATTTGGTGTCATTTTCACTACATGCAGCATTCTTCTTAACACAGGTCATTACATCATCTTTTGCAGCATTCTTCAGTTTCTCTCCAATGTTCCCAAGAGGGCTTCTGGATCTGATGGGCTTGTCTTCACTCTGTTCTCCTCCAATCCCATCTATCCAAGCCAGGGGTGGGGCAAAGAGGTTGGGTCAGTCAACCTGACCTTTTGCCCAGTTCTGTCCTCTTGTCCCTGTGACCCTTGTGTGACCCTTGCTTCTGACCACAGTTTTTTTGACCTGCAGCCCAGCTCCTGTTGGCTGGCTGATTTTGCTCGCACAAGCCAGTCCAGTGTGGCTCACCTTTTGACCCCGTACTTGCCACTGTCTTTGGCATGTGGGACTCGCAACACCCCTACAACCACAAAAAGGAATGGAGTCATTAGCACTTATGGTTTGTAAATGGCACCCAGAATTATGTTGCACGAAGCACAATTTCACATCATTCTGGGTTCATTTGTGTGAAAACAAGGTCCAATCAGGCTGAAACGTTACAAGAAGGTAGAATCTATTGAGTTGTATGTGATCTGAACGTTTCATGAAGATCGCACATTCCTATAGGGGGTCAAACCATGTCCCAAAGGTCACCGGGCCTGGTGTCACTTTAAAGAAGTTGTCCAGTTACATATTTGTGGGCTTATAACTTGGCTTCTGAATGCCCTAGAGAGATCAGGTTTGTTTTAATGTACTCCAATTAGCAGCCCCCATTACCACAAAAAGGAATGGAGTCATTAGCACTTATGGTTTGTAAATGGCACCCAGAATTATGTTGCACGAAGCACAATTTCACATCATTCTGGGTCCATTTGTGTGAAAACAAGGTCCAATCAGGCTGAAACGTTACAAGAAGGTAGAATCTATTGAGTTGTAAGTGATCTGAACGTTTCATGATGATCGCACATTCCTATAGGGGGTCAAACCATGTCCCAAAGGTCACCGGGCCTGGTGTCTCTTTAAAGTAGTCCAATTACACCTTTGAGGGCTTATAACTTGGTTTCTGAATGTCCTAGAGAGGTCAGGTTTGTTTTAGAGTACTCCAATTAGCAGCCCCCATTACCACTAAAAGGAATGGAGTCATTAGAACTTATGGTTTTTAAATGGCACCCACAATTATGTTGCACGAAGCACAATTTCACATCATTCTGGGTTCATTTGTGTGAAAACAAGGTACAATCAGGCTGAAACGTTACAGGAAGGTAGAATCTATTGAGTTGTAAGTGATCTGAACGTTTCATGATGATAGCACTTTCCTAAGGGGGTCAAACCATGTCCCAAAGGTCACCGGATCTGGTTTCAATTTAAAGAAGTAGTCCAGTTACACATTTGTGGGCTTATAACTTGGCTTCTCAATGTCCTAGAGAGATCTGGTTTGTTTTAGTATACTCCAATCAACAGCCCCAACAACCACAAAAAGAAATGGAGTCATTAGCACTTATGGTTTTTAAATCGCACCCAGAATTATGTTGCACGAAGCACAATTTCACATCATACTGGGTTCATTTGTGTGAAATCAAGGTCCAATCAGGCTGAAACGTTACAGGAAGGTAGAATCTATTGAGTTGTAAGTGATCTGAACGTTTCATGATGATCGCACATTCCTATAGGGGGTCAAACTATGTCCCAAAGGTCACCGGGCCTGGTGTCACTTTAAAGAAGTAGTCCAATTACACCTTTGAGGGCTTATAACTTGGTTTCTGAATGTCCTAGAGAGATCAGGTTTGTTTTAGAGTACTCCAATTAGCAGCCCCCATTGCCATTAAAAGGAATGGAGTCATTAGCACTTATGGTTTTTAAATGGCACCCAGATCTATGTTGCACAAAGCACAATTTCACATCATTCTGGGTTCATTTGTGTGAAAACAAGGTCCAATCAGGCTGAAACGTTACAGGAAGGTAGAATCTATTTGTTGTAAGTGATCTGAACGTTTCATGATGATAGCACTTTCCTAAGGGGGTCAAACCATGTCCCAAAGGTCACCGGATCTGGTGTCAATTTAAAGAAGTAGTCCAGTTACACATTTGTGGGCTTATAACTTGGCTTCTGAATGTCCTAGAGAGATCAGGTTTATTTTAGTATACTCCAATCAACAGCCCCTACAACCACAAAAAGGAATGGAGTCATTAGCACTTATGGTTTTTAAATGGCACCCAGAATTATGTTGCACGAAGCACAATTTCACATCATTCTGGGTTCATTTGTGTGAAAACAAGGTACAATCAGGCTGAAACTTTACAGGAAGGTAGAATATATTGAGTTGTAAGTGATCTGAACGTTTCATGATGATCGCACATTCCTATTGGGGGTCAAACCATGTCCCAAAGTTCACCGGGCCTGGTGTCACTTTAAAGAAGTAGTCCAGTTACACATTTGTGGGCTTATAACTTGGCTTCTGAATGTCCTAGAGAGATCAGGTTTGTTTTAGTGTACTCCAACCAACAGCCTTTACAACCACAAAAAGGAATGGAGTCATTAGCACTTATGGTTTGTAAATGGCACCCAGAATTATGTTGCACGAAGCACAATTTCACATCATTCTGGGTCCATTTGTGTGAAACCAAGGTCCAATCAGGCTGAAACGTTACATGAAGTTAGAATCTATTTAATTGTAAGTGATCTGAACGTTTCATGATGATAGCACTTTCCTAAGGGGGACAAACCATGTCCCAAAGGTCACCGGATCTGGTGTCAATTTAAAGAAGTAGTCCAGTTACACATTTGTGGGCTTATAACTTGGCTTCTGAATGTCCTAGAGAGATCAGGTTTGTTTTAGAGTACTCCAATTAACAGCCCCCTTTACCACTAAAAGGAATGGAGTCATTAGCACTTCTGGTTTTGAAATGGCACCCAGAATTATGTTGCACGAAGCACAATTTCACATCATTCTGGGTTCATTTGTGTGAAAACAAGGTCCAATCAGGCTGAAACGTTACAAGAAGGTAGAATCTATTGAGTCGTAAGTGATCTGAACGTTTCATGATGATCGCACATTCCTATAGGGGGTCAAACCATGTCCCAAAGGTCACCGGATCTGGTGTCAATTTAAAGAAGTAGTCCAGTTACATCTTTGTGGGCTTATAACTTGGCTTCTGAATGTCCTAGAGAGATCAGGTTTGTTTTAGTATACTCCAATCAACAGCCCCTACAACCACAAAAAGGAATAGAGTCATTAGCACTTATGGTTTTTAAATGGCACCCAGAATTATGTTGCATGAAGCACAATTTCACATCATTCTGGGTTCATTTGTGTGAAAACAAGGTCCAATCAGGCTGAAACATTACAGGAAGGTAGAATCTATTGAGTTGTAAGTGATCTCAACGTTTCATGATGATAGAACTTTCCTAAGGGGATCAAACCATGTCCCAAAGGTCACCGGATCTGGTGTCAATTTAAAGAAGTAGTCCAGTTACACATTTGTGGGCTTATAACTTGGCTTCTGAATGTCCTAGAGAGATCAAGTTTGTTTTAATGTACTCCAATCAACAGCCCCTACAACCACCAAAAGGAATGGAGTCATTAGCACTTATGGTTTGTAAATTGCACCCAGAATTATGTTGCATGAAGCACAATTTCACATCATTCTGGGTTCATTTGTGTGAAACCAAGGTCCAATCAGGCTGAAACATTACATGAAGTTAGAATCTATTGAATTGTAAGTGATCTGAACGTTTCATGATGATAGCACTTTCCTAAGGGGGACAAACCATGTCCCAAAGGTCACCGGATCTGGTGTCAATTTAAAGAAGTAGTCCAGTTACACATTTGTGGGCTTATAACTTGGCTTCTGAATGTCCTAGAGAGATCAGTTTTTTTTAATGTACTCCAATCAACAGCCATTACAACCACAAAAAGGAATGGAGTCATTAGCACTTATGGTTTGTAAATGGCACCCAGAATTATGTTGCACGAAGCACAATTTCACATCATTCTGGGTCCATTTGTGTGAAAACAAGGTCCAATCAGGCTGAAACGTTACAAGAAGGTAGATTCTATTGAGTTGTAAGTCATCTGAACGTTTCATGATGATCGCACATTCCTATTGGGGGTCAAACCATGTCCCAAAGGTCACAGGGCCTGGTGTCACTTTAAAGAAGTAGTCCAGTTACACCTTTGTGGGCTTATAACTTGGCTTCTGAATATCCTAGAGAGGCCAGGTTTGTTTTAGAGTACTCCAATTAACAGCCCCCATTACCACTAAAAGGAATGGAGTCATTAGCACTTATGGTTTGTAAATGGCACCCAGAATTATGTTGCACGAAGCACAATTTCACATCATTCTGGGTTCATTTGTGTGAAAACAAGGTCCAATCAGGCAGAAATTTTACAGGAAGGTAGAATCTATTGAGTTGTAAGTGATCTGAACGTTTCATGATGATAGCACTTTCCTAAGGGGGTCAAACCATGTCCCAAAGGTCACCGGACCTGGTGTCAATTTAAAGAAGTAGTCCAGTTACACATTTGTGGGCTTATAACTTGGCTTCTGAATGTCCTAGAGAGATCAGGTTTGTTTTAATGTACTCCAATCAACAGCCCCTACAACCACAAAAATGAATGGAGTCATTAGCACTTATGGTTTGTAAATGGCACCCAGAATTATGTTGCACGAAGCACAATTTCACATCATTCTGGGTCCATTTGTGTGAAAACAAGGTCCAATCAGGCTGAAACGTTACAAGAAGGTAGAATCTATTTAGTTGTAAGTGATCTGAACGTTTCAAGATGATCGCACTTTCCTAAGGGGGTCAAACCATGTCGCAAAGGTCACCGGATCTGGTGTCAATTTAAATAAGTAGTCCTGTTACACATTTGTGGGCTTATAACTTGGCTTCTGAATGTCCTAGAGAGATCAGGTTTGTTTTAGTATACTCCAATCAACAGCCCCTACAACCACAAAAAGGAATGGAGTCATTAGCACTCATGGTTTTTAAATGGCACCCAGAATTATGTTGCACGAAGCACAATTTCACATCATTCTGGGTTCATTTGTGTGAAAACAAGGTCCAATCAGGCTGAAATGTTACAAGAAGGTAGAATATATTGAGTTGTAAGTGATCTGAACGTTTCATGATGATCGCACATTCCTATACTGGGTCAAACCATGTCCCAAAGGTCACCGGGCCTGGTGTCACTTTAAAGAAGTAGTCCAATTACACCAATGAGGGCTTATAACTTGGCTTCTGAATGTCCTAGAGAGATCAGGTTTGTTTTAATGTACTCCAACCAACAGCCCCTACAACCACAAAAAGAAATGGAGTCATTAGCACTTATGGTTTGTAAATGGCACCCAGAATTATGTTGCACGAAGCAATATTTCACATCATTCTGGGTCCATTTGAGTGAAAACAAGGTCCAATCAGGCTGAAACGTTACAAGAAGGTAGAATCCATTGAATTGTAAGTGATCTGAACGTTTCATGATGATCGCACATTCCTATAGGGGGTCAAACCATGTCCCAAAGGTCACCGGGCCTGGTGTCACTTTAATGAAGTAGTCCAGTTACACATTTGTGGGCTTAGAACTTGGCTTCTGAATGTCCTAGAGAGATCAGGTTTGTTTTAGTATACTCCAATCAACAGCCCCTACAACCACTAAAAGGAATGGAGTCATTAGCACTCATGGTTTTTAAATGGCACCCTGAATTATGTTGCATGAAGCACAATTTCACATCATTCTGGGTTCATTTGTGTGAAAACAAGGTCCAATCAGGCTGAAACGTTACAGGAAGGTAGAACCTATTGAGTTGTAAGTGATCTCAACGTTTCATGATGATAGAACTTTCCTAAGGGGATCAAACCATGTCCCAAAGGTCACCGGATCTGGTGTCAATTTAAAGAAGTAGTCCAGTTACACATTTGTGGGCTTATAACTTGGCTTCTGAATGTCCTAGAGAGATCAAGATTGTTTTAATGTACTCCAATCAACAGCCCCTACAACCACCAAAAGTAATGGAGTCATTAGCACTTATGGTTTGTAAATTGCACCCAGAATTATGTTGCATGAAGCACAATTTCACATCATTCTGGGTCCATTTGTGTGAAACCAAGGTCCAATCAGGCTGAAACGTTACATGAAGTTAGAATCTATTGAATTGTAAGTGATCTGAACGTTTCATGATGATAGCACTTTCCTAAGGGGGACAAACCATGTCCCAAAGGTCACCGGATCTGGTGTCAATTTAAAGAAGTAGTCCAGTTACACATTTGTGGGCTTATAACTTGGCTTCTGAATGTCCTAGAGAGATCAGTTTTTTTAATGTACTCCAATCAACAGCCCCTACAACCACAAAAAGGAATGGAGTCATTAGCACTAATGGTTTGTAAATGGCACCCAGAATTATGTTGCACGAAGCACAATTTCACATCATTCTGGGTCCATTTGTGTGAAAACAAGGTCCAATCAGGCTGAAACGTTACAAGAAGGTAGATTCTATTGAGTTGTAAGTCATCTGAACGTTTCATGATGATCGCACATTCCTATTGGGGGTCAAACCATGTCCCAAAGGTCACTTGGCCTGGTGTCACTTTAAAGAAGTAGTCCAGTTACACATTTGTGGGCTTATAACTTGGCTTCTGAATGTCCTAGAGAGATAGGGTTTGTTTTAATGTACTCCAATCAACAGCCCCTATAACCACAAAAATGAATGGAGTCATTAGCACTTATGGTTTGTAAATGGCACCCAGAATTATGTTGCACGAAGCACAATTTCACATCATTCTGGGTCCATTTGTGTGTAAACAAGGTCCAATCAGGCTGAAACGTTACAAGAAGGTAGAATCTATTGAGTTGTAAGTGATCTGAACGTTTCATGATGATCGCACATTCCTATAGGGGGTCAAACCATGTCCCAAAGGTCACCGGGCCTGGTGTCACTTTAAAGAAGTAGTCCAATTACACCTTTGAGGGCTTATAACTTGGCTTCTGAATGTCCTAGAGAGATCAGGTTTGTTTTAGTATACTCCAATCAACAGCCCCTACATCCACAAAAAGGAATGGAGTCATTAGCACTTATGGTTTTTAAATGGCACCCAGAATTATGTTGCACGAAGCACAATTTCACATCATTCTGGGTTCATTTGTGTGAAAACAAGGTCCAATCAGGCTGAAACGTTACAGGAAGGTAGAATCCATTGAGTTGTAAGTTATCTGAACGTTTCATGATGATAGCACTTTCCTAAGGGGGTCGAACCATGTCCCAAAGGTCACCGGATCTGGTGTCAATTTAAAGAAGTAGTCCAGTTACACATTTGTGGGCTTATAACTTGGCTTCTGAAGGTCCTAGAGAGATCAGGTTTGTTTTAGTATACTCCAATCAACAGCCCCTACAACCACAAAAAGGAATGGAGTCATTAGCACTTATGGTTTTTAAATAGCACCCAGAATTATGTTGCACAAAGCACAATTTCACATCATTCTGGGTCCGTTTGTGTGAAAACAAGGTCCAATCAGGCTGAAACGTTACAGGAAGGTAGAATCTATTGAGTTGTAATTGATCTGAACGTTTCATGATGATCGCAATTCCTATAGGGGGTCAAACCATGTCCCAAAGGTCACCGGGCCTGATGTCACTTTAAAGAAGTAGTCCAATTACACATTTGAGGGCTTATAACTTGGTTTCTGAATGTCCTAGAGAGATCAGGTTTATTTTGGTGTACTCCAATCAACAGCCCCTACAACCTCAAAAAGGAATGGAGTCATTAGCACTTATGGTTTTTAAATGGCACCCAGAATTATGTTGCACGAAGCACAATTTCACATCATTCTGGGTCCATTTGTGTGAAAACAAGGTCCAATCAGGCTGAAACGTTACAAGAAGGTAGAATCTATTCAGTTGTAAGTGATCTGAACGTTTCATGATGATCGCACATTCCTATTGGGGGTCAAACCATGTCCCAAAGTTCACCGGGCCTGGTGTCACTTTAAAGAAGTAGTCCAGTTACACATTTGTGGGCTTATAACTTGGCTTCTGAATGTCCTAGAGAGATCAGGTTTGTTTTAGTGTACTCCAACCAACAGCCCTTACAACCACAAAAAGGAATGGAGTCATTAGCACTTATGGTTTGTAAATGGCACCCAGAATTATGTTGCACGAAGCACAATTTCACATCATTCTGGGTCCATTTGTGTGAAAACAAGGTCCAATCAGGCTGAAACGTTACAAGACGGTAGAATCTATTGAGTTGTAAGTGATCTGAACGTTTCATGTTGATCGCACATTCCTATAGGGGGTCAAACCATGTCCCAAAGGTCACCGGGCCTGGTGTCACTTAAAAGAAGTAGTCCAGTTACACCTTTGTGGGCTTATAACTTGGCTTCTGAATATCCTAGAGAGGTCAGGTTTGTTTTAGAGTACTCCAATTAACAGCCCCTACAACCACAAAAAGGAATGGAGTCATTAGCACTTATGGTTTTTAAATGGCACCCAGAATTATGTTGCACGAAGCACAATTTCACATCATTCTGGGTTCATTTGTGTGAAAACAAGGTCCAATCAGGCTGAAACGTTACAGGAAGGTAGAATCTATTGAGTTGTAAGTGATCTGAACGTTTCATGATGGTAGCACTTTCCTAAGGGGGTCAAACCATGTCCCAAAGGTCACCGGATCTGGTGTCAATTTAAAGAAGTAGTCCAGTTACACCTTTGTGGGCTTATAACTTGGCTTCTGAATATCCTAGAGAGGTCAGGTTTGTTTTAGAGTACTCCAATTAACAGCCCCCATTACCACTAAAACGAATGGAGTCATTAGCACTTATGGTTTTTAAATGGCACCCAGAATTATGTTGCACGAAGCACAATTTCACATCATTCTGGGTTCATTTGTGTGAAAACAAGGTCCAATCAGGCTGAAACGTTACAGGAAGGTAGAATCTATTGAGTTGTAAGTGATCTGAACGTTTCATGATGATAGCACTTTCCTAAGGGGGTCAAACCATGTCCCAAAGGTCACCGGGCCTGGTGTCACTTTAAAGAAGTAGTCCAGATACACCTTTGTGGGCTTATAACTTGGCTTATGAATATCCTAGAGAGGTCAGGTATGTTTTAGAGTACTCCAATTAACAGCCCCCATTACCACTAAAAGGAATGGAGTCAATAGCACTTATGTTTTTTAAATGGCACCCAGAATTATGTTGCACGAAGCACAATTTCACATCATTCTGGGTTCATTTGTGTGAAAACAAGGTCCAATCAGGCTGAAACGTTACAGGAAGGTAGAATCTATTGAGTTGTAAGTGATCTGAACGTTTCATGATGATAGCCCTTTCCTAAGGGGGTCAAACCATTTCCCAAAGGTCACCGGATCTGGTGTCAATTTAAAGAAGTAGTCCAGTTACACATTTGTGGGCTTATAACTTGGCTTTTGAATGTCCTAGAGAGATCAGGTTTGTTTTAGTGTACTCCAATCAACAGCCCCTACAACCACAAAAAGGAATGGAGTCATTAGCACTTATGGTTTGGAAATGGCACCCAGAATTATGTTGCACGAAGCACAATTTCACATCATTCTGGCTTCATTTGTGTGAAAACAAGGTCAAATCAGGCTGAAACGTTACAGGAAGTTAGAATCTATTGAGTTGTAAGTGATCTGAACATTTCATGATGATAGCACTTTCCTAAGGTGGTTAAACCATGTCCCAAAGGTCACCGGATATGGTGTCAATTTAAAGAAGTAGTCCAGTTACACATTTGTGGGCTTATAACTTGGCTTCTGAATGTCCTAGAGAGATCAGGTTTGTTTTAGTATACTCCAATCAACAGCCCCTACAAACACTAAAAGGAATGGAGTAATTAGCACTTATGTTTTTTAAATGGCACCCAGAATTATGTTGCACGAAGCACAATTTCACATCATTCTGGGTTCATTTGTGTGAAAACAAGGTCCAATCAGGCTGAAACGTTACAGGAAGGTAGAATCTATTGAGTTGTAAGTGATCTGAACGTTTCATGATGATAGCACTTTCCTAAGGGGGTCAAACCATGTCCCAAAGGTCACCGCATCTGGTGTCAATTTAAAGAAGTAGTCCAGTTACACATTTGAGGGCTTATAACTTGGCTTCTCAATGTCCTAGAGAGATCAGGTTTGTTTTAGTATACTCCAATCAACAGCCCCTACAACCACAAAAAGGAATGGAGTCATTATGGCAGAGCAGAAAACAGCAGCAGGATCATCCCAGTCGCTGACGCCGATGAGCAGAGCAGAAAATAGCAGCAGGATCAGCGCAGTAGCCGACGCGGACAAGCAGAGCAGAAAACAGCAGCAGGGTCAGTGCAGTTGCCGACGCCGACGAGCAGAGCAGAAAACAGCAGCAGGACCAGCGCAGTCGCCGATGCCGACAAATCAGAGCAGAAAACAACAGCAGGACCAGCGCAGTCATCAACGGCGACGAGCAGAGCAGGAAACAGCAGCAGGACCAGCGCAGTCGCCGACGAGCATAGCAAAAAACAGCAGCAGGAGATGTGCAGTCGCAGATGCCAAAGAGCAGAGCAGAAAACCGCAGCAGGATCAGCGCAGTCGCCGACGCCGATGAGCATTGCAGAAAACAGCAGCAGGACCAGCGCAGTCGCCGACGCCTACGAGCAGAGCAGAAAACATTTGCAGGATTAGTGCAGTCGCCGAGGCCGATGAGCAGTGCAGAAAACAGCAGCAGGACCAGCGCAGTCGCCGACGAGCAGAGCAAAAAACAGCAGCAGGATCAGCGTAGTCACTGACACCGACGAGCAGAGCAGAAAACATCAGCAGGATCAGCGCAGTCGCTGACGCCGACGAGCAAATCAGAAAACAGCAGCAGGAGATGAGCAGTCACCGACACCGACGAGCAGATCAGAAAACAGCAGCAGGACCAGCGCAGTCGCAGACGCCGACGAGCAGAGCAGTTGCCGACGAGCAGAGGCGAAAACAACAGCAGGACCAGCGCAGTCGCCGACGCCGATGAGCAGTGCAGAAAACAGCTGCAGGACCAGCACAGTCGCCGACGCGCAGAGCAAAAAACAGCAGCAGGAGATGCGCAGTCGCAGACGATCAGAGCAGAAAACAGCAGCAGGGTCAGCGCAGTCGCTGACGCCGACGAGCAGAGCAGAAAAAAGCAGCAGGAGATGCGTAGTCACCGACGCCTACGAGCAGAGCAGAAAAAATCGGCAGGAGATGTGCAGTCGCAGACGCCAACGAGCAGAGCAGAAAACAGCAGCAGGATCAACGCAGTCGCCAACGCCGATGAGCAGTGCAGAAAACAGCAGCAGGTCCAGCGCAGTCGCCGACGAGCAGAGCAGAAAACAGCAGCAGGATCAGCGCAGTCGCCGTCGCCTACGAGCAGAGCAGAAAACAGCAGCAGGACCAGCGCAGTCGCAGAGGCCGACTGGTAGATGCGAAAACAACAGCAGGACCAGCGCAGTCGCCGACGCCGATGAGCAGTGCAGAAAACAGCAGCAGGACCAGCGCAGTCGCAGACGAGCAGAGCAGAAAACAGCAGCAGGACCAGCGCAGTTGCCGACGAGCAGAGCAGAAAACAGCAGCAGGATCAGCGCAGTCGCCGACGCCGACGAGCAGAGCAAAAAACAGCAGCATGATCAGCGCAGTCGCAGACGCCAACGAGCAGAGCAGCAAACAGCAGCAGGATCAGTGTAGTCGCTGACACCTACGAGCAGAGCAGAAAACAGCAGCAGGATCAGCGCAGTCGCTGACGCCGACGAGCAGAGCAGAAAAAAGCACCAGGAGATGCGCAGACGCGAACGAGCAGAGCAGAAAACAGCAGCAGGATCAACGCAGTCGCCGACGCCGATGAGCAGTGCAGAAAACAGCAGCAGGACCAGAGCAGTCGCCGACGAGCAGAGCAGAAAACAGCAGCAGGACCAGCACAGTCGGCGACGCCTACGAGCAAAGCAGAAAACAGCAGCAGAATCAGCGCAGTCGCCGACGCCGATGAGCAGTGCAGAAAACAGCAGCAGGACCAGCGCAGTCACCGACGCCTACGAGCAGAGCAGAAAACAGCAGCAGGATCAGCGCAGTCGCCGACGAAAAGAGCAGAAAACAGCAGCAGGACCAGCGCAGTCGCAGACGCCGATGAGCAGAGCAGAAAACAGCAGCAGGACCAGCGCAGTCGCCGACGAGCAGAGCAAAAAACAGCAGCAGGAGATGTGCAGTCGCAGACGCCGATGAGCAGAGCAGAAAACAGCAGCAGGATCAGCACAGTCGCTGACGCCGACGAGCAGAGCAAAAAACAGCAGCAGGAGATGCGCAGTCGCAGACGATCAGAGCAGAAAACAGCAGCAGGGTCAGCGCAGTCGCTGACGCCGACGAGCAGAGCAGAAAAAAGCAGCAGGACCAGCGCAGTCGCCGACGCCTACGAGCAGAGCAGAAAACAGCAGCAGGACAAGCGCAGTCGCCGACGAGCAGAGCAGAAAACAGCAGCAGGACCAGCGCAGTTGCCGACGAGCAGAGCAGAAAACAGCAGCAGGACCAGCGCAGTCGCCGACGAGCAGAGCAGAAAACAGCAGCAGGACCTGCGCAGTCGCCGACGAGCAGTGCAGAAAACAGCCGCAGGATCAGCGCAGTCACCGATGCCGATGAGCAGTGCAGAAAACAGCAGCAGGACCAGCGCAGTCACCAACGAGCAGAGCAGAAAACAGCAGCAGGACCAGCGCAGTCGCAGACGCCGACGAGCAGAGCAGACGCTGACGAGCAGAGAAGAAAACAACATCAGGACCAGTGCAGGTGCCGACGGTGATGGGCAGAGCAGAAAACAGCAGCAGGATCATCCCAGTCGCTGACGCCGATGAGCAGAGCAGAAAATAGCAGCAGGATCAGCGCAGTAGCCGACGCGGACAAGCAGAGCAGAAAACAGCAGCAGGGTCAGTGCAGTTGCCGACGCCGACGAGCAGAGCAGAAAACAGCAGCAGGACCAGCGCAGTCGCCGACGCCGACAAATCAGAGCAGAAAACAACAGCAGGACCAGCGCAGTCATCAACGGCGACGAGCAGAGCAGGAAACAGCAGCAGGACCAGCGCAGTCGCCGATGAGCATAGCAAAAAACAGCAGCAGGAGATGTGCAGTCGCAGACGCCGAAGAGCAGAGCAGAAAACAGCAGCAGGATCAGCGCAGTCGCCGACGCCGATGAGCATTGCAGAAAACAGCAGCAGGACCAGCGCAGTCGCCGACGCCTACGAGCAGAGCAGAAAACATTTGCAGGATTAGTGCAGGCGCCGACGCCGATGAGCAGTGCAGAAAACAGCAGCAGGACCAGCGCAGTCGCCGACGAGCAGAGCAAAAAACAGCAGCAGGATCAGCGTAGTCACTGACACCGACGAGCAGAGCAGAAAACAGCAGCAGGATCAGCGCAGTCGCTGACGCCGACGAGCAAATCAGAAAACAGCAGCAGGAGATGAGCAGTCACCGACGCCGACGAGCAGATCAGAAAACAGCAGCAGGACCAGCGCAGTCGCAGATGCCGACGAGCAGAGCAGTTGCCGACGAGCAGAGGCGAAAACAACAGCAGGACCAGCGCAGTCGCCGACGCCGATGAGCAGTGCAGAAAACAGCTGCAGGACCAGCGCAGTCACCGACGAGCAGAGCAGAAAACAGCAGCAGGAGATGTGCAGTCGCAGACGCCGAAGAGCAGAGCAGAAAACAGCAGCAGGATCAGCGCAGTCGCCGACGCCGACGAGCATTGCAGAAAACAGCAGCAGGACCAGCGCAGTCGCCGACGCCTACGAGCAGAGCAGAAAACAATTGCAGGATTAGTGCAGTCGCCGACTCCGATGAGCAGTGCAGAAAACAGCAGCAGGACCAGCGCAGTCGCCGACGAGCAGAGCAAAAAACAGCAGCAGGATCAGCGTAGTCACTGACACCGACGAGCAGAGCAGAAAACAGCAGCAGGATCAGCGCAGTCGCTGACGCCGACGAGCAAATCAGAAAACAGCAGCAGGAGATGAGCAGTCGCAGACGCCAACGAGCAGAGCAGAAAACAGCAGCAGGATCAACGCAGTCACCGACGCCGACGAGCAGATCAGAAAACAGCAGCAGGACCAGCGCAGTCGCAGACGCCGACGAGCAGAGCAGTTGCCGACGAGCAGAGGCGAAAACAACAGCAGGACCAGCGCAGTCGCCGACGCCGATGAGCAGTGCAGAAAACAGCAGCAGGACCAGCGCAGTCGCCGACGAGCAGAGCAGAAAACAGCAGCAGGACCAGCGCAGTCGCCGACGAGCAGAGCAGAAAACAGCAGCAGGACCAGCGCAGTCGCCGACGAGCAGAGCAGAAAACAGCAGCAGGACCTGCGCAGTCGCTGACGAGCAGTGCAGAAAACAGCCGCAGGATCAGCGCAGTCACCGATGCCGATGAGCAGTGCAGAAAACACTAGCAAGACCAGTGCAGTCACCGACGAGCAGAGCAAAAAACAGCAGCAGGACCAGCGCAGTCGCAGACGCCGACGAGCTGAGCAGACGCTGACGAGCAGAGAAGAAAACAACAGCAGGACCAGTGCAGGCGCCGACGGCGATGAGCAGAGCAGAAAACAGCAGCAGGATCAGCGCATTCACTGACGCAGATGAGCAGAGCAGAAAATAGCAGCAGGATCAGCGCAGTAGCCGACGCCGACAAGCAGAGCAGAAAACAGCAGCAGGGTCAGTGCAGTTGCCGACGCCGACGAGCAGAGCAGAAAACAGCAGCAGGACCAGCGCAGTCGCCGACGCCGACAATCAGAGCAGAAAACACCATCAGGACCAGCGCAGTCACCAACGGCGACGAGCAGAGCATTAAACAGCAGCAGGACCAGCGCAGTCGCCGACGAGCAAAGCAAAAAACAGCAGCAGGAGATGCGCAGTCGCAGACACCGACGAGCAGAGCAGAAAACAGCAGCAGGATCAGCGCAGTCGCTGACGCCGACGAGCAGAGCAAAAAACAGCAGCAGGATCAGCGCACTTGCTGACCTTGACGAGCAGAGCAGAAAACAGCATCAGCGCAGTCGCTGATGCCGACGGGCAGAGCAGCAAACAGCAGCAGGACCAGCGCAGTTGCCGACGCAGACGAGCAGAGAAGAAAACAGCAGCAGGACCAGCGCAGTCGCCGACGCCGACGAGCAGAGCAGAAAACAGCAGCAGGATCAGCGCAGTCGCAGACGCCGACGAGCAGAGCAGAAAACAGCAGCAGGATCAGCGCAGTCGCCGACGCCGACGAGCAGAGCAAAAAACAGCAGTATGATCAGCGCAGTCGCAGACGCCGACGAGCAGAGCAGCAAACAGCAGCAGGATCAGTGTAGTCGCTGACACCGACGAGCAGAGCAGAAAACAGCAGCAGGATCAGCGCAGTCGCTGACGCCGACGAGCGGAGCAGAAAAAAAACACCGGGAGATGCGCAGACGCCAACGAGCAGAGCAGAAAACAGCAGCAGGATCAACGCAGTCGCCGACGCCGATGAGCAGTGCAGAAAACAGCAGCAGGACCAGAGCAGTCGCCGACGAGCAGAGCAGAAAACAGCAGCAGTACCAGCGCAGTCGGCGACGCCTACGAGCAAAGCAGAAAACAGCAGCAGAATCAGCGCAGTCGCCGATGCCGATGAGCAGTGCAGAAAACAGCAGCAGGACCAGCGCAGTCACCGACGCCTACGAGCAGAGCAGAAAACAGCAGCAGGATCAGCGCAGTCGCCGACGAGCAGAGCAGAAAACAGCAGCAGGACCAGCGCAGTCGCAGACGCCGATGAGCAGAGCAGAAAACAGCAGCAGGACCAGCGCAGTCGCCGACGAGCAGAGCAAAAAACATTAGCAGGAGATGTGCAGTCGCAGACGCCGATGAGCAGAGCAGAAAACAGCAGCAGGATCAGCACAGTCGCTGACGCCGACGAGCAGAGCAAAAAACAGCAGCAGGAGACGCGCAGTCGCAGACGATCAGAGCAGAAAACAGCAGCAGGGTCAGCGCAGTCGCTGACGCCGACGAGCAGAGCAGAAAAAAGCAGCAGGAGATGCGTAGTCACCGACGCCTACGAGCAGAGCAGAAAAAATCGGCAGGAGATGTTCAGTCGCAGACGCCAACGAGCAGAGCAGAAAACAGCAGCAGGATCAACGCAGTCGCCAACGCCGATGAGCAGTGCAGAAAACAGCAGCAGGACCAGCGCAGTCGCTGACAAGCAGAGCAGAAAACAGCAGCAGGATCAGCGCAGTCGCCGTCGCCGATGAGCAGTGCAGAAAACAGCAGCAGGACCAGCGCAGACGCCGACGCCTACGAGCAGAGCAGAAAACAGCAGCAGGACCAGCGCAGTTGCCGACGAGCAGAGCAGAAAACAGCAGCAGGACCAGCGCAGTCGCCGACGAGCAGTGCAGAAAACAGCAGCAGGACCTGCGCAGTCGCCGACGAGCAGTGCAGAAAACAGCCGCAGGATCAGCGCAGTCACCGATGCCGATGAGCAGTGCAGAAAACAGCAGCAGGACCAGCGCAGTCACCAACGAGCAGAGCAGAAAACAGCAGCAGGACCAGCGCAGTCGCATACGCCGACGAGCAGAGCAGACGCTGACGAGCAGAGAAGAAAACAACAGCAGGACCAGTGCAGGCGCCGACGGTGATGGGCAGAGCAGAAAACAGCAGCAGGATCATCCCAGTCGCTGACGCCGATGAGCAGAGCAGAAAATAGCAGCAGGATCAGCGCAGTAGCCGACGCGGACAAGCAGAGCAGAAAACAGCAGCAGGGTCAGTGCAGTTGCCGTCGCCGACGAGCAGAGCAGAAAACAGCAGCAGGACCAGCGCAGTCGCCGACGCCGACAAATCAGATCAGAAAACAACAGCAGGACAAGCGCAGTCATCAATGGCGACGAGCAGAGCAGGAAACAGCAGCAGGACCAGCGCAGTCGCCGACGAGCATAGCAAAAAACAGCAGCAGGAGATGTGCAGTCGCAGACGCCGAAGAGCAGAGCAGAAAACAGCAGCAGGATCAGCGCAGTCGCCGACGCCGATGAGCATTGCAGAAAACAGCAGCAGGACCAGCGCAGTCGCCGACGCCTACGAGCAGAGCAGAAAACTTTTGCAGGATTAGTGCAGTCGCCGACGCCAATGAGCAGTGCAGAAAACAGCAGCAGGACCAGCGCAGTCGCCGACGAGCAGAGCAAAAAACAGCAGCAGGATCAGCGTAGTCACTGACACCGACGAGCAGAGCAGAAAACAGAAGCAGGATCAGCGCAGTCGCTGACGCCGACGAGCAAATCAGAAAACAGCAGCAGGAGATGAGCAGTCACCGACGCCGACGAGCAGATCAGAAAACAGCAGCAGGACCAGCGCAGTCGCAGACGCCGACGAGCAGAGCAGTTGCCGACGAGCAGAGGCGAAAACAACAGCAGGACCAGCGCAGTCGCCGACGCCGATGAGCAGTGCAGAAAACAGCAGCAGGACCAGCGCAGTCACCGACGAGCAGAGCAGAAAACAGCAGCAGGAGATGTGCAGTCGCAGACGCCGAAGAGCAGAGCAGAAAACAGCAGCAGGATCAGCGCAGTCGCCGACGCCGATGAGCATTGCAGAAAACAGCAGCAGGACCAGCGCAGTCGCCGACCTCCTACGAGCAGAGCAGAAAACAATTGCAGGATTAGTGCAGTCGCCGACGCCTATGAGCTGTGCAGAAAACAGCAGCAGGACCAGCGCAGTCGCCGACGAGCAGAGCAAAAAACAGCAGCAGGATCAGCGTAGTCACTGACACCGACGAGCAGAGCAGAAAACAGCAGCAGGATCAGCGCAGTCGCTGACGCCGACGAGCAAATCAGAAAACAGCAGCAGGAGATGAGCAGTCGCAGACGCCAACGAGCAGAGCAGAAAACAGCAGCAGGATCAACGCAGTCACCGACGCCAACGAGCAGATCAGAAAACAGCAGCAGGACAAGTGCAGTCGCAGACGCCGAAGAGCAGAGCAATTGCCGACGAGCAGAGGCGAAAACAACAGCAGGACCAGCGCAGTCGCCGACGCCGATGAGCAGTGGAGAAAACAGCAGCAGGACCAGCGCAGTCGCCGACGAGCAGAGCAGAAAACAGCAGCAGGACCAGCGCAGTCGCCGACGAGCAGAGCAGAAAACAGCAGCTGGACCAGCGCAGTCGCCGACGAGCAGAGCAGAAAACAGCAGCAGGACCTGCGCAGTCGCTGACGAGCAGTGCAGAAAACAGCCGCAGGATCAGCGCAGTCACCGATGCCGATGAGCAGTGCAGAAAACACTAGCAAGACCAGCGCAGTCACCGACGAGCAGAGCAGAAAACAGCAGCAGGACCAGCGCAGTCGCAGACGCCGACGAGCAGAGCAGACGCTGACGAGCAGAGAAGAAAACAACAGCAGGACCAGTGCAGGCGCCGACGGCGATGAGCAGAGCAGAAAACAGCAGCAGGATCAGCGCATTCACTGACGCAGATGAGCAGAGCAGAAAATAGCAGCAGGATCAGCGCAGTAGCTGACGCCGACAAGCAGAGCAGAAAACAGCAGCAGGGTCAGTGCAGTTGCCGACGCCGACGAGCAGAGCAGAAAACAGCAGCAGGACCAGCGCAGTCGCCGACGCCGACAATCAGAGCAGAAAACACCATCAGGACCAGCGCAGTCACCAACGGCGACGAGCAGAGCATTAAACAGCAGCAGGACCAGCGCAGTCGCCGACGAGCAGAGCAAAAAACAGCAGCAGGAGATGCGCAGTCGCAGACGCCGACGAGCAGAGCAGAAAACAGCAGCAGGATCAGCGCAGTCGCTGACGCCGACGAGCAGAGCAAAAAACAGCAGCAGGAGATGCGCAGTCGCAGACGATCAGAGCAGAAAACTCTGACGACTGCGCTGGTCCTGCTGCTGTTTTCTGCACAGCTCATCGGCGTCGGCGACTGCACTAATCCTGCAATTGTTTTCTGCTCTGCTCGTAGGCGTCGGCGACTGCGCTGGTCCTGCTGCTGTTTTCTGCAATGCTCATCGGCGTCGGCGACTGCGCTGATCCTGCTGCTGTTTTCTGCTCTGCTCTTCGGCGTCTGTGACTGCACATCTCCTGCTGCTGTTTTCTGCTCTGCTCGTCGGTGACTGCGCTGGTCCTGCTGCTGTTTTCTGCACTGCTCATCGGCGTCGGCGACTGCGCTGGTCCTGCTGTTGTTTTCGCCTCTGCTCGTCGGCAACTGCTCTGCTCGTCGGCGTCTGCGACTGCGCTGGTCCTGCTGCTGTTTTCTGATCTGCTCGTCGGCGTCGGTGACTGCTCATCTCCTGCTGCTGTTTTCTGATTTGCTCGTCGGCGTCAGCGACTGCGCTGATCCTGCTTCTGTTTTCTGCTCTGCTCGTCGGTGTCAGTGACTACGCTGATCCTGCTGCTGTTTTTTGCTCTGCTCGTCGGCGACTGCGCTGGTCCTGCTGCTGTTTTCTGCACTGCTCATTGGCGTCGGCGACTGCACTAATCCTGCAAATGTTTTCTGCTCTGCTCGTAGGCGTCGGCGACTGCGCTGGTCCTGCTGCTGTTTTCTGCAATGCTCATCGGCGTCGGCGACTGCGCTGATCCTGCTGCTGTTTTCTGCTCTGCTCTTCGGCGTCTGCGACTGCACATCTCCTGCTGCTGTTTTTTGCTATGCTCGTCGGCGACTGCGCTGGTCCTGCTGCTGTTTCCTGCTCTGCTCGTCGCCATTGATGACTGCGCTGGTCCTGCTGTTGTTTTCTGCTCTGATTTGTCGGCGTCGGCGACTGTGCTGGTCCTGCTGCTGTTTTCTGCTCTGCTCGTCGGCGACGGCAACTGCACTGACCCTGCTGCTGTTTTCTGCTCTGCTTGTCCGCGTCGGCTACTGCGCTGATCCTGCTGCTATTTTCTGCTCTGCTCATCGGCGTCAGCGACTGGGATGATCCTGCTGCTGTTTTCTGCTCTGCCCATCACCGTCGGCGCCTGCACTGGTCCTGCTGTTGTTTTCTTCTCTGCTCGTCAGCGTCTGCTCTGCTCGTCGGCGTATGCGACTGCGCTGGTCCTGCTGCTGTTTTCTACTCTGCTCGTTGGTGACTGCGCTGGTCCTGCTGCTGTTTTCTGCACTCCTCATCGGCATCGGTGACTGCGCTGATCCTGCGGCTGTTTTCTGCACTGCTCGTCGGCGACTGCGCAGGTCCTGCTGCTGTTTTCTGCACTGCTCGTCGGCGACTGCGCTGGTCCTGCTGCTGTTTTCTGCTCTGCTCGTCGGCAACTGCGCTGGTCCTGCTGCTGTTTTCTGCTCTGCTCGTAGGCGTCGGCGTCTGCGCTGGTCCTGCTGCTGTTTTCTGCACTGCTCATCGGCGACGGCGACTGCGCTGATCCTGCTGCTGTTTTCTGCTCTGCTTGTCAGCGACTGCGCTGGTCCTGCTGCTGTTTTCTGCACTGCTCATCGGCGTTGGCGACTGCGTTGATCCTGCTGCTGTTTTCTGCTCTGCTCGTTGGCGTCTGCGACTGCACATCTCCTGCCGATTTTTTCTGCTCTGCTCGTAGGCGTCGGTGACTACGCATCTCCTGCTGCTTTTTTCTGCTCTGCTCGTCGGCGTCAGCGACTGCGCTGACCCTGCTGCTGTTTTCTGCTCTGATCGTCTGCGACTGCGCTGGTCCTGCTGCTGTTTAATGCTCTGCTCGTCGCCGTTGGTGACTGCGCTGGTCCTGATGGTGTTTTCTGCTCTGATTGTCGGCGTCGGCGACTGCGCTGGTCCTGCTGCTGTTTTCTGCTCTGCTCGTCGGCGTCGGCAGCTGCACTGACCCTGCTGCTGTTTTCTGCTCTGCTTGTCGGCGTCGGCTACTGCGCTGATCCTGCTGCTATTTTCTGCTCTGCTCATCTGCGTCAGTGAATGCGCTGATCCTGCTGCTGTTTTCTGCTCTGCTCATCGCCGTCGGCGCCTGCACTGGTCCTGCTGTTGTTTTCTTCTCTGCTCGTCAGCGTCTGCTCAGCTCGTCGGCGTCTGCGACTGCGCTGGTCCTGCTGCTGTTTTCTGCTCTGCTCGTCGGTGACTGCACTGGTCTTGCTAGTGTTTTCTGCACTGCTCATCGGCATCGGTGACTGCGCTGATCCTGCGGCTGTTTTCTGCACTGCTCGTCAGCGACTGCGCAGGTCCTGCTGCTGTTTTCTGCTCTGCTCGTCGGCGACTGCGCTGGTCCTGCTGCTGTTTTCTGCTCTGCTCGTCGGCGACTGCGCTGGTCCTGCTGCTGTTTTCTGCTCTGCTCGTCGGCGACTGCGCTGGTCCTGCTTCTGTTTTCTGCACTGCTCATCGGCGTCGGCGACTGCGCTGGTCCTGCTGTTGTTTTCGCCTCTGCTCGTCGGCAACTGCTCTGCTCGTCGGCGTCTGCGACTGCGCTGGTCCTGCTGCTGTTTTCTGATCTGCTCGTCGGCGTCGGTGACTGCGTTGATCCTGCTGCTGTTTTCTGCTCTGCTCGTTGGCGTCTGCGACTGCTCATCTCCTGCTGCTGTTTTCTGATTTGCTCGTCGGCGTCAGCGACTGCGCTGATCCTGCTGCTGTTTTCTGCTCTGCTCGTCGGTGTCAGTGACTACGCTGATCCTGCTGCTGTTTTTTGCTCTGCTCGTCGGCGACTGCGCTGGTCCTGCTGCTGTTTTCTGCACTGCTCATCGGAGTCGGCGACTGCACTAATCCTGCAATTGTTTTCTGCTCTGCTCGTAGGCGTCGGCGACTGCGCTGGTCCTGCTGCTGTTTTCTGCAATGCTCGTCGGCGTCGGCGACTGCGCTGATCCTGCTGCTGTTTTCTGCTCTGCTCTTCGGCGTCTGCGACTGCACATCTCCTGCTGCTGTTTTCTGCTCTGCTCGTCGGTGACTGCGCTGGTCCTGCAGCTGTTTTCTGCACTGCTCATCGGCGTCGGCGACTGCGCTGGTCCTGCTGTTGTTTTCGCCTCTGCTCGTCGGCAACTGCTCTGCTCGTCGGCATCTGCGACTGCGCTGGTCCTGCTGCTGTTTTCTGATCTGCTCGTCGGCGTCGGTGACTGCTCATCTCCTGCTGCTGTTTTCTGATTTGCTCGTCGGCGTCAGCGACTGCGCTGATCCTGCTGCTGTTTTCTGCTCTGCTCGTCGGTGTCAGTGACTACGCTGATCCTGCTGCTGTTTTTTGCTCTGCTCGTCGGCGACTGCGCTGGTCCTGCTGCTGTTTTCTGCACTGCTCATCGGCGTCGGCGCCTGCACTAATCCTGCAAATGTTTTCTGCTCTGCTCGTAGGCGTCGGCGACTGCGCTGGTCCTGCTGCTGTTTTCTGCAATGCTCATCGGCGTCGGCGACTGCGCTATTCCTGCTGCTGTTTTCTGCTCTGCTCTTCGGCGTCTGCGACTGCACATCTCCTGCTGCTGTTTTTTGCTATGCTCGTCGGCGACTGCGCTGGTCCTGCTGCTGTTTCCTGCTCTGCTCGTCGCCGTTGATGACTGCGCTGGTCCTGCTGTTGTTTTCTGCTCTGATTTGTCGGCGTCGGCGACTGCGCTGGTCCTGCTGCTGTTTTCTGCTCTGCTCGTCGGCGTCGGCAACTGCACTGACCCTGCTGCTGTTTTCTGCTCTGCTTGTCCGCGTCGGCTACTGCGCTGATCCTGCTGCTATTTTCTGCTCTGCTCATCGGCGTCAGCGACTGGGATGATCCTGCTGCTGTTTTCTGCTCTGCCCATCACCGTCGGCGCCTGCACTGGTCCTGCTGTTGTTTTCTTCTCTGCTCGTCAGCGTCTGCTCTGCTCGTCGGCGTCTGCGACTGCGCTGGTCCTGCTGCTGTTTTCTGCTCTGCTCGTTGGTGACTGCGCTGGTCCTGCTGCTGTTTTCTGCACTGCTCATCGGCATCGGTGACTGCGCTGATCCTGCGGCTGTTTTCTGCACTGCTCGTCGGCGACTGCGCAGGTCCTGCTGCTGTTTTCTGCTCTGCTCGTCGGCGACTGCGCTGGTCCTGCTGCTGTTTTCTGCTCTGCTCGTCGGCAACTGCGCTGGTCCTGCTGCTGTTTTCTGCTCTGCTCGTCGGCGACTGCGCTGGTCCTGCTGCTGTTTTCTGCACTGCTCATCGGCGTCGGCGGCTGTGCTGGTCCTGCTGTTGTTTTCGCATCTGCTCGTCGGCGTCTGCGACTGCGCTGGTCCTGCTGCTGTTTTCTGCTCTGCTCGTAGGCGTCGGCGACTGCGCTGGTCCTGCTGCTTTTTTCTGCTCTGCTCGTCGGCGTCAGCGACTGCGCTGACCCTGCTGCTGTTTTCTGCTCTGATCGTCTGCGACTGCGCATCTCCTGCTGCTGTTTTTTGCTCTGCTCGTCGGCGTCAGCGACTGTGCTGATCCTGCTGCTGTTTTCTGCTCTGCTCATCGGCGTCTGCGACTGCACATCTCCTGCTGCTGTTTTTTGCTCTGCTCGACGGCGACTGCGCTGGTCCTGCTGCTGTTTTCTGCTCTGCTCATCGGCGTCTGCGACTGCGCTGGTCCTGCTGCTGTTTTCTGCTCTGCTCGTCGGCGACTGCGCTGATCCTGCTGCTGTTTTCTGCTCTGCTCGTAGGCGTCGGTGACTGCGCTGGTCCTGCTGCTGTTTTCTGCACTGCTCATCGGCGTCGGCGACTGCGCTGATTCTGCTGCTGTTTTCTGCTTTGCTCGTAGGCGTCGCCGACTGTGCTGGTCCTGCTGCTGTTTTCTGCTCTGCTCGTCGGCGACTGCTCTGGTCCTGCTGCTGTTTTCTGCACTGCTCATCGGCGTCGGCGACTGCGTTGATCCTGCTGCTGTTTTCTGCTCTGCTCGTTCGCGTCTGCGCATCTCCTGGTGCATTTTTCTGCTCTGCTCGTCGGCGTCAGCGACTACGCTGATCCTGCTGCTGTTTTCTGCTCTGCTCGTAGGTGTCAGCGACTACACTGATCCTGCTGCTGTTTGCTGCTCTGCTCGTTGGCGTCTGCGACTGCGCTGATCATGCTGCTGTTTTTTGCTCTGCTCGTCGGCGTCGGCGACTGCGCTGATCCTGCTGCTGTTTTCTGCTCTGCTCGTCGGCAACTGCGCTGGTCCTGCTGCTGTTTTCTGCTCTGCTCGTCTGCGACTGCGCTGGTCCTGCTGCTGTTTTCTGCACTGCTCATCGGCGTCGGCGACTGCGCTGGTCCTGCTGTTGTTTTCGCATCTACCAGTCGGCCTCTGCGACTGCGCTGGTCCTGCTGCTGTTTTCTGCTCTGCTCGTCGGCGACTGCGCTGGACCTGCTGCTGTTTTCTGCACTGCTCATCGGCGTTGAAGACTGCGTTGATCCTGCTGCTGTTTTCTGCTCTGCTCGTTGGCGTCTGCGACTGCACATCTCCTGCCGATTTTTTCTGCTCTGCTCGTAGGCGTCGGTGACTACGCATCTCCTGCTGCTTTTTTCTGCTCTGCTCGTCGGCGTCAGCGACTGCGCTGACCCTGCTGCTGTTTTCTGCTCTGATCGTCTGCGACTGCGCATCTCCTGCTGCTGTTTTTTGCTCTGCGCGTCGGCGACTGTGCTGGTCCTGCAGCTGTTTTCTGCACTGCTCATCGGCGTCGGCGACTGCGCTGGTCCTGCTGTTGTTTTCGCCTCTGCTCGTCGGCAACTGCTCTGCTCGTCGGCGTCTGCGACTGCGCTGGTCCTGCTGCTGTTTTCTGATCTGCTCGTCGGTGTCGGTGACTGCTCATCTCCTGCTGCTGTTTTCTGATTTGCTCGTCGGCGTCAGCGACTGCGCTGATCCTGCTGCTGTTTTCTGCTCTGCTCGTCGGTGTCAGTGACTACGCTGATCCTGCTGCTGTTTTTTGCTCTGCTCGTCGGCGACTGCGCTGGTCCTGCTGCTGTTTTCTGCACTGCTCATCGGCCTCGGCGACTGCACTAATCCTGCAAATGTTTTCTGCTCTGCTCGTAGGCGTCGGCGACTGCGCTGGTCCTGCTGCTGTTTTCTGCAATGCTCATCGGCGTCGGCGACTGCGCTGATCCTGCTGCTGTTTTCTGCTCTGCTCTTTGGCATCTGCGACTGCACATCTCCTGCTGCTGTTTTTTGCTATGCTCGTCGGCGACTGCGCTGGTCCTGCTGCTGTTTCCTGCTCTGCTCGTCGCCGTTGATGACTGCGCTGGTCCTGCTGTTGTTTTCTGCTCTGATTTGTCGGCATCGGCGACTGCGCTGGTCCTGCTGCTGTTTTCTGCTCTGCTCGTCGGCGTCGGCAACTGCACTGACCCTGCTGCTGTTTTCTGCTCTGCTTGTCCGCGTCGGCTACTGCGCTGATCCTGCTGCTATTTTCTGCTCTGCTCATCGGCGTCAGCGACTGGGATGATCCTGCTGCTGTTTTCTGCTCTGCCCATCACCGTCGGCGCCTGCACTGGTCCTGCTGTTGTTTTCTTATCTGCTCGTCAGCGTCTGCTCTGCTCGTCGGCGTCTGCGACTGCGCTGGTCCTGCTGCTGTTTTCTGCTCTGCTCGTTGGTGACTGCGCTGGTCCTGCTGCTGTTTTCTGCACTGCTCATCGGCATCGGTGACTGCGCTGATCCTGCGGCTGTTTTCTGCACTGCTCGTCGGCGACTGCGCAGGTCCTGCTGCTGTTTTCTGCTCTGCTCGTCGGCGACTGCGCTGGTCCTGCTGCTGTTTTCTGCTCTGCTCGTCGGCAACTGCGCTGGTCCTGCTGCTGTTTTCTGCTCTGCTCGTCGGCGACTGCGCTGGTCCTGCTGCTGTTTTCTGCACTGCTCATCGGCGTCGGTGACTGCGCTGGTCCTGCTGTTGTTTTCACATCTGCTCGTCGGCGTCTGCGACTGCGCTGGTCCTGCTGCTGTTTTCTGCTCTGCTCGTAGGCGTCGGCGACTGCGCTGGTCCTGCTGCTGTTTTCTGCACTGCTCATCGGCGACGGCGACTGCGCTGATCCTGCTGCTGTTTTCTGCTCTGCTCGTCGGCGACTGCGCTGGACCTGCTGCTGTTTTCTGCACTGCTCATCGGCGTTGGCGACTGCGTTGATCCTGCTGCTGTTTTCTGCTCTGCTCGTTGGCGTCTGCGACTGCACATCTCCTGCCGATTTTTTCTGCTCTGCTCGTTGGCGTCGGTGACTACGCATCTCCTGCTGTTTTTTTCTGCTCTGCTCGTCGGCGTCAGCGACTGCGCTGACCCTGCTGCTGTTTTCTGCTCTGATCGTCTGCGACTGCGCTGGTCCTGCTGCTGTTTTCTGCTCTGCTCGTCGGCGACTGCGCTGGTCCTGCTGCTGTTTTCTGCACTGCTCATCGGCGTCGGCGACTGCGCTGGTCCTGCTGTTGTTTTCGCATCTGCTCGTCGGCGTCTGCGACTGCGCTGGTCCTGCTGCTGTTTTCTGCTCTGCTCGTAGGTGTCGGTGACTACGCATCTCCTGCTGCTGTTTTTTGCTCTGCTCGTCGGCGTCAGCGACTGTGCTGATCCTGCTGCTGTTTTCTGCTCTGCTCATCGGCGTCTGCGACTGCACATCTCCTGCTGCTGTTTTTTGCTCTGCTCGTCGGCGACTGCGCTGGTCCTGCTGCTGTTTTCTGCTCTGCTCATCGGCGTCTGCGACTGCGCTGGTCCTGCTGCTGTTTTCTGCTCTGCTCGTCGGCGACTGCGCTGATCCTGCTGCTGTTTTCTGCTCTGCTCGTAGGCGTCGGTGACTGCGCTGGTCCTGCTGCTGTTTTCTGCACTGCTCATCGGCGTCGGCGACTGCGCTGATTCTGCTGCTGTTTTCTGCTTTGCTCGTAGGCGTCGCCGACTGCGCTGGTCCTGCTGCTGTTTTCTGCTCTGCTCGTCGGCGACTGCTCTGGTCCTGCTGCTGTTTTCTGCACTGCTCATCGGCGTCGGCGACTGCGACTGCGTTGATCCTGCTGCTGTTTTCTGCTCTGCTCGTTGGCGTCTGCGCATCTCCTGGTGCTTTTTTCTGCTCTGCTCGTCGGCGTCAGCGACTGCGCTGATCCTGCTGCTGTTTTCTGCTCTGCTCGTCGGTGTCAGCAACTACACTGATCCTGCTGCTGTTTGCTGCTCTGCTCGTTGGCGTCTGCGACTGCGCTGATCATGCTGCTGTTTTTTGCTCTGCTCGTCGGCGTCGGCGACTGCCCTGATCCTGCTGCTGTTTTCTGCTCTGCTCGTCGGCAACTGCGCTGGTCCTGCTGCTGTTTTCTGCTCTGCTCGTCGGCGACTGCGCTGGTCCTGCTGCTGTTTTCTGCACTGCTCATCGGCGTCGGCGACTGCGCTGGTCCTGCTGTTGTTTTCGCATCTGCTCGTTGGCGTCTGCGACTGCGCTGGTCCTGCTGCTGTTTTCTGCTCTGCTCATCGGCGACGGCGACTGCGCTGATCCTGCTGCTGTTTTCTGCTCTGCTCGTCGGCGACTGCGCTGGACCTGCTGCTGTTTTCTGCACTGCTCATCGGCGTTGGCGACTGCGTTGATCCTGCTGCTGTTTTCTGCTCTGCTCGTTGGCGTCTGCGACTGCACTCTCCTGCCGATTTTTTCTGCTCTGCTCGTAGGCGTCGGTGACTACGCATCTCCTGCTGCTTTTTTCTGCTCTGCTCGTCGGCGTCAGCGACTGCGCTGACCCTGCTGCTGTTTTCTGCTCTGATCGTCTGCGACTGCGCATCTCCTGCTGCTGTTTTTTGCTCTGCTCGTCGGCGTCAGCGACTGTGCTGATCCTGCTGCTGTTTTCTGCTCTGCTCATCGGCGTCTGCGACTGCACATCTCCTGCTGCTGTTTTTTGCTCTGCTCGTCGGCGACTGCGCTGGTCCTGCTGCTGTTTTCTGCTCTGCTCATCGGCGTCTGCGACTGCGCTGGTCCTGCTGCTGTTTTCTGCTCTGCTCGTCGGCGACTGCGCTGATCCTGCTGCTGTTTTCTGCTCTGCTCGTAGGCGTCGGTGACTGCGCTGGTCCTGCTGCTGTTTTCTGCACTGCTCATCGGCGTCGGCGACTGCGCTGATTCTGCTGCTGTTTTCTGCTTTGCTCGTAGGCGTCGCCGACTGTGCTGGTCCTGCTGCTGTTTTCTGCTCTGCTCGTCGGCGACTGCTCTGGTCCTGCTGCTGTTTTCTGCACTGCTCATCGGCGTTGATCCTGCTGCTGTTTTCTGCTCTGCTCATTGGCGTCTGCGACGTCGCATCTCCTGCTGCTTTTTTCTGCTCTGCTCGTCGGCGTCAGCGACTGCGCTGACCCTGCTGCTGTTTTCTGCTCTGATCGTCTGCGACTGCGCATCTCCTGCTGCTGTTTTTTGCTCTGCTTGTCGGCATCAGCGACTGCGCTTATCCTGCTGCTGTTTTCTGCTCTGCTCGTCGGCGTCTGCGACTGCTCATTTCCTGCTGCTGTTTTTTGCTCTGCTCGTCGGCGACTGCGCTGGTCCTGCTGCTGTTTTCTGCTCTGCTCATCGGCGTCGGCTACTGCACTGATCCTTCTGCTGTTTTCTGTTCTGCTTGTTTGCGTCAGTGAATGCGCTGATCCTGCTGCTGTTTCCTGCTCTGCTCATCGCCGTCGGCGACTGCGCTGGTCCTGCTGTTGTTTTCTGCTCTGATCGTCAGCTTTGGCGACTGCGCTGGTCCTGCTGCTGTTTTCTTCTCTGCTCGTCGGTGTCTGCTCTGCTTGTCGGCGTCTGCGACAGCGCTGGTCCTGCTGCTGTTTTCTGCTCTGCTCATCGGCGACTGTGCTGTTCCTGCTGGTGTTTTCTGCACTGCTCATCCGTGTCGGCGACTGCGCTTTTCCTGCTGTTGTTTTCGCCTCTGCTCGTCGACGTCTGCGACTGTGCTGGTCCTGCTGCTGTTTTCTGCTCTGCTCGTCAGCGACTGCGCTGGTCTTGCTGCTGTTTTCTGCACTGCTCATCGGCGTCGGCAAATGTGCTGATCCTGCTGCTGTTTTCATCTCTGTTCGTAGGCGTCGGCGACTGCGCTGGTCCTGCTGCTGTTTTCTGCACTGCTCATCGGCGTCTGCGACTGCGCTGGTCCTGCTGCTGTTTTCTGCTCTGCTCGTCGGCGACTGCGCTGGTCCTGCTGCTGTTTTCTGCACTGCTCATAGGCGTCGGTGACTGCGTTGATCCTACTGCTGTTTTCTGCTCTGCTCATTGGCGTCTGCGACTGCGCATCTCCTGCTGCTTTTTTCTGCTCTGCTCGTCGGCGTCAGCGACTGCGCTGACCCTGCTGCTGTTTTCTGCTCTGATCGTCTGCGACTGCGCATCTACTGCTGCTGTTTTTTGCTCTGCTCGTCGGCGTCAGCGACTGTGCTGATCCTGCTGCTGTTTTCTGCTCTGCTCGTCGGCGTCTGCGACTGCGCATCTCCTGCTGCTGTTTTTTGCTCTGCTCGTCGGCGACTGCGCTGGTCCTGCTGCTGTTTTCTGCTCTGCTCATCGGCGTCGGCTACTGCGCTGATCCTGCTGCTGTTTTCTGCTCTGGTTGTCTGCGTCAGCGAATGCGCTGATCCTGCTGCTGTATCCTGCTCTGCTCGTCGACGTTGGCGACTGCGCTAGTCCTGCTGTTGTTTTCTGCTCTGATCGTCGGCGTCGGCGACTGCGCTGGTCCTGCTGCAGTTTTCTTCTCTGCTCGTTCGCGTCTGCGACTGCGCTGGTCCTGCTGCTGTTTTCTGCTCTGCTCATCGGCGACTGCGCTGGTCCTGCTGGTGTTTTTTGCACTGCTCATCGGCGTCGGCGACTGCGCTGGTCCTGCTGTTGTTTTCGCCTCTGCTCGTCGGCGTCTGCGACTGCGCTGGTCCTGCTGCTGTTTTCTGCTCTGCTCGTAGGCGTCGGTTACTGCACTGGTCCTGCTGCTTTTTTCTGCACTGCTCATCAGCGACGGCGACTGCGCTGATCCTGCTGCTGTTTTCTGCTCTGCTCGTCGGCGACTGCGCTGGACCTGCTGCTGTTTTCTGCACTGCTCATCGGCATCGGCGACTGCGTTGATCCTGCTGCTGTTTTGTGCTCTGCTCGTTGGCTTCTGCGACTGCACATCTCCTGCCGATTTTTTCTGCTCTGCTCGTAGGCGTCGGCGACTCCGCATCTCCTGCTGCTTTTTTCTGCTCTGCTCGTCGGCGTCAGCGACTGCTCTGACCCTGCTGCTGTTTTCTGCTCTGATCGTCTGCGACTGCGCATCTCCTGCTGCTGTTTTTTGCTCTGCTCGTCGGCGTCAGCGACTGTGCTGATCCTGCTGCTGTTTTTGCTCTGCTCGTCGGCGTCTGCGACTGCGCATCTCCTGCTGCTGTTTTTTGCTCTGCTCGTCGGCGACTGCGCTGGTCCTGCTGCTGTTTTCTGCTCTGCTCATCGGCGTCTGCGACTGCGCTGGTCATGCTGCTGTTTTCTGCTCTGCTCATTGGCGTCTGCGACTGCGCATCTCCTGCTGCTTTTTTCTGCTCTGCTCGTCGGCGTCAGCGACTGCGCTGACCCTGCTGCTGTTTTCTGCTCTGATCGTCTGCGACTGCACATCTCCTGCTGCTGTTTTTTGCTCTGCTCGTCGGCGTCAGCGACTGTGCTGATCCTGCTGCTGTTTTCTGCTCTGCTCGTCGGCGTCTGCGACTGCGCATCTCCTGCTGCTGTTTTTTGCTCTGCTCGTCGGCGACTGCGCTGGTCCTGCTGCTGTTTTCTGCTCTGCTCATCGGCGTCGGCTACTGCGCTGATCCTGCTGCTGTTTTCTGCTCTGGTTGTCTGCGTCAGCGAATGCGCTGATCCTGCTGGTGTATCCTGCTCTGCTCGTCGACGTTGGCGACTGCGCTAGTCCTGCTGTTGTTTTCTGCTCTGATCGTCGGCGTCGGCGACTGCGCTGGTCCTGCTGCAGTTTTCTTCTCTGCTCGTCGGCGTCTGCGACTGCGCTGGTCCTGCTGCTGTTTTCTGCTCTGCTCATCGGCGACTGCGCTGGTCCTGCTGGTGTTTTTTGCACTGCTCATCGGCGTCGGCGACTGCGCTGGTCCTGCTGTTGTTTTCGCCTCTGCTCGTCGGCGTCTGCGACTGCGCTGGTCCTGCTGCTGTTTTCTGCTCTGCTCATAGGCGTCGGTTACTGCGCTGGTCCTGCTGCTTTTTTCTGCACTGCTCATCAGCGACGGCGACTGCGCTGATCCTGCTGCTGTTTTCTGCTCTGCTCGTCGGCGACTGCGCTGGACCTGCTGCTGTTTTCTGCACTGCTCATCGGCGTCGGCGACTGCGTTGATCCTGCTGCTGTTTTGTGCTCTGCTCGTTGGCTTCTGCGACTGCACATCTCCTGCCGATTTTTTCTGCTCTGCTCGTAGGCGTCGGCGACTCCGCATCTCCTGCTGCTTTTTTCTGCTCTGCTCGTCGGCGTCAGCGACTGCTCTGACCCTGCTGCTGTTTTCTGCTCTGATCGTCTGCGACTGCGCATCTCCTGCTGCCGTTTTTTGCTCTGCTCGTCGGCGTCAGCGACTGTGCTGATCCTGCTGCTGTTTTTGCTCTGCTCGTCGGCGTCTGCGACTGCGCATCTCCTGCTGCTGTTTTTTGCTCTGCTCGTCGGCGACTGCGCTGGTCCTGCTGCTGTTTTCTGCTCTGCTCATCGGCGTCTGCGACTGCGCTGGTCCTGCTGCTGTTTTCTGCTCTGCTCGTCAGCGACTGCGCTGATCCTGCTGCTGTTTTCTGCTCTGCTCGTAGGCGTCGGCGACTGCGCTGGTCCTGCTGCTGTTTTCTGCACTGCTCATCGGCGTCGGCGACTGCGCTGATCCTGCTGCTGTTTTCTGCTTTGCTAGTAGGCGTCGCCGACTGCGCTGGTCCTGCTGCTGTTTTCTGCTCTGCTCGTCGGTGACTGCTCTGGTCCTGCTGCTGTTTTCTGCACTGCTCATCGGCGTCTGCGACTGCGCTGGTCCTGCTGCTGTTTTCTGCTCTGCTCGTTGGCTTCTGCGACTGCACATCTCCTGCCGATTTTTTCTGCTCTGCTCGTAGGCGTCGGCGACTGCGCTGGTCCTGCTGCTGTTTTCTGCACTGCTCATCGGCGTCTGCGACTGCGCTGGTCCTGCTGCTGTTTTCTGCTCTGCTCGTCGGCGACTGCGCTGGTCCTGCTGCTGTTTTCTGCACTGCTCATAGGCGTCGATGACTGCGTTGATCCTGCTGCTGTTTTCTGCTCTGCTCATTGGCGTCTGCGACTGCGCATCTCCTGCTGCTTTTTTCTGCTCTGCTCGTCGGCGTCAGCGACTGCGCTGACCCTGCTGCTGTTTTCTGCTCTGATCGTCTGCGACTGCGCATCTCCTGCTGCTGTTTTTTGCTCTGCTCGTCGGCGTCAGCGACTGTGCTGATCCTGCTGCTGTTTTCTGCTCTGCTCGTCGGCGTCTGCGACTGCGCATCTCCTGCTGCTGTTTTTTGCTCTGCTCGTCGGCGACTGCGCTGGTCCTGCTGCTGTTTTCTGCTCTGCTCATCGGCGTTGGCTACTGCGCTGATTCTGCTGCTGTTTTCTGCTCTGGTTGTCTGCGTCAGCGAATGCGCTGATCCTGCTGCTGTATCCTGCTCTGCTCGTCGACGTTGGCGACTGCGCTGGTCCTGCTGTTGTTTTCTGCTCTGATCGTCGGCGTCGGTGACTGCGCTGGTCCTGCTGCAGTTTTCTTCTCTGCTCGTCGGCGTCTGCTCTGCTCGTCGGCGTCTGCGACTGCGCTGGTCCTGCTGCTGTTTTCTGCTCTGCTCATCGGCGACTGCGCTGGTCCTGCTGGTGTTTTTTGCACTGCTCATCGGCGTCGGCGACTGCGCTGGTCCTGCTGTTGTTTTCACCTCTGCTCGTCGGCGTCTGCGACTGCGCTGATCCTGCTGCTGTTTTCTGCTCTTCTCGTAGGCGTCGGTTACTGCGCTGGTCCTGCTGCTTTTTTCTGCACTGCTCATCAGCGACGGCGACTGCGCTGATCCTGCTGCTGTTTTCTGCTCTGCTCGTCGGCGACTGCGCTGGACCTGCTGCTGTTTTCTGCACTGCTCATCGGCGTCGGCGACTGCGTTGATCCTGCTGCTGTTTTCTGCTCTGCTCGTTGGCTTCTGCGACTGCACATCTCCTGCCGATTTTTTCTGCTCTGCTCGTAGGTGTCGGCGACTCCGCATCTCCTGCTGCTTTTTTCTGCTCTGCTCGTCGGCGTCAGCGACTGCTCTGACCCTGCTGCTGTTTTCTGCTCTCATCGTCTGCGACTGCGCATCTCCTGCTGCTGTTTTTTGCTCTGCTCGTCGGCGTCAGCGACTGTGCTGATCCTGCTGCTGTTTTTGCTCTGCTCGTCGGCGTCTGCGACTGCGCATCTCCTGCTGCTGTTTTTTGCTCTGCTCGTCGGCGACTGCGCTGGTCCTGCTGCTGTTTTCTGCTCTGCTCATCGGCGTCTGCGACTGCGCTGGTCCTGCTGCTGTTTTCTGCTCTGCTCGTCAGCGACTGCGCTGATCCTGCTGCTGTTTTCTGCTCTGCTCGTAGGCGTCGGCGACTGCGCTGGTCCTGCTGCTGTTTTCTGCACTGCTCATCGGCGTTGGCGACTGCACTGATCCTGCTGCTGTTTTCTGCTTTGCTAGTAGGCGTCGCCGACTGCGCTGGTCCTGCTGCTGTTTTCTGCTCTGCTCGTCGGTGACTGCTCTGGTCCTGCTGCTGTTTTCTGCACTGCTCATCGGCGTCGGCGACTGCGTTGATCCTGCTGCTGTTTTCTGCTCTGCTCGTTGGCGTCTGCGCATCTCCTGGTGCTTTTTTCTGCTCTGCTCGTCGGCGTCAGCGACTGCGCTGATCCTGCTGCTGTTTTCTGCTCTGCTCGTCGGTGTCAGCGACTACGCTGATCCTGCTGCTGTTTTCTGCTCTGCTCGTCGACGTCTGCGACTGCGCTGATGATGCTGCTGTTTTTTGCTCTGCTCGTCGGCGTCGGCGACTGCGCTGATCCTGCTGCTGTTTTCTGCTCTGCTCATCGGCGTCTGCTACTGCGCTGATCCTGCTGCTGTTTTCTGCTCTGCTCTTCGGCGTCGGCGACTGCGCTGGTCCTTTTGCTGTTTTCTTCTTTGCTCGTCGGCGTCGGCGACTGCGCTGGTCCTGCTGCTGTTTTCTGCTCTGCCCGTCGGCATCAGCGACTGCGCTGATGCTGTTTTCTGCTCTGCTCGTCGAGGTCAGCAACTGCGCTGATCCTGCTGCTGTCTTCTTCTCTGCCTGTCGCCGTCGGCGACTGCGCTCGTCCTGCTATTGTTTTCTGCTCTGATCGTCGGCGTCGGCAACTGCGATGATCCTGCTGCTGTTTTCTGCACTGTTCGTCGGCGACTGCGCTGGTCCTTGAGTTGTTTTCTGCTCTGCTCATTGGCGTCTGCGGCTGCGCATCTCCTGCTGCTTTTTTCTGCTCTGCTCGTCGGCGTCAGCGACTGCGCTGACCCTGCTGCTGTTTTCTGCTCTGATCGTCTGCGACTGCGCATCTCCTGCTGCTGTTTTTTGCTCTGCTCGTCGGCGTCAGCGCTGGTCCTGCTGCTGTTTTCTGCTCTGCTCATCGGCGTCCGCGACTGCGCATCTCCTGCTGCTTTTTTTTGCTCTGCTCGTCGGCGACTGCGCTGGTCCTGCTGCTGTTTTCTGATCTGCTCATCGGAGTCGGCTACTGCGCTTGTCCTGCTGCTGTTTTCTGCTCTGCTTGTCTGCGTCAGCGAATGCGCTGATCCTGCTGCCTTTTCCTGCTCTGCTCGTCGCCGTCGGCGACTGCGCTGGTCCCACAGTTGTTTTCTGCTCTGATCGTCGGCGTCGGCGACTGCGCTGGTCCTGCTGCTGTTTTCTTCTCTGCTCGTCGGCGTCTGCTCTGCTCGTCGGCGTCTGCGACTGCGCTGGTCCTGCAGCTGTTTTCTGCTCTGCTCATCGGTGACTGCGCAGGTCCTGCTGGTTTTTTTTGCACTGCTCATCGGCGTCGGCGACTGCGCTGGTCCTGCTGTTGTTTTCGCCTCTGCTCGTCGGCGTCTGCGTCTGCGCTTGTCCTGCTGCGGTTTTCTGCTCTGCTCGTCGGCGACTGCGCTGGTCCTGCTGCTGTTTTCTGCACTGCTCATCGGCGTCGGCGACTGTGCTGATCCTGCTGCTGTTTTCTGCTCTGCTCGTAGGCGTCGGCGACTGCGCTGGTCCTGCTGCTGTTTTCTGCACTGCTCATCGGCATCTGCGACTCCGCTGGTCCTGCTGCTGTTTTCTGCTCTGCTCGGCGGCGACTGCGCTGGTCCTGCTGCTGTTTTCTGCACTGCTCATCGGCGTCGGCGACTATGTTGATCCTGCTGCTGTTTTCTGCTCTGCTCATTGGCGTCTGCGACTGCGCATCTCCTGCTGATTTTTTCTGCTCTGCTCGTCGGCGTCAGCGACTGCGCTGACCCTGCTGCTGTTTTCTGCTCTGATCGTCTGCGACTGCGCATCTCCTGCTGCTGTTTTTTGCTCTGCTCGTCAGCGTCAGCGACTGTGCTTATCCTTCTGCTGTTTTTTGCTCTGCTCATCGGTGTCGGCTACTGCGCTGATCCTGCTGCTTTTTCCTGCTCTGATCGTCGCCGTCGGCAACTGCGCTGGTCCTGCTGTTGTTTTCTGCTCTGATCGTCGGCATCGGCGACTGCGCTGGTCCTGCTGCTGTTTTCTTCTCTGCTCGTCGGCATTTGCTCTGCTCGTCGGCGTCTGCGACTGCGCTGGTCCTGCTGCTGTTTTCTGCTCTGCTCATCGGCGACTGCGCTGGTCCTGCTGGTGTTTTCTACACTGCTCATCGGCGTCGGCGACTGCGCTGGTCCTGCTGTTGTTTTCGCCTCTGCTCTTCGGCGCCTGCGACTGCGCTGGTCCTGCTGCTGTTTTCTGCTCTGCTCGTCGGCGACTGCGCTGGTCCTGCTGCTGTTTTCTGCACTGCTCATCGGCGTCGGCGACTGTGCTGACCCTGCTGCTGTTTTCTGCTCTGCTCAAAGGCGTCGGCGACTGCGCTCGAACTGCTGCTGTTTTCTGCACTGCTCATCGGCTTCGGCGACTGCGTTGATCCTGCTGCTGTTTTCTGCTCTGCTTGTTTGCGTATGCGACCGCGCATCTCCTGCCGATTTTTTCTGCTCTGCTCGTTGACGTCAGGGACTGCGCTGATCCTGCTGCTGTTTTCTGCTCTCTTCGTCGGCGTCTGCGACTGCGCATCTCCTGCTGCTGTTATTTGCTCTGCTCGTCGGTGTCGGCGACTGCGCTGATCCTGCTGCTGTTTTCTGCTCTGCTCATTGGCGTCAGCGACTGGGCTGATCCTGCTGCTGTTTTCTGCTCTGCTCGTCTGCGTCAGCGAATGCGCTGATCCTGCTGCTGTTTCCTGCTCTGCTCATCGCCGTCGGCGACTTCGCTGGTCCTGCTGTTCTTTTCTGCTCTGATCGCCGGCGTCGGCAACTGCGCTGGTCCTGCTGCTGTTTTCTTCTCTGCTCGTCGGCGTCTGCTCTGCTCGTCGGCGTCTGCGACTGCGCTGGTCCTGCTGCTGTTTTCTGCTCTGCTCATCGGCGACTGCGCTGGTCCTGCTGGTGTTTTCGCCTCTGCTCGTCGGCGCCTACGACTGCGCTGGTCCTGCTGCTGTTTTCTGCTCTGCTCGTCGGCGACTGCGCTGGTCCTGCTGCTGTTTTCTGCACTGCTAATTGGCGTCGGCGACTGTTCTGATCCTGCTGCTGTTTTCTGCTCTGCTCAAAGGCGTCGGCGACTGCGCTGGACCTGCTGCTGTTTTCTGCACTGCTCATCGGCTTCGGCGACTGCGTTGATCCTGCTGCTGTTTTCTGCTCTGCTCGTTTGCGTCTGCGACTGCCCATCTCCTGCCGATTTATTCTGCTCTGCTCGTTGGCGTCAGGGACTGCGCTGATCCTGCCGCTGTTTTCTGCTCTCTTCGTCGGCGTCTGCGACTGCGCATCTCCTGCTGCTGTTATTTGCTCTGCTCGTCGGCGTCGGCGACTGCGCTGATCCTGCTGCTGTTTTCTGCTCTGCTCATTGGCGTCAGCGACTGGGCTGATCCTGCTGCTGTTTTCTGCTCTGCTCGTCTGCGTCAGCGAATGCGCTGATCCTGCTGCTGTTTCCTGCTCTACTCATCGCCGTCGGCGGCTTCGCTGGTCCTGCTGTTGTTTTCTGCTCTGATGGCCGGCGTCGGCGACTGCGCTGGTCCTGCTGCTGTTTTCTTCTCTGCTAGTCGGCGTCTGCTCTGCTCGTCGGCGTCTGCGCTGGTCCTGCTGCTGTTTTCTGCTCTGCTCGTCAGCGACTGCGCTGGTCCTGCAGTTGTTTTCGCCTCTGCTCGTCGACATCTGCTCTGCTCATCGGCGTCTGCGACTGCGCTGGTCATGCTGCTGTTTTCTGCTCTGCTCATTGGCGTCTGCGACTGCGCATCTCCTGCTGCTTTTTTCTGCTCTGCTCATCGGCGTCAGTGACTGCGCTGACCCTGCTGCTGTTTTCTGCTCTGATCGTCTGCGACTGCTCATCTCCTGCTGCTGTTTTTTGCTCTGCTCGTCGGCGTCAGCGACTGCGCTGATCCTGCTGCTGTTTTCTGCTCTGCTCGTCGGCTTCTGCACCTGCGCATCTCCTGCTGCTGTTTTTTGCTCTGCTCGTCGGCGACTGCGCTGGACCTGCTGCTGTTTTCTGCTCTGCTCATCGGCGTCGGCTACTGCGCTGATCCTGCTGCTGTTTTCTGCTCTGCTTGTCTGCGTCAGCGAATGCGCTGATCCTGCTGCTGTTTCCTGCTCTGCTCGTCACCGTCGGCGACTGTGCTGGTCCTGCTGTTGTTTTCTGCTCTGATCATCGGCGTTGGCGACTGCGCTGGTCCTGCTGCTGTTTTCTTCTCTGCTCGTCGGCGTCTGCTCTGCTCGTCGGCGTCTGCGACTGCGCTGGTCCTGCTGCTATTTTGTGCTCTGCTTATCGGCGACTGCGCTGGTCCTGCTGGGGTTTTCTGCACTGCTCATCGGCGTCGGCGACTGGGCTGGTCCTGCTGTTGTTTTCGCCTCTGCTCGTCGGCGTCTGCGACTGCGATTGTCCTGCTGCTGTTTTCTGCTCTGCTCGTCGGCGACTGCGCTGGTCCTGCTGGTGTTTTCTGCACTGCTCATCGGCGTCGGCGACTGGGCTGGTCCTGCTGTTGTTTTCGCCTCTGCTCGTCGGCGTCTGCGACTGCGCTTGTCCTGCTGCTGTTTTCTGCTCTGCTCGTCGGCGACTTCGCTGGTCCTGCTGTTGTTTTCTGCTCTGATCGCCGGCGTTGGCGACTGCGCTGGTCCTGCTGCTGTTTTCTTCTCTGCTCGTCGCGTCTGCTCTGCTCGTCGGCGTCTGCGCTGGTCCTGCTGCTGTTTTCTGCTCTGCTCGTCGGCGACTGCGCTGGTCCTGCAGTTGTTTTCACCTCTGCTCGTCGACGTCTGCTCTGCTCATCGGCGTCAGCGACTGCGCTGGTCATGCTGCTGTTTTCTGCTCTGCTAATTGGCATCTGCGACTGCGCATCTCCTGCTGCTTTTTTCTGCTCTGCTTGTTGGCATCAGTGACTGCACTGACCCTGCTGCTGTTTTCTGCTCTGATCGTCTGCGACTGCGCATCTCCTGCTGCTGTTTTTCGCTCTGCTCGTCGGCGTCAGCGACTGCGCTGATCCTGCTGCTGTTTTCTGCTCTGCTCGTCGGCGTCTGCCACTGCGCATCTCCTGCTGCTGTTTTTTGCTCTGCTCGTCGGCGACTGCGCTGGTCCTGCTGCTGTTTTCTGCTCTGCTCATCGGCGTCGGCTACTGCGCTGATCCTGCTGCTGTTTTCTGCTCTGCTTGTCTGCGTCAGCGAATGCGCTGATCCTGCTGCTGTTTCCTGCTCTGCTCGTCGCGGTCGGCGACTGCGCTGGTCCTGCTGCTGTTTTCTTCTCTGCTCGTCGGCGTCTGCTCTGCTCGTCGGCGTCTTCGACTGCGCTTGTCCTGCTGCTGTTTTCTGCTCTGCTCGTCGGCGACTGCGCTGGTCCTGCTGCTGTTTTGTGCTCTGCTCATCGGCGACTGCGCTGGTCCTGCTGTTGTTTTCGCCTCTGCTCGTCGGCGTCTGCGACTGCGCTTGTCCTGCTGCTGTTTTCTGCTCTGCTCGTCGGCGACTGCGCTGGTCCTGCTGCTGTTTTCTGCACTGTTCATCGGCGTCTGCAACTGCGCTGGTCCTGCTGCTGTTTTCTGCTCTGCTCGTCGGCGACTAGGCTGGTCCTGCTGCTGTTTTCTGCACTGCTCATCGGCGTCGGCGACTGTGTTGATCCTGCTACTGTTTTCTGCTCTACTCATTGGCGTCTGCAACTGCGCATCTCCTGCTGCTTTTTTCTGCTCTGCTCGTCGGCGTCAGCGACTGCGCTGACCCTGCTGCTGTTTTCTGCTCTGATCATCTGCGACTGCGCATCTCCTGCTGCTGTTTTTTGCTCTGCTCGTCGGCGTCATCGACTGCGCTTATCCTGCTGCTGTTTTCTGCTCTGCTCGTCGGCGTCTGCGAATGCGCATCTCCTGCTGCTGTTTTTTGCTCTGCTCGTCGGCGACTGCGCTGGTCCTGCTGGTGTTTTCTGCACTGCTCATCAGCGTCGGCGACTGCGCTGGTCCTGCTGTTGTTTTCGCCTCTGCTCGTCGGCGTCTGCTCTGCTCGACGGCGTCTGCGACTGCGCTGGTCCTGCTGCTTTTTTCTGCTCTGCTCGTCGGCGACTGCGTTGATCCTGCTGCTGTTTTCTGCTCTGCTCGTCGGCGTCGGCGACTGCGCTGGTCCTGCTGTTGTTTTCTGCTCTGATCATCGGCGTCGGCGACTGCGCTGGTCCTGCTGCTGTTTTCTTCTCTGCTCGTCGGCGTCTGCTCTGCTCGTCAGCGTCTGCGACTGCGCTGGTCCTGCTGCTGTTTTCTGCTCTGCTCTTTGGCGACTGCGCTGGTCCTGCTGGTGTTTTCTGCACTGCTCATCAGCGTCGGCGACTGCGCTGGTCCTGCTGTTGTTTTCGCCTCTGCTCGTCGGCGTCGGCGACTGCGTTGATCCTGCTGCTGTTTTCTGCTCTGCTCGTCGGCGTCGGCGACTGCGCTGGTCCTGCTGTTGTTTTCTGCTCTGATCGTCGGCGTCGGCTACTGCGCTGATCCTGCGGCTGTTTTCTGCTCTTCTCGTCGGTGTCTGAGACTGCGCATCTCCTGCGGCTGTTTTTTTGCTCTGTGCGTCGGCGACTGCGCTTATCTTGATGCTGTTTTCTGCTCTGCTCGTCAGCGTCGGCGACTGCGCTGGTCCTGCTGCTGTTTTTTGCTCTGCTCGTCGGCGTCGGCGCTGATCCTGTTGCTGTTTCCTACTCTGCTCGTCGCCGTCGGCGACTGCGCTGGTCCTGCTGTTGTTTTCTGCTCTGATTGACGGCGTCGGCGACTGCGCTGGTCCTGCTGCTGTTTTCTGCTCTGCTCGTCGGCGTCGGCGACTGCACTGACCCTGCTGCTGTTTTCTGCTCTGTTTGTCGGCGTCGGCTACTGTGCTGTTCCTGCTTCTATTTTCTGCTCTGCTCATCGCCGTCAGCGACTGGGATGATCCTGCTGCTGTTTTCTGCTCTGTTTGTCTGCGTCAGCGCTTGCGCTGATCCTGCTGCTGATTTCTGCTCTGCTCGTCGCCGTCGGCGCCTGCGCTGGTCCTGCTGTTGTTTTCTTCTCTGCTCGTCAGTGTCTGCTCTGCTCGTTGGCGTTTGCGACTTCGCTGGTCCTCCTGCTGTTTTATGCTCTGCTCGTCGGTGACTGCACTGGTCCTGCTAGTGTTTTCTGCTCTGCTCGTCGCCGTCGGCGCCTGCGCTGGTCCTGCTGTTGTTTTCTTCTCTGCTCGTCAGCGTCTGCTCTGCTCGTTGGCGTTTGCGACTGCGCAGGTCCTGCTGCTGTTTTCTGCTCTGCTCATCGGCGACTGCGCTGGTCCTGCTGCTGTTTTCTGCTCTGCTCGTCGGCGACTGCGGTGGTCCTGCTGCTGTTTTCTGCTCTGCTTGTCGGCGACTGTGCTTGTCCTGCTGCTGTTTTCTGCACTGCTCATCAGCGTCGGCGACTGCGCTGGTCCTACTGTTGTTTTCGCCTCTGCTCGTCGGCGTCTGCTCTGCTCGTCGGCGTCTGCGACTGCGCTGGTCCTGCTGCTTTTTTCTGCTCTGCTCGTCGGCGTCGGCGACTGCGTTGATCCTGCTGCTGTTTTCTGCTCTGCTCGTCGGCGTCGGCGACTGCGCTGGTCCTGCTGTTGTTTTCTGCTCTGATCGTCGGCGTCGGCAACTGCGCTGGTCCTGCTGCTGTTTTCTTCTCTGCTCGTCGGCGTCTGCTCTGCTCGTCAGCGTCTGTGACTGCGCTGGTCCTGCTGCTGTTTTCTGCTCTGCTCATCGGCGACTGCGCTCGTCCTGCTGGTGTTTTCTGCACTGCTCATCAGCGTCGGCGACTGCGCTGGTCCTGCTGTTGTTTTCGCCTCTGCTCGTTGGCGTCTGCGACTGCGCTGGTCCTGCTGCTGTTTTCTGCTCTGCCCGTAGGCGTCGGTGACTGTGCTGGTCCTGCTGCTGTTTTCTGCACTGCTCATCGGCGTCGGCGACTGCGCTGATCCTGCTGCTGTTTTCTGCTCTGCTCGTTGGCGTCTGCGAGTGCGCATGTGCTGCTGCTTTTTTCTGCTCTGCTCTTCGGCGTCAGCGACTGTGCTGATCCTGCTGCTGTTTTCTGCTCTGCTCGTTGGCGTCTGCGACTGCGCATCTCCCGCCGATTTTTTCTGCTCTGCTCGTCGGCGTCTGCGACTGCGCTGATGCTGCTGCTGTTTTCTGCTCTGCTCGTCGGCGTCTGCGACTGAGCATCTCCTGCTGCTGTTTTTTGATCTGCTCGTCGGCGTCGGCGACTGCGCTGATCCTGCTGCTGTTTTCTGCTCTGCTCATTGGCGTCAGCGACTGGGCTGATCCTGCTGCTGTTTTCTGCTCTGCTCGTCTGCGTCAGCGAATGCGCTGATCCTGCTGCTGTTTCCTGCTCTGCTAGTCGCCGTCGGCGACTTCGCTGGTCCTGCTGTTGTTTTCTGCTCTGATCGCCGGCGTCGGCGAATGCGCTGGTCCTGCTACTGTTTTCTTCTCTGCTCGTCAGCGTCTGCTCTGGTCCTGCAGTTGTTTTCGCCTCTGCTCGTCGGCGTCTTCTCTGCACATCGGCGTCTGCGACTGCGCTAGTCATGCTAGTGTTTTCTGCTCTGCTCATTGGCGTCTGGGACTGCGCATCTCCTGCTGCTTTTTTCCGCTCTGCTCGTCGTCGTCAGCGACTGCGCTGACCCTGCTGCTGTTTTCTGCTCTGATTGTCTGTGATTGCGCATCTCCTGCTTTTGTTTTTTGCTCTGCTCGTCGGCGTCAGCTACTGCGCTGATCCTGCTGCTGTTTTCTTCTCTGCTTGTCGGCGTCTGCGACTGCGCTGGTCCTGCTGCATTTTTCTGCTCTGCTCGTCGGCGACTGCGCTGATCCTGCTGCTGTTTTCTGCTCTGCTCGTAGGCGTCGGCGAGTGCGCTGGTCCTGCTGCTGTTTTCTGCACTGCTCATCGGCGTCAGCGACTGCGCTGACCCTGCTGCTGTTTTCTGCTCTGATTGTCTGTGACTGCGCATCTCCTGCTGCTGTTTTTTGCTCTGCTTGTCTGCGTCAGCGAATGCGCTGATACTGCTGCTGTTTCCTGCTCTGCTCTTCTCCGTCGGCGACTGCGCTGGTCCTGCTGTTGTTTTCTGCTCTGATCGTCGGCATCTGCGCTGGTCATGCTGATGTTTTTTTCTCTGCTTGTCGGCGTCTGCTCTGCTCGTCGGCGTCTGCGACTGCGCTGGTCCTGCTGGTGTTTTCTGCACTGCTCATCGGAGTCGGCGACTGCGCTGGTCCTGCTGTTGTTTTCGCCTCTGCTCGTCTGCGTCTGCTCTGCTCGTCGGCGTCTGCGACTGCGCTGGTCCTGCTGTTGTTTTCACCTCTGCTCGTTTGCGTCTGCTCTGCTCGTCGGCGTCTGCGACTGCGATGGTCCTGCTGCTGTTTTCTGCTCTGCTCGTCGGCGAATGCACTGGTCCTGCTGCTTTTTTCTGCACTGCTCATCGGCGTCAGTGACTGTGCTGATCCTGCTGCTGTTTTCTGCTCTGCTCGTTGGCGTCGGCGACTGCGCTGGTCCTGCTGCAGTTTTCTGCACTGCTCATCGGCGTCTGCGACTGCGCTGGTCCTGCTGCTGTTTTCTGCTCTGCTCGTCGGCGACTGCGCTGGTCCTGCTGCTGTTTTCTGCACTGCTCATCGGCGTCGACGACTGTGTTGATTCTGCTGCTGTTTTCTTTTCTGCTCATCGGCGTCTGCGACTGCGCATCTCCTGCTGCTTTTTTTCTGCTCTGCTTGTCGGCGTCAGCGACTGCGCTGACCCTTCTGCTGTTTTCTACTCTGATCGTCTGCGACTGCGCATCTCCTGCTGCTGTTTTCTGCTCTGCTCGTCGGCGACTGCGCTGGTCCTGCTGCTGTTTTCTGCACTGCTCATCGGCGTCGACGACTGTGTTGATTCTGCTGCTGTTTTCTGCTCTGCTCATCGGCGTCGGCTACTGCGCTAATCCTGCTGCTGTTTTCTGCTCTTCTTCTCTGCGTCAGCAAATGCGCTGATCCTGCTGCTGTTTCCTGCTCTGCTCGTCGCCGTCGGTGACTGCACTGGTCCTGCTGTTGTTTTCTGCTCTGCTCGTCGGCGACTGCCCTGGTCATGCTGCTGTTTTCTTCTCTGCTTGTTGGCGTCTGCTCTGCTCGTCGGAGTCTGCGACTGTGCTGGCCCTGCTGCTGTTTTATGCTCTGCTCATCGGCGAATGCGCTGGTCCTGCTGGTGTTTTCTGCACTGCTCATCGGTGTTGGCGACTGCGCTGGTCCTGCTGTTGTTTTCGCCTCTGCTCATCGGCGTCTGCGACTGCGCTGGTCCTGCTACTGTTTTCTGCTCTGCTCGTCGGCGACTGCGCTGGTCCTGCTGCTTTTTTCTGCACTGCTCATCGGCGTCGGCGACTGTGCTGATCCTGCTACTGTTTTCTGCTCTGCTCGTCGGCGACTGCGCTGGTCCTGCCGCTTTTTTCTGCACTGCTCATCGGCGTCGGCGACTGTGCTGATCCTGCTGCTGTTTTCTGCTCTGCTCGTAGGTGTCGGCAACAGCGCTGGTCCTGCTGCTGTTTTCTGCACTGCTCATCGGCGTCGGCGACTGCGCTGATCCTGCTGCTGTTTTCTGCTCTGCTTCTCGGCGACTGCGCTGGACCTGCTGCTGTTTTCTGCACTGCTCATCGGCGTCGGCGACTGCGTTGATCCTGCTTCTGTTTTCTGCTCTGCTCGTCGGCGTCAGCGACTGCGCTGATCCTGCTGCTGTTTCCTGCTCTGCTCGTCGCTGTCGGCGACTGCGCTCGTCCTGCTGCTGTTTTCTGCTCTGCTTGTCTGCGTCAGCGAATGCGCTGATCCTGCTGCTGTTTCCTGCTCTGCTCGTCGCCGCCGGCGACTGCGCTGGTCCTGCTGTTGTTTTCTGCTCTGATCGTCGGCGACTGCGCTGGTCATGCTGCTGTTTTCTTCTCTGCTTGTCGGCGTCTGCTCTGCTCATCGGCGTCTGCGACTGCGCTGGTCCTGCTGCTGTTTTCTGCTCTGCTCGTCGGCGACTGCACTGATCCTGCTGCTTTTTTCTGCACTGCTCATCGGCGTCGGCGACTGCGCTGATCCTGCTGCTGTTTTCCGCACTGCTCATCGCGTCGGCGACTGCGCTGATCCTGCTGCTGTTTTCTTCTCTGCTCGTCGGTGTCTGCGCATCTCCTGCTGCTGTTTTTTGCTCTGCTCGTCGGCGTCAGCGACTGGGCTGATCCTGCTGCTGTTTTCTGCTCTGCTCATCTGCGTCAGTGAATGCGCTGATCCTGCTGCTGTTTCCTGCTCTGCTCGTCGCCGTCGGCAACTTCGCTTGTCCTGCTGTTGTTTTCTGCTCTGATCGCCGGCGTCAGTGACTGCGCTGGTCCTGCTGCTGTTTTCTTCTCTGCTCGTCGGCGTCTGCTCTGCTCGTCGGCGTCTGCGCTGGTCCTGCTCCTGTTTTCTGCTCTGCTCGTCGGCGACTGCGCATGTCCTGCTCTTGTTTTCGCCTCTGCTCGTCGGCGTCTGCTCTGCTCATTGGCGTCTGCTACTGCGCTGGTCCTGCTTCTGTTTTCTGCTCTGCTCATTGGCGTCTGCGACTGCGCATCTCCTGCTGCTTTTTTCTGCTCTGCTCGTCGGCGTCAGCGACTGCGCTGACCCTGCTGCTGTTTTCTGCTCTGATCGTGTGCGACTGTGCATCTCCTGCTGCTGTTTTTTGCTCTGCTCGTCGGCGTCAGCGACTGCGCTGATCCTGCTGCTGTTTTCTGCTCTGCTCGTCGGCCTCTGTGACTGCGCATCTCCTGCTGCTGTTTTTTGCTCTGCTCGTCGGCAACTGCACTGGTCCTGCTGCTGTTTCCTGCTCTGCTCGTCGCCGTCGGCGACTGCGCTGGTCCTGCTGTTGTTTTCTGCTCTGATCGTCGGCGACTGCGCTGGTCAGGCTGCTGTTTTCTTCTCTGCTTGTCGGCGTATGCTCTGCTCGTCGGCGTCTGCGACTGCGCTAATCCTGCTGCTGTTTTCTGCTCTGCTCGTCGGCGACTGTGCTGGACCTGCTGCTGTTTTCTACACTGCTCATCGGCGTCGGCGACTGCGTTGATCCTGCTGCTGTTTTCTGCTCTGCTCGTAGGCGTCTGCGACTGCGCATCTTCTGCTGCTTTTTTCTGCTCTGCTCGTCGGCGTCAGCGACTGCGCTGATCCTGCAGCTGTTTTCTGCTTTGCTTGTCGCCGTCTGCGACTGTGCTGGTCCTGTTGCTGTTTTCTGCTCTGCTCGTCTGCGTCTGTGACTGTGCATCTCCTGCTGCTGTTTTTTGCTCTGCTCGTCGGCGACTGCGCTTGTCCTGCTGCTGTTTTCTGCTCTGCTCATCGGCGTCGGCTACTGCGCTGATCCTGCAGCTGTTTTCTGCTCTGCTCGTTGGCGTCTGCGACTGCGCATCTCCTGCTGCTTTTTTCTGCTCTGCTCATCGGCGTCGGCTACTGCACTGATCCTGCAGCTGTTTTCTGCTCTGCTCGTCGCCGTCTGCGACTGTGCTGGTCCTGGTACTGTTTTCTGCTCTGCTCGTCGGCGACTGTGCTGGTCCTGCTGCTGTTTTCTGCACTGCTCATCGGCGTCGGCGACTGCGTTGATCCTGCTGCTTTTTTCTGCTCTGCTCGTCGGCGTCAGCGACTGCGCTGATCCTGCTGCTGTTTTCTGCTCTGCTTGTCTGCGTCAGCGAATGCGCTGATCCTGCTGCTGTTTTCTGCTCTGATCGCCTGCGACTGCTTATCTCCTGCTGCTGTTTTTTGCTCTGCACGTCGGCGTCAGCGACTGTGCAGATCCTGCTGCTGTTTTCTGCTCTGCTCGTCGGAGTCTGCGACTGCGCATCTCCTGCTGCTGTTTTTTGCTCTGCTCGTCGGCGACTGCGCTGGTCCTGCTGCTGTTTTCTGCTCTGCTCATCGGCGTCTGCTACTGCGCTGATCCTGCTGCTGTTTTCTGCTCTGCTTGTCTGCGTCAGCGAATGCGCTGATCCTGCTGCTGTTTCCTGCTCTGCTCGTTGGCGTCTGCGAATGCACATCTTCTGCTGCTTTTTTCTGCTCTGCTCGTCGGCGTCAGCGACTGCACTGATCCTGCAGCTGTTTTCTGCTCTGCTCGTCGCCGTCTGCGACTGTGCTGGTCCTGTTGCTGTTTTCTGCTCTGCTCGTCGGTGACTGCGCTGGTCCTGCTGCTGTTTTCTGCACTGCTCATCGGCGTCGGCGACTGCGTTGATCCTGCTGCTTTTTTCTGCTCTGCTCGTCGGCGTCAGCGACTGCGCTGACCCTGCTGCTGTTTTCTGCTCTGATCGCCTGCGACTGCTCATCTCCTGCTGCTGTTTTTTGCTCTGCTCGTCGGCGTCTGCTACTGCGCTGATCCTGCTGCTGTTTTCTGCTCTGCTTGTCTGCGTCAGCGAATGCGCTGATCCTGCTGCTGTTTCCTGCTCTGCTCGTCGCCGTCGGCGACTGCGCTGGTCCTGCTGTTGTTTTCTGCTCTGATCGTCGGCGTCGGCGACTGCGCTGGTCCTGCTGCTGTTTTCTTCTCTGCTCGTCGGCGTCTGCTCTGCTCGTCGGCGTCTGCGACTGCGCTCGTCCTGCTGCTGTTTTCTGCTCTGCTCATCGGTGACTGCGCTGGTCCTGCTGGTGTTTTCTGCACTGCTCATCGGCGTCGGCGACTGCGCTGGTCCTGCTGTTGTTTTCGCCTCTGCTCGTCGGCGTCTGCAACTGCGCTGGTTTTGCTGCTGTTTTCTGCTCTGCTCGTCGGCGACTGCGCTGGTCCTGCTGCTGTTTTCTGCACTGCTCATTGGCGTCGGCGACTGTGCTGATCATGCTGCTGTTTTCTGCTCTGCTCGTAGGCGTCGGTGACTGCGCTGGTCCTGCTGCTGTTTTCTGCACTGCTCATCGGCGTTTGCGACTGCGCTGGTCCTGCTACTATTTTCTGCTCTGCTCGTCTGCGACTGTGCTGGTCCTGCTGCTTTTTTCTGCACTGCTCATCGGCGTCGGCGACTGTGCTGATCCTGCTGCTGTTTTCTGCTCTGCTCCTCGGCGACTGCGCTGGACCTGCTGCTGTTTTCTGCACTGCTCATCGGCGTCGGCGACTGCGTTGATCCTGCTTCTGTTTTCTGCTTTGCTCGTTGGCGTCTGCGACTGCGCATCACCTGCCGCTTTTTTCTGCTCTGCTCGTCGGCGTTAGCGACTGCGCTGATCCTGCTGCTGTTTCCTGCTCTGCTCGTCGCTGTCGGCGACTGCGCTGGTCCTGCTGCTGTTTTCTGCTCTGCTTGTCTGTGTCAGCGAATGCGCTGATCCTGCTGCTGTTTCCTGCTCTGCTCGTCGCCGTCGGCGACTGCGCTGGTCCTGCTGTTGTTTTCTGCTCTGATCGTCGGCGACTGCGCTGGTCATGCTGCTGTTTTCTTCTCTGCTTGTCGGCGTCTGCTCTGCTCGTCGGCGTCTGCGACTGCGCTAATCCTGCTGCTGTTTTCTGCTCTGCTCGTCGGCGACTGTGCTGGACCTGCTGCTGTTTTCTGCTCTGCTCGTCTGCGTCAGCGAATGCGCTGATCCTGCTGCTGATTCCTGCTCTGCTCGTCGCCGTCGGCGACTTCGCTTGTCCTGCTGTTGTTTTCTGCTCTGATCGCCGGTGTCGGCGACTGCGCTGGTCCTGCTGCTGTTTTCTGCTCTGCTCATTGGCGTCTGCGACTGCGCATCTCCTGCTGCTTATTTCTGCTCTGCTCGTCGACGTCAGCGACTGCGCTGACCCTGCTGCTGTTTTCTGCTCTGATCGTCTGCGACTGTGCATCTCCTGCTGCTGTTTTTTGCTCTGCTCGTCGGCGTCAGCGACTGCGCTGATCCTGCTGCTGTTTTCTGCTCTGCTCGTCGGCGTCTGTGACTGCGCATCTCCTGCTGCTGTTTTTTGCTCTTCTCGTCGGCGACTGCGCTGGTCCTGCTGCTGTTTTCTCCACTGCTCATTGGCGTCGGCGACTGCGCTGATCCTGCTGCTGTTTTCTGCTCTGCTCGTCGGCGACTGCGCTGGACCTGCTGCTGTTTACTGCACTGCTCATCGGCATCGGCGTCGGCGACTGCGTTGATCCTGCTGCTGTTTTCTGCTCTGCTCGTTGGCGTCTGCGACTGCGCATCTCCTGCTGCTGTTTTTTGCTCTGCTCGTCGGCGTCGGCAACTGCGCTGATCCTGCTGCTGTTTCTTGCTCTGCTCATCGGCGTCAGCGACTGGGCTGATCCTGCTGCTGTTTTCTGCTCTGCTCGTCTGCGTCAGCGAATGCGCTGATCCTGCTGCTGTTTCCTGCTCTGCTCGTCGCCGTCGGCGACTTCGCTGGTCCTGCTGTTGTTTTCTTCTCTGATCGCTGGCGTTGGCGACTGCGCTGGTACTGCTGCTGTTTTCTTCTCTGCTCGTCGGCGTCTGCTCTGCTCGTCGGCGTCTGCGCTGGTCCTGCTGCTGTTTTCTGCTCTGCTCGTCGGCGACTGCGCTGGTCCTGCTCTTGTTTTCGCCTCTGCTCGTCGGCGTCTGCTCTGCTCATTGGCGTTTGCGACTGCGCTGGCCCTGCGCTGTTTTCTGCTCTGCTCATTGGCATCTGCGACTGCGCATCGCCTGCTGCTTTTTTCTGCTCTGCTCGTCGGCGTCAGCGACTGCGCTGACCCTGCTGCTGTTTTCTGCTCTGATCGTCTGCGACTGTGCATCTCCTGCTGCTGTTTTTTGCTCTGCTCGTCGGCGTCAGCGACTGTTCTGATCCTGCTGCTGTTTTCTGCTCTGCTCGTCGGCGTCTGTGACTGCGCATCTCCTGCTGCTGTTTTTTGCTCTGCTCGTCGGCTACTGCGCTGATCCTGCTGCTGTTTTCTGCTCTGCTCGTTGGCGTCTGCGACTGCGCATCTTCTGCTGCTTTTTTCTGCTCTGCTCGTCGGCGTCAGCGACTGCGCTGATCCTGCAGCTGTTTTCTGCTTTGCTTGTCGCCATCTGCGACTGTGCTGGTCCTGTTGCAGTTTTCTGCTCTGCTCGTCTGCGTCTGTGACTGTGCATCTCCTGCTGCTGTTTTTTGCTCTGCTCGTCGGCGACTGCGCTTGTCCTGCTGCTGTTTTCTGCTCTGCTCATCGGCGTCGGCTACTGCGCTGATCCTGCTGCTGTTTTCTGCTCTGCTCGTTGGCGTCTGCGACTGCGCATCTCCTGCTGCTTTTTTCTGCTCTGCTCATCGGCGTCGGCTACTGCACTGATCCTGCAGCTGTTTTCTGCTCTGCTCGTCGCCGTCTGCGACTGTGCTGGTCCTGGTACTGTTTTCTGCTCTGCTCGTCGGCGACTGCGCTGGTCCTGCTGCTTTTTTCTGCACTGCTCATCGGCGTCGGCGACTGCGTTGATCCTGCTGCTTTTTTCTGCTCTGCTCGTCGGCGTCAGCGACTGCGCTGATCCTGCTGCTGTTTTCTGCTCTGCTTGTCTGCGTCAGCGAATGCGCTGATCCTGCTGCTGTTTTCTGCTCTGATCGCCTGCGACTGCTTATCTCCTGCTGCTGTTTTTTGCTCTGCTCGTCGGCGTCAGCGACTGTGCTGATCCTGCTGCTGTTTTCTGCTCTGCTCGTCGGAGTCTGCGACTGCGCATCTCCTGCTGCTGTTTTTTGCTCTGCTCGTCGGCGACTGCGCTGGTCCTGCTGCTGTTTTCTGCTCTGCTCATCGGCGTCTGCTACTGCGCTGATCCTGCTGCTGTTTTCTGCTCTGCTTGTCTGCGTCAGCGAATGCGCTGATCCTGCTAATGTTTTCTGCTCTGATCGCCTGCGACTGCTTATCTCCTGCTGCTGTTTTTTGCTCTGCTCGTCGGCGTCAGCGACTGTGCTGATCCTGCTGCTGTTTTCTGCTCTGCTCGTCGGAGTCTGCGACTGCGCATCTCCTGCTGCTGTTTTTTGCTCTGCTCGTCGGCGACTGCGCTGGTCCTGCTGCTGTTTTCTGCTCTGCTCATCGGCGTCTGCTACTGCGCTGATCCTGCTGCTGTTTTCTGCTCTGCTTGTCTGCGTCAGCGAATGCGCTGATCCTGCTGCTGTTTCCTGCTCTGCTCGTTGGCGTCTGCGAATGCACATCTTCTGCTGCTTTTTTCTGCTCTGCTCGTCGGCGTCAGCGACTGCACTGATCCTGCAGCTGTTTTCTGCTCTGCTCGTCGCCGTCTGCGACTGTGCTGGTCCTGTTGCTGTTTTCTGCTCTGCTCGTCGGTGACTGCGCTGGTCCTGCTGCTGTTTTCTGCACTGCTCATCGGCGTCGGCGACTTCGTTGATCCTGCTGCTTTTTTCTGCTCTGCTCGTCGGCGTCAGCGACTGAGCTGACCCTGCTGCTGTTTTCTGCTCTGATCGCCTGCGACTGCTCATCTCCTGCTGCTGTTTTTTGCTCTGCTCGTCGGCGTCAGCGACTGCGCTGATCCTGCTGCTGTTTTCTGCTCTGCTCGTCGGAGTCTGCGACTGCGCATCTCCTGCTGCTGTTTTTTGCTCTGCTCGTCGGCGTCTGCTACTGCGCTGATCCTGCTGCTGTTTTCTGCTCTGCTTGTCTGCGTCAGCGAATGCGCTGATCCTGCTGCTGTTTCCTGCTCTGCTCGTCGCCGTCGGCGACTGCGCTGGTCCTGCTGTTGTTTTCTGCTCTGATCGTCGGCGTCGGCGACTGCGCTGGTCCTGCTGCTGTTTTCTTCTCTGCTCGTCGGCGTCTGCTCTGCTCGTCGGCGTCTGCGACTGCGCTCGTCCTGCTGCTGTTTTCTGCTCTGCTCATCGGTGACTGCGCTGGTCCTGCTGGTGTTTTCTGCACTGCTCATCGGCGTCGGCGACTGCGCTGGTCCTGCTGTTGTTTTCGCCTCTGCTCGTCGGCGTCTGCAACTGCGCTGGTTTTGCTGCTGTTTTCTGCTCTGCTCGTCGGCGACTGTGCTGATCCTGCTGCTGTTTTCTGCTCTGCTCGTAGGCGTCGGTGACTGCGCTGGTCCTGCTGCTGTTTTCTGCACTGCTCATCGGCGTCTGCGACTGCGCTGGTCCTGCTACTATTTTCTGCTCTGCTCGTCTGCGACTGTGCTGGTCCTGCTGCTTTTTTCTGCACTGCTCATCGGCGTCGGCGACTGTGCTGATCCTGCTGCTGTTTTCTGCTCTGCTCCTCGGCGACTGCGCTGGACCTGCTGCTGTTTTCTGCACTGCTCATCGGCGTCGGCGACTGCGTTGATCCTGCTTCTGTTTTCTGCTCTGCTCGTTGGCGTCTGCGACTGCGCATCACCTGCCGCTTTTTTCTGCTCTGCTCGTCGGCGTTAGCGACTGCGCTGATCCTGCTGCTGTTTCCTGCTCTGCTCGTCGCTGTCGGCGACTGCGCTGGTCCTGCTGCTGTTTTCTGCTCTGCTTGTCTGTGTCAGCGAATGCGCTGATCCTGCTGCTGTTTCCTGCTCTGCTCGTCGCCGTCGGCGACTGCGCTAGTCCTGCTGTTGTTTTCTGCTCTGATCGTCGGCGACTGCGCTGGTCATGCTGCTGTTTTCTTCTCTGCTTGTCGGCGTCTGCTCTGCTCGTCGGCGTCTGCGACTGCGCTAATCCTGCTGCTGTTTTCTGCTCTGCTCGTCGGCGACTGTGCTGGACCTGCTGCTGTTTTCTACACTGCTCATCGGCGTCGGCGACTGCGTTGATCCTGCTGCTGTTTTCTGCTCTGCTCGTTGGCAACTGCGACTGCGCATCTCCTGCCGCTTTTTTCTGCTCTGCTCATCGGCGTCAGCGACTGGGCTGATCCTGCTGCTGTTTTCTGCTCTGCTCGTCTGCGTCAGCGAATGCGCTGATCCTGCTGCTGATTCCTGCTCTGCTCGTCGCCGTCGGCGACTTCGCTTGTCCTGCTGTTGTTTTTTGCTCTGATCGCCGGTGTCGGCGACTGCGCTGGTCCTGCTGCTGTTTTCTGCTCTGCTCATTGGCGTCTGCGACTGCGCTGACCCTGCTGCTGTTTTCTGCTCTGATCGTCTGCGACTGTGCATCTCCTGCTGCTGTTTTCTGCTCTGCTCCTCGGCGACTGCGCTGGACCTGCTGCTGTTTTCTGCACTGCTCATCGGCGTCGGCGACTGCGTTGATCCTGCTTCTGTTTTCTGCTCTGCTCGTTGGCGTCTGCGACTGCGCATCACCTGCCGCTTTTTTCTGCTCTGCTCGTCGGCGTTAGCGACTGCGCTGATCCTGCTGCTGTTTCCTGCTCTGCTCGTCGCTGTCGGCGACTGCACTGGTCCTGCTGCTGTTTTCTGCTCTGCTTGTCTGTGTCAGCGACTGCGCTAATCCTGCTGCTGTTTTCTGCTCTGCTCGTCGGCGACTGTGCTGGACCTGCTGCTGTTCTCTACACTGCTCATCGGCGTCGGCGACTGCGTTGATCCTGCTGCTGTTTTCTGCTCTGCTCGTTGGCAACTGCGACTGCGCATCTCCTGCCGCTTTTTTCTGCTCTGCTCATCGGCGTCAGCGACTGGGCTGATCCTGCTGCTGTTTTCTGCTCTGCTCGTCTGCGTCAGCGAATGCGCTGATCCTGCTGCTGATTCCTGCTCTGCTCGTCGCCGTCGGCGACTTCGCTTGTCCTGCTGTTGTTTTCTGCTCTGATCGCCGGTGTCGGCGACTGAGCTGGTCCTGCTGCTGTTTTCTGCTCTGCTCATTGACGTCTGCGACTGCGCTGACCCTGCTGCTGTTTTCTGCTCTGATCGTCTGCGACTGTGCATCTCCTGCTGCTGTTTTTTGCTCTGCTCGTCGGCGTCAGCGACTGCGCTGATCCTGCTGCTGTTTTCTGCTTTGCTCGTCGGCGTCTGTGACTGCGCATCTCCTGCTGCTGTTTTTTGCTCTTCTCGTCGGCGACTGCGCTGGTCCTGCTGCTGTTTTCTCCACTGCTCATTGGCGTCGGCGACTGCGCTGATCCTGCTGCTGTTTTCTGCTCTGCTCGTCGGCGAATGCGCTGGACCTGCTGCTGTTTACTGCACTGCTCATCGGCGTCGGCGACTGCGTTGATCCTATTGCTGTTTTCTGCTCTGCTCGTTGGCGTCTGCGACTGCGCATCTCCTGCCGCTTTTTTCTGCTCTGCTCGTCGGCGTCAGCGACTGCGCTGATCCTGCCGCTGTTTTCTGCTCTGCTCGTCGGCGTCTGCGACTGCGCATCTCCTGCTGCTGTTTTTTGCTCTGCTCGTCGGCGTCGGCAACTGCGCTGATCCTGCTGCTGTTTCTTGCTCTGCTCATCGGCGTCAGCGACTGGGCTGATCCTGCTGCTGTTTTCTGCTCTGCTCGTCTGCGTCAGCGAATGCGCTGATCCTGCTGCTGTTTCCTGCTCTGCTCGTCGCCGTCGGCGACTTCGCTGGTCCTGCTGTTGTTTTCTTCTCTGATCGCTGGCGTTGGCGACTGCGCTGGTCCTGCTGCTGTTTTCTTCTCTGCTCGTCGGCGTCTGCTCTGCTCGTCGGCGTCTGCGCTGGTCCTGCTGCTGTTTTCTGCTCTGCTCGTCGGCGACTGCGCTGGTCCTGCTCTTGTTTTCGCCTCTGCTCGTCGGCGTCTGCTCTGCTCATTGGCGTTTGCGACTGCGCTGGTCCTGCGCTGTTTTCTGCTCTGCTCATTGGCATCTGCGACTGCGCATCGCCTGCTGCTTTTTTCTGCTCTGCTCGTCGGCGTCAGCGACTGCGCTGACCCTGCTGCTGTTTTCTGCTCTGATCGTCTGCGACTGTGCATCTCCTGCTGCTGTTTTTTGCTCTGCTCGTCGGCGTCAGCGACTGTTCTGATCCTGCTGCTGTTTTCTGCTCTGCTCGTCGGCGTCTGTGACTGCGCATCTCCTGCTGCTGTTTTTTGCTCTGCTCGTCGGCGACTGCGCTTGTCCTGCTGCTGTTTTCTGCTCTGCTCATCGGCGTCGGCTACTGCGCTGATCCTGCTGCTGTTTTCTGCTCTGCTCGTTGGCGTCTGCGACTGCGCATCTTCTGCTGCTTTTTTCTGCTCTGCTCGTCGGCGTCAGCGACTGCGCTGATCCTGCAGCTGTTTTCTGCTTTGCTTGTCGCCGTCTGCGACTGTGCTGGTCCTGTTGCAGTTTTCTGCTCTGCTCGTCTGCGTCTGTGACTGTGCATCTCCTGCTGCTGTTTTTTGCTCTGCTCGTCGGCGACTGCGCTTGTCCTGCTGCTGTTTTCTGCTCTGCTCATCGGCGTCGGCTACTGCGCTGATCCTGCTGCTGTTTTCTGCTCTGCTCGTTGGCGTCTGCGACTGCGCATCTCCTGCTGCTTTTTTCTGCTCTGCTCATCGGCGTCGGCTACTGCACTGATCCTGCAGCTGTTTTCTGCTCTGCTCGTCGCCGTCTGCGACTGTGCTGGTCCTGGTACTGTTTTCTGCTCTGCTCGTCGGCGACTGCGCTGGTCCTGCTGCTGTTTTCTGCACTGCTCATCGGCGTCGGCGACTGCGTTGATCCTGCTGCTTTTTTCTGCTCTGCTCGTCGGCATCAGCGACTGCGCTGATCCTGCTGCTGTTTTCTGCTCTGCTTGTCTGCGTCAGCGAATGCGCTGATCCTGCTGCTGTTTTCTGCTCTGATCGCCTGCGACTGCTTATCTCCTGCTGCTGTTTTTTGCTCTGCTCGTCGGCGTCAGCGACTGTGCTGATCCTGCTGCTGTTTTCTGCTCTGCTCGTCGGAGTCTGCGACTGCGCATCTCCTGCTGCTGTTTTTTGCTCTGCTCGTCGGCGACTGCGCTGGTGCTGCTGCTGTTTTCTGCTCTGCTCATCGGCGTCTGCTACTGCACTGATCCTGCTGCTGTTTTCTGCTCTGCTTGTCTGCGTCAGCGAATGCGCTGATCCTGCTGCTGTTTCCTGCTCTGCTCGTCGCCGTCGGCGACTGCGCTGGTCCTGCTGTTGTTTTCAGCTCTGATCGTCGGCGTCGGCGACTGCGCTGGTCCTGCTGCTGTTTTCTTCTCTGCTCGTCGGCGTCTGCCTCTGCGCTTGTCCTGCTGCTGTTTTCTGCTCTGCTCATCGGTGACTGCGCTGGTCCTGCTGGTTTTTTCTGCACTGCTCATCGGCGTCGGCGACCGCGCTGATCCTGCTGTTGTTTTCTCCACTGCTCATTGGCGTCGGCGACTGCGCTGATCCTGCTGCTGTTTTCTGCTCTGCTCGTCGGCGACTGCGCTGATCCTGCTGCTGTTTTTTGCTCTTCTCGTCGGCGACTGCGCTGGTCCTGCTGCTGTTTTCTCCACTGCTCATTGGCGTCGGCGACTGCGCTGATCCTGCTGCTGTTTTCTGCTCTGCTCGTCGGCGAATGCGCTGGAACTGCTGCTGTTTACTGCACTGCTCATCGGCGTCGGCGACTGCGTTGATCCTATTGCTGTTTTCTGCTCTGCTCATTGGCGTCTGCGACTGCGCATCTCCTGCCGCTTTTTTCTGCTCTGCTCGTCGGCGTCAGCGACTGCGCTGATCCTGCCGCTGTTTTCTGCTCTGCTCGTCGGCGTCTGCGACTGCGCATCTCCTGCTGCTGTTTTTTTCTCTGCTCGTCGGCGTCGGCAACTGCGCTGATCCTGCTGCTGTTTCTTGCTCTGCTCATCGGCGTCAGCGACTGGGCTGATCCTGCTGCTGTTTTCTGCTCTGCTCGTCTGCGTCAGCGAATGCGCTGATCCTGCTGCTGTTTCCTGCTCTGCTCGTCGCCGTCGGCGACTTCGCTGGTCCTGCTGTTGTTTTCTTCTCTGATCGCTGGCGTTGGCGACTGCGCTGGTCCTGCTGCTGTTTTCTTCTCTGCTCGTCGGCGTCTGCTCTGCTCGTCGGCGTCTGCGCTGGTCCTGCTGCTGTTTTCTGCTCTGCTCGTCGGCGACTGCGCTGGTCCTGCTCTTGTTTTCGCCTCTGCTCGTCGGCGTCTGCTCTGCTCATTGGCGTTTGCGACTGCGCTGGTCCTGCGCTGTTTTCTGCTCTGCTCATTGGCATCTGCGACTGCGCATCGCCTGCTGCTTTTTTCTGCTCTGCTCGTCGGCGTCAGCGACTGCGCTGACCCTGCTGCTGTTTTCTGCTCTGATCGTCTGCGACTGTGCATCTCCTGCTGCTGTTTTTTGCTCTGCTCGTCGGCGTCAGCGACTGTTCTGATCCTGCTGCTGTTTTCTGCTCTGCTCGTCGGCGTCTGTGACTGCGCATCTCCTGCTGCTGTTTTTTGCTCTGCTCGTCGGCGACTGCGCTGGTCCTGCTGCTGTTTTCTGCTCTGCTCATCGGCGTCTGCTACTGCGCTGATCCTGCTGCTGTTTTCTGCTCTGCTTGTCTGCGTCAGCGAATGCGCTGATCCTGCTGCTGTTTCCTGCTCTAAGTGATCTGAACGTTTCATGATGATCGCACTTTCCTATAGGGGGTCAAACCATGTCCCAAAGGTCACCGGGCCTGGTGTCACTTTAAAGAAGTAGTCCAGTTACACCTTTGTGGGCTTATAACTTGGCTTCTGAATATCCTAGAGAGGTCAGGTTTGTTTTAGTGTACTCCAATCAACAGCCCCTACAACCTCAATAAGGAATGGAGTCAATAGCACTTATGGTTTGTAAATGGCACCCAGAATTATTTTGCACGAAGCACAATTTCACATCATTCTGGGTCCATTTGTGTGAAAACAAGGTCCAATCAGGCTGAAACGTTACAAGAAGTTAGAATCTATTGAGTTGTAAGTGATCTGAACGTTTCATGATGATCGCACTTTCCTATAGGGGGTCAAACCATGTCCCAAAGGTCACCGGGCCTGGTGTCACTTTAAAGAAGTAGTCCAGTTACACCTTTGTGGGCTTAGAACTTGGCTTCTGAATATCCTAGAGAGGTCAGGTTTGTTTTAGAGTACTCCAATTAGCAGCCCCCATTACCACTAAAATGAATGGAGTCATTAGAACTTATGGTTTTTAAATGGCACCCAGAATTATGTTGCACGAAGCACAATTTCACATCATTCTGGGTTCATTTGTGTGAAATCAAGGTCCAATCAGGCAGAAATGTTACAGGAAGGTAGAATCTATTGAGTTGTAAGTGATCTGAACGTTTCATGATGATAGCACTTTCCTAAGGGGGTCAAACCATGTCCCAAAGGTCACCGGACCTGGTGTCAATTTAAAGAAGTAGTCCAGTTACACATTTGTGGGCTCATAACTTGGCTTCTGAATGTCCTAGAGAGATCAGGTTTCTTTTAGTATACTCCAATCAACAGCCCCTACAACCACAAAAAGGAATGGAGTCATTAGCACTTAAGGTTTGTAAATGGCACCCAGAATTATGTTGCACGAAGCACAATTTCACATCATTCTGGGTTCATTTGTGTGAAAACAAGGTCCAATCAGGCTGAAACGTTACAGGAAGGTAGAATCTATTGAGTTGTAAGTGATCTGAATGTTTCATGATGATAGCACTTTCCTAAGGGGGTGAAACAATGTCCCAAAGGTCACCGGATCTGGTGTCAATTTAAAGTAGTCCAGTTACACATTTGTGGGCTCATAACTTGGCTTCTGAATGTCCTAGAGAGATCAGGTTTCTTTTAGTATACTCCAATCAACAGCCCCTACAACCACGAAAAGGAATGGAGTCATTAGCTCTTATGGTTTTTAAATGGCACCCAGAATTATGTTGCACGAAGCACAATTTCACATCATTCTGGGTCCATTTGTGTGAAAACAAGGTCCAATCAGGCTGAAACGTTACGAGAAGGTAGAATCTATTGAGTTGTAAGTGATCTGAACGTTTCATAATGATCGCACATTCCTATAGGGGGTCAAACCATGTCCCAAAGGTCACCGGGCCTGGTGTCACTTTAAAGAAGTAGTCCAGTTACACATTTGTGGGCTTATAACTTGGCTTCTGAATGTCCTAGAGAGATCAGGTTTGTTTTAGTATACTCCAATCAACAGCCCCTACAACCACAAAAAGGAATGGAGTCATTAGAACTTATGGTTTTTAAATGGCACCCAGAATTATGTTGCACGGAGCACAATTTCACATCATTCTGGGTTCATTTGTGTGAAAACAAGGTACAATCAGGCTAAAACGTTACAGGAAGGTAGAATCTATTGAGTTGTAAGTGATATGAATGTTTCATGATGATAGCACTTTCCTAAGGGGGTCAAACCACGTCCCAAAGGTCACCGGATCTGGTGTCAATTTAAAGAAGTAGTCCAGTTACCCATTTGTGGGCTTATAACTTGGCTTCTGAATGTCCTAGAGAGATCAGGTTTGTTTTAATGTACTCCAACCAACAGCCCCTACAACCACAAAAAGGAATGGAGTCATTAGCACTTATGGTTTGTAAATGGCACCCAGAATCATGTTGCACGAAGCACAATTTCACATCATTCTGGGTCCATTTGTGTGAAAACAAGGTCCAATCAGGCTGAAACGTTACAAGAAGTTAGAATCTATTGAGTTGTAAGTGATCTGAACGTTTCATGATGATCGCACTTTCCTATAGGGGGTCATACCAGGTCCCAAAGGTCACCGGGCCTGGTGTCACTTTAAAGAAGTAGTCCAGTTACACCTTTGTGGGCTTATAACTTGGCTTCTGAATATCCTAGAGAGGTCAGGTTTGTTTTAGTGTACTCCAATCAACAGCCCCTACAACCTCAATAAGGAATGGAGTCAATAGCACTTATGGTTTGTAAATGGCACCCAGAATTATTTTGCACGAAGCACAATTTCACATCATTCTGGGTCCATTTGTGTGAAAACAAGGTCCAATCAGGCTGAAACATTACAAGAAGTTAGAATCTATTGAGTTGTAAGTGATCTGAACGTTTCATGATGATCGCACTTTCCTATAGGGGGTCATACCAGGTCCCAAAGGTCACCGGGCCTGGTGTCACTTTAAATAAGTAGTCCAGTTACACCTTTGTGGGCTTATAACTTGGCTTCTGAATATCCTAGAGAGGTCAGGTTTGTTTTAGAGTACTCCAATTAGCAGCCCCCATTACCGCTAAAAGGAATGGAGTCATTAGCACTTATGGTTTTTAAATGGCACACAGAATTATGTTGCACGAAGCACAATTCCACATCATTCTGGGTTCATTTGTGTGAAAACAAGGTCCAATCAGGCTGAAACGTTACAGGAAGGTAGAATCTATTGAGTTGTAAGTGATCTGAACGTTTCATGATGATAGCACTTACCTAAGGGGGTCAAACCATGTCCCAAAGGTCACCGGGCCTGGTGTCAATTTAAAGAAGTAGTCCAGTTACACCTTTGTGGGCTTATAACTTGGCTTCTGAATATCCTAGAGAGGTCAGGTTTGTTTTAGAGTACTCCAATTAACAGCCCCCATTACCACTAAAAGGAATGGAGTCATTAGCACTTATGGTTTTTAAATGGCACCCAGAATTATGTTGCACGAAGCACAATTTCACATCATTCTGGGTTCATTTGAGTGAAAACAAGGTCCAATCAGGCTGAAACGTTACAGGAAGGCAGAATCTATTGAGTTGTAAGTGATCTGAACGTTTCATGATGATAGCTCTTTCCTAAGGGGGTCAAACCATGTCCCAAAGGTCACCGGGCCTGGTGTCAATTTAAAGAAGTAGTCCAGTTACACCTTTGTGGGCTTATAACTTGGCTTCTGAATGTCCTAGAGAGATCAGGTTTGTTTTAATGTACTCCAATCAACAGCCCCTACAACCACAAAAAGGAATGGAGTCATTAGCACTTATGGTTTGTAAATGGCACCCAGAATTATGTTGCACGAAGTACAATTTCACATCATTCTGGGTCCATTTGTGTGAAAACAAGGTCCAATCAGGCTGAAACTTTACAAGAAGTTAGAATCTATTGAGTTGTAAGTGATCTGAACGTTTCATGATGATCGCACAATCCTATAGGGGGTCAAACCATGTCCCAAAGGTCACCGGGCCTGGTGTCACTTTAAAGAAGTAGTCCAGTTACACATTTGTGGGCTTAGAACTTGGCTTCTGAATATCCTAGAGAGGTCAGGTTCGTTTTAGAGTACTCCAATTAGCAGCCCCCATTACCACTAAAAGGAATGGAGTCATTAGAACTTATGGTTTTTAAATGGCACCCAGAATTATGTTGCACGAAGCACAATTTCACATCATTCTGGGTTCATTTGTGTGAAAACAAGGTCCAATCAGGCTGAAACGTTACAGGAAGGTAGAATCTATTGAGTTGTAAGTGATCTGAACGTTTCATGATGATAGCACTTTCCTAAGGGGGTCAAACTATGTCCCAAAGGTCACCGGATCTGGTGTCAATTTAAAGAAGTAGTCCAGTTACACATTTGTGGGCTTATAACTTGGCTTCTGAATGTCCTAGAGAGATCAGGTTTTTTTTAGTGTACTCCAATCAACAGCCCCTACAACCTCAAAAAGGAATGGAGTCATTAGCACTTAAGGTTTGTAAATGGCACCCAGAATTATGTTGCACGAAGCACAATTTCACGTCATTCTGGGTTCATTTGTGTGAAAACAAGGTCCAATCAGGCTGAAACGTTACAGGAAGGTAGAATCTATTGAGTTGTAAATGATCTGAACGTTTCATGATGATAGCATTTCTTAAGGGGGTCAAACCATGTCCCAAAGGTCACCGGGCCTGGTGTCACTTTAAAGAAGTAGTCCAGTTACACCTTTGAGGGCTTATAACTTGGCTTCTGAATGTCCTAGAGAGATCAGGTTTGTTTTAGTGTACTCCAATCAACAGCCCCTACAACCTCAAAAAGGAATGGAGTCATTAGCACTTATGGTTTTTGAATGGCACCCAGAATTATGTTGCACGAAGCACAATTTCACATCATTCTGGGTTCATTTGTGTGAAAACAAGGTCCAATCAGGCTGAAACGTTACAGGAAGGTAGAATCTATTGAGTTGTAAGTGATCTGAACGTTTCAAGATGATAGCACTTTCCTAAGGGGGTCAAACCATGTCCCAAAGGTCACCGGGCCTGGTGTCACTTTAAAGAAGTAGTCCAGTTACACCTTTGTGGGCTTATAACTTGGCTTCTGAATATCCTAGAGAGGTCAGGTTTGTTTTAGTGTACTCCAATCAACAGCCCCTACAACCACAAAAAGGAATGGAGTCAATAGCACTTATGGTTTGTAAATGGCACCCAGAATTATTTTGCACGAAGCACAATTTCACATCATTCTGGGTCCATTTGTGTGAAAACAAGGTCCAATCAGGCTGAAACATTACAAGAAGTTAGAATCTATTGAGTTGTAAGTGATCTGAACGTTTCATGATGATCGCACTTTCCTATAGGGGGTCATACCAGGTCCCAAAGGTCACCGGGCCTGGTGTCACTTTAAATAAGTAGTCCAGTTACACCTTTGTGGGCTTATAACTTGGCTTCTGAATATCCTAGAGAGGTCAGGTTTGTTTTAGAGTACTCCAATTAGCAGCCCCCATTACCGCTAAAAGGAATGGAGTCATTAGCACTTATGGTTTTTAAATGGCACACAGAATTATGTTGCACGAAGCACAATTCCACATCATTCTGGGTTCATTTGTGTGAAAACAAGGTCCAATCAGGCTGAAACGTTACAGGAAGGTAGAATCTATTGAGTTGTAAGTGATCTGAACGTTTCATGATGATAGCACTTACCTAAGGGGGTCAAACCATGTCCCAAAGGTCACCGGGCCTGGTGTCAATTTAAAGAAGTAGTCCAGTTACACCTTTGTGGGCTTATAACTTGGCTTCTGAATATCCTAGAGAGGTCAGGTTTGTTTTAGAGTACTCCAATTAACAGCCCCCATTACCACTAAAAGGAATGGAGTCATTAGCACTTATGGTTTTTAAATGGCACCCAGAATTATGTTGCACGAAGCACAATTTCACATCATTCTGGGTTCATTTGAGTGAAAACAAGGTCCAATCAGGCTGAAACGTTACAGGAAGGCAGAATCTATTGAGTTGTAAGTGATCTGAACGTTTCATGATGATAGCTCTTTCCTAAGGGGGTCAAACCATGTCCCAAAGGTCACCGGGCCTGGTGTCAATTTAAAGAAGTAGTCCAGTTACACCTTTGTGGGCTTATAACTTGGCTTCTGAATGTCCTAGAGAGATCAGGTTTGTTTTAATGTACTCCAATCAACAGCCCCTACAACCACAAAAAGGAATGGAGTCATTAGCACTTATGGTTTGTAAATGGCACCCAGAATTATGTTGCACGAAGTACAATTTCACATCATTCTGGGTCCATTTGTGTGAAAACAAGGTCCAATCAGGCTGAAACTTTACAAGAAGTTAGAATCTATTGAGTTGTAAGTGATCTGAACGTTTCATGATGATCGCACAATCCTATAGGGGGTCAAACCATGTCCCAAAGGTCACCGGGCCTGGTGTCACTTTAAAGAAGTAGTCCAGTTACACATTTGTGGGCTTAGAACTTGGCTTCTGAATATCCTAGAGAGGTCAGGTTCGTTTTAGAGTACTCCAATTAGCAGCCCCCATTACCACTAAAAGGAATGGAGTCATTAGAACTTATGGTTTTTAAATGGCACCCAGAATTATGTTGCACGAAGCACAATTTCACATCATTCTGGGTTCATTTGTGTGAAAACAAGGTCCAATCAGGCTGAAACGTTACAGGAAGGTAGAATCTATTGAGTTGTAAGTGATCTGAACGTTTCATGATGATAGCACTTTCCTAAGGGGGTCAAACTATGTCCCAAAGGTCACCGGATCTGGTGTCAATTTAAAGAAGTAGTCCAGTTACACATTTGTGGGCTTATAACTTGGCTTCTGAATGTCCTAGAGAGATCAGGTTTTTTTTAGTGTACTCCAATCAACAGCCCCTACAACCTCAAAAAGGAATGGAGTCATTAGCACTTAAGGTTTGTAAATGGCACCCAGAATTATGTTGCACGAAGCACAATTTCACGTCATTCTGGGTTCATTTGTGTGAAAACAAGGTCCAATCAGGCTGAAACGTTACAGGAAGGTAGAATCTATTGAGTTGTAAATGATCTGAACGTTTCATGATGATAGCATTTCTTAAGGGGGTCAAACCATGTCCCAAAGGTCACCGGGCCTGGTGTCACTTTAAAGAAGTAGTCCAGTTACACCTTTGAGGGCTTATAACTTGGCTTCTGAATGTCCTAGAGAGATCAGGTTTGTTTTAGTGTACTCCAATCAACAGCCCCTACAACCTCAAAAAGGAATGGAGTCATTAGCACTTATGGTTTTTGAATGGCACCCAGAATTATGTTGCACGAAGCACAATTTCACATCATTCTGGGTTCATTTGTGTGAAAACAAGGTCCAATCAGGCTGAAACGTTACAGGAAGGTAGAATCTATTGAGTTGTAAGTGATCTGAACGTTTCAAGATGATAGCACTTTCCTAAGGGGGTCAAACCATGTCCCAAAGGTCACCGGATCTGGTGTCAATTTAAAGAAGTAGTCCAGTTACACATTTGTGGGCTTATAACTTGGCTTCTGAATGTCCTAGAGAGATCTGGTTTGTTTTAATGAATTCCAACCAACAGCCCCTACAACCACAAAAAGGAATGGAGTCATTAGCACTTATGGTTTGTAAATGGCACCCAGAATTATGTTGCACGAAGCACAATTTCACATCATTCTGGGTCCATTTGTGTGAAAACAAGGTCCAATCAGGCTGAAACGTTACAAGAAGGTAGAATCTATTGAGTTGTAAGTGATCTGAACGTTTCATGATGATCGCACATTCCTATAGGGGGTCAAACCATGTCCCAAAGGTCACCGGGCCTGGTGTCACTTTAAAGAAGTAGTCCACTGACACCTTTGAGGGCTTATAACTTGGCTTCTGAATGTCCTAGAGAGATCAGGTTTGTTTTAGTGTACTCCAATCAACAGCCCCTACAACCTCAAAAAGGAATGGAGTCATTAGCACTTATGGTTTTTAAATGGCACCCAGAATTATGTTGCACGAAGCACAATTTCACATCATTCTGGGTTCATTTGTGTGAAAACAAGGTCCAATCAGGCTGAAATGTTACAGGAAGGTAGAATCTATTGAGTTGTAAGTGATCTGAACATTTCATGATGATAGCACTTTTCTAAGGGGGTCAAACCATGTCCCAAAGGTCACCGGATCTGGTGTCAATTCAAAGAAGTAGTCCAGTTACACCTTTGTGGGCTTATAACTTGGCTTCTGAATGTCCTAGAGAGATCAGGTTTGTTTTCATATTCTCCAATCAACAGCCCCTACAACCACGAAAAGGAATGGAGTCATTAGCACTTATGGTTTTTAAATGGCACCCAGAATTATGTTGCACGAAGCACAATTTCACATCATTCTGGGTTCATTTGTGTGAAAACAAGGTCCAATCAGGCTGAAACGTTACAGGAAGGTATAATCTATTGAGTTGTAAGTGATCTGAACGTTTCAAGATGATCGCACATTCCTATAGGGGGTCAAACCATGTCCCAAAGGTCACCGGGCCTGGTGTCACTTTAAAGAAGTAGTCCAGTTACACCTTTGTGGGCTTATAACTTGGCTTCTGAATGTCCTAGAGAGGTTAGGTTTGTTTTAGTGTTCTCCAATCAACAGCCCCTACAACCACAAAAAGGAATGGAGTCATTAGCACTTATGGTTTGTAAATGGCACCCAGAATTATGTTGCACGAAGCACACTTTCACATCAATCTGGGTTCATTTGTGTGAAAACAAGGTCCAATTAGGCTGAAACGTTACAGGAAGGTAGAATCTATTGAGTTGTAAGTGATCTGAACGTTTCATGATGATAGCACTTTCCTAAGGGGGTCAAACCATGTCCCAAAGGTCACCGGATCTGGTGTCAATTTAAAGAAGTAGTCCAGTTACACATTTGTGGGCTTATAACTTGGCTTCTGAATGTCCTAGAGAGATCAGGTTTGTTTTAATGTACTCCAATCAACAGCCCCTACAACCACAAAAAGGAATGGAGTCATTAGCACTTATGGTTTGTAAATGGCCCCCAGAATTATGTTGCACGAAGCACAATTTCACATCATTCTGGGTCCATTTGTGTGAAAACAAGGTCCAATCAGGCTGAAACGCTACAAGAAGGTAGAATCTATTGAGTTGTAAGTGATCTGAACGTTTCAAGATGATCGCACATTCCTATAGGGGGTAAAACCATGTCCCAAAGGTCACCGGGCCTGGTGTCCCTCTAAAGAAGTAGTCCAGTTACACCTTTGTGGGCTTATAACTTGGCTTCTGAATGTCCTAGAGAGGTTAGGTTTGTTTTAGTGTTCTCCAATCAACAGCCCCTACAACGACAAAAAGGAATGGAGTCATTAGCACTTATGGTTTGTAAATGGCACCCAGAATTATGTTGCACGAAGCACAATTTCACATCATTCTGGGTTCATTTGTGTGAAAACAAGGTCCAATCAGGCTGAAACGTTACAGGAAGGTGGAATCTATTGAGTTGTAAGTGATCTGAACGTTTCAAGATGATCGCACATTCCTATAGGGGGTCAAACCATGTCCCAAATGTCACCGGATCTGGTGTCAATTTAAAGAAGTAGTCCAGTTACACATTTGTGGGCTTATAACTTGGCTTCTGAATGTCCTAGAGAGATCAGGTTTGTTTTAATGTACTCCAATCAACAGCCCCTACAACCACAAAAAGGAATGGAGTCATTAGCACTTATGGTTTTTAAATGGCACCCAGAATTATGTGGCACAAAGCACAATTTCACATCATTCTGGGTTCATTTGTGTGAAAACAAGGTCCAATCAGGCTGAAACGTTACAGGAAGGTAGAATCTATTGAGTTGTAAGTGATCTGAACGGTTCATGATGATAGTACTTTCATAAGGGGATCAAACCATGTCCCAAAGGTCACCGGATCTGGTGTCAATTTAAAGAAGTAGTCCAGTTACACATTTGTGGGCTTATAACTTGGCTTCTGAATGTCCTAGAGAGATCATGTTTTTTTAGTGTACTCCAATCAACAGCCCCTACAACCACAAAAAGGAATGGAGTCATTAGCACTTAAGGTTTGTAAATGGCACCCAGAATTATGTTGCACGAAGCACAATTTCACATCATTCTGGGTTCATTTGTGTGAAAACAAGGTCCAATCAGGCTGAAACGTTACAGGAAGGTAGAATCTATTGAGTTGTAAGTGATCTGAATGTTTCATGATGATAGCACTTTCCTAAGGGGGTCAAACCATGTCCCAAAGGTCACCGGATCTGGTGTCAATTTAAAGAAGTAGTCCATTTACACATTTGTGGGCTCATAACTTGGCTTCTGAATGTCCTAGAGAGATCAGGTTTGTTTTAGTATACTCCAATCAACAGCCCCTACAACCACAAAAAGGAATGGAGTCATTAGCACTTATGGTTTTTAAATGGCACCCAGAATTATGTTGCACGAAGCACAATTTCACATCATTCTGGGTTCATTTGTGTGAAAACAAGGTCCAATTAGGCTGAAACGTTACAGGAAGGTAGAATCTATTGAGTTGTAAGTGATCTGAACGTTTCATGATGATAGCACTTTCCTAAGGGGGTCAAACCATGTCCCAAAGGTCACCGGATCTGGTGTCAATTTAAAGAAGTAGTCCAGTTACACATTTGTGGGCTTATAACTTGGCTTCTGAATGTCCTAGAGAGATCAGGTTTGTTTTAATGTACTCCAATCAACAGCCCCTACAACCACAAAAAGGAATGGAGTCATTAGCACTTATGGTTTGTAAATGGCCCCCAGAATTATGTTGCACGAAGCACAATTTCACATCATTCTGGGTCCATTTGTGTGAAAACAAGGTCCAATCAGGCTGAAACGCTACAAGAAGGTAGAATCTATTGAGTTGTAAGTGATCTGAACGTTTCAAGATGATCGCACATTCCTATAGGGGGTAAAACCATGTCCCAAAGGTCACCGGGCCTGGTGTCCCTCTAAAGAAGTAGTCCAGTTACACCTTTGTGGGCTTATAACTTGGCTTCTGAATGTCCTAGAGAGGTTAGGTTTGTTTTAGTGTTCTCCAATCAACAGCCCCTACAACGACAAAAAGGAATGGAGTCATTAGCACTTATGGTTTGTAAATGGTACCCAGAATTATGTTGCACGAAGCACAATTTCACATCATTCTGGGTTCATTTGTGTGAAAACAAGGTCCAATCAGGCTGAAACGTTACAGGAAGGTGGAATCTATTGAGTTGTAAGTGATCTGAACGTTTCAAGATGATCGCACATTCCTATAGGGGGTCAAACCATGTCCCAAATGTCACCGGATCTGGTGTCAATTTAAAGAAGTAGTCCAGTTACACATTTGTGGGCTTATAACTTGGCTTCTGAATGTCCTAGAGAGATCAGGTTTGTTTTAATGTACTCCAATCAACAGCCCCTACAACCACAAAAAGGAATGGAGTCATTAGCACTTATGGTTTTTAAATGGCACCCAGAATTATGTGGCACAAAGCACAATTTCACATCATTCTGGGTTCATTTGTGTGAAAACAAGGTCCAATCAGGCTGAAACGTTACAGGAAGGTAGAATCTATTTAGTTGTAAGTGATCTGAACGTTTCATGATGATAGTACTTTCATAAGGGGATCAAACCATGTCCCAAAGGTCACCGGATCTGGTGTCAATTTAAAGAAGTAGTCCAGTTACACATTTGTGGGCTTATAACTTGGCTTCTGAATGTCCTAGAGAGATCATGTTTTTTTTAGTGTACTCCAATCAACAGCCCCTACAACCACAAAAAGGAATGGAGTCATTAGCACTTAAGGTTTGTAAATGGCACCCAGAATTATGTTGCACGAAGCACAATTTCACATCATTCTGGGTTCATTTGTGTGAAAACAAGGTCCAATCAGGCTGAAACGTTACAGGAAGGTAGAATCTATTGAGTTGTAAGTGATCTGAATGTTTCATGATGATAGCACTTTCCTAAGGGGGTCAAACCATGTCCCAAAGGTCACCGGATCTGGTGTCAATTTAAAGAAGTAGTCCAGTTACACATTTGTGGGCTCATAACTTGGCTTCTGAATGTCCTAGAGAGATCAGGTTTGTTTTAGTATACTCCAATCAACAGCCCCTACAACCACAAAAAGGAATGGAGTCATTAGCACTTATGGTTTTTAAATGGCACCCAGAATTATGTTGCACGAAGCACAATTTCACATCATTCTGGGTTCATTTGTGTGAAAACAAGGTCCAATCAGGCTGAAACGTTACAGGAAGGCAGAATCTATTGAGTTGTAAGTGATCTGAACGTTTCATGATGATAGCTCTTTCCTAAGGGGGTCAAACCATGTCACAAAGGTCACCGGGCCTGGTGTCAATTTAAAGAAGTAGTCCAGTTACACCTTTGTGGGCTTAGAACTTGGCTTCTGAATATCCTAGAGAGGTCAGATTTGTTTTAGAGTACTCCAATTAGCAGCCCCCATTACCACTAAAAGGAATGGAGTCATTAGCACTTATGGTTTTTAAATGGCACACGGAATTATGTTGCACGAAGCACAATTCCACATCATTCCTGGTTCATTTGTGTGAAAACAAGGTCCAATCAGGCTGAAACGTTACAGGAAGGTAGAATCTATTGAGTTGTAAGTGATCTGAACGTTTCATGATGATAGCACTTACCTAAGGGGGTCAAACCATGTCCCAAAGGTCACCGGGCCTGGTGTCAATTTAAAGAAGTAGTCCAGTTACACCTTTGTGGGCTTATAACTTGGCTTCTGAATATCCTAGAGAGGTCAGGTTTGTTTTAGAGTACTCCAATTAACAGCCCCCATTACCACTAAAAGGAATGGAGTCATTAGCACTTATGGTTTTTAAATGGCACCCAGAATTATGTTGCACGAAGCACAATTTCACATCATTCTGGGTTCATTTGAGTGAAACAAGGTCCAATCAGGCTGAAACGTTACAAGAAGGTAGAATCTATTGAGTTGTAAGTTATCTGAACGTTTCAAAATGATCGCACATTTCTATGGGGGTAAAACCATGTCCCAAAGGTCACCGGGCCTGGTGTCACTTTAAAGAAGTAGTCCAGTTACACCTTTGAGGGCTTATAACTTGGCTTCTGAATGTCCTAGAGAGGTCAGGTTTGTTTTAGAGTACTCCAATTAACAGCCCCCATTACCACTAAAAGGAATGGAGTCATTAGCACTTATGGTTTTTAAATGGCACCCAGAATTATGTTGCACGAAGCACAATTTCACATCATTCTGGGTTCATTTGAGTGAAACAAGGTCCAGTCAGGCTGAAACGTTACAAGAAGGTAGAATCTATTGAGTTGTAAGTTATCTGAACGTTTCAAAATGATCGCACATTTCTATGGGGGTAAAACCATGTCCCAAAGGTCACCGGGCCTGGTGTCACTTTAAAGAAGTAGTCCAGTTACACCTTTGAGGGCTTATAACTTGGCTTCTGAATGTCCTAGAGAGATCAGGTTTGTTTTAGTGTACTCCAATCAACAGCCCCTACAACCTCAAAAAGGAATGGAGTCATTAGCACTTATGGTTTTTGAATGGCACCCAGAATTATTTTGCACGAAGCACAATTTCACATCATTCTGGGTTCATTTGTGTGAAAACAAGTTCCAATCAGGCTGAAACGTTACAGGAAGGTAGAATCTATTGAGTTGTAAGTGATCTGAACGTTTCAAGATGATAGCACTTTCCTAAGGGGGTCAAACCATGTCCCAAAGGTCACCGGATCTGGTGTCAATTTAAAGAAGTAGTCCAGTTACACATTTGTGGGCTTATAACTTGGCTTCTGAATGTCCTAGAGAGATCTGGTTTGTTTTAATGAATTCCAACCAACAGCCCCTACAACCACAAAAAGGAATGGAGTCATTAGCACTTATGGTTTGTAAATGGCACCCAGAATTATGTTGCACGAAGCACAATTTCACATCATTCTGGGTCCATTTGTGTGAAAACAAGGTCCAATCAGGCTGAAACGTTACAAGAAGGTAGAATCTATTGAGTTGTAAGTGATCTGAACGTTTCATGATGATCACACATTCCTATAGGGGGTCAAACCATGTCCCAAAGGTCACCGGGCCTGGTGTCACTATAAAGAAGTAGTCCACTGACACCTTTGAGGGCTTATAACTTGGCTTCTGAATGTCCTAGAGAGATCAGGTTTGTTTTAGTGTACTCCAATCAACAGCCCCTACAACCTCAAAAAGGAATGGAGTCATTAGCACTTATGGTTTTTAAATGGCACCCAGAATTATGTTGCACGAAGCACAATTTCACATCATTCTGGGTTCATTTGTGTGAAAACAAGGTCCAATCAGGCTGAAATGTTACAGGAAGGTAGAATCTATTGAGTTGTAAGTGATCTGAACATTTCATGATGATAGCACTTTTCTAAGGGGGTCAAACCATGTCCCAAAGGTCACCGGATCTGGTGTCAATTCAAAGAAGTAGTCCAGTTACACCTTTGTGGGCTTATAACTTGGCTTCTGAATGTCCTAGAGAGTTTAGGTTTGTTTTCATATTCTCCAATCAACAGCCCCTACAACCACGAAAAGGAATGGAGTCATTAGCACTTATGGTTTTTAAATGGCACCCAGAATTATGTTGCACGAAGCACAATTTCACATCATTCTGGGTTCATTTGTGTGAAAACAAGGTCCAATCAGGCTGAAACGTTACAGGAAGGTGGAATCTATTGAGTTGTAAGTGATCTGAACGTTTCAAGATGATCGCACATTCCTATAGGGGGTCAAACCATGTCCCAAATGTCACCGGATCTGGTGTCAATTTAAAGAAGTAGTCCAGTTACACATTTGTGGGCTTATAACTTGGCTTCTGAATGTCCTAGAGAGATCAGGTTTGTTTTAATGTACTCCAATCAACAGCCCCTACAACCACAAAAAGGAATGGAGTCATTAGCACTTATGGTTTTTAAATGGCACCCAGAATTATGGTGCACGAAGCACAATTTCACATCATTCTGGGTTCATTTGTGTGAAAACAAGGTCCAATCAGGCTGAAATGTTACAGGAAGGTAGAATCTATTGAGTTGTAAGTGATCTGAACGTTTCATGATGATAGCACTTTCCTAAGGGGGTCAAACCATGTCCCAAAGGTCACCGGATCTGGTGTCATTTTAAAGAAGTAGTCCAGTTACACCTTTGTGGGCTTATAACTTGGCTTCTGAATGTCCTAGAGAGATCAGGTTTGTTTTAGTATACTCCAATCAACAGCCCCTACAACCACAAAAAGGAATGGAGTCATTAGCACTTATGGTTTTTAAATGGCACCCAGAATTATGTTGCACGAAGCACAATTTCACATCATTCTGGGTTCATTTGTGTGAAAACAAGGTCCAATCAGGCTGAAACGTTACAGGAAGGTATAATCTATTGAGTTGTAAGTGATCTGAACGTTTCAAGATGATCGCACATTCCTATAGGGGGTCAAACCATGTCCCAAAGGTCACCGGGCCTGGTGTCACTTTAAAGAAGTAGTCCAGTTACACCTTTGTGGGCTTATAACTTGGCTTCTGAATGTCCTAGAGAGGTTAGGTTTGTTTTAGTGTTCTCCAATCAACAGCTCCTACAACCACAAAAAGGAATGGAGTCATTAGCACTTATGGTTTGTAAATGGCACCCAGAATTATGTTGCACGAAGCACACTTTCACATCAATCTGGGTTCATTTGTGTGAAAACAAGGTCCAATTAGGCTGAAACGTTACAGGAAGGTAGAATCTATTGAGTTGTAAGTGCTCTGAACGTTTCATGATGATAGCAATTTCCTAAGGGGGTCAAACCATGTCCCAAAGGTCACCGGATCTGGTGTCAATTTAAAGAAGTAGTCCAGTTACACATTTGTGGGCTTATAACTTGGCTTCTGAATGTCCTAGAGAGATCAGGTTTGTTTTAATGTACTCCAATCAACAGCCCCTACAACCACAAAAAGGAATGGAGTCATTAGCACTTATGGTTTGTAAATGGCCCCCAGAATTATGTTGCACGAAGCACAATTTCACATCATTCTGGGTCCATTTGTGTGAAAACAAGGTCCAATCAGGCTGAAACGCTACAAGAAGGTAGAATCTATTGAGTTGTAAGTGATCTGAACGTTTCAAGATGATCGCACATTCCTATAGGGGGTAAAACCATGTCCCAAAGGTCACCGGGCCTGGTGTCCCTCTAAAGAAGTAGTCCAGTTACACCTTTGTGGGCTTATAACTTGGCTTCTGAATGTCCTAGAGAGGTTAGGTTTGTTTTAGTGTTCTCCAATCAACAGCCCCTACAACGACAAAAAGGAATGGAGTCATTAGCACTTATGGTTTGTAAATGGCACCCAGAATTATGTTGCACGAAGCACAATTTCACATCATTCTGGGTTCATTTGTGTGAAAACAAGGTCCAATCAGGCTGAAACGTTACAGGAAGGTAGAATCTATTGAGTTGTAAGTGATCTGAACGTTTCATGATGATAGTACTTTCATAAGGGGATCAAACCATGTCCCAAAGGTCACCGGATCTGGTGTCAATTTAAAGAAGTAGTCCAGTTACACATTTGTGGGCTTATAACTTGGCTTCTGAATGTCCTAGAGAGATCAGGTTTTTTTAGTGTACTCCAATCAACAGCCCCTACAACCACAAAAAGGAATGGAGTCATTAGCACTTAAGGTTTGTAAATGGCACCCAGAATTATGTTGCACGAAGCACAATTTCACATCATTCTGGGTTCATTTGTGTGAAACCAAGGTCCAATCAGGCTGAAACTTTACAGGAAGGTAGAATCTATTGAGTTGTAAGTGATCTGAATGTTTCATGATGATAGCACTTTCCTAAGGGGGTCAAACCATGTCCCAAAGGTCACCGGATCTGGTGTCAATTTAAAGAAGTAGTCCAGTTACACATTTGTGGGCTCATAACTTGGCTTCTGAATGTCCTAGAGAGATCAGGTTTGTTTTAGTATACTCCAATCAACAGCCCCTACAACCACAAAAAGGAATGGAGTCATTAGCACTTATGGTTTTTAAATGGCACCCAGAATTATGTTGCACGAAGCACAATTTCACATCATTCTGGGTTCATTTGTGTGAAAACAAGGTCCAATCAGGCTGAAACGTTACAGGAAGGCAGAATCTATTGAGTTGTAAGTGATCTGAACGTTTCATGATTATAGCTCTTTCCTAAGGGGGTCAAACCATGTCCCAAAGGTCACCGGGCCTGGTGTCAATTTAAAGAAGTAGTCCAGTTACACCTTTGTGGGCTTATAACATGGCTTCTGAATGTCCTAGAGAGATCAGGTTTGTTTTAATGTACTCCAATCAACAGCCCCTACAACCACAAAAAGGAATGGAGTCATTAGCACTTATGGTTTGTAAATGGCACCCAGAATTATGTTGCACGAAGTACAATTTCACATCATTCTGGGTCCATTTGTGTGAAAACAAGGTCCAATCAGGCTGAAACTTTACAAGAAGTTAGAATCTATTGAGTTGTAAGTGATCTGAACGTTTCATGATGATCGCACATTCCTATAGGGGGTCAAACCATGTCCCAAAGGTCACCGGGCCTGGTGTCACTTTAAAGAAGTAGTCCAGTTACACATTTGTGGGCTTAGAACTTGGCTTCTGAATATCCTAGAGAGGTCAGGTTCGTTTTAGAGTACTCCAATTAGCAGCCCCCATTACCACTAAAAGGAATGGAGTCATTAGAACTTATGGTTTTTAAATGGCACCCAGAATTATGTTGCACGAAGCACAATTTCACATCATTCTGGGTTCATTTGTGTGAAAAGAAGGTCCAATCAGGCTGAAACGTTACAGGAAGGTAGAATCTATTGAGTTGTAAGTGATCTGAACGTTTCATGATGATAGCACTTTCCTAAGGGGGTCAAACTATGTCCCAAAGGTCACCGGGCCTGGTGTCACTTTAAAGAAGTAGTCCAGTTACACCTTTGTGGGCTCAGAACTTGGCTTCTGAATATCCTAGAGAGGTCAGGTTTGTTTTAGAGTACTCCAATTAGCAGCCCCCATTACCACTAAAAGGAATGGAGTCATTAGCACTTATGGTTTTTAAATGGCACACAGAATTATGTTGCACGAAGCACAATTCCACATCATTCTGGGTTCATTTGTGTGAAAACAAGGTCCAATCAGGCTGAAACGTTACAGGAAGGTAGAATCTATTGAGTTGTAAGTGATCTGAACGTTTCATGATGATAGCACTTACCTAAGGGGGTCAAACCATGTCCCAAAGGTCACCGGGCCTGGTGTCAATTTAAAGAAGTAGTCCAGTTACACCTTTGTGGGCTTATAACTTGGCTTCTGAATATCCTAGAGAGGTCAGGGTTGTTTTAGAGTACTCCAATTAACAGCCCCCATTACCACTAAAAGGAATGGAGTCATTAGCACTTATGGTTTTTAAATGGCACCCAGAATTATGTTGCACGAAGCACAATTTCACATCATTCTGGGTTCATTTGAGTGAAACAAGGTCCAATCAGGCTGAAACGTTACAAGAAGGTAGAATCTATTGAGTTGTAAGTTATCTGAACGTTTCAAAATGATCGCACATTTCTATGGGGGTAAAACCATGTCCCAAAGGTCACCGGATCTGGTGTCAGTTTAAAGAAGTAGTCCAGTTACACATTTGTGGGCTTATAACTTGGCTTCTGAATGTCCTAGAGAGATCAGGTTTGTTTTAGTGTACTCCAATCAACAGGCCCTACAACCACAAAAAGGAATGGAGTCATTAGCACTTATGGTTTGTAAATGGCACCCAGAGTTATGTTGCACGAAGCACAATTTCACATCATTCTGGGTCCATTTGTGTGAAAACAAGGTCCAATCAGGCTGTATTGTTACAGGAAGGTGGAATCTATTGAGTTGTAAGTGATCTGAACGTTTCAAGATGATCGCACATTCCTATAGGGCAGGGGTGGGCAATTATTTTTTCCATGGGGCCACATGAGAAATAGAAAATATTGTGGAGGGCCGCAGGCCAAAAGGCTGAAGTCAATTATGCATAATATTAATGGTATTTCTTTATAAAAAGCAGTAAATACCATTGTTTCTTCAAGCTGGTAAGAGTAGACTATATGTTATAAATGAGCAAAAAGGAAAAAGTGAGGTTGTCTTACAAAAATGTGATTTATTCAAATTTCCCAAGGCAATGGTAAACAAAGTGTGCACATTTGGTTTTTGTTAAACATTTGTGACTTATATTAGTTAACAGTTTCAGTCACATTCACTCCAAAACACATTCTGAGTTTCAAATATTGTTGGAAAGAGGTTCTTAGCATTCTACAGACACGCAGTATTGTCTGTAAAATAAAATCACTGAACTGTGATCTTGAGAAAGAGGTTTAAAAAAAGTGTCCCAGTTCACTGCAAGTTGCCTACATTTGTGGTCCAAACACCTTATTTTGTGTTTTTAAGTGATTTTTTTCTTATTCAGTGAGAGAAATCTAGTCTCTGCTGGGCTTTAGCGAGTGCATCAAAGTCAGGTTGAATGTCTGAGGTGGAGAAGCGAAGCACAGCTGACAAATGATCATCAGTGAGAGAGGATCTATACCTGGATTTTGTAAACTTCATCATTGAAAATGTTTGTTCACAAATGTAGGTAGAGCCGAAGAGAACCAACATCTTCTGAGCATGTCTCCTCAGGTTTGGAAAGTCCTCCTTAAGAGAAGAGTAGAAATCCAGCAGAGATCCTGAATCTCTGCTTTCAAGTCCCAAACCCTCTTCAGCACTTTCCCCAGGCTGAGCCAGCTGACAGCTGTGTGGAGTCCTCCAAAAGAGCCACAAACTGTCTGTGATCCATCGCCCGCGCCCTGATGAAGTTTATTATTTTAGTAACAACATCAGTAACATGGTTGATTTTTAGCACTGACTTGCACAACACATGTTGGTGTATAATTCAATGCAAAAACACCTATTTTTGATCTGCATCGATTTCTGTCACTTTATCTTGCATGCGTTTCAAAAGTCCGACATTTTTCCATGTAAAGCCGGACGTACACTGTGCGACTTTTTCACTTTTTTGAGCCGATTTTCCAGTCGTGCGAGAAGCCACGACATCGGGGCGAGTTTTGCGCCGAGCGGTCGTGTAGTGTACAGGGGGTTACGAGAGGCGATTAACACCACGTGACCAGCTGCCGATCAGCAGTCGTGAGGTCGCAGGGACTTCTGGTGTGTTTAATATTTCGCTCGTCCCTCGTGAGGGTATCGCAGTGTTGAAGCGGCGCTGCGAGCAGCTGCGAGCAGCTACGATCCAAAAAGCATCAGAACCGCTCACGGCGCATGCGCGCGCAATCCTGCATCAACGCCGGCCGGTCGCTCGCTATTTCCCTAATAACACACGCTGTTCGTTTTTGTTTCTACACGTTTTTTTTACTCAAAGATTGTCAAGAAAGCGTGTTTGTCGTGTTCATGTCAAATTAAACTGATCACAAAACACAGATTCACTTTCTTTATTTCGTTTTCCTCATTCAACCCCCATAAATCCCTGTGTGTCCTCCTGCAGCACTCCCGAAGGACAACAGGCAAGACAAGACAAAAAACTCTGACGTGTTGAGTAAAAACTGCTATTTTTAGCACATTTTTAGGGCCGACGTGTTGCTACCAGACGTACAGTGTGAGCAGTCAGGTCGCATGCGAGAACTGGGTCGTGCAGTATGAGCACATGACTCGTGAGATTTGCTCTGCGAGGAAGTCGTACAGTTTGAGCTGAAGCTGAACGCTGCGAGTGAAAAAGTCGCACAGTGTACGCCCGGCTTAAGCCCGGCTTAAGATTTGGACAACCGTCTGTTGTGACACCTGACAGTCTCTCCCATTTCAATCCCAGAGTGTCCGTGCACGCATTTACCTCTGTAAAAAGATCACTCCCTGTCGTTGTCCCTTTCATCCACCGCATTGCTGCCCGCTCCTCTGTGAGCTTGAAGTCCGTTATCCCCGGACAAATACGAGCAGCTGGGCTGTGTCGCGGACATCACAGCTCCCGTCTAATGAGAAAAAGTCACAACTTGCCACTTCACGTTGCAGCTGAAGCTCCAGGTTCCCCGCAATGTCCTCGATCCTCCTGGTCACGGTTCGCCTGGACAGCGGGATTTGCTCAAATGCGCCTTTTTTTTCAGGGAATATTAGTGCGGCAGAGTCCACCATGCACTCTTTGACAAACTCTCCCTCCGAAAACGGCTTGCTGTTTTTAGCTATTTTGTGGGATATCACAAAGCTGGTCCTGGTTGCTGCATCGCTGGATGTGTGAAGCTTAGTAAAACAGCCTTGCTGCTTTTGCAACTTTGCAAGCAAAGCTTCGGATGTCCGTGCCCTCTCAGCTCTCAGCATCAGACAAGTTCTTGTATTTTTCCGAGTGTTTCTTGTCGTAATGCCGACTAAAATTGTAGTCCTTAAACACGGCAATCTCCTCCCCGCAAACCAAACACACGGCTTTACCTCCGACTTCAGTAAAAAAAATACTTAGCAGTCCAATTTTTGTTGAAAATCCTGCATTCGGCATCTTTCTTTTTTTTTTTTTTTTTTTTTTTTTTTTTTTTTTGCATGAGCGGACATTTCTCAGGCTACAATCACCATGTCAACCGCGGGCACTTGTTGCTATACGTATTGCGTCATTGTGCACGTAAAAAACAACTTCAAAATAAAAGCAATGCAGCCTTAGCCCATGCATGAGGTAAAATGAGAAAATACATTTATTTTGTAATTTCCAATTAACCTTACGCGGGCCGGTCAAAGTCAACCAAAGGGCCGGATGTGGCCCGCGGGCCGTAAAATGCCCAGGTCTGCTTAGGGGGGCAAACCATGTCCCAAATGTCACCGGATCTGGTGTCAATTTAAAGAAGTAGTCCAGTTACACATTTGTGGGCTTATAACTTGGCTTCTGAATGTCCTAGAGAGATCAGGTTTGTTTTAATGTACTCCAATCAACAGCCCCTACAACAACAAAAAGGAATGGAGTCATTAGCACTTATGGTTTTTAAATGGCACCCAGAATTATGTGGCACAAAGCACAATTTCACATCATTCTGGGTTCATTTGTGTGAAAACAAGGTCCAATCAGGCTGAAACGTTACAGGAAGGTAGAATCTATTGAGTTGTAAGTGATCTGAACGTTTCATGATGATAGTACTTTCATAAGGGGATCAAACCATGTCCCAAAGGTCACCGGATCTGGTGTCAATTTAAAGAAGTAGTCCAGTTACACATTTGTGGGCTTATAACTTGGCTTCTGAATGTCCTAGAGAGATCAGGTTTTTTTAGTGTACTCCAATCAACAGCCCCTACAACCACAAAAAGGAATGGAGTCATTAGCACTTAAGGTTTGTAAATGGCACCCAGAATTATGTTGCACGAAAAACAATTTCACATCATTCTGGGTTCATTTGTGTGAAAACAAGGTCCAATCAGGCTGAAACGTTACAGGAAGGTAGAATCTATTGAGTTGTAAGTGATCTGAATGTTTCATGATGATAGCACTTTCCTAAGGGGGTCAAACCATGTCCCAAAGGTCACCGGGCCTGGTGTCAATTTAAAGAAGTAGTCCAGTTACACCTTTGTGGGCTTATAACTTGGCTTCTGAATGTCCTAGAGAGATCAGGTTTGTTTTAATGTACTCCAATCAACAGCCCCTACAACCACAAAAAGGAATGGAGTCATTAGCACTTATGGTTTGTAAATGGCACCCAGAATTATGTTGCACGAAGTACAATTTCACATCATTCTGGGTCCATTTGTGTGAAAACAAGGTCCAATCAGGCTGAAACTTTAAGAGAAGTTAGAATCTATTGAGTTGTAAGTGATCTGAACTTTTCATGATGATCGCACATTCCTATAGGGGGTCAAACCATGTCCCAAAGGTCACCGGGCCTGGTGTCACTTTAAAGAAGTAGTCCAGTTACACATTTGTGGGCTTAGAACTTGGCTTCTGAATATCCTAGAGAGGTCAGGTTTGTTTTAGAGTACTCCAATTAGCAGCCCCCATTACCACTAAAAGGAATGGAGTCATTAGAACTTATGGTTTTTAAATGGCACCCAGAATTATGTTGCACGAAGCACAATTTCACATCATTCTGGGTTCATTTGTGTGAAAAGAAGGTCCAATCAGACTGAAACGTTACAGGAAGGTAGAATCTATTGAGTTGTAAGTGATCTGAACGTTTCATGATGATAGCACTTTCCTAAGGGGGTCAAACTATGTCCCAAAGGTCACCGGGCCTGGTGTCACTTTAAAGAAGTAGTCCAGTTACACCTTTGTGGGCTTAGAACTTGGCTTCTGAATATCCTAGAGAGGTCAGGTTTGTTTTAGAGTACTCCAATTAGCAGCCCCCATTACCACTAAAAGGAATGGAGTCATTAGCACTTATGGTTTTTAAATGGCACACAGAATTATGTTGCACGAAGCACAATTCCACATCATTCTGGGTTCATTTGTGTGAAAACAAGGTCCAATCAGGCTGAAACGTTACAGGAAGGTAGAATCTATTGAGTTGTAAGTGATCTGAACGTTTCATGATGATAGCACTTTCCTAAGGGGGTCAAACCATGTCCCAAAGGTCACCGGATCTGGTGTCAATTTAAAGAAGTAGTCCAGTTACACATTTGTGGGCTTATAACTTGGCTTCTGAATGTCCTAGAGAGATCTGGTTTGTTTTAATGAATTCCAACCAACAGCCCCTACAACCACAAAAAGGAATGGAGTCATTAGCACTTATGGTTTGTAAATGGCACCCAGAATTATGTTGCACGAAGCACAATTTCACATCATTCTGGGTCCATTTGTGTGAAAACAAGGTCCAATCAGGCTGAAACGTTACAAGAAGGTAGAATCTATTGAGTTGTAAATGATCTGAACGTTTCATGATGATCGCACATTCCTATAGAGGGTCAAACCATGTCCCAAAGGTCACCGGGCCTGGTGTCACTTTAAAGAAGTAGTCCACTGACACCTTTGAGGGCTTATAACTTGGCTTCTGAATGTCCTAGAGAGATCAGGTTTGTTTTAGTGTACTCCAATCAACAGCCCCTACAACCTCAAAAAGGAATGGAGTCATTAGCACTTATGGTTTTTAAATGGCACCCAGAATTATGTTGCACGAAGCACAATTTCACATCATTCTGGGTTCATTTGTGTGAAAACAAGGTCCAATCAGGCTGAAATGTTACAGGAAGGTAGAATCTATTGAGTTGTAAGTGATCTGAACATTTCATGATGATAGCACTTTTCTAAGGGGGTCAAACCATGTCCCAAAGGTCACCGGATCTGGTGTCAATTCAAAGAAGTAGTCCAGTTACACCTTTGTGGGCTTATAACTTGGCTTCTGAATGTCCTAGAGAGATCAGGTTTGTTTTCATATTCTCCAATCAACAGCCCCTACAACCACGAAAAGGAATGGAGTCATTAGCACTTATGGTTTTTAAATGGCACCCAGAATTATGTTGCACGAAGCACAATTTCACATCATTCTGGGTTCATTTGTGTGAAAACAAGGTCCAATCAGGCTGAAACGTTACAGGAAGGTGGAATCTATTGAGTTGTAAGTGATCTGAACGTTTCAAGATGATCGCACATTCCTATAGGGGGTCAAACCATGTCCCAAATGTCACCGGATCTGGTGTCAATTTAAAGAAGTAGTCCAGTTACACATTTGTGGGCTTATAACTTGGCTTCTGAATGTCCTAGAGAGATCAGGTTTGTTTTAATGTACTCCAATCAACAGCCCCTACAACCACAAAAAGTAATGGAGTCATTAGCACTTATGGTTTTTAAATGGCACCCAGAATTATGGTGCACGAAGCACAATTTCACATCATTCTGGGTTCATTTGTGTGAAAACAAGGTCCAATCAGGCTGAAATGTTACAGGAAGGTAGAATCTATTGAGTTGTAAGTGATCTGAACGTTTCATGATGATAGCACTTTCCTAAGGGGGTCAAACCATGTCCCAAAGGTCACCGGATCTGGTGTCATTTTAAAGAAGTAGTCCAGTTACACCTTTGTGGGCTTATAACTTGGCTTCTGAATGTCCTAGAGAGATCAGGTTTGTTTTAGTATACTCCAATCAACAGCCCCTACAACCACAAAAAGGAATGGAGTCATTAGCACTTATGGTTTTTAAATGGCACCCAGAATTATGTTGCACGAAGCACAATTTCACATCATTCTGGGTTCATTTGTGTGAAAACAAGGTCCAATCAGGCTGAAACGTTACAGGAAGGTATAATCTATTGAGTTGTAAGTGATCTGAACGTTTCAAGATGATCGCACATTCCTATAGGGGGTCAAACCATGTCCCAAAGGTCACCGGGCCTGGTGTCACTTTAAAGAAGTAGTCCAGTTACACCTTTGTGGGCTTATAACTTGGCTTCTGAATGTCCTAGAGAGGTTAGGTTTGTTTTAGTGTTCTCCAATCAACAGCCCCTACAACCACAAAAAGGAATGGAGTCATTAGCACTTATGGTTTTTAAATGGCACCCAGAATTATGGTGCACGAAGCACAATTTCACATCATTCTGGGTTCATTTGTGTGAAAACAAGGTCCAATCAGGCTGAAATGTTACAGGAAGGTAGAATCTATTGAGTTGTAAATGATCTGAACGTTTCATGATGATAGCACTTTCCTAAGGGGGTCAAACCATGTCCCAAAGGTCACCGGATCTGGTGTCATTTTAAAGAAGTAGTCCAGTTACACCTTTGTGGGCTTATAACTTGGCTTCTGAATGTCCTAGAGAGATCAGGTTTGTTTTAGTATACTCCAATCAACAGCCCCTACAACCACAAAAAGGAATGGAGTCATTAGCACTTATGGTTTTTAAATGGCACCCAGAATTATGTTGCACGAAGCACAATTTCACATCATTCTGGGTTCATTTGTGTGAAAACAAGGTCCAATCAGGCTGAAACGTTACAGGAAGGTATAATCTATTGAGTTGTAAGTGATCTGAACGTTTCAAGATGATCGCACATTCCTATAGGGGGTCAAACCATGTCCCAAAGGTCACCGGGCCTGGTGTCACTTTAAAGAAGTAGTCCAGTTACACCTTTGAGGGCTTATAACTTGGCTTCTGAATTTCCTAGAGAGATCAGGTTTGTTTTAGTGTACTCCAATCAACAGCCCCTACAACCTCAAAAAGGAATGGAGTCATTAGCACTTATGGTTTTTAAATGGCACCCAGAATTATGTTGCACGAAGCACAATTTCACATCATTCTGGGTTCATTTGTGTGAAAACAAGGTCCAATCAGGCTGAAATGTTACAGGAAGGTAGAATCTATTGAGTTGTAAGTGATCTGAACATTTCATGATGATAGCACTTTTCTAAGGGGGTCAAACCATGTCCCAAAGGTCACCGGATCTGGTGTCAATTCAAAGAAGTAGTCCAGTTACACCTTTGTGGGCTTATAACTTGGCTTCTGAATGTCCTAGAGAGATCAGGTTTGTTTTCATATTCTCCAATCAACAGCCCCTACAACCACGAAAAGGAATGGAGTCATTAGCACTTATGGTTTTTAAATGGCACCCAGAATTATGTTGCACGAAGCACAATTTCACATCATTCTGGGTTCATTTGTGTGAAAACAAGGTCCAATCAGGCTGAAACGTTACAGGAAGGTGGAATCTATTGAGTTGTAAGTGATCTGAACGTTTCAAGATGATCGCACATTCCTATAGGGGGTCAAACCATGTCCCAAATGTCACCGGATCTGGTGTCAATTTAAAGAAGTAGTCCAGTTACACATTTGTGGGCTTATAACTTGGCTTCTGAATGTCCTAGAGAGATCAGGTTTGTTTTAATGTACTCCAATCAACAGCCCCTACAACCACAAAAAGGAATGGAGTCATTAGCACTTATGGTTTTTAAATGGCACCCAGAATTATGGTGCACGAAGCACAATTTCACATCATTCTGGGTTCATTTGTGTGAAAACAAGGTCCAATCAGGCTGAAATGTTACAGGAAGGTAGAATCTATTGAGTTGTAAGTGATCTGAACGTTTCATGATGATAGCACTTTCCTAAGGGGGTCAAACCATGTCCCAAAGGTCACCGGATCTGGTGTCATTTTAAAGAAGTAGTCCAGTTACACCTTTGTGGGCTTATAACTTGGCTTCTGAATGTCCTAGAGAGATCAGGTTTGTTTTAGTATACTCCAATCAACAGCCCCTACAACCACAAAAAGGAATGGAGTCATTAGCACTTATGGTTTTTAAATGGCACCCAGAATTATGTTGCACGAAGCACAATTTCACATCATTCTGGGTTCATTTGTGTGAAAACAAGGTCCAATCAGGCTGAAACGTTACAGGAAGGTATAATCTATTGAGTTGTAAGTGATCTGAACGTTTCAAGATGATCGCACATTCCTATAGGGGGTCAAACCATGTCCCAAAGGTCACCGGGCCTGGTGTCACTTTAAAGAAGTAGTCCAGTTACACCTTTGTGGGCTTATAACTTGGCTTCTGAATGTCCTAGAGAGGTTAGGTTTGTTTTAGTGTTCTCCAATCAACAGCCCCTACAACCACAAAAAGGAATGGAGTCATTAGCACTTATGGTTTGTAAATGGCACCCAGAATTATGTTGCACGAAGCACACTTTCACATCAATCTGGGTTCATTTGTGTGAAAACAAGGTCCAATTAGGCTGAAACGTTACAGGAAGGTAGAATCTATTGAGATGTAAGTGATCTGAACGTTTCATGATGATAGCACTTTCCTAAGGGTGTCAAACCATGTCCCAAAGGTCACCGGATCTGGTGTCAATTTAAAGAAGTAGTCCAGTTACACATTTGTGGGCTTATAACTTGGCTTCTGAATGTCCTAGAGAGATCAGGTTTGTTTTAATGTACTCCAATCAACAGCCCCTACAACCACAAAAAGGAATGGAGTCATTAGCACTTATGGTTTGTAAATGGCCCCCAGAATTATGTTGCACGAAGCACAATTTCACATCATTCTGGGTCCATTTGTGTGAAAACAAGGTCCAATCAGGCTGAAACGCTACAAGAAGGTAGAATCTATTGAGTTGTAAGTGATCTGAACGTTTCAAGATGATCGCACATTCCTATAGGGGGTCAAACCATGTTCCAAATGTCACCGGATCTGGTGTCAATTTAAAGAAGTAGTCCAGTTACACATTTGTGGGCTTATAACTTGGCTTCTGAATGTCCTAGAGAGATCAGGTTTGTTTTAATGTACTCCAATCAACAGCCCCTACAACCACAAAAAGGAATGGAGTCATTAGCACTTATGGTTTTTAAATGGCACCCAGAATTATGTGGCACAAAGCACAATTTCACATCATTCTGGGTTCATTTGTGTGAAAACAAGGTCCAATCAGGCTGAAACGTTACAGGAAGGTAGAATCTATTGAGTTGTAAGTGATCTGAACGTTTCATGATGATAGTACTTTCATAAGGGGATCAAACCATTTCCCAAAGGTCACCGGATCTGGTGTCAATTTAAAGAAGTAGTCCAGTTACACATTTGTGGGCTTATAACTTGGCTTCTGAATGTCCTAGAGAGATCAGGTTTTTTTAGTGTACTCCAATCAACAGCCCCTACAACCACAAAAAGGAATGGAGTCATTAGCACTTAAGGTTTGTAAATGGCACCCAGAATTATGTTGCACGAAGCACAATTTCACATCATTCTGGGTTCATTTGTGTGAAAACAAGGTCCAATCAGGCTGAAACGTTACAGGAAGGCAGAATCTATTGAGTTGTAAGTGATCTGAACGTTTCATGATGATAGCTCTTTCCTAAGGGGGTCAAACCATGTCCCAAAGGTCACCGGGCCTGGTGTCAATTTAAAGAAGTAGTCCAGTTACACCTTTGTGGGCTTATAACTTGGCTTCTGAATGTCCTAGAGAGATCAGGTTTGTTTTAATGTACTCCAATCAACAGCCCCTACAACCACAAAAAGGAATGGAGTCATTAGCACTTATGGTTTGTAAATGGCACCCAGAATTATGTTGCACGAAGTACAATTTCACATCATTCTGGGTCCATTTGTGTGAAAACAAGGTCCAATCAGGCTGAAACTTTACAAGAAGTTAGAATCTATTGAGTTGTAAGTGATCTGAACGTTTCATGATGATCGCACATTCCTATAGGGGGTCAAACCATGTCCCAAAGGTCACCGGGCCTGGTGTCACTTTAAAGAAGTAGTCCAGTTACACATTTGTGGGCTTAGAACTTGGCTTCTGAATATCCTAGAGAGGTCAGGTTCGTTTTAGAGTACTCCAATTAGCAGCCCCCATTACCACTAAAAGGAATGGAGTCATTAGAACTTATGGTTTTTAAATGGCACCCAGAATTATGTTGCACGAAGCACAATTTCACATCATTCTGGGTTCATTTGTGTGAAAACAAGGTCCAATCAGGCTGAAACGTTACAGGAAGGTAGAATCTATTGAGTTGTAAGTGATCTGAACGTTTCATGATGATAGCACTTTCCTAAGGGGGTCAAACTATGTCCCAAAGGTCACCGGGCCTGGTGTCACTTTAAAGAAGTAGTCCAGTTACACCTTTGTGGGCTTAGAACTTGGCTTCTGAATATCCTAGAGAGGTCAGGTTTGTTTTAGAGTACTCCAATTAGCAGCCCCCATTACCACTAAAAGGAATGGAGTCATTAGCACTTATGGTTTTTAAATGGCACACAGAATTATGTTGCACGAAGCACAATTCCACATCATTCTGGGTTCATTTGTGTGAAAACAAGGTCCAATCAGGCTGAAACGTTACAGGAAGGTAGAATCTATTGAGTTGTAAGTGATCTGAACGTTTCATGATGATAGCACTTACCTAAGGGGGTCAAACCATGTCCCAAAGGTCACCGGGCCTGGTGTCAATTTAAAGAAGTAGTCCAGTTACACCTTTGTGGGCTTATAACTTGGCTTCTGAATATCCTAGAGAGGTCAGGGTTGTTTTAGAGTACTCCAATTAACAGCCCCCATTACCACTAAAAGGAATGGAGTCATTAGCACTTATGGTTTTTAAATGGCACCCAGAATTATGTTGCACGAAGCACAATTTCACATCATTCTGGGTTCATTTGAGTGAAACAAGGTCCAATCAGGCTGAAACGTTACAAGAAGGTAGAATCTATTGAGTTGTAAGTTATCTGAACGTTTCAAAATGATCGCACATTTCTATGGAGGTAAAACCATGTCCCAAAGGTCACCGGATCTGGTGTCACTTTAAAGAAGTAGTCCAGTTACACATTTGTGGGCTTATAACTTGGCTTCTGAATGTCCTAGAGAGATCAGGTTTGTTTTAGTGTACTCCAATCAACAGGCCCTACAACCACAAAAAGGAATGGAGTCATTAGCACTTATGGTTTGTAAATGGCACCCAGAATTATGTTGCACGAAGCACAATTTCACATCATTCTGGGTCCATTTGTGTGAAAACATGGTCCAATCAGGCTGAAACGTTACAGGAAGGTAGAATCTATTGAGTTGTAAGTGATCTGAACGTTTCATGATGATAGCACTTTCCTAAGGGGGTCAAACCATGTCCCAAAGGTCACCGGATCTGGTTTCAATTTAAAGAAGTAGTCAAGTTACACATTTGTGGGCTTATAACTTGGCTTCTGAATGTCCTAGAGAGATCAGGTTTGTTTTAGTATACTCCAATCAACAGCCCCTACAACCACAAAAAGGAATGGAGTCATTAGCACTTATGGTTTTTAAATGGCACCCAGAATTATGTGGCACAAAGCACAATTTCACATCATTCTGGGTTCATTTGTGTGAATACAAGGTCCAATCAGGCTGAAACGTTACAGGAAGGTAGAATCTATTGAGTTGTAAGTGATCTGAACGTTTCATGATGATAGTATTTTCATAAGGGGATCAAACCATGTCCCAAAGGTCACCGGATCTGGTGTCAATTTAAAGAAGTAGTCCAGTTACACATTTGTGGGCTTATAACTTGGCTTCTGAATGTCCTAGAGAGATCAGGTTTTTTTAGTGTACTCCAATCAACAGCCCCTACAACCACAAAAAGGAATGGAGTCATTAGCACTTAAGGTTTGTAAATGGCACCCAGAATTATGTTGCACGAAGCACAATTTCACATCATTCTGGGTTCATTTGTGTGAAAACAAGGTCCAATCAGGCTGAAACGTTACAGGAAGGTAGAATCTATTGAGTTGTAAGTGATCTGAATGTTTCATGATGATAGCACTTTCCTAAGGGGGTCAAACCATGTCCCAAAGGTCACCGGATCTGGTGTCAATTTAAAGAAGTAGTCCAGTTACACATTTGTGGGCTCATAACTTGGCTTCTGAATGTCCTAGAGAGATCAGGTTTGTTTTAATGTACTCCAATCAACAGCCCCTACAACCACAAAAAGGAATGGAGTCATTAGCACTTATGGTTTGTAAATGGCACCCAGAATTATGTTGCACGAAGTACAATTTCACATCATTCTGGGTCCATTTGTGTGAAAACAAGGTCCAATCAGGCTGAAACTTTACAAGAAGTTAGAATCTATTGAGTTGTAAGTGATCTGAACGTTTCATGATGATCACACATTCCTATAGGGGGTCAAACCATGTCCCAAAGGTCACCGGGCCTGGTGTCACTTTAAAGAAGTAGTCCAGTTACACCTTTGTGGGCTTATAACTTGGCTTCTGAATGCCCTAGAGAGGTTAGGTTTGTTTTAGTGTACTCCAATCAACAGCCCCTACAACCACAAAAAGGAATGGAGTCATTAGCACTTATGTTTTGTAAATGGCACCCAGAATTATGTTGCACGAAGCACAATTTCACATCATTCTGGGTTCATTTGTGTGAAAACAAGGTCCAATCAGGCTGAAACGTTACAGGAAGGTAGAATCTATTGATTTGTAAGTGATCTGAACGTTTCATGATGATAGCACTTTCCTATAGGGGGTCAAACCATGTCCCAAAGATCACCGGATCTGGTGTCAATTTAAAGAAGTAGTCCAGTTACACATTTGTGGGCTTATAACTTGGCTTCTGAATGTCCTAGAGAGATCTGGTTTGTTTTAATGAATTCCAACCAACAGCCCCTACAACCACAAAAAGGAATGGAGTCATTAGCACTTATGGTTTGTAAATGGCACCCAGAATTACGTTGCAGGAAGCACAATTTCACATCATTCTGGGTCCATTTGTGTGAAAACAAGGTCCAATCAGGCTGAAACGTTACAAGAAGGTAGAATCTATTGAGTTGTAAGTGATCTGAACGTTTCATGATGATCGCACATTCCTATAGGGGGTCAAACCATGTCCCAAAGGTCACCGGGCCTGGTGTCACTTTAAAGAAGTAGTCCACTGACACCTTTGAGGGCTTATAACTTGGCTTCTGAATGTCCTAGAGAGATCAGGTTTGTTTTAGTGTACTCCAATCAACAGCCCCTACAACCTCAAAAAGGAATGGAGTCATTAGCACTTATGGTTTTTAAATGGCACCCAGAATTATGTTGCACGAAGCACAATTTCACATCATTCTGGGTTCATTTGTGTGAAAACAAGGTCCAATCAGGCTGAAATGTTACAGGAAGGTAGAATCTATTGAGTTGTAAGTGATCTGAACATTTCATGATGATAGGACTTTTCTAAGGGGGTCAAACCATGTCCCAAAGGTCACCGGATCTGGTGTCAATTCAAAGAAGTAGTCCAGTTACACCTTTGTGGGCTTATAACTTGGCTTCTGAATGTCCTAGAGAGATCAGGTTTGTTTTCATATTCTCCAATCAACAGCCCCTACAACCACGAAAAGGAATGGAGTCATTAGCACTTATGGTTTTTAAATGGCAACCAGAATTATGTTGCACGAAGCACAATTTCACATCATTCTGGGTTCATTTGTGTGAAAACAAGGTCCAATCAGGCTGAAACGTTACAGGAAGGTGGAATCTATTGAGTTGTAAGTGATCTGAACGTTTCAAGATGACCGCACATTCCTATAGGGGGTCAAACCATGTCCCAAATGTCACCGGATCTGGTGTCAATTTAAAGAAGTAGTCCAGTTACACATTTGTGGGCTTATAACTTGGCTTCTGAATGTCCTAGAGAGATCAGGTTTGTTTTAATGTACTCCAATCAACAGCCCCTACAACCACAAAAAGGAATGGAGTCATTAGCACTTATGGTTTTTAAATGGCACCCAGAATTATGGTGCACGAAGCACAATTTCACATCATTCTGGGTTCATTTGTGTGAAAACAAGGTCCAATCAGGCTGAAATGTTACAGGAAGGTAGAATCTATTGAGTTGTAAGTGATCTGAACGTTTCATGATGATAGCACTTTCCTAAGGGGGTCAAACCATGTCCCAAAGGTCACCGGATCTGGTGTCATTTTAAAGAAGTAGTCCAGTTACACATTTGTGGGCTTATAACTTGGCTTCTGAATGTCCTAGAGAGATCAGGTTTGTTTTAGTATACTCCAATCAACAGCCCCTACAACCACAAAAAGGAATGGAGTCATTAGCACTTATGGTTTTTAAATGGCACCCAGAATTATGTTGCACGAAGCACAATTTCACATCATTCTGGGTTCATTTGTGTGAAAACAAGGTCCAATCAGGCTGAAACGTTACAGGAAGTTATAATCTATTGAGTTGTAAGTGATCTGAACGTTTCAAGATGATCGCACATTCCTATAGGGGGTCAAACCATGTCCCAAAGGTCACCGGGCCTGGTGTCACTTTAAAGAAGTAGTCCAGTTACACCTTTGTGGGCTTATAACTTGGCTTCTGAATGTCCTAGAGAGGTTAGGTTTGTTTTAGTGTTTTCCAATCAACAGCCCCTACAACCACAAAAAGGAATGGAGTCATTAGCACTTATGGTTTGTAAATGGCACCCAGAATTATGTTGCACGAAGCACACTTTCACATCAATCTGGGTTCATTTGTGTGAAAACAAGGTCCAATTAAGCTGAAACGTTACAGGAAGGTAGAATCTATTGAGTTGTAAGTGATCTGAACGTTTCATGATGATAGCACTTTCCTAAGGGGGTCAAACCATGTCCCAAAGGTCACCGGATCTGGTGTCAATTTAAAGAAGTAGTCCAGTTACACATTTGTGGGCTTATAACTTGGCTTCTGAATGTCCTAGAGAGATCAGGTTTGTTTTAATGTACTCCAATCAACAGCCCCTACAACCACAAAAAGGAATGGAGTCATTAGCACTTATGGTTTGTAAATGGCCCCCAGAATTATGTTGCACGAAGCACAATTTCACATCATTCTGGGTCCATTTGTGTGAAAACAAGGTCCAATCAGGCTGAAACGCTACAAGAAGGTAGAATCTATTGAGTTGTAAGTGATCTGAACGTTTCAAGATGATCGCACATTCCTATAGGGGGTAAAACCATGTCCCAAAGGTCACCGGGCCTGGTGTCCCTCTAAAGAAGTAGTCCAGTTACACCTTTGTGGGCTTATAACTTGGCTTCTGAATGTCCTAGAGAGGTTAGGTTTGTTTTAGTGTTCTCCAATCAACAGCCCCTACAACCACAAAAAGGAATGGAGTCATTAGCACTTATGGTTTTTAAATGGCACCCAGAATTATGGTGCACGAAGCACAATTTCACATCATTCTGGGTTGATTTGTGTGAAAACAAGGTCCAATCAGGCTGAAATGTTACAGGGAGGTAGAATCTATTGAGTTGTAAGTGATCTGAACGTTTCATGATGATAGCACTTTCCTAAGGGGGTGAAACCATGTCCCAAAGGTCACCGGATCTGGTGTCAATTTAAGGAAGTAGTCCAGTTACACCTTTGTGGGCTTATAACTTGGCTTCTGAATGTCCTAGAGAGATCAGGTTTGTTTTAGTATAGTCCAATCAACAGCCCCTACAACCACAAAAAGGAATGGAGTCATTAGCACTTATGGTTTTTAAATGGCACCCAGAATTATGTTGCACGAAGCACAGTTTCACATCATTCTGGGTCCATTTGTGTGAAAACAAGGTCCAATCAGGCTGAAACGTTACAGGAAGGTAGAATCTATTGAGTTGTAAGTGATCTGAACGTTTCAAGATGATCGCACATTCCTATAGGGGGTCAAACCATGTCCCAAAGGTCACCGGGCCTGGTGTCACTTTAAAGTATTAGTCCACTTACACCTTTGTGGGCTTATAACTTGGCTTCTGAATGTCCTAGAGAGGTTAGGTTTGTTTTAGTGTTCTCCAATCAACAGCCCCTACAACCACAAAAAGGAATGGAGTCATTAGCACTTATGATTTGTAAATGGCACCCAGAATTATGTTGCACGAAGCACAATTTCACATCAATCTGGGTTCATTTGTGTGAAAACAAGGTCCAATTAGGCTGAAACGTTACAGGAAGGTAGAATCTATTGAGTTGTAAGTGATCTGAACGTTTCATGATGATCGCACATTCCTATAGGGGGTCAAACCATGTCCCAAAGGTCACCGGGCCTGGTGTCAATTTAAAGAAGTAGTCCAGTGACACCTTTGAGGGCTTATAACTTGGCTTCTGAATGTCCTAGAGAGATCAGGTTTGTTTTAGTATACTCCAATCAACAGCCCCTACAACCACAAAAAGGAATGGAGTCATTAGCACTTATGGTTTTTAAATGGCACCTAGAATTATTTTGCACGAAGCAAAATTTCACATCATTCTGGGTTCATTTGTGTGAAAACAAGGTCCAATCAGGCTGAAACGTTACAGGAAGGTGGAATCTATTGAGTTGTAAGTGATCTGAACGTTTCAAGATGATCGCACATTCCTATAGGGGGTCAAACCATGTCCCAAATGTCACCGGATCTGGTGTCAATTTAAAGAAGTAGTCCAGTTACACATTTGTGGGCTTATAACTTGGCTTCTGAATGTCCTAGAGAGATCAGGTTTGTTTTAATGTACTCCAATCAACAGCCCCTACAACCACGAAAAGGAATGGAGTCATTAGCACTTATAGTTTTTAAATGGCACCCAGAATTATGGTGCACGAAGCACAATTTCACATCATTCTGGGTTCATTTGTGTGAAAACAAGGTCCAATCAGGCTGAAATGTTACAGGAAGGTAGAATCTATTGAATTGTAAGGATCTGAACGTTTCATGATGATAGCACTTTCCTATAGGGGGTCAAACCATGTCCCAAAGGTCACCGGGCCTGGTGTCACTTTAAAGAAGTAGTCCAGTTACACCTTTGTGGGCTTATAACTTGGCTTCTGAATGTCCTAGAGAGGTTAGGTTTGTTTTAGTGTTCTCCAATCAACAGCCCCTACAACCACAAAAAGGAATGGAGTCATTAGCACTTATGATTTGTAAATGGCACCCAGAATTATGTTGCACGAAGCACAATTTCACATCAATCTGGGTTCATTTGTGTGAAAACAAGGTCCAATTAGGCTGAAACGTTACAGGAAGGTAGAATCTATTGAGTTGTAAGTGATCTGAACGTTTCATGATGATCGCACATTCCTATAGGGGGTCAAACCATGTCCCAAAGGTCACCGGGCCTGGTGTCAATTTAAAGAAGTAGTCCAGTGACACCTTTGAGGGCTTATAACTTGGCTTCTGAATGTCCTAGAGAGATCAGGTTTGTTTTAGTATACTCCAATCAACAGCCCCTACAACCACAAAAAGGAATGGAGTCATTAGCACTTATGGTTTTTAAATGGCACCCAGAATTATTTTGCACGAAGCACAATTTCACATCATTCTGGGTTCATTTGTGTGAAAACAAGGTCCAATCAGGCTGAAACGTTACAGGAAGTTGGAATCTATTGAGTTGTAAGTGATCTGAACGTTTCAAGATGATCGCACATTCCTATAGGGGTTCAAACCATGTCCCAAATGTCACCGGATCTGGTGTCAATTTAAAGAAGTGGTCCAGTTACACATTTGTGGGTTTATAACTTGGCTTCTGAATGTCCTAGAGGGATCAGGTTTGTTTTAATGTACTCCAATCAACAGCCCCTACAACCACAAAAAGGAATGGAGTCATTAGCACTTATGGTTTTTAAATGGCACCCAGAATTATGGTGCACGAAGCACAATTTCACATCATTCTGGGTTCATTTGTGTGAAAACAAGGTCCAATCAGGCTGAAATGTTACAGGAAGGTAGAATCTATTGAGTTGTAAGGATCTGAACGTTTCATGATGATAGCACTTTCCTATAGGGGGTCAAACCATGTCCCAAAGGTCACCGGGCCTGGTGTCACTTTAAAGAAGTAGTCCAGTTACACCTTTGTGGGCTTATAACTTGGCTTCTGAATGTCCTAGAGAGGTTAGGTTTGTTTTAGTGTTCTCCAATCAACAGCCCCTACAACCACAAAAAGGAATGGAGTCATTAGCACTTATGGTTTGTAAATGGCACCCAGAATTATGTTGCACGAAGCACAATTTCACATCAATCTGGGTTCATTTGTGTGAAAACAAGGTCCAATTAGGCTGAAACATTACAGGAAGGTAGAATCTATTGAGTTGTAAGTGATCTGAACATTTCATGATGATAGCACTTTCCTAAGGGGGTCAAACCATGTCCCAAAGGTCACCGGATCTGGTGTCAATTTAAAGAAGTAGTCCAGTTACACATTTGTGGGCTTATAACTTGGCTTCTGAATGTCCTAGAGAGATCAGGTTTGTTTTAATGTACTCCAATCAACAGCCCCTACAACCACAAAAAGGAATGGAGTCATTAGCACTTATGGTTTGTAAATGGCACCCAGAATTATGTTGCACGAAGCACAATTTCACATCATTCTGGGTCCATTTGTGTGAAAACAAGGTCCAATCAGGCTGAAACGCTACAAGAAGGTAGAATCTATTGAGTTGTAAGTGATCTGAACGTTTCAAGTCGATCGCACATTCCTATAGGGGGTAAAACCATGTCCCAAAGGTCACCGGGCCTGGTGTCACTTTAAAGAAGTAGTCCAGTTACACCTTTGTGGGCTTATAACTTGGCTTCTGAATGTCCTAGAGAGGTTAGGTTTGTTTTAGTATACTCCAATCAACAGCCCCTACAACCACAAAAATGAATGGAGTCATTAGCACTTATGGTTTTTAAATGGCACCCAGAATTATGTTGCACGAAGCACAATTTCACATCATTCTGGGTTCATTTGTGTGAAAACAAGGTCCAATCAGGCTGAAACGTTACAGGAAGGTGGAATCTATTGAGTTGTAAGTGATCTGAACGTTTCAAGATGATCGCACATTCCTATAGGGGGTCAAACCATGTCCCAAATGTCACCGGATCTGGTGTCAATTTAAAGAAGTAGTCCAGTTACACATTTGTGGGCGTATAACTTGGCTTCTGAATGTCCTAGAGAGATCAGGTTTGTTTTAATGTACTCCAACCAACAGCCCCTACAACCACAAAAAGGAATGGAGTCATTAGCACTTATGGTTTGTAAATGGCACCCAGAATTATGGTGCACGAAGCACAATTTCACATCATTCTGGGTTCATTTGTGTGAAAACAAGGTCCAATCAGGCTGAAATGTCACAGGAAGGTAGAATCTATTGAGTTGTAAGTGATCTGAACGTTTCATGATGATAGCACTTTCCTAAGGGGGTCAAACCATGTCCCAAAGGTCACCGGATCTGGTGTCAATTTAAAGAAGTAGTCCAGTTACACCTTTGTGGGCATATAACTTGGCTTCTGAATGTCCTAGAGAGATCAGGTTTGTTTTAGTATACTCCAATCAACAGCCCCTACAACCACAAAAAGGAATGGAGTCATTAGCACTTATGGTTTTTAAATGGCACCCAGAATTATGTTGCACGAAGCACAATTTCACATCATTCTGGGTTCATTTGTGTGAAAACAAGGTCCAATCAGGCTGAAACGTTACAGGAAGTTATAATCTATTGAGTTGTAAGTGATCTGAACGTTTCAAGATGATCGCACATTCCTATAGGGGGTCAAACCATGTCCCAAAGGTCACCGGGCCTGGTGTCACTTTAAAGAAGTAGTCCAGTTACACCTTTGTGGGCTTATAACTTGGCTTCTGAATGTCCTAGAGAGGTTAGGTTTGTTTTAGTGTTCTCCAATCAACAGCCCCTACAACCACAAAAAGGAATGGAGTCATTAGCACTTATGGTTTGTAAATGGCACCCAGAATTATGTTGCACGAAGCACACTTTCACATCAATCTGGGTTCATTTGTGTGAAAACAAGGTCCAATTAAGCTGAAACGTTATAGGAAGGTAGAATCTATTGAGTTGTAAGTGATCTGAACGTTTCATGATGATAGCACTTTCCTAAGGGGGTCAAACCATGTCCCAAAGGTCACCGGATCTGGTGTCAATTTAAAGAAGTAGTCCAGTTACACATTTGTGGGCTTATAACTTGGCTTCTGAATGTCCTAGAGAGATCAGGTTTGTTTTAATGTACTCCAATCAACAGCCCCTACAACCACAAAAAGGAATGGAGTCATTAGCACTTATGGTTTGTAAATGGCCCCCAGAATTATGTTGCACGAAGCACAATTTCACATCATTCTGGGTCCATTTGTGTGAAAACAAGGTCCAATCAGGCTGAAACGCTACAAGAAGGTAGAATCTATTGAGTTGTAAGTGATCTGAACGTTTCAAGATGATCGCACATTCCTATAGGGGGTAAAACCATGTCCCAAAGGTCACCGGGCCTGGTGTCCCTCTAAAGAAGTAGTCCAGTTACACCTTTGTGGGCTTATAACTTGGCTTCTGAATGTCCTAGAGAGGTTAGGTTTGTTTTAGTGTTCTCCAATCAACAGCCCCTACAACCACAAAAAGGAATGGAGTCATTAGCACTTATGGTTTTTAAATGGCACCCAGAATTATGGTGCACGAAGCACAATTTCACATCATTCTGGGTTGATTTGTGTGAAAACAAGGTCCAATCAGGCTGAAATGTTACAGGGAGGTAGAATCTATTGAGTTGTAAGTGATCTGAACGTTTCATGATGATAGCACTTTCCTAAGGGGGTGAAACCATGTCCCAAAGGTCACCGGATCTGGTGTCAATTTAAGGAAGTAGTCCAGTTACACCTTTGTGGGCTTATAACTTGGCTTCTGAATGTCCTAGAGAGATCAGGTTTGTTTTAGTATAGTCCAATCAACAGCCCCTACAACCACAAAAAGGAATGGAGTCATTAGCACTTATGGTTTTTAAATGGCACCCAGAATTATGTTGCACGAAGCACAGTTTCACATCATTCTGGGTCCATTTGTGTGAAAACAAGGTCCAATCAGGCTGAAACGTTACAGGAAGGTAGAATCTATTGAGTTGTAAGTGATCTGAACGTTTCAAGATGATCGCACATTCCTATAGGGGGTCAAACCATGTCCCAAAGGTCACCGGGCCTGGTGTCACTTTAAAGTATTAGTCCAGTTACACCTTTGTGGGCTTATAACTTGGCTTCTGAATGTCCTAGAGAGGTTAGGTTTGTTTTAGTGTTCTCCAATCAACAGCCCCTACAACCACAAAAAGGAATGGAGTCATTAGCACTTATGATTTGTAAATGGCACCCAGAATTATGTTGCACGAAGCACAATTTCACATCAATCTGGGTTCATTTGTGTGAAAACAAGGTCCAATTAGGCTGAAACGTTACAGGAAGGTAGAATCTATTGAGTTGTAAGTGATCTGAACGATTCATGATGATCGCACATTCCTATGGGGGTCAAACCATGTCCCAAAGGTCACCGGGCCTGGTGTCAATTTAAAGAAGTAGTCCAGTGACACCTTTGAGGGCTTATAACTTGGCTTCTGAATGTCCTAGATAGATCAGGTTTGTTTTAGTATACTCCAATCAACAGCCCCTACAACCACAAAAAGGAATGGAGTCATTAGCACTTATGGTTTTTAAATGGCACCTAGAATTATTTTGCACGAAGCACAATTTCACATCATTCTGGGTTCATTTGTGTGAAAACAAGGTCCAATCAGGCTGAAACGTTACAGGAAGGTGGAATCTATTGAGTTGTAAGTGATCTGAACGTTTCAAGATGATCGCACATTCCTATAGGGGGTCAAACCATGTCCCAAATGTCACCGGATCTGGTGTCAATTTAAAGAAGTAGTCCAGTTACACATTTGTGGGCTTATAACTAGGCTTCTGAATGTCCTAGAGAGATCAGGTTTGTTTTAATGTACTCCAATCAACAGCCCCTACAACCACGAAAAGGAATGGAGTCATTAGCACTTATGGTTTTTAAATGGCACCCAGAATTATGGTGCACGAAGCACAATTTCACATCATTCTGGGTTCATTTGTGTGAAAACAAGGTCCAATCAGGCTGAAATGTTACAGGAAGGTAGAATCTATTGAATTGTAAGGATCTGAACGTTTCATGATGATAGCACTTTCCTATAGGGGGTCAAACCATGTCCCAAAGGTCACCGGGCCTGGTGTCACTTTAAAGAAGTAGTCCAGTTACACCTTTGTGGGCTTATAACTTGGCTTCTGAATGTCCTAGAGAGGTTAGGTTTGTTTTAGTGTTCTCCAATCAACAGCCCCTACAACCACAAAAAGGAATGGAGTCATTAGCACTTATGGTTTGTAAATGGCACCCAGAATTATGTTGCACGAAGCACAATTTCACATCAATCTGGGTTCATTTGTGTGAAAACAAGGTCCAATTAGGCTGAAACGTTACAGGAAGGTAGAATCTATTGAGTTGTAAGTGATCTGAACGTTTCATGATGATAGCACTTTCCTAAGGGGGTCAAACCATGTCCCAAAGGTCACCGGATCTGGTGTCAATTTAAAGAAGTAGTCCAGTTACACATTTGTGGGCTTATAACTTGGCTTCTGAATGTCCTAGAGAGGTTAGGTTTGTTTTAGTGTTCTCCAATCAACAGCCCCTACAACCACAAAAAGGAATGGAGTCATTAGCACTTATGATTTGTAAATGGCACCCAGAATTATGTTGCACGAAGCACAATTTCACATCAATCTGGGTTCATTTGTGTGAAAACAAGGTCCAATCAGGCTGAAACGTTACAGGAAGGTGGAATCTATTGAGTTGTAAGTGATCTGAACGTTTCAAGATGATCGCACATTCCTATAGGGGTTCAAACCATGTCCCAAATGTCACCGGATCTGGTGTCAATTTAAAGAAGTAGTCCAGTTACACATTTGTGGGTTTATAACTTGGCTTCTGAATGTCCTAGAGGGATCAGGTTTGTTTTAATGTACTCCAATCAACAGCCCCTACAACCACAAAAAGGAATGGAGTCATTAGCACTTATGGTTTTTAAATGGCACCCAGAATTATGGTGCACGAAGCACAATTTCACATCATTCTGGGTTCATTTGTGTGAAAACAAGGTCCAATCAGGCTGAAATGTTACAGGAAGGTAGAATCTATTGAGTTGTAAGGATCTGAACGTTTCATGATGATAGCACTTTCCTATAGGGGGTCAAACCATGTCCCAAAGGTCACCGGGCCTGGTGTCACTTTAAAGAAGTAGTCCAGTTACACCTTTGTGGGCTTATAACTTGGCTTCTGAATGTCCTAGAGAGGTTAGGTTTGTTTTAGTGTTCTCCAATCAACAGCCCCTACAACCACAAAAAGGAATGGAGTCATTAGCACTTATGGTTTGTAAATGGCACCCAGAATTATGTTGCACGAAGCACAATTTCACATCAATCTGGGTTCATTTGTGTGAAAACAAGGTCCAATTAGGCTGAAACATTACAGGAAGGTAGAATCTATTGAGTTGTAAGTGATCTGAACATTTCATGATGATAGCACTTTCCTAAGGGGGTCAAACCATGTCCCAAAGGTCACCGGATCTGGTGTCAATTTAAAGAAGTAGTCCAGTTACACATTTGTGGGCTTATAACTTGGCTTCTGAATGTCCTAGAGAGATCAGGTTTGTTTTAATGTACTCCAATCAACAGCCCCTACAACCACAAAAAGGAATGGAGTCATTAGCACTTATGGTTTGTAAATGGCACCCAGAATTATGTTGCACGAAGCACAATTTCACATCATTCTGGGTCCATTTGTGTGAAAACAAGGTCCAATCAGGCTGAAACGCTACAAGAAGGTAGAATCTATTGAGTTGTAAGTGATCTGAACGTTTCAAGTCGATCGCACATTCCTATAGGGGGTAAAACCATGTCCCAAAGGTCACCGGGCCTGGTGTCACTTTAAAGAAGTAGTCCAGTTACACCTTTGTGGGCTTATAACTTGGCTTCTGAATGTCCTAGAGAGGTTAGGTTTGTTTTAGTATACTCCAATCAACAGCCCCTACAACCACAAAAATGAATGGAGTCATTAGCACTTATGGTTTTTAAATGGCACCCAGAATTATGTTGCACGAAGCACAATTTCACATCATTCTGGGTTCATTTGTGTGAAAACAAGGTCCAATCAGGCTGAAACGTTACAGGAAGGTGGAATCTATTGAGTTGTAAGTGATCTGAACGTTTCAAGATGATCGCACATTCCTATAGGGGGTCAAACCATGTCCCAAATGTCACCGGATCTGGTGTCAATTTAAAGAAGTAGTCCAGTTACACATTTGTGGGCGTATAACTTGGCTTCTGAATGTCCTAGAGAGATCAGGTTTGTTTTAATGTACTCCAACCAACAGCCCCTACAACCACAAAAAGGAATGGAGTCATTAGCACTTATGGTTTGTAAATGGCACCCAGAATTATGGTGCACGAAGCACAATTTCACATCATTCTGGGTTCATTTGTGTGAAAACAAGGTCCAATCAGGCTGAAATGTCACAGGAAGGTAGAATCTATTGAGTTGTAAGTGATCTGAACGTTTCATGATGATATCACTTTCCTAAGGGGGTCAAACCATGTCCCAAAGGTCACCGGATCTGGTGTCAATTTAAAGAAGTAGTCCAGTTACACCTTTGTGGGCATATAACTTGGCTTCTGAATGTCCTAGAGAGATCAGGTTTGTTTTAGTATACTCCAATCAACAGCCCCTACAACCACAAAAAGGAATGGAGTCATTAGCACTTATGGTTTTTAAATGGCACCCAGAATTATGTTGCACGAAGCACAATTTCACATCATTCTGGGTTCATTTGTGTGAAAACAAGGTCCAATCAGGCTGAAACGTTACAGGAAGTTATAATCTATTGAGTTGTAAGTGATCTGAACGTTTCAAGATGATCGCACATTCCTATAGGGGGTGAAACCATGTCCCAAAGGTCACCGGGCCTGGTGTCACTTTAAAGAAGTAGTCCAGTTACAACTTTGTGGGCTTATAACTTGGCTTCTGAATGTCCTAGAGAGGTTAGGTTTGTTTTAGTGTTCTCCAATCAACAGCCCCTACAACCACAAAAAGGAATGGAGTCATTAGCACTTATGATTTGTAAATGGCACCCAGAATTATGTTGCACGAAGCACACTTTCACATCAATCTGGGTTCATTTGTGTGAAAACAAGGTCCAATTAAGCTGAAACGTTACAGGAAGGTAGAATCTATTGAGTTGTAAGTGATCTGAACGTTTCATGATGATAGCACTTTCCTAAGGGGGTCAAACCATGTCCCAAAGGTCACCGGATCTGGTGTCAATTTAAAGAAGTAGTCCAGTTACACATTTGTGGGCTTATAACTTGGCTTCTGAATGTCCTAGAGAGATCAGGTTTGTTTTAATGTACTCCAATCAACAGCCCCTACAACCACAAAAAGGAATGGAGTCATTAGCACTTATGGTTTGTAAATGGCCCCCAGAATTATGTTGCACGAAGCACAATTTCACATCATTCTGGGTCCATTTGTGTGAAAACAAGGTCCAATCAGGCTGAAACGCTACAAGAAGGTAGAATCTATTGAGTTGTAAGTGATCTGAACGTTTCAAGATGATCGCACATTCCTATAGGGGGTAAAACCATGTCCCAAAGGTCACCGGGCCTGGTGTCCCTCTAAAGAAGTAGTCCAGTTACACCTTTGTGGGCTTATAACTTGGCTTCTGAATGTCCTAGAGAGGTTAGGTTTGTTTTAGTGTTCTCCAATCAACAGCCCCTACAACCACAAAAAGGAATGGAGTCATTAGCACTTATGGTTTTTAAATGGCACCCAGAATTATGGTGCACGAAGCACAATTTCACTAGCCTAGTGAACTAGACCAAATTCTTGCTTTACAAAGAATGGTCTAGGCATGCTCCATTGGAACCTCAGCAGGTCCTACCAGGACTCTGGCTGGCCAATCACAGCTCTCTAGAGGGGTTTCAAACACATAAAGAGCTGTGATTGGTCCATAACGGTGGGCCAATCATAGTGCTCTATCTGCTTAGTGAACAAATCACAGAGCTTTATCCGCTTTGTGGGCCAATCAGGGCACTCTATATGCCTGGTGGGTGGGATGATGCAACAGAGTGAAACAAGAGTATGTCACATTCATTGTCCAGTGGAATGCAGAGAACATTTGAAAGACAACAGTAGAACCCGCCCCACAACGGAGAGCCGTCAATGGAGCGTGGCCAGACTAAATAATACATTTATTTAGTCTGGCTTGCCAGGCTACAATTTCACATCATTCTGGGTTGATTTGTGTGAAAACAAGGTCCAATCAGGCTGAAATGTTACAGGGAGGTAGAATCTATTGAGTTGTAAGTGATCTGAACGTTTCATGATGATAGCACTTTCCTAAGGGGGTGAAACCATGTCCCAAAGGTCACCGGATCTGGTGTCAATTTAAGGAAGTAGTCCAGTTACACCTTTGTGGGCTTATAACTTGGCTTCTGAATGTCCTAGAGAGATCAGGTTTGTTTTAGTATAGTCCAATCAACAGCCCCTACAACCACAAAAAGGAATGGAGTCATTAGCACTTATGGTTTTTAAATGGCACCCAGAATTATGTTGCACGAAGCACAGTTTCACATCATTCTGGGTCCATTTGTGTGAAAACAAGGTCCAATCAGGCTGAAACGTTACAGGAAGGTAGAATCTATTGAGTTGTAAGTGATCTGAACGTTTCAAGATGATCGCACATTCCTATAGGGGGTCAAACCATGTCCCAAAGGTCACCGGGCCTGGTGTCACTTTAAAGTATTAGTCCAGTTACACCTTTGTGGGCTTATAACTTGGCTTCTGAATGTCCTAGAGAGGTTAGGTTTGTTTTAGTGTTCTCCAATCAACAGCCCCTACAACCACAAAAAGGAATGGAGTCATTAGCACTTATGATTTGTAAATGGCACCCAGAATTATGGTGCACGAAGCACAATTTCACATCAATCTGGGTTCATTTGTGTGAAAACAAGGTCCAATTAGGCTGAAACGTTACAGGAAGGTAGAATCTATTGAGTTGTAAGTGATCTGAACGTTTCATGATGATCGCACATTCCTATAGGGGGTCAAACCATGTCCCAAAGGTCACCGGGCCTGGTGTCAATTTAAAGAAGTAGTCCAGTGACACCTTTGAGGGCTTATAACTTGGCTTCTGAATGTCCTAGAGAGATCAGGTTTGTTTTAGTATACTCCAATCAACAGCCCCTACAACCACAAAAAGGAATGGAGTCATTAGCACTTATGGTTTTTAAATGGCACCTAGAATTATTTTGCACGAAGCACAATTTCACATCATTCTGGGTTCATTTGTGTGAAAACAAGGTCCAATCAGGCTGAAACGTTACAGGAAGGTGGAATCTATTGAGTTGTAAGTGATCTGAACGTTTCAAGATGATCGCACATTCCTATAGGGGGTCAAACCATGTCCCAAATGTCACCGGATCTGGTGTCAATTTAAAGAAGTAGTCCAGTTACACATTTGTGGGCTTATAACTTGGCTTCTGAATGTCCTAGAGAAATCAGGTTTGTTTTAATGTACTCCAATCAACAGCCCCTACAACCACGAAAAGGAATGGAGTCATTAGCACTTATGGTTTTTAAATGGCACCCAGAATTATGGTGCACGAAGCACAATTTCACATCATTCTGGGTTCATTTGTGTGAAAACAAGGTCCAATCAGGCTGAAATGTTACAGGAAGGTAGAATCTATTGAATTGTAAGGATCTGAACGTTTCATGATGATAGCACTTTCCTATAGGGGGTCAAACCATGTCCCAAAGGTCACCGGGCCTGGTGTCACTTTAAATAAGTAGTCCAGTTACACCTTTGTGGGCTTATAACTTGGCTTCTGAATGTCCTAGAGAGGTTAGGTTTGTTTTAGTGTTCTCCAATCAACAGCCCCTACAACCACAAAAAGGAATGGAGTCATTAGCACTTATGGTTTGTAAATGGCACCCAGAATTATGTTGCACGAAGCACACTTTCACATCAATCTGGGTTCATTTGTGTGAAAACAAGGTCCAATTAAGCTGAAACGTTACAGGAAGGTAGAATCTATTGAGTTGTAAGTGATCTGAACGTTTCATGATGATAGCACTTTCCTAAGGGGGTCAAACCATGTCCCAAAGGTCACCGGATCTGGTGTCAATTTAAAGAAGTAGTCCAGTTACACATTTGTGGGCTTATAACTTGGCTTCTGAATGTCCTAGAGAGATCAGGTTTGTTTTAATGTACTCCAATCAACAGCCCCTACAACCACAAAAAGGAATGGAGTCATTAGCACTTATGGTTTGTAAATGGCCCCCAGAATTATGTTGCACGAAGCACAATTTCACATCATTCTGGGTCCATTTGTGTGAAAACAAGGTCCAATCAGGCTGAAACGCTACAAGAAGGTAGAATCTATTGAGTTGTAAGTGATCTGAACGTTTCAAGATGATCGCACATTCCTATAGGGGGTAAAACCATGTCCCAAAGGTCACCGGGCCTGGTGTCCCTCTAAAGAAGTAGTCCAGTTACACCTTTGTGGGCTTATAACTTGGCTTCTGAATGTCCTAGAGAGGTTAGGTTTGTTTTAGTGTTCTCCAATCAACAGCCCCTATAACCACAAAAAGGAATGGAGTCATTAGCACTTATGGTTTTTAAATGGCACCCAGAATTATGGTGCACGAAGCACAATTTCACATCATTCTGGGTTGATTTGTGTGAAAACAATGTCCAATCAGGCTGAAATGTTACAGGGAGGTAGAATCTATTGAGTTGTAAGTGATCTGAACGTTTCATGATGATAGCACTTTCCTAAGGGGGTGAAACCATGTTCCAAAGGTCACCGGATCTGGTGTCAATTTAAGGAAGTAGTCCAGTTACACCTTTGTGGGCTTATAACTTGGCTTCTGAATGTCCTAGAGAGATCAGGTTTGTTTTAGTATAGTCCAATCAACAGCCCCTACAACCACAAAAAGGAATGGAGTCATTAGCACTTATGGTTTTTAAATGGCACCCAGAATTATGTTGCACGAAGCACAGTTTCACATCATTCTGGGTCCATTTGTGTGAAAACAAGGTCCAATCAGGCTGAAACGTTACAGGAAGGTAGAATCTATTGAGTTGTAAGTGATCTGAACGTTTCAAGATGATCGCACATTCCTATAGGGGGTCAAACCATGTCCCAAAGGTCACCGGGCCTGGTGTCACTTTAAAGTATTAGTCCAGTTACACCTTTGTGGGCTTATAACTTGGCTTCTGAATGTCCTAGAGAGGTTAGGTTTGTTTTAGTGTTCTCCAATCAACAGCCCCTACAACCACAAAAAGGAATGGAGTCATTAGCACTTATGATTTGTAAATGGCACCCAGAATTATGTTGCACGAAGCACAATTTCACATCAATCTGGGTTCATTTGTGTGAAAACAAGGTCCAATTAGGCTGAAACGTTACAGGAAGGTAGAATCTATTGAGTTGTAAGTGATCTGAACGTTTCAAGATGATCGCACATTCCTATAGGGGGTCAAACCATGTCCCAAAGGTCACCGGGCCTGGTGTCACTTTAAAGAAGTAGTCCAGTTACACCTTTGTGGGCTTATAACTTGGCTTCTGAATGTCCTAGAGAGGTTAGGTTTGTTTTAGTGTTCTCCAATCAACAGCCCCTACAACCACAAAAAGGAATGGAGTCATTAGCACTTATGGTTTGTAAATGGCACCCAGAATTATGTTGCACGAAGCACACTTTCACATCAATCTGGGTTCATTTGTGTGAAAACAAGGTCCAATTAAGCTGAAACGTTACAGGAAGGTAGAATCTATTGAGTTGTAAGTGATCTGAACGTTTCATGATGATAGCACTTTCCTAAGGGGGTCAAACCATGTCCCAAAGGTCACCGGATCTGGTGTCAATTTAAAGAAGTAGTCCAGTTACACATTTGTGGGCTTATAACTTGGCTTCTGAATGTCCTAGAGAGATCAGGTTTGTTTTAATGTACTCCAATCAACAGCCCCTACAACCACAAAAAGGAATGGAGTCATTAGCACTTATGGTTTGTAAATGGCCCCCAGAATTATGTTGCACGAAGCACAATTTCACATCATTCTGGGTCCATTTGTGTGAAAACAAGGTCCAATCAGGCTGAAACGCTACAAGAAGGTAGAATCTATTGAGTTGTAAGTGATCTGAACGTTTCAAGATGATCGCACATTCCTATAGGGGGTAAAACCATGTCCCAAAGGTCACCGGGCCTGGTGTCCCTCTAAAGAAGTAGTCCAGTTACACCTTTGTGGGCTTATAACTTGGCTTCTGAATGTCCTAGAGAGGTTAGGTTTGTTTTAGTGTTCTCCAATCAACAGCCCCTATAACCACAAAAAGGAATGGAGTCATTAGCACTTATGGTTTTTAAATGGCACCCAGAATTATGGTGCACGAAGCACAATTTCACATCATTCTGGGTTGATTTGTGTGAAAACAAGGTCCAATCAGGCTGAAATGTTACAGGGAGGTAGAATCTATTGAGTTGTAAGTGATCTGAACGTTTCATGATGATAGCACTTTCCTAAGGGGGTGAAACCATGTCCCAAAGGTCACCGGATCTGGTGTCAATTTAAGGAAGTAGTCCAGTTACACCTTTGTGGGCTTATAACTTGGCTTCTGAATGTCCTAGAGAGATCAGGTTTGTTTTAGTATAGTCCAATCAACAGCCCCTACAACCACAAAAAGGAATGGAGTCATTAGCACTTATGGTTTTTAAATGGCACCCAGAATTATGTTGCACGAAGCACAGTTTCACATCATTCTGGGTCCATTTGTGTGAAAACAAGGTCCAATCAGGCTGAAACGTTACAGGAAGGTAGAATCTATTGAGTTGTAAGTGATCTGAACGTTTCAAGATGATCGCACATTCCTATAGGGGGTCAAACCATGTCCCAAAGGTCACCGGGCCTGGTGTCACTTTAAAGTATTAGTCCAGTTACACCTTTGTGGGCTTATAACTTGGCTTCTGAATGTCCTAGAGAGGTTAGGTTTGTTTTAGTGTTCTCCAATCAACAGCCCCTACAACCACAAAAAGGAATGGAGTCATTAGCACTTATGATTTGTAAATGGCACCCAGAATTATGTTGCACGAAGCACAATTTCACATCAATCTGGGTTCATTTGTGTGAAAACAAGGTCCAATTAGGCTGAAACGTTACAGGAAGGTAGAATCTATTGAGTTGTAAGTGATCTGAACGTTTCATGATGATCGCACATTCCTATAGGGGGTCAAACCATGTCCCAAAGGTCACCGGGCCTGGTGTCAATTTAAAGAAGTAGTCCAGTGACACCTTTGAGGGCTTATAACTTGGCTTCTGAATGTCCTAGAGAGATCAGGTTTGTTTTAGTATACTCCAATCAACAGCCCCTACAACCACAAAAAGGAATGGAGTCATTAGCACTTATGGTTTTTAAATGGCACCTAGAATTATTTTGCACGAAGCACAATTTCACATCATTCTGGGTTCATTTGTGTGACAACAAGGTCCAATCAGGCTGAAACGTTACAGGAAGGTGGAATCTATTGAGTTGTAAGTGATCTGAACGTTTCAAGATGATCGCACATTCCTATAGGGGGTCAAACCATGTCCCAAATGTCACCGGATCTGGTGTCAATTTAAAGAAGTAGTCCAGTTACACATTTGTGGGCTTATAACTTGGCTTCTGAATGTCCTAGAGAGATCAGGTTTGTTTTAATGTACTCCAATCAACAGCCCCTACAACCACGAAAAGGAATGGAGTCATTAGCACTTATGGTTTTTAAATGGCACCCAGAATTATGGTGCACGAAGCACAATTTCACATCATTCTGGGTTCATTTGTGTGAAAACAAGGTCCAATCAGGCTGAAATGTTACAGGAAGGTAGAATCTATTGAATTGTAAGGATCTGAACGTTTCATGATGATAGCACTTTCCTATAGGGGGTCAAACCATGTCCCAAAGGTCACCGGGCCTGGTGTCACTTTAAAGAAGTAGTCCAGTTACACCTTTGTGGGCTTATAACTTGGCTTCTGAATGTCCTAGAGAGGTTAGGTTTGTTTTAGTGTTCTCCAATCAACAGCCCCTACAACCACAAAAAGGAATGGAGTCATTAGCACTTATGGTTTGTAAATGGCACCCAGAATTATGTTGCACGAAGCACAATTTCACATCAATCTGGGTTCATTTGTGTGAAAACAAGGTCCAATTAGGCTGAAACGTTACAGGAAGGTAGAATCTATTGAGTTGTAAGTGATCTGAATGTTTCATGATGATAGCACTTTCCTAAGGGGGTCAAACCATGTCCCAAAGGTCACCGGATCTGGTGTCAATTTAAAGAAGTAGTCCAGTTACACATTTGTGGGCTTATAACTTGGCTTCTGAATGTCCTAGAGAGGTTAGGTTTGTTTTAGTGTTCTCCAATCAACAGCCCCTACAACCACAAAAAGGAATGGAGTCATTAGCACTTATGATTTGTAAATGGCACCCAGAATTATGTTGCACGAAGCACAATTTCACATCAATCTGGGTTCATTTGTGTGAAAACAAGGTCCAATTAGGCTGAAACGTTACAGGAAGGTAGAATCTATTGAGTTGTAAGTGATCTGAACGTTTCATGATGATCGCACATTCCTATAGGGGGTCAAACCATGTCCCAAAGGTCACCGGGCCTGGTGTCAATTTAAAGAAGTAGTCCAGTGACACCTTTGTGGGCTTATAACTTGGCTTCTGAATGTCCTAGAGAGATCAGGTTTGTTTTAGTATACTCCAATCAACAGCCCCTACAACCACAAAAAGGAATGGAGTCATTAGCACTTATGGTTTTTAAATGGCACCCAGAATTATTTTGCACGAAGCACAATTTCACATCATTCTGGGTTCATTTGTGTGAAAACAAGGTCCAATCAGGCTGAAACGTTACAGGAAGGTGGAATCTAATGAGTTGTAAGTGATCTGAACGTTTCAAGATGATCGCACATTCCTATAGGGGTTCAAACCATGTCCCAAATGTCACCGGATCTGGTGTCAATTTAAAGAAGTAGTCCAGTTACACATTTGTGGGTTTATAACTTGGCTTCTGAATGTCCTAGAGAGATCAGGTTTGTTTTAATGTACTCCAATCAACAGCCCCTACAACCACAAAAAGGAATGGAGTCATTAGCACTTATGGTTTTGAAATGGCACCCAGAATTATGGTGCACGAAGCACAATTTCACATCATTCTGGGTTCATTTGTGTGAAAACAAGGTCCAATCAGGCTGAAATGTTACAGGAAGGTAGAATCTATTGAGTTGTAAGGATCTGAACGTTTCATGATGATAGCACTTTCCTATAGGGGGTCAAACCATGTCCCAAAGGTCACCGGGCCTGGTGTCACTTTAAAGAAGTAGTCCAGTTACACCTTTGTGGGCTTATAACTTGGCTTCTGAATGTCCTAGAGAGGTTAGGTTTGTTTTAGTGTTCTCCAATCAACAGCCCCTACAACCACAAAAAGGAATGGAGTCATTAGCACTTATGGTTTGTAAATGGCACCCAGAATTATGTTGCACGAAGCACAATTTCACATCAATCTGGGTTCATTTGTGTGAAAACAAGGTCCAATTAGGCTGAAACATTACAGGAAGGTAGAATCTATTGAGTTGTAAGTGATCTGAACGTTTCATGATGATAGCACTTTCCTAAGGGGGTCAAACCATGTCCCAAAGGTCACCGGATCTGGTGTCAATTTAAAGAAGTAGTCCAGTTACACATTTGTGGGCTTATAACTTGGCTTCTGAATGTCCTAGAGAGATCAGGTTTGTTTTAATGTACTCCAATCAACAGCCCCTACAACCACAAAAAGGAATGGAGTCATTAGCACTTATGGTTTGTAAATGGCACCCAGAATTATGTTGCACGAAGCACAATTTCACATCATTCTGGGTCCATTTGTGTGAAAACAAGGTCCAATCAGGCTGAAACGCTACAAGAAGGTAGAATCTATTGAGTTGTAAGTGATCTGAACGTTTCAAGTCGATCGCACATTCCTATAGGGGGTAAAACCATGTCCCAAAGGTCACCTGGCCTGGTGTCACTTTAAAGAAGTAGTCCAGTTACACCTTTGTGGGCTTATAACTTGGCTTCTGAATGTCCTAGAGAGGTTAGGTTTGTTTTAGTATACTCCAATCAACAGCCCCTACAACCACAAAAATGAATGGAGTCATTAGCACTTATGGTTTTTAAATGGCACCCAGAATTATGTTGCACGAAGCACAATTTCACATCATTCTGGGTTCATTTGTGTGAAAACAAGGTCCAATCAGGCTGAAACGTTACAGGAAGGTGGAATCTATTGAGTTGTAAGTGATCTGAACGTTTCAAGATGATCGCACATTCCTATAGGGGGTCAAATCATGTCCCAAATGTCACCGGATCTGGTGTCACTTTAAAGAAGTAGTCCAGTTACACCTTTGTGGGCTTATAACTTGGCTTCTGAATGTCCTAGAGAGGTTAGGTTTGTTTTAGTGTTCTCCAATCAACAGCCCCTACAACCACAAAAAGGAATGGAGTCATTAGCACTTATGGTTTGTAAATGGCACCCAGAATTATGTTGCACGAAGCACAATTTCACATCAATCTGGGTTCATTTGTGTGAAAACAAGGTCCAATTAGGCTGAAACGTTACAGGAAGGTAGAATCTATTGAGTTGTAAGTGATCTGAATGTTTCATGATGATAGCACTTTCCTAAGGGGGTCAAACCATGTCCCAAAGGTCACCGGATCTGGTGTCAATTTAAAGAAGTAGTCCAGTTACACATTTGTGGGCTTATAACTTGGCTTCTGAATGTCCTAGAGAGGTTAGGTTTGTTTTAGTGTTCTCCAATCAACAGCCCCTACAACCACAAAAAGGAATGGAGTCATTAGCACTTATGATTTGTAAATGGCACCCAGAATTATGTTGCACGAAGCACAATTTCACATCAATCTGGGTTCATTTGTGTGAAAACAAGGTCCAATTAGGCTGAAACGTTACAGGAAGGTAGAATCTATTGAGTTGTAAGTGATCTGAACGTTTCATGATGATCGCACATTCCTATAGGGGGTCAAACCATGTCCCAAAGGTCACCGGGCCTGGTGTCAATTTAAAGAAGTAGTCCAGTGACACCTTTGTGGGCTTATAACTTGGCTTCTGAATGTCCTAGAGAGATCAGGTTTGTTTTAGTATACTCCAATCAACAGCCCCTACAACCACAAAAAGGAATGGAGTCATTAGCACTTATGGTTTTTAAATGGCACCCAGAATTATTTTGCACGAAGCACAATTTCACATCATTCTGGGTTCATTTGTGTGAAAACAAGGTCCAATCAGGCTGAAACGTTACAGGAAGGTGGAATCTATTGAGTTGTAAGTGATCTGAACGTTTCAAGATGATCGCACATTCCTATAGGGGTTCAAACCATGTCCCAAATGTCACCGGATCTGGTGTCAATTTAAAGAAGTAGTCCAGTTACACATTTGTGGGTTTATAACTTGGCTTCTGAATGTCCTAGAGAGATCAGGTTTGTTTTAATGTACTCCAATCAACAGCCCCTACAACCACAAAAAGGAATGGAGTCATTAGCACTTATGGTTTTTAAATAGCACCCAGAATTATGGTGCACGAAGCACAATTTCACATCATTCTGGGTTCATTTGTGTGAAAACAAGGTCCAATCAGGCTGAAATGTTACAGGAAGGTAGAATCTATTGAGTTGTAAGGATCTGAACGTTTCATGATGATAGCACTTTCCTATAGGGGGTCAAACCATGTCCCAAAGGTCACCGGGCCTGGTGTCACTTTAAAGAAGTAGTCCAGTTACACCTTTGTGGGCTTATAACTTGGCTTCTGAATGTCCTAGAGAGGTTAGGTTTGTTTTAGTGTTCTCCAATCAACAGCCCCTACAACCACAAAAAGGAATGGAGTCATTAGCACTTATGGTTTGTAAATGGCACCCAGAATTATGTTGCACGAAGCACAATTTCACATCAATCTGGGTTCATTTGTGTGAAAACAAGGTCCAATTAGGCTGAAACATTACAGGAAGGTAGAATCTATTGAGTTGTAAGTGATCTGAACGTTTCATGATGATAGCACTTTCCTAAGGGGGTCAAACCATGTCCCAAAGGTCACCGGATCTGGTGTCAATTTAAAGAAGTAGTCCAGTTACACATTTGTGGGCTTATAACTTGGCTTCTGAATGTCCTAGAGAGATCAGGTTTGTTTTAATGTACTCCAATCAACAGCCCCTACAACCACAAAAAGGAATGGAGTCATTAGCACTTATGGTTTGTAAATGGCACCCAGAATTATGTTGCACGAAGCACAATTTCACATCATTCTGGGTCCATTTGTGTGAAAACAAGGTCCAATCAGGCTGAAACGCTACAAGAAGGTAGAATCTATTGAGTTGTAAGTGATCTGAACGTTTCAAGTCGATCGCACATTCCTATAGGGGGTAAAACCATGTCCCAAAGGTCACCGGGCCTGGTGTCACTTTAAAGAAGTAGTCCAGTTACACCTTTGTGGGCTTATAACTTGGCTTCTGAATGTCCTAGAGAGGTTAGGTTTGTTTTAGTATACTCCAATCAACAGCCCCTACAACCACAAAAATGAATGGAGTCATTAGCACTTATGGTTTTTAAATGGCACCCAGAATTATGTTGCACGAAGCACAATTTCACATCATTCTGGGTTCATTTGTGTGAAAACAAGGTCCAATCAGGCTGAAACGTTACAGGAAGGTGGAATCTATTGAGTTGTAAGTGATCTGAACGTTTCAAGATGATCGCACATTCCTATAGGGGGTCAAATCATGTCCCAAATGTCACCGGATCTGGTGTCAATTTAAAGAAGTAGTCCAGTTACACATTTGTGGGCTTATAACTTGGCTTCTGAATGTCCTAGAGAGATCAGGTTTGTTTTAATGTACTCCAACCAACAGCCCCTACAACCACAAAAAGGAATGGAGTCATTAGCACTTATGGTTTGTAAATGGCACCCAGAATTATGGTGCACGAAGCACAATTTCACATCATTCTGGGTTCATTTGTGTGAAAACAAGGTCCAATCAGGCTGAAATGTCACAGGAAGGTAGAATCTATTGAGTTGTAAGTGATCTGAACGTTTCATGATGATAGCACGTTCCTAAGGGGGTCAAACCATGTCCCAAAGGTCACCGGATCTGGTGTCAATTTAAAGAAGTAGTCCAGTTACACCTTTGTGGGCATATAACTTGGCTTCTGAATGTCCTAGAGAGATCAGGTTTGTTTTAGTATACTCCAATCAACAGCCCCAAAAGGAATGGAGTCATTAGCACTTATGGTTTTTAAATGGCACCCAGAATTATGTTGCACGAAGCACAATTTCACATCATTCTGGGTTCATTTGTGTGAAAACAAGGTCCAATCAGGCTGAAACGTTACAGGACGGTAGAATCTATTGAGTTGTAATTGATCTGAACGTTTCAAGATGATCGCACATTCCTATAGGGGGTAAAACCATGTCCCAAAGGTCACCGGGCCTGGTGTCACTTTAAAGACGTAGTCCAGTTACACCTTTGTGGGCTTATAACTTGGCTTCTGAATGTCCTAGAGAGGTTAGGTTTGTTTTAGTATACTCCAATCAACAGCCCCTACAACCACAAAAATGAATGGAGTCATTAGCACTTATGGTTTTTAAATGGCACCCAGAATTATGTTGCACGAAGCACAATTTCACATCATTCTGGGTTCATTTGTGTGAAAACAAGGTCCAATCAGGCTGAAACGTTACAGGAAGGTGGAATCTATTGAGTTGTAAGTGATCTGAACGTTTCAAGATGATCGCACATTCCTATAGGGGGTCAAACCATGTCCCAAATGTCACCGGATCTGGTGTCAATTTAAAGAAGTAGTCCAGTTACACATTTGTGGGCTTATAACTTGGCTTCTGAATGTCCTAGAGATATCAGGTTTGTTTTAATGTACTCCAATCAACAGCCCCTACAACCACAAAAAGGAATGGAGTCATTAGCACTTATGGTTTGTAAATGGCACCCAGAATTATGGTGCACGAAGCACAATTTCACATCATTCTGGGTTCATTTGTGTGAAAACAAGGTCCAATCAGGCTGAAATGTTACAGGAAGGTAGAATCTATTGAGTTGTAAGTGATCTGAACGTTTCATGATGATAGCACTTTCCTAAGGGGGTCAAACCATGTCCCAAAGGTCACCGGATCTGGTGTCAATTTAAAGAAGTAGTCCAGTTACACCTTTGTGGGCATATAACTTGGCTTCTGAATGTCCTAGAGAGATCAGGTTTGTTTTAGTATACTCCAATCAACAGCCCCAAAAGGAATGGAGTCATTAGCACTTATGGTTTTTAAATGGCACCCAGAATTATGTTGCACGAAGCACAATTTCACATCATTCTGGGTTCATTTGTGTGAAAACAAGGTCCAATCAGGCTGAAACGTTACAGGACGGTAGAATCTATTGAGTTGTAAGTGATCTGAACGTTTCAAGATGATCGCACATTCCTATAGGGGGTCAAACCATGTCCCAAAGGTCACCGGGCCTGGTGTCACTTTAAAGAAGTAGTCCAGTTACACCTTTGTGGGCTTATAACTTGGCTTCTGAATGTCCTAGAGAGGTTAGGTTTGTTTTAGTGTTCTCCAATCAACAGCCCCTACAACCACAAAAAGGAATGGAGTCATTAGCACTTATGGTTTGTAAATGGCACCCAGAATTATGTTGCACGAAGCACAATTTCACATCAATCTGGGTTCATTTGTGTGAAAACAACGTCCAATTAGGCTGAAACGTTACAGGAAGGTAGAATCTATTGAGTTGTAAGTGATCTGAACGTTTCATGATGATCGCACATTCCTATAGGGGGTCAAACCATGTCCCAAAGGTCACCGGGCCTGGTGTCACTTTAAAGAAGTAGTCCAGTTACACCTTTGTGGGCTTAGAACTTGGCTTCTGAATATCCTAGAGAGGTCAGGTTTGTTTTAGAGTACTCCAATTAGTAGCCCCCATTACCACTAAAAGGAATGGAGTCATTAGAACTTATGGTTTTTAAATGGCACCCAGAATTATGTTGCACGAAGCACAATTTCACATCATTCTGGGTTCATTTGTGTGAAAACAAGGTCCAGTCAGGCTGAAACGTTACAGGAAGGTAGAATCTATTGAGTTGTAAGTGATCTGAACGTTTCATGATGATAGCACTTTCCTAAGGGGGTCAAACTATGTCCCAAAGGTCACCGGATCTGGTGTCATTTTAAAGAAGTAGTCCAGTTACACATTTGTGGGCTTATAACTTGGCTTCTGAATGTCCTAGAGAGATCAGGTTTTTTTAGTGTACTCCAATCAACAGCCCCTACAACCACAAAAAGGAATGGAGTCATTAGCACTTAAGGTTTGTAAATGGCACCCAGAATTATGTTGCACGAAGCACAATTTCACATCATTCTGGGTTCATCTGTGTGAAAACAAGGTCCAATCAGGCTGAAACGTTACAGGAAGGTAGAATCTATTGAGTTGTAAGTGATCTGAATGTTTCATGATGATAGCACTATCCTAAGGGGGTGAAACCATGTCCCAAAGGTCACCGGATCTGGTGTCAATTTAAAGAAGTAGTCCAGTTACACATTTGTGGGCTCATAAGTTGGCTTCTACATGTCCTAGAGAGATCAGGTTTGTTTTAGTGTACTCCAATCAACAGCCCCTACAACCATAAAAAGGAATGGAGTCATTAGCACTTATGGTTTGTAAATGGCACCCAGAATTATGTTGCACTAAGCACAATTTCACATCATTCTGGGACCATTTGTGTGAAAACAAGGTCCAATCAGGCTGAAACGTTACAAGAAGGTAGAATCTATTGAGTTTTAAGCGATCTGAACGTTTCAAGATGATCGCACTTTCCTAAGGGGGTCAAACAATGTCCCAAAGGTCACCGGATCTGGTGTCAATTTAAAGAAGTAGTCCAGTTACACCTTTGTGGGCTTATAACTTGGCTTCTGAATATCCTAGAGAGGTCAGGTTTGTTTTAGAGTACTCCAATTAGCAGCCCCCATTACCACTAAAAGGAATGGAGTCATTAGCACTTATGGTTTTTAAATGGCACCCAGAATTATGTTGCACGAAGCACAATTTCACATCATTCTGGGTTCATTTGAGTGAAACGAGGTCCAATCAGGCTGAAACGTTACAAGAAGGTAGAATCTATTGAGTTGTAAGTTATCTGAACGTTTCAAGATGATCGCACATTCCAATAGGGGGTAAAACCATGTCCCAAAGGTCACCGGATCTGGTGTCACTTTAAAGAAGTAGTCCAGTTACACATTTGTGGGCTTATAACTTGGCTTCTGAATGTCCTAGAGAGATCAGGTTTGTTTTATTGTACTCCAATCAACAGGCCCTACAACCACAAAAAGGAATGGAGTCATTAGCACTTATGGTTTGTAAATGGCACCCAGAATTATGTTGCACGAAGCACAATTTCACATCATTCTGGGTCCATTTGTGTGAAAACATGGTCCAATCAGGCTGAAACGTTACAGGAAGGTAGAATCTATTGAGTTGTAAGTGATCTGAACGTTTCATGATGATAGCACTTTCCTAAGGGGGTCAAACCATGTCCCAAAGGTCACCGGATCTGGTGTCAATTTAAAGAAGTAGTCCAGTTACACATTTGTGGGCTTATAACTTGGCTTCTGAATGTCCTAGAGAGATCAGGTTTGTTTTATTATACTCCAATCAACAGCCCCTACAACCACAAAAAGGAATGGAGTCATTAGCACTTATGGTTTTAAATGGCACCCAGAATTATGTGGCACAAAGCACAATTTCACATCATTCTGGGTTCATTTGTGTGAAAACAAGGTCCAATCAGGCTGAAACGTTACAGGAAGGTAGAATCTATTGAGTTGTAAGTGATCTGAACATTTCATGATGATAGTACTTTCCTAAGGGGATGAAACCATGTCCCAAAGGTCACCAGGCCTGGTGTCACTTCAAAGAAGTAGTCCAATTACACCTTTGAGGGCTTATAACTTGGTTTCTGAATGTCCAAGAGAGATCAGGTTTGTTTTAGTATACTCCAATCAACAGCCCCTACAACCACAAAAAGGAATGGAGTCATTAGAACTTATGGTTTTTAAATGGCACCCAGAATTATGTTGCACGAAGCACAATTTCACATCATTCTGGGTTCATTTGTGTGAAAACAAGGTACAATCAGGCTAAAACGTTACAGGAAGGTAGAATCTATTGAGTTGTAAGTGATCTGAATGTTTCATGATGATAGCACTTTCCTAAGGGGGTCAAACCACGTCCCAAAGGTCACTGGATCTGGGGTCAATTTAAAGAAGTAGTCCAGTTACACATTTGTGGGCTTATAACTTGGCTTCTGAATGTCCTAGAGAGATCAGGTTTGTTTTAATGTACTCCAACCAACAGCCCCTACAACCACAAAAAGGAATGGAGTCATTAGCACTTATGGTTTGTAAATGGCACCCAGAATTATGTTGCACGAAGCACAGTTTCACATCATTCTGGGTCCATTTGTGTGAAAACAAGGTCCAATCAGGCTGAAACGTTACAAGAAGGTAGAATCTATTGAGTTGTAAGTGATCTGAACGTTTCATGATGATTGCACATTCCTATAGGGGGTCAAACCATGTCCCAAAGGTCACCGGGCCTGGTGTCACTTTAAAGAAGTAGCCCAGTTACACCTTTGTGGGCTTGTAACTTGGCTTCTGAATGTCCTAGAGAGATCAGGTTTGTTTTAGTGTACTCCAATCAACCACCCCTACAACCTCAATAAGGAATGGAGTCAATAGCACTTATGGTTTGTAAATGGCACCCAGAATTATGTTGCACGAAGCACAATTTCACATCAATCTGGGTTCATTTGTGTGAAAACAAGGTCCAATTAGGCTGAAACGTTACAGGAAGGTAGAATCTATTGAGTTGTAAGTGATCTGAACGTTTCATGATGATCGCACATTCCTATAGGGGGTCAAACCATGTCCCAAAGGTCACCGGGCCTGGTGTCACTTTAAAGAAGTAGTCCAGTTACACCTTTGTGGGCTTAGAACTTGGCTTCTGAATATCCTAGAGAGGTCAGGTTTGTTTTACAGTACTCCAATTAGTAGCCCCCATTACCACTAAAAGGAATGGAGTCATTAGAACTTATGGTTTTTAAATGGCACCCAGAATTATGTTGCACGAAGCACAATTTCACATCATTCTGGGTTCATTTGTGTGAAAACAAGGTCCAGTCAGGCTGAAACGTTACAGGAAGGTAGAATCTATTGAGTTGTAAGTGATCTGAACGTTTCATGATGATAGCACTTTCCTAAGGGGGTCAAACTATGTCCCAAAGGTCACCGGATCTGGTGTCATTTTAAAGAAGTAGTCCAGTTACACATTTGTGGGCTTATAACTTGGCTTCTGAATGTCCTAGAGAGATCAGGTTTTTGTAGTGTACTCCAATCAACAGCCCCTACAACCACAAAAAGGAATGGAGTCATTAGCACTTAAGGTTTGTAAATGGCACCCAGAATTATGTTGCACGAAGCACAATTTCACATCATTCTGGGTTCATCTGTGTGAAAACAAGGTCCAATCAGGCTGAAACGTTACAGGAAGGTAGAATCTATTGAGTTGTAAGTGATCTGAATGTTTCATGATGATAGCACTATCCTAAGGGGGTGAAACCATGTCCCAAAGGTCACCGGATCTGGTGTCAATTTAAAGAAGTAGTCCAGTTACACATTTGTGGGCTCATAAGTTGGCTTCTACATGTCCTAGAGAGATCAGGTTTGTTTTAGTGTACTCCAATCAACAGCCCCTACAACCATAAAAAGGAATGGAGTCATTAGCACTTATGGTTTGTAAATGGCACCCAGAATTATGTTGCACTAAGCACAATTTCACATCATTCTGGGACCATTTGTGTGAAAACAAGGTCCAATCAGGCTGAAACGTTACAAGAAGGTAGAATCTATTGAGTTTTAAGTGATCTGAACGTTTCAAGATGATCGCACTTTCCTAAGGGGGTCAAACAATGTCCCAAAGGTCACCGGATCTGGTGTCAATTTAAAGAAGTAGTCCAGTTACACCTTTGTGGGCTTATAACTTGGCTTCTGAATATCCTAGAGAGGTCAGGTTTGTTTTAGAGTACTCCAATTAGCAGCCCCCATTACCACTAAAAGGAATGGAGTCATTAGCACTTATGGTTTTTAAATGGCACCCAGAATTATGTTGCACGAAGCACAATTTCACATCATTCTGGGTTCATTTGAGTGAAACGAGGTCCAATCAGGCTGAAACGTTACAAGAAGGTAGAATCTATTGAGTTGTAAGTTATCTGAACGTTTCAAGATGATCGCACATTCCAATAGGGGGTAAAACCATGTCCCAAAGGTCACCGGATCTGGTGTCACTTTAAAGAAGTAGTCCAGTTACACATTTGTGGGCTTATAACTTGGCTTCTGAATGTCCTAGAGAGATCAGGTTTGATTTATTGTACTCCAATCAACAGGCCCTACAACCACAAAAAGGAATGGAGTCATTAGCACTTATGGTTTGTAAATGGCACCCAGAATTATGTTGCACGAAGCACAATTTCACATCATTCTGGGTCCATTTGTGTGAAAACATGGTCCAATCAGGCTGAAACGTTACAGGAAGGTAGAATCTATTGAGTTGTAAGTGATCTGAACGTTTCATGATGATAGCACTTTCCTAAGGGGGTCAAACCATGTCCCAAAGGTCACCGGATCTGGTGTCAATTTAAAGAAGTAGTCCAGTTACACATTTGTGGGCTTATAACTTGGCTTCTGAATGTCCTAGAGAGATCAGGTTTGTTTTATTATACTCCAATCAACAGCCCCTACAACCACAAAAAGGAATGGAGTCATTAGCACTTATGGTTTTAAATGGTACCCAGAATTATGTGGCACAAAGCACAATTTCACATCATTCTGGGTTCATTTGTGTGAAAACAAGGTCCAATCAGGCTGAAACGTTACAGGAAGGTAGAATCTATTGAGTTGTAAGTGATATGAACGTTTCATGATGATAGTACTTTCCTAAGGGGATGAAACCATGTCCCAAAGGTCACCAGGCCTGGTGTCACTTTAAAGAAGTAGTCCAATTACACCTTTGAGGGCTTATAACTTGGTTTCTGAATGTCCAAGAGAGATCAGGTTTGTTTTAGTGTACTCCAATCAACCACCCCTACAACCTCAATAAGGAATGGAGTCAATAGCACTTATGGTTTGTAAATGGCACCCAGAATTATGTTGCACGAAGCACAATTTCACATCATTCTGGGTCCATTTGTGTGAAAACAAGGTCCAATCAGGCTGAAACGTTACAAGAAGTTAGAATCTATTGAGTTGTAAGTGATCTGAACGTTTCATGATGATCGCACATTCCTATAGGGGGTCAAACCATGTCCCAAAGGTCACCGGGCCTGGTGTCACTTTAAAGAAGTAGTCCAGTTACACCTTTGTGGGCTTAGAACTTGGCTTCTGAATATCCTAGAGAGGTCAGGTTTGTTTTAGAGTACTCCAATTAGCAGCCCCCATTACCACTAAAATGAATGGAGTCATTAGAACTTATGTTTTTTAAATGGCACCCAGAATTATGTTGCACGAAGCACAATTTCACATCATTCTGGGTTCATTTGTGTGAAAACAAGGTCCAATCAGGCTGAAACGTTACAGGAAGGTAGAATCTATTGAGTTGTAAGTGATCTGAATGTTTCATGATGATAGCACTTTCCTAAGGGGGTGAAACAATGTCCCAAAGGTCACCGGATCTGGTGTCAATTTAAAGAAGTAGTCCAGTTACACATTTGTGGGCTCATAACTTGGCTTCTGAATGTCCTAGAGAGATCAGGTTTCTTTTAGTATACTCCAATCAACAGCCCCTACAATCACAAAAAGGAATGGAGTCATTAGCTCTTATGGTTTTTAAATGGCACCCAGAATTATGTTGCACGAAGAACAATTTCACATCATTCTGGGTCCATTTGTGTGAAAACAAGGTCCAATCAGGCTGAAACGTTACGAGAAGGTAGAATCTATTGAGTTGTAAGTGATCTGAACGTTTCATAATGATCGCACATTCCTATAGGGGGTCAAACCATGTCCCAAAGGTCACCGGGAGTGGTGTCACTTTAAAGAAGTAGTCCAGTTACACATTTGTGGGCTTATAACTTGGCTTCTGAATGTCCTAGAGAGATCAGGTTTGTTTTAGTATACTCCAATCAACAGCCCCTACAACCACAAAAAGGAATGGAGTCATTAGAACTTATGGTTTTTAAATGGCACCCAGAATTATGTTGCACGAAGCACAATTTCACATCATTCTGGGTCCATTTGTGTGAAAACAAGGTCCAATCAGGCTGAAACGCTACAAGAAGGTAGAATCTATTGAGTTGTAAGTGATCTGAACGTTTCAAGATGATCGCACATTCCTATAGGGGGTAAAACCATGTCCCAAAGGTCACCGGGCCTGGTGTCACTTTAAAGAAGTAGTCCAGTTACACCTTTGTGGGCTTATAACTTGGCTTCTGAATGTCCTAGAGAGGTTAAGTTTGTTTTAGTATACTCCAATCAAAAGCCCCTACAACCACAAAAATGAATGGAGTCATTAGCACTTATGGTTTTTAAATGGCACCCAGAATTATGTTGCACGAAGCACAATTTCACATCATTCTGGGTTCATTTGTGTGAAAACAAGGTCCAATCAGGCTGAAACGTTACAGGAAGGTGGAATCTATTGAGTTGTAAGTGATCTGAACGTTTCAAGATGATCGCACATTCCTATAGGGGGTCAAACCATGTCCCAAATGTCACCGGATCTGGTGTCAATTTAAAGAAGTAGTCCAGTTACACATTTGTGGGCTTATAACTTGGCTTCTGAATGTCCTAGAGAGATCAGGTTTGTTTTAATGTACTCCAACCAACAGCCCCTACAACCACAAAAAGGAATGGAGTCATTAGCACTTATGGTTTGTAAATGGCACCCAGAATTATGGTGCACGAAGCACAATTTCACATCATTCTGGGTTCATTTGTGTGAAAACAAGGTCCAATCAGGCTGAAATGTCACAGGAAGGTAGAATCTATTGAGTTGTAAGTGATCTGAACGTTTCATGATGATAGCACTTTCCTAAGGGGGTCAAACCATGTCCCAAAGGTCACCGGATCTGGTGTCAATTTAAAGAAGTAGTCCAGTTACACCTTTGTGGGCATATAACTTGGCTTCTGAATGTCCTAGAGAGATCAGGTTTGTTTTAGTATACTCCAATCAACAGCCCCAAAAGGAATGGAGTCATTAGCACTTATGGTTTTTAAATGGCACCCAGAATTATGTTGCACGAAGCACAATTTCACATCATTCTGGGTTCATTTGTGTGAAAACAAGGTCCAATCAGGCTGAAACGTTACAGGACGGTAGAATCTATTGAGTTGTAATTGATCTGAACGTTTCAAGATGATCGCACATTCCTATAGGGGGTAAAACCATGTCCCAAAGGTCACCGGGCCTGGTGTCACTTTAAAGACGTAGTCCAGTTACACCTTTGTGGGCTTATAACTTGGCTTCTGAATGTCCTAGAGAGGTTAGGTTTGTTTTAGTATACTCCAATCAACAGCCCCTACAACCACAAAAATGAATGGAGTCATTAGCACTTATGGTTTTTAAATGGCACCCAGAATTATGTTGCACGAAGCACAATTTCACATCATTCTGGGTTCATTTGTGTGAAAACAAGGTCCAATCAGGCTGAAACGTTACAGGAAGGTAGAATCTATTGAGTTGTAAGTGATCTGAACGTTTCAAGATGATCGCACATTCCTATAGGGGGTCAAACCATGTCCCAAATGTCACCGGATCTGGTGTCAATTTAAAGAAGTAGTCCAGTTACACATTTGTGGGCTTATAACTTGGCTTCTGAATGTCCTAGAGATATCAGGTTTGTTTTAATGTACTCCAACCAACAGCCCCTACAACCACAAAAAGGAATGGAGTCATTAGCACTTATGGTTTGTAAATGGCACCCAGAATTATGGTGCACGAAGCACAATTTCACATCATTCTGGGTTCATTTGTGTGAAAACAAGGTCCAATCAGGCTGAAATGTTACAGGAAGGTAGAATCTATTGAGTTGTAAGTGATCTGAACGTTTCATGACGATAGCACTTTCCTAAGGGGGTCAAACCATGTCCCAAAGGTCACCGGATCTGGTGTCAATTTAAAGAAGTAGTCCAGTTACACCTTTGTGGGCATATAACTTGGCTTCTGAATGTCCTAGAGAGATCAGGTTTGTTTTAGTATACTCCAATCAACAGCCCCAAAAGGAATGGAGTCATTAGCACTTATGGTTTTTAAATGGCACCCAGAATTATGTTGCACGAAGCACAATTTCACATCATTCTGGGTTCATTTGTGTGAAAACAAGGTCCAATCAGGCTGAAACGTTACAGGACGGTAGAATCTATTGAGTTGTAAGTGATCTGAACGTTTCAAGATGATCGCACATTCCTATAGGGGGTCAATCCATGTCCCAAAGGTCACCGGGCCTGGTGTCACTTTAAAGAAGTAGTCCAGTTACACCTTTGTGGGCTTATAACTTGGCTTCTGAATGTCCTAGAGAGGTTAGGTTTGTTTTAGTGTTCTCCAATCAACAGCCCCTACAACCACAAAAAGGAATGGAGTCATTAGCACTTATGGTTTGTAAATGGCACCCAGAATTATGTTGCACGAAGCACAATTTCACATCAATCTGGGTTCATTTGTGTGAAAACAAGGTCCAATTAGGCTGAAACGTTACAGGAAGGTAGAATCTATTGAGTTGTAAGTGATCTGAACGTTTCATGATGATCGCACATTCCTATAGGGGGTCAAACCATTTCCCAAAGGTCACCGGGCCTGGTGTCACTTTAAAGAAGTAGTCCAGTTACACCTTTGTGGGCTTAGAACTTGGCTTCTGAATATCCTAGAGAGGTCAGGTTTGTTTTAGAGTACTCCAATTAGCAGCCCCCATTACCACTAAAAGGAATGGAGTCATTAGAACTTATGGTTTTTAAATGGCACCCAGAATTATGTTGCACGAAGCACAATTTCACATCATTCTGGGTTCATTTGTGTGAAAACAAGGTCCAGTCAGGCTGAAACGTTACAGGAAGGTAGAATCCATTGAGTTGTAAGTGATCTAAACGTTTCAAGATGATCGCACATTCCTATAGGGGGTCAATCCATGTCCCAAAGGTCACCGGGCCTGGTGTCACTTTAAAGAAGTAGTCCAGTTACACCTTTGTGGGCTTATAACTTGGCTTCTGAATGTCCTAGAGAGGTTAGGTTTGTTTTAGTGTTCTCCAATCAACAGCCCCTACAACCACAAAAAGGAATGGAGTCATTAGCACTTATGGTTTGTAAATGGCACCCAGAATTATGTTGCACGAAGCACAATTTCACATCAATCTGGGTTCATTTGTGTGAAAACAAGGTCCAATTAGGCTGAAACGTTACAGGAAGGTAGAATCTATTGAGTTGTAAGTGATCTGAACGTTTCATGATGATCGCACATTCCTATAGGGGGTCAAACCATGTCCCAAAGGTCACCGGGCCTGGTGTCACTTTAAAGAAGTAGTCCAGTTACACCTTTGTGGGCTTAGAACTTGGCTTCTGAATATCCTAGAGAGGTCAGGTTTGTTTTAGAGTACTCCAATTAGCAGCCCCATTACCACTAAAAGGAATGGAGTCATTAGAACTTATGGTTTTTAAATGGCACCCAGAATTATGTTGCACGAAGCACAATTTCACATCATTCTGGGTTCATTTGTGTGAAAACAAGGTCCAGTCAGGCTGAAACGTTACAGGAAGGTAGAATCTATTGAGTTGTAAGTGATCTGAACGTTTCATGATGATAGCACTTTCCTAAGGGGGTCAAACTATGTCCCAAAGGTCACCGGATCTGGTGTCATTTTAAAGAAGTAGTCCAGTTACACATTTGTGGGCTTATAACTTGGCTTCTGAATGTCCTAGAGAGATCAGATTTTTTTAGTGTACTCCAATCAACAGCCCCTACAACCACAAAAAGGAATGGAGTCATTAGCACTTAAGGTTTGTAAATGGCACCCAGAATTATGTTGCACGAAGCACAATTTCACATCATTCTGGGTTCATCTGTGTGAAAACAAGGTCCAATCAGGCTGAAACTTTACAGGAAGGTAGAATCTATTGAGTTGTAAGTGATATGAACGTTTCATGATGATCGCACATTCCTATAGGGGGTCAAACCATGTCCCAAAGGTCACCGGGCCTGGTGTCACTTTAAAGAAGTAGTCCAGTTACACATTTATGGGCTTATAACTTGGCTTCTGAATGCCCTAGAGAAACCTGATCTCTCTAGGACATTCAGAAGCCAAGTTATAAGCCCACAAAGGTGTAACTGGACTACTTCCTTAAATTGACACCAGATCCGGTGACCTTTGGGACATGGTTTCACCCCCTTAGGAAAGTGCTATCATCATGAAACGTTCAGATCACTTACAACTCAATAGATTCTACCTCCCTGTAACATTTCAGCCTGATTGGACCTTGTTTTCACACAAATCAACCCAGAATGATGTGAAATTGTGCTTCGTGCACCATAATTCTGGGTGCCATTTAAAAACCATAAGTGCTAATGACTCCATTCCTTTTTGTGGTTGTAGGGGCTGTTGATTGGAGAACACTAAAACAAACCTAACCTCTCTAGGACATTCAGAAGCCAAGTTATAAGCCCACAAAGGTGTAACTGGACTACTTCTTTAGAGGGACACCAGGCCCGGTGACCTTTGGGACATGGTTTTACCCCCTATAGGAATGTGCGATCATCTTGAAACGTTCAGATCACTTACAACTCAATAGATTCTACCTTCTTGTAGCGTTTCAGCCTGATTGGACCTTGTTTTCACACAAATGGACCCAGAATGATGTGAAATTGTGCTTCGTGCAACATAATTCTGGGGGCCATTTACAAACCATAAGTGCTAATGACTCCATTCCTTTTTGTGGTTGTAGGGGCTGTTGATTGGAGTACATTAAAACAAACCTGATCTCTCTAGGACATTCAGAAGCCAAGTTATAAGCCCACAAATGTGTAACTGGACTACTTCTTTAAATTGACACCAGATCCGGTGACCTTTGGGACATGGTTTGACCCCCTTAGGAAAGTGCTATCATCATGAAACGTTCAGATCACTTACAACTCAATAGATTCTACCTTCCTATAACGTTTCAGCTTAATTGGACCTTGTTTTCACACAAATGAACCCAGATTGATGTGAAAGTGTGCTTCGTGCAACATAATTCTGGGTGCCATTTACAAACCATAAGTGCTAATGACTCCATTCCTTTTTGTGGTTGTAGGGGCTGTTGATTGGAGAACACTAAAACAAACCTAACCTCTCTAGGACATTCAGAAGCCAAGTTATAAGCCCACAAAGGTGTAACTGGACTACTTCTTTAAAGTGACACCAGGCCCGGTGACCTTTGGGACATGGTTTGACCCCCTATAGGAATGTGCGATCATCTTGAAACGTTCAGATCACTTACAACTCAATAGATTATAACTTCCTGTAACGTTTCAGCCTGATTGGACCTTGTTTTCACACAAATGAACCCAGAATGATGTGAAATTGTGCTTCGTGCAACATAATTCTGGGTGCCATTTAAAAACCATAAGTGCTAATGACTCCATTCCTTTTTGTGGTTGTAGGGGCTGTTGATTGGAGTATACTAAAACAAACCTGATCTCTCTAGGACATTCAGAAGCCAAGTTATATGCCCACAAAGGTGTAACTGGACTACTTCTTTAAATTGACACCAGATCCGGTGACCTTTGGGACATGGTTTGACCCCCTTAGGAAAGTGCTATCATCATGAAACGTTCAGATCACTTACAACTCAATAGATTCTACCTTCCTGTGACATTTCAGCCTGATTGGACCTTGTTTTCACACAAATGAACCCAGAATGATGTGAAATTGTGCTTCGTGCACCATAATTCTGGGTGCCATTTACAAACCATAAGTGCTAATGACTCCATTCCTTTTTGTGGTTGTAGGGGCTGTTGGTTGGAGTACATTAAAACAAACCTGATCTCTCTAGGACATTCAGAAGCCAAGTTATACGCCCACAAATGTGTAACTGGACTACTTCTTTAAATTGACACCAGATCCGGTGACATTTGGGACATGGTTTGACCCCCTATAGGAATGTGCGATCATCTTGAAACGTTCAGATCACTTACAACTCAATAGATTCCACCTTCCTGTAACGTTTCAGCCTGATTGGACCTTGTTTTCACACAAATGAACCCAGAATGATGTGAAATTGTGCTTCGTGCAACATAATTCTGGGTGCCATTTAAAAACCATAAGTGCTAATGACTCCATTCATTTTTGTGGTTGTAGGGGCTGTTGATTGGAGTATACTAAAACAAACCTAACCTCTCTAGGACATTCAGAAGCCAAGTTATAAGCCCACAAAGGTGTAACTGGACTACTTCTTTAAAGTGACACCAGGCCCGGTGACCTTTGGGACATGGTTTTACCCCCTATAGGAATGTGCGATCGACTTGAAACGTTCAGATCACTTACAACTCAATAGATTCTACCTTCTTGTAGCGTTTCAGCCTGATTGGACCTTGTTTTCACACAAATGGACCCAGAATGATGTGAAATTGTGCTTCGTGCAACATAATTCTGGGTGCCATTTACAAACCATAAGTGCTAATGACTCCATTCCTTTTTGTGGTTGTAGGGGCTGTTGATTGGAGTACATTAAAACAAACCTGATCTCTCTAGGACATTCAGAAGCCAAGTTATAAGCCCACAAATGTGTAACTGGACTACTTCTTTAAATTGACACCAGATCCGGTGACCTTTGGGACATGGTTTGACCCCCTTAGGAAAGTGCTATCATCATGAAATGTTCAGATCACTTACAACTCAATAGATTCTACCTTCCTGTAATGTTTCAGCCTAATTGGACCTTGTTTTCACACAAATGAACCCAGATTGATGTGAAATTGTGCTTCGTGCAACATAATTCTGGGTGCCATTTACAAACCATAAGTGCTAATGACTCCATTCCTTTTTGTGGTTGTAGGGGCTGTTGATTGGAGAACACTAAAACAAACCTAACCTCTCTAGGACATTCAGAAGCCAAGTTATAAGCCCACAAAGGTGTAACTGCACTACTTCTTTAAAGTGACACCAGGCCCGGTGACCTTTGGGACATGGTTTGACCCCCTATAGGAAAGTGCTATCATCATGAAACGTTCAGATCCTTACAACTCAATAGATTCTACCTTCCTGTAACATTTCAGCCTGATTGGACCTTGTTTTCACACAAATGAACCCAGAATGATGTGAAATTGTGCTTCGTGCACCATAATTCTGGGTGCCATTTAAAAACCATAAGTGCTAATGACTCCATTCCTTTTTGTGGTTGTAGGGGCTGTTGATTGGAGTACATTAAAACAAACCTGATCCCTCTAGGACATTCAGAAGCCAAGTTATAAACCCACAAATGTGTAACTGGACTACTTCTTTAAATTGACACCAGATCCGGTGACATTTGGGACATGGTTTGAACCCCTATAGGAATGTGCGATCATCTTGAAACGTTCAGATCACTTACAACTCAATAGATTCCAACTTCCTGTAACGTTTCAGCCTGATTGGACCTTGTTTTCACACAAATGAACCCAGAATGATGTGAAATTGTGCTTCGTGCAAAATAATTCTGGGTGCCATTTAAAAACCATAAGTGCTAATGACTCCATTCCTTTTTGTGGTTGTAGGGGCTGTTGATTGGAGTATACTAAAACAAACCTGATCTCTCTAGGACATTCAGAAGCCAAGTTATAAGCCCTCAAAGGTGTCACTGGACTACTTCTTTAAATTGACACCAGGCCCGGTGACCTTTGGGACATGGTTTGACCCCCTATAGGAATGTGCGATCATCATGAAACCTTCAGATCACTTACAACTCAATAGATTCTACCTTCCTGTAACGTTTCAGCCTAATTGGACCTTGTTTTCACACAAATGAACCCAGATTGATGTGAAATTGTGCTTCGTGCAACATAATTCTGGGTGCCATTTACAAATCATAAGTGCTAATGACTCCATTCCTTTTTGTGGTTGTAGGGGCTGTTGATTGGAGAACACTAAAACAAACCTAACCTCTCTAGGACATTCAGAAGCCAAGTTATAAGCCCACAAAGGTGTAACTGGACTACTTCTTTAAAGTGACACCAGGCCCGGTGACCTTTGGGACATGGTTTGACCCCCTATAGGAAAGTGCTATCATCATGAAACGTTCAGATCCTTACAATTCAATAGATTCTACCTTCCTGTAACATTTCAGCCTGATTGGACCTTGTTTTCACACAAATGAACCCAGAATGATGTGAAATTGTGCTTCGTGCACCATAATTCTGGGTGCCATTTAAAAACCATAAGTGCTAATGACTCCATTCCTTTTCGTGGTTGTAGGGGCTGTTGATTGGAGTACATTAAAACAAACCTGATCTCTCTAGGACATTCAGAAGCCAAGTTATAAGCCCACAAATGTGTAACTGGACTACTTCTTTAAATTGACACCAGATCCGGTGACATTTGGGACATGGTTTGACCCCCTATAGGAATGTGCGATCATCTTGAAACGTTCAGATCACTTACAACTCAATAGATTCCACCTTCCTGTAACGTTTCAGCCTGATTGGACCTTGTTTTCACACAAATGAACCCAGAATGATGTGAAATTTTGCTTCGTGCAAAATAATTCTAGGTGCCATTTAAAAACCATAAGTGCCAATGACTCCATTCCTTTTTGTGGTTGTAGGGGCTGTTGATTGGAGTATACTAAAACAAACCTGATCTCTCTAGGACATTCAGAAGCCAAGTTATAAGCCCTCAAAGGTGTCACTGGACTACTTCTTTAAATTGACACCAGGCCCGGTGACCTTTGGGACATGGTTTGACCCCCTATAGGAATGTGCGATCATCATGAAACGTTCAGATCACTTACAACTCAATAGATTCTACCTTCCTGTAACGTTTCAGCCTAATTGGACCTTGTTTTCACACAAATGAACCCAGATTGATGTGAAATTGTGCTTCGTGCAACATAATTCTGGGTGCCATTTACAAATCATAAGTGCTAATGACTCCATTCCTTTTTGTGGTTGTAGGGGCTGTTGATTGGAGAACACTAAAACAAACCTAACCTCTCTAGGACATTCAGAAGCCAAGTTATAAGCCCACAAAGGTGTAAGTGGACTAATACTTTAAAGTGACACCAGGCCCGGTGACCTTTGGGACATGGTTTGACCCCCTATAGGAATGTGCGATCATCTTGAAACGTTCAGATCACTTACAACTCAATAGATTCTACCTTCCTGTAACGTTTCAGCCTGATTGGACCTTGTTTTCACACAAATGGACCCAGAATGATGTGAAACTGTGCTTCGTGCAACATAATTCTGGGTGCCATTTAAAAACCATAAGTGCTAATGACTCCATTCCTTTTTGTGGTTGTAGGGGCTGTTGATTGGACTATACTAAAACAAACCTGATCTCTCTAGGACATTCAGAAGCCAAGTTATAAGCCCACAAAGGTGTAACTGGACTACTTCCTTAAATTGACACCAGATCCGGTGACCTTTGGGACATGGTTTCACCCCCTTAGGAAAGTGCTATCATCATGAAACGTTCAGATCACTTACAACTCAATAGATTCTACCTCCCTGTAACATTTCAGCCTGATTGGACCTTGTTTTCACACAAATCAACCCAGAATGATGTGAAATTGTGCTTCGTGCACCATAATTCTGGGTGCCATTTAAAAACCATAAGTGCTAATGACTCCATTCCTTTTTGTGGTTGTAGGGGCTGTTGATTGGAGAACACTAAAACAAACCTAACCTCTCTAGGACATTCAGAAGCCAAGTTATAAGCCCACAAAGGTGTAACTGGACTACTTCTTTAGAGGGACACCAGGCCCGGTGACCTTTGGGACATGGTTTTACCCCCTATAGGAATGTGCGATCATCTTGAAACGTTCAGATCACTTACAACTCAATAGATTCTACCTTCTTGTAGCGTTTCAGCCTGATTGGACCTTGTTTTCACACAAATGGACCCAGAATGATGTGAAATTGTGCTTCGTGCAACATAATTCTGGGGGCCATTTACAAACCATAAGTGCTAATGACTCCATTCCTTTTTGTGGTTGTAGGGGCTGTTGATTGGAGTACATTAAAACAAACCTGATCTCTCTAGGACATTCAGAAGCCAAGTTATAAGCCCACAAATGTGTAACTGGACTACTTCTTTAAATTGACACCAGATCCGGTGACCTTTGGGACATGGTTTGACCCCCTTAGGAAAGTGCTATCATCATGAAACGTTCAGATCACTTACAACTCAATAGATTCTACCTTCCTGTAACGTTTCAGCTTAATTGGACCTTGTTTTCACACAAATGAACCCAGATTGATGTGAAAGTGTGCTTCGTGCAACATAATTCTGGGTGCCATTTACAAACCATAAGTGCTAATGACTCCATTCCTTTTTGTGGTTGTAGGGGCTGTTGATTGGAAAACACTAAAACAAACCTAACCTCTCTAGGACATTCAGAAGCCAAGTTATAAGCCCACAAAGGTGTAACTGGACTACTTCTTTAAAGTGACACCAGGCCCGGTGACCTTTGGGACATGGTTTGACCCCCTATAGGAATGTGCGATCATCTTGAAACGTTCAGATCACTTACAACTCAATAGATTATAACTTCCTGTAACGTTTCAGCCTGATTGGACCTTGTTTTCACACAAATGAACCCAGAATGATGTGAAATTGTGCTTCGTGCAACATAATTCTGGGTGCCATTTAAAAACCATAAGTGCTAATGACTCCATTCCTTTTTGTGGTTGTAGGGGCTGTTGATTGGAGTATACTAAAACAAACCTGATCTCTCTAGGACATTCAGAAGCCAAGTTATAAGCCCACAAATGTGTAACTGGACTACTTCTTTAAAATGACACCAGATCCGGTGACCTTTGGGACATGGTTTGACCCCCTTAGGAAAGTGCTATCATCATGAAACGTTCAGATCACTTACAACTCAATAGATTCTACCTTCCTGTAACATTTCAGCCTGATTGGACCTTGTTTTCACACAAATGAACCCAGAATGATGTGAAATTGTGCTTCGTGCACCATAATTCTGGGTGCCATTTAAAAACCATAAGTGCTAATGACTCCATTCCTTTTTGTGGTTGTAGGGGCTGTTGATTGGAGTACATTAAAACAAACCTGATCTCTCTAGGACATTCAGAAGCCAAGTTATAAGCCCACAAATGTGTAACTGGACTACTTCTTTAAATTGACACCAGATCCGGTGACATTTGGGACATGGTTTGACCCCCTATAGGAATGTGCGATCATCTTGAAACGTTCAGATCACTTACAACTCAATAGATTCCACCTTCCTGTAACGTTTCAGCCTGATTGGACCTTGTTTTCACACAAATGAACCCAGAATGATGTGAAATTGTGCTTCGTGCAACATAATTCTGGTTGCCATTTAAAAACCATAAGTGCTAATGACTCCATTCCTTTTCGTGGTTGTAGGGGCTGTTGATTGGAGAATATGAAAACAAACCTGATCTCTCTAGGACATTCAGAAGCCAAGTTATAAGCCCACAAAGGTGTAACTGGACTACTTCTTTGAATTGACACCAGATCCGGTGACCTTTGGGACATGGTTTGACCCCCTTAGAAAAGTCCTATCATCATGAAATGTTCAGATCACTTACAACTCAATAGATTCTACCTTCCTGTAACATTTCAGCCTGATTGGACCTTGTTTTCACACAAATGAACCCAGAATGATGTGAAATTGTGCTTCGTGCAACATAATTCTGGGTGCCATTTAAAAACCATAAGTGCTAATGACTCCATTCCTTTTTGAGGTTGTAGGGGCTGTTGATTGGAGTACACTAAAACAAACCTGATCTCTCTAGGACATTCAGAAGCCAAGTTATAAGCCCTCAAAGGTGTCAGTGGACTACTTCTTTAAAGTGACACCAGGCCCGGTGACCTTTGGGACATGGTTTGACCCCCTATAGGAATGTGCGATCATCATGAAACGTTCAGATCACTTACAACTCAATAGATTCTACCTTCTTGTAACGTTTCAGCCTGATTGGACCTTGTTTTCACACAAATGGACCCAGAATGATGTGAAATTGTGCTTCCTGCAACGTAATTCTGGGTGCCATTTACAAACCATAAGTGCTAATGACTCCATTCCTTTTTGTGGTTGTAGGGGCTGTTGGTTGGAATTCATTAAAACAAACCAGATCTCTCTAGGACATTCAGAAGCCAAGTTATAAGCCCACAAATGTGTAACTGGACTACTTCTTTAAATTGACACCAGATCCGGTGACCTTTGGGACATGGTTTGACCCCCTATAGGAAAGTGCTATCATCATGAAACGTTCAGATCACTTACAAATCAATAGATTCTACCTTCCTGTAACGTTTCAGCCTGATTGGACCTTGTTTTCACACAAATGAACCCAGAATGATGTGAAATTGTGCTTCGTGCAACATAATTCTGGGTGCCATTTACAAAACATAAGTGCTAATGACTCCATTCCTTTTTGTGGTTGTAGGGGCTGTTGATTGGAGTACACTAAAACAAACCTAACCTCTCTAGGGCATTCAGAAGCCAAGTTATAAGCCCACAAAGGTGTAACTGGACTACTTCTTTAAAGTGACACCAGGCCCGGTGACCTTTGGGACATGGTTTGACCCCCTATAGGAATGTGTGATCATCATGAAACGTTCAGATCACTTACAACTCAATAGATTCTAACTTCTTGTAAAGTTTCAGCCTGATTGGACCTTGTTTTCACACAAATGGACCCAGAATGATGTGAAATTGTACTTCGTGCAACATAATTCTGGGTGCCATTTACAAACCATAAGTGCTAATGACTCCATTCCTTTTTGTGGTTGTAGGGACTGTTGATTGGAGTACATTAAAACAAACCTGATCTCTCTAGGACATTCAGAAGCCAAGTTATGAGCCCACAAATGTGTAACTGGACTACTTCTTTAAATTGACACCAGGTCCGGTGACCTTTGGGACATGGTTTGACCCCCTTAGGAAAGTACTATCATCATGAAACATTCAGATCACTTACAACTCAATAGATTCTACCTTCCTGTAACGTTTCAGCCTGATTGGACCTTGTTTTCACACAAATGAACCCAGAATGATGTGAAATTGTGCTTCGTGCAACATAATTCTGGGTGCCATTTACAAACCTTAAGTGCTAATGACTCCATTCCTTTTTGTGGTTGTAGGGGCTGTTGATTGGAGTACACTAAAAAAACCTGATCTCTCTAGGACATTCAGAAGCCAAGTTATAAGCCCACAAATGTGTAACTGGACTACTTCTTTAAATTGACACCAGATCCGGTGACCTTTGGGACATGGTTTGATCCCCTTATGAAAATACTATCATCATGAAACGTTCAGATCACTTACAACTCAATAGATTCTACCTTCCTGTAACGTTTCAGCCTGATTGGACCTTGTATTCACACAAATGAACCCAGAATGATGTGAAATTGTGCTTTGTGCCACATAATTCTGGGTGCCATTTAAAAACCATAAGTGCTAATGACTCCATTCCTTTTTGTGGTTGTAGGGGCTGTTGATTGGAGTATACTAAAACAAACCTGATCTCTCTAGGACATTCAGAAGCCAAGTTATAAGCCCACAAATGTGTAACTTGACTACTTCTTTAAATTGAAACCAGATCCGGTGACCTTTGGGACATGGTTTGACCCCCTTAGGAAAGTGCTATCATCATGAAACGTTCAGATCACTTACAACTCAATAGATTCTACCTTCCTGTAACGTTTCAGCCTGATTGGACCATGTTTTCACACAAATGGACCCAGAATGATGTGAAATTGTGCTTCGTGCAACATAATTCTGGGTGCCATTTACAAACCATAAGTGCTAATGACTCCATTCCTTTTTGTGGTTGTAGGGCCTGTTGATTGGAGTACACTAAAACAAACCTGACCTCTCTAGGACATTCAGAAGCCAAGTTATAAGCCCACAAATGTGTAACTGGACTACTTCTTTAAAGTGACACCAGATCCGGTGACCTTTGGGACATGGTTTTACCTCCATAGAAATGTGCGATCATTTTGAAACGTTCAGATAACTTACAACTCAATAGATTCTACCTTCTTGTAACGTTTCAGCCTGATTGGACCTTGTTTCACTCAAATGAACCCAGAATGATGTGAAATTGTGCTTCGTGCAACATAATTCTGGGTGCCATTTAAAAACCATAAGTGCTAATGACTCCATTCCTTTTAGTGGTAATGGGGGCTGTTAATTGGAGTACTCTAAAACAACCCTGACCTCTCTAGGATATTCAGAAGCCAAGTTATAAGCCCACAAAGGTGTAACTGGACTACTTCTTTAAATTGACACCAGGCCCGGTGACCTTTGGGACATGGTTTGACCCCCTTAGGTAAGTGCTATCATCATGAAACGTTCAGATCACTTACAACTCAATAGATTCTACCTTCCTGTAACGTTTCAGCCTGATTGGACCTTGTTTTCACACAAATGAACCCAGAATGATGTGGAATTGTGCTTCGTGCAACATAATTCTGTGTGCCATTTAAAAACCATAAGTGCTAATGACTCCATTCCTTTTAGTGGTAATGGGGGCTGCTAATTGGAGTACTCTAAAACAAACCTGACCTCTCTAGGATATTCAGAAGCCAAGTTCTAAGCCCACAAAGGTGTAACTGGACTACTTCTTTAAAGTGACACCAGGCCCGGTGACCTTTGGGACATAGTTTGACCCCCTTAGGAAAGTGCTATCATCATGAAACGTTCAGATCACTTACAACTCAATAGATTCTACCTTCCTGTAACGTTTCAGCCTGATTGGACCTTGTTTTCACACAAATGAACCCAGAATGATGTGAAATTGTGCTTCGTGCAACATAATTCTGGGTGCCATTTAAAAACCATAAGTTCTAATGACTCCATTCCTTTTAGTGGTAATGGGGGCTGCTAATTGGAGTACTCTAAAACGAACCTGACCTCTCTAGGATATTCAGAAGCCAAGTTCTAAGCCCACAAATGTGTAACTGGACTACTTCTTTAAAGTGACACCAGGCCCGGTGACCTTTGGGACATGGTTTGACCCCCTATAGGAATGTGCGATCATCATGAAACGTTCAGATCACTTACAACTCAATAGATTCTAACTTCTTGTAAAGTTTCAGCCTGATTGGACCTTGTTTTCACACAAATGGACCCAGAATGATGTGAAATTGTACTTCGTGCAACATAATTCTGGGTGCCATTTACAAACCATAAGTGCTAATGACTCCATTCCTTTTTGTGGTTGTAGGGGCTGTTGATTGGAGTACATTAAAACAAACCTGATCTCTCTAGGACATTCAGAAGCCAAGTTATAAGCCCACAAAGGTGTAACTGGACTACTTCTTTAAATTGACACCAGGCCCGGTGACCTTTGGGACATGGTTTGACCCCCTTAGGAAAGAGCTATCATCATGAAACGTTCAGATCACTTACAACTCAATAGATTCTGCCTTCCTGTAACGTTTCAGCCTGATTGGACCTTGTTTTCACACAAATGAACCCAGAATGATGTGAAATTGTGCTTCGTGCAACATAATTCTGGGTGCCATTTACAAACCTTAAGTGCTAATGACTCCATTCCTTTTTGTGGTTGTAGGGGCTGTTGATTGGAGTACACTAAAAAACCTGATCTCTCTAGGACATTCAGAAGCCAAGTTATAAGCCCACAAATGTGTAACTGGACTACTTCTTTAAATTGACACCAGATCCGGTGACCTTTGGGACATGGTTTGATCCCCTTATGAAAGTACTATCATCATGAAACGTTCAGATCACTTACAACTCAATAGATTCTACCTTCCTGTAACGTTTCAGCCTGATTGGACCTTGTTTTCACACAAATGAACCCAGAATGATGTGAAATTGTGCTTTGTGCCACATAATTCTGGGTGCCATTTAAAAACCATAAGTGCTAATGACTCCATTCCTTTTTGTGGTTGTAGGGGCTGTTGATTGGAGTACATTAAAACAAACCTGATCTCTCTAGGACATTCAGAAGCCAAGTTATAAGCCCACAAATGTGTAACTGGACTACTTCTTTAAATTGACACCAGATCCGGTGACATTTGGAACATGGTTTGACCCCCTATAGGAATGTGCGATCATCTTGAAACGTTCAGATCACTTACAACTCAATAGATTCTACCTTCTTGTAGCGTTTCAGCCTGATTGGACCTTGTTTTCACACAAATGGACCCAGAATGATGTGAAATTGTGCTTCGTGCAACATAATTCTGGGGGCCATTTACAAACCATAAGTGCTAATGACTCCATTCCTTTTTGTGGTTGTAGGGGCTGTTGATTGGAGTACATTAAAACAAACCTGATCTCTCTAGGACATTCAGAAGCCAAGTTATAAGCCCACAAATGTGTAACTGGACTACTTCTTTAAATTGACACCAGATCCGGTGACCTTTGGGACATGGTTTGACACCCTTAGGAAAGTGCTATCATCATGAAACGTTCAGATCACTTACATCTCAATAGATTCTACCTTCCTGTAACGTTTCAGCCTAATTGGACCTTGTTTTCACACAAATGAACCCAGATTGATGTGAAAGTGTGCTTCGTGCAACATAATTCTGGGTGCCATTTACAAACCATAAGTGCTAATGACTCCATTCCTTTTTGTGGTTGTAGGGGCTGTTGATTGGAGAACACTAAAACAAACCTAACCTCTCTAGGACATTCAGAAGCCAAGTTATAAGCCCACAAAGGTGTAACTGGACTACTTCTTTAAAGTGACACCAGGCCCGGTGACCTTTGGGACATGGTTTGACCCCCTATAGGAATGTGCGATCATCTTGAAACGTTCAGATCACTTACAACTCAATAGATTATACCTTCCTGTAACGTTTCAGCCTGATTGGACCTTGTTTTCACACAAATGAACCCAGAATGATGTGAAATTGTGCTTCGTGCAACATAATTCTGGGTGCCATTTAAAAACCATAAGTGCTAATGACTCCATTCCTTTTTGTGGTTGTAGGGGCTGTTGATTGGAGTATACTAAAACAAACCTGATCTTTCTAGGACATTCAGAAGCCAAGTTATAAGCCCACAAAGGTGTAACTGGACTACTTCTTTAAAATGACACCAGATCCGGTGACCTTTGGGACATGGTTTGACCCCCTTAGGAAAGTGCTATCATCATGAAACGTTCAGATCACTTACAACTCAATAGATTCTACCTTCCTGTAACATTTCAGCCTGATTGGACCTTGTTTTCACACAAATGAACCCAGAATGATGTGAAATTGTGCTTCGTGCACCATAATTCTGGGTGCCATTTAAAAACCATAAGTGCTAATGACTCCATTCCTTTTTGTGGTTGTAGGGGCTGTTGATTGGAGTACATTAAAACAAACCTGATCTCTCTAGGACATTCAGAAGCCAAGTTATAAGCCCACAAATGTGTAACTGGACTACTTCTTTAAATTGACACCAGATCCGGTGACATTTGGGACATGGTTTGACCCCCTATAGGAATGTGCGATCATCTTGAAACGTTCAGATCACTTACAACTCAATAGATTCCACCTTCCTGTAACGTTTCAGCCTGATTGGACCTTGTTTTCACACAAATGAACCCAGAATGATGTGAAATTGTGCTTCGTGCAACATAATTCTGGGTGCCATTTAAAAACCATAAGTGCTAATGACTCCATTCCTTTTCGTGGTTGTAGGGGCTGTTGATTGGAGAATATGAAAACAAACCTGATCTCTCTAGGACATTCAGAAGCCAAGTTATAAGCCCACAAAGGTGTAACTGGACTACTTCTTTGAATTGACACCAGATCCGGTGACCTTTGGGACATGGTTTGACCCCCTTAGAAAAGTGCTATCATCATGAAATGTTCAGATCACTTACAACTCAATAGATTCTACCTTCCTGTAACATTTCAGCCTGATTGGACCTTGTTTTCACACAAATGAACCCAGAATGATGTGAAATTGTGCTTCGTGCAACATAATTCTGGGTGCCATTTAAAAACCATAAGTGCTAATGACTCCATTCCTTTTTGAGGTTGTAGGGGCTGTTGATTGGAGTACACTAAAACAAACCTGATCTCTCTAGGAAATTCAGAAGCCAAGTTATAAGCCCTCAAAGGTGTAACTGGACTACTTCTTTAAAGTGACACCAGGCCCGGTGACCTTTGGGACATGGTTTGACCCCCTATAGGAATGTGCGATCATCTTGAAACGTTCAGATCACTTACAACTCAATAGATTATACCTTCCTGTAACGTTTCAGCCTGATTGGACCTTGTTTTCACACAAATGAACCCAGAATGATGTGAAATTGTGCTTCGTGCAACATAATTCTGGGTGCCATTTAAAAACCATAAGTGCTAATGACTCCATTCCTTTTTGTGGTTGTAGGGGCTGTTGATTGGAGTATACTAAAACAAACCTGATCTCTCTAGGACATTCAGAAGCCAAGTTATAAGCCCACAAAGGTGTAACTGGACTACTTCTTTAAAATGACACCAGATCCGGTGACCTTTGGGACATGGTTTGACCCCCTTAGGAAAGTGCTATCATCATGAAACGTTCAGATCATTTACAACTCAATAGATTCTACCTTCCTGTAACATTTCAGCCTGATTGGACCTTGTTTTCACACAAATGAACCCAGAATGATGTGAAATTGTGCTTCGTGCACCATAATTCTGGGTGCCATTTAAAAACCATAAGTGCTAATGACTCCATTCCTTTTTGTGGTTGTAGGGGCTGTTGATTGGAGAACACTAAAACAAACCTAACCTCTCTAGGACATTCAGAAGCCAAGTTATAAGCCCACAAAGGTGTAACTGGACTACTTCTTTAAAGTGACACCAGGCCCGGTGACCTTTGGGACATGGTTTGACCCCCTATAGGAATGTGCGATCATCTTGAAACGTTCAGATCACTTACAACTCAATAGATTATACCTTCCTGTAACGTTTCAGCCTGATTGGACCTTGTTTTCACACAAATGAACCCAGAATGATGTGAAATTGTGCTTCGTGCAACATAATTCTGGGTGCCATTTAAAAACCATAAGTGCTAATGACTCCATTCCTTTTTGTGGTTGTAGGGGCTGTTGATTGGAGTATACTAAAACAAACCTGATCTCTCTAGGACATTCAGAAGCCAAGTTATAAGCCCACAAAGGTGTAACTGGACTACTTCTTTAAAATGACACCAGATCCGGTGACCTTTGGGACATGGTTTGACCCCCTTAGGAAAGTGCTATCATCATGAAACGTTCAGATCACTTACAACTCAATAGATTCTACCTTCCTGTAACATTTCAGCCTGATTGGACCTTGTTTTCACACAAATGAACCCAGAATGATGTGAAATTGTGCTTCGTGCACCATAATTCTGGGTGCCATTTAAAAACCATAAGTGCTAATGACTCCATTCCTTTTTGTGGTTGTAGGGGCTGTTGATTGGAGTACATTAAAACAAACCTGATCTCTCTAGGACATTCAGAAGCCAAGTTATAAGCCCACAAATGTGTAACTGGACTACTTCTTTAAATTGACACCAGATCCGGTGACATTTGGGACATGGTTTGACCCCCTATAGGAATGTGCGATCATCTTGAAACGTTCAGATCACTTACAACTCAATAGATTCCACCTTCCTGTAACGTTTCAGCCTGATTGGACCTTGTTTTCACACAAATGAACCCAGAATGATGTGAAATTGTGCTTCGTGCAACATAATTCTGGGTGCCATTTAAAAACCATAAGTGCTAATGACTCCATTCCTTTTCGTGGTTGTAGGGGCTGTTGATTGGAGAATATGAAAACAAACCTGATCTCTCTAGGACATTCAGAAGCCAAGTTATAAGCCCACAAAGGTGTAACTGGACTACTTCTTTGAATTGACACCAGATCCGGTGACCTTTGGGACATGGTTTGACCCCCTTAGAAAAGTGCTATCATCATGAAATGTTCAGATCACTTACAACTCAATAGATTCTACCTTCCTGTAACATTTCAGCCTGATTGGACCTTGTTTTCACACAAATGAACCCAGAATGATGTGAAATTGTGCTTCGTGCAACATAATTCTGGGTGCCATTTAAAAACCATAAGTGCTAATGACTCCATTCCTTTTTGAGGTTGTAGGGGCTGTTGATTGGAGTACACTAAAACAAACCTGATCTCTCTAGGAAATTCAGAAGCCAAGTTATAAGCCCTCAAAGGTGTAACTGGACTACTTCTTTAAAGTGACACCAGGCCCGGTGACCTTTGGGACATGGTTTGACCCCCTATAGGAATGTGCGATCATCTTGAAACGTTCAGATCACTTACAACTCAATAGATTATACCTTCCTGTAACGTTTCAGCCTGATTGGACCTTGTTTTCACACAAATGAACCCAGAATGATGTGAAATTGTGCTTCGTGCAACATAATTCTGGGTGCCATTTAAAAACCATAAGTGCTAATGACTCCATTCCTTTTTGTGGTTGTAGGGGCTGTTGATTGGAGTATACTAAAACAAACCTGATCTCTCTAGGACATTCAGAAGCCAAGTTATAAGCCCACAAAGGTGTAACTGGACTACTTCTTTAAAATGACACCAGATCCGGTGACCTTTGGGACATGGTTTGACCCCCTTAGGAAAGTGCTATCATCATGAAACGTTCAGATCATTTACAACTCAATAGATTCTACCTTCCTGTAACATTTCAGCCTGATTGGACCTTGTTTTCACACAAATGAACCCAGAATGATGTGAAATTGTGCTTCGTGCACCATAATTCTGGGTGCCATTTAAAAACCATAAGTGCTAATGACTCCATTCCTTTTTGTGGTTGTAGGGGCTGTTGATTGGAGAACACTAAAACAAACCTAACCTCTCTAGGACATTCAGAAGCCAAGTTATAAGCCCACAAAGGTGTAACTGGACTACTTCTTTAAAGTGACACCAGGCCCGGTGACCTTTGGGACATGGTTTGACCCCCTATAGGAATGTGCGATCATCTTGAAACGTTCAGATCACTTACAACTCAATAGATTATACCTTCCTGTAACGTTTCAGCCTGATTGGACCTTGTTTTCACACAAATGAACCCAGAATGATGTGAAATTGTGCTTCGTGCAACATAATTCTGGGTGCCATTTAAAAACCATAAGTGCTAATGACTCCATTCCTTTTTGTGGTTGTAGGGGCTGTTGATTGGAGTATACTAAAACAAACCTGATCTCTCTAGGACATTCAGAAGCCAAGTTATAAGCCCACAAAGGTGTAACTGGACTACTTCTTTAAAATGACACCAGATCCGGTGACCTTTGGGACATGGTTTGACCCCCTTAGGAAAGTGCTATCATCATGAAACGTTCAGATCACTTACAACTCAATAGATTCTACCTTCCTGTAACATTTCAGCCTGATTGGACCTTGTTTTCACACAAATGAACCCAGAATGATGTGAAATTGTGCTTCGTGCACCATAATTCTGGGTGCCATTTAAAAACCATAAGTGCTAATGACTCCATTACTTTTTGTGGTTGTAGGGGCTGTTGATTGGAGTACATTAAAACAAACCTGATCTCTCTAGGACATTCAGAAGCCAAGTTATAAGCCCACAAATGTGTAACTGGACTACTTCTTTAAATTGACACCAGATCCGGTGACATTTGGGACATGGTTTGACCCCCTATAGGAATGTGCGATCATCTTGAAACGTTCAGATCACTTACAACTCAATAGATTCCACCTTCCTGTAACGTTTCAGCCTGATTGGACCTTGTTTTCACACAAATGAACCCAGAATGATGTGAAATTGTGCTTCGTGCAACATAATTCTGGGTGCCATTTAAAAACCATAAGTGCTAATGACTCCATTCCTTTTCGTGGTTGTAGGGGCTGTTGATTGGAGAATATGAAAACAAACCTGATCTCTCTAGGACATTCAGAAGCCAAGTTATAAGCCCACAAAGGTGTAACTGGACTACTTCTTTGAATTGACACCAGATCCGGTGACCTTTGGGACATGGTTTGACCCCCTTAGAAAAGTGCTATCATCATGAAATGTTCAGATCACTTACAACTCAATAGATTCTACCTTCCTGTAACATTTCAGCCTGATTGGACCTTGTTTTCACACAAATGAACCCAGAATGATGTGAAATTGTGCTTCGTGCAACATAATTCTGGGTGCCATTTAAAAACCATAAGTGCTAATGACTCCATTCCTTTTTGAGGTTGTAGGGGCTGTTGATTGGAGTACACTAAAACAAACCTGATCTCTCTAGGACATTCAGAAGCCAAGTTATAAGCCCTCAAAGGTGTCAGTGGACTACTTCTTTAAAGTGACACCAGGCCCGGTGACCTTTGGGACATGGTTTGACCCTCTATAGGAATGTGCGATCATCATGAAACGTTCAGATCACTTACAACTCAATAGATTCTACCTTCTTGTAACGTTTCAGCCTGATTGGACCTTGTTTTCACACAAATGGACCCAGAATGATGTGAAATTGTGCTTCGTGCAACATAATTCTGGGTGCCATTTACAAACCATAAGTGCTAATGACTCCATTCCTTTTTGTGGTTGTAGGGGCTGTTGGTTGGAATTCATTAAAACAAACCAGATCTCTCTAGGACATTCAGAAGCCAAGTTATAAGCCCACAAATGTGTAACTGGACTACTTCTTTAAATTGACACCAGATCCGGTGACCTTTGGGACATGGTTTGACCCCCTTAGGAAAGTGCTATCATCTTGAAACGTTCAGATCACTTACAACTCAATAGATTCTACCTTCCTGTAACGTTTCAGCCTGATTGGACCTTGTTTTCACACAAATGAACCCAGAATGATGTGAAATTGTGCTTCGTGCAACATAATTCTGGGTGCCATTCAAAAACCATAAGTGCTAATGACTCCATTCCTTTTTGAGGTTGTAGGGGCTGTTGATTGGAGTACACTAAAACAAACCTGATCTCTCTAGGACATTCAGAAGCCAAGTTATAAGCCCTCAAAGGTGTAAGTGGACTACTTCTTTAAAGTGACACCAGGCCCGGTGACCTTTGGGACATGGTTTTACCCCCATAGAAATGTGCGATCATTTTGAAACGTTCAGATAACTTACAACTCAATAGATTCTACCTTCTTGTATCGTTTCAGCCTGATTGGACCTTGTTTCACTCAAATGAACCCAGAATGATGTGAAATTGTGCTTCGTGCAACATAATTCTGGGTGCCATTTAAAAACCATAAGTGCTAATGACTCCATTCCTTTTAGTGGTAATGGGGGCTGTTAATTGGAGTACTCTAAAACAAACCTGACCTCTCTAGGACATTCAGAAGCCAAGTTATAAGCCCTCAAAGGTTTAACTGGACTACTTCTTTAAAGTGACACCAGGCCCGGTGACCTTTGGGACATGGTTTTACCCCCATAGAAATGTGCGATCATTTTGAAACGTTCAGATAACTTACAACTCAATAGATTCTACCTTCTTGTAACGTTTCAGCCTGATTGGACCTTGTTTCACTCAAATGAACCCAGAATGATGTGAAATTGTGCTTCGTGCAACATAATTCTGGGTGCCATTTAAAAACCATAAGTGCTAATGACTCCATTCCTTTTAGTGGTAATGGGGACTGTTAATTGGAGTACTCTAAAACAAACCTGACCTCTCTAGGATATTCAGAAGCCAAGTTATAAGCCCACAAAGGTGTAACTGGACTACTTCTTTAAATTGACACCAGGCCCGGTGACCTTTGGGACATGGTTTGACCCCCTTAGGTAAGTGCTATCATCATGAAACGTTCAGATCACTTACAACTCAATAGATTCTACCTTCCTGTAACGTTTCAGCCTGATTGGACCTTGTTTTCACACAAATGAACCCAGAATGATGTGGAATTGTGCTTCGTGCAACATAATTCTGTGTGCCATTTAAAAACCATAAGTGCTAATGACTCCATTCCTTTTAGTGGTAATGGGGGCTGCTAATTGGAGTACTCTAAAACAAACCTGACCTCTCTAGGATATTCAGAAGCCAAGTTCTAAGCCCACAAAGGTGTAACTGGACTACTTCTTTAAAGTGACACCAGGCCCGGTGACCTTTGGGACATAGTTTGACCCCCTTAGGAAAGTGCTATCATCATGAAACGTTCAGATCACTTACAACTCAATAGATTCTACCTTCCTGTAACGTTTCAGTCTGATTGGACCTTCTTTTCACACAAATGAACCCAGAATGATGTGAAATTGTGCTTCGTGCAACATAATTCTGGGTGCCATTTAAAAACCATAAGTTCTAATGACTCCATTCCTTTTAGTGGTAATGGGGGCTGCTAATTGGAGTACTCTAAAACAAACCTGACCTCTCTAGGATATTCAGAAGCCAAGTTCTAAGCCCACAAATGTGTAACTGGACTACTTCTTTAAAGTGACACCAGGCCCGGTGACCTTTGGGACATGGTTTGACCCCCTATAGGAATGTGCGATCATCATGAAAAGTTCAGATCACTTACAACTCAATAGATTCTAACTTCTCTTAAAGTTTCAGCCTGATTGGACCTTGTTTTCACACAAATGGACCCAGAATGATGTGAAATTGTACTTCGTGCAACATAATTCTGGGTGCCATTTACAAACCATAAGTGCTAATGACTCCATTCCTTTTTGTGGTTGTAGGGGCTGTTGATTGGAGTACATTAAAACAAACCTGATCTCTCTAGGACATTCAGAAGCCAAGTTATAAGCCCACAAAGGTGTAACTGGACTACTTCTTTAAATTGACACCAGGCCCGGTGACCTTTGGGACATGGTTTGACCCCCTTAGGAAAGTGCTATCATCATGAAACATTCAGATCACTTACAACTCAATAGATTCTACCTTCCTGTAACGTTTCAGCCTGATTGGACCTTGTTTTCACACAAATGAACCCAGAATGATGTGAAATTGTGCTTCGTGCAACATAATTCTGGGTGCCATTTACAAACCTTAAGTGCTAATGACTCCATTCCTTTTTGTGGTTGTAGGGGCTGTTGATTGGAGTACACTAAAAAAACCTGATCTCTCTAGGACATTCAGAAGCCAAGTTATAAGCCCACAAATGTGTAACTGGACTACTTCTTTAAATTGACACCAGATCCGGTGACCTTTGGGACATGGTTTGATCCCCTTATGAAAGTACTATCATCATGAAACGTTCAGATCACTTACAACTCAATAGATTCTACCTTCCTGTAACGTTTCAGCCTGATTGGACCTTGTTTTCACACAAATGAACCCAGAATGATGTGAAATTGTGCTTTGTGCCACATAATTCTGGGTGCCATTTAAAAACCATAAGTGCTAATGACTCCATTCCTTTTTGTTGTTGTAGGGGCTGTTGATTGGAGTACATTAAAACAAACCTGATCTCTCTAGGACATTCAGAAGCCAAGTTATAAGCCCACAAATGTGTAACTGGACTACTTCTTTAAATTGACACCAGATCCGGTGACATTTGGGACATGGTTTGCCCCCCTAAGCAGACCTGGGCATTTTACGGCCCGCGGGCCACATCCGGCCCTTTGGTTGACTTTGACCGGCCCGCGTAAGGTTAATTGGAAATTACAAAATAAATGTATTTTCTCATTTTACCTCATGCATGGGCTAAGGCTGCATTGCTTGTATTTTGAAGTTGTTTTTTACGTGCACAATGACGCAATACGTATAGCAACAAGTGCCCGCGGTTGACATGGTGATTGTAGCCTGAGAAATGTCCGCTCATGCAAAAAAAAAAAAAAAAAAAAAAAAAAAAAAAAGAAAGATGCCGAATGCAGGATTTTCAACAAAAATTGGACTGCTAAGTATTTTTTTTACTGAAGTCGGAGGTAAAGCCGTGTGTTTGGTTTGCGGGGAGGAGATTGCCGTGTTTAAGGACTACAATTTTAGTCGGCATTACGACAAGAAACACTCGGAAAAATACAAGAACTTGTCTGATGCTGAGAGCTGAGAGGGCACGGACATCCGAAGCTTTGCTTGCAAAGTTGCAAAAGCAGCAAGGCTGTTTTACTAAGCTTCACACATCCAGCGATGCAGCAACCAGGACCAGCTTTGTGATATCCCACAAAATAGCTAAAAACAGCAAGCCGTTTTCGGAGGGAGAGTTTGTCAAAGAGTGCATGGTGGACTCTGCCGCACTAATATTCCCTGAAAAAAAAGGCGCATTTGAGCAAATCCCGCTGTCCAGGCGAACCGTGACCAGGAGGATCGAGGACATTGCGGGGAACCTGGAGCTTCAGCTGCAACGTGAAGTGGCAAGTTGTGACTTTTTCTCATTAGACGGGAGCTGTGATGTCCGCGACACAGCCCAGCTGCTCGTATTTGTCCGGGGATAACGGACTTCAAGCTCACAGAGGAGCGGGCAGCAATGCGGTGGATGAAAGGGACAACGACAGGGAGTGATCTTTTTACAGAGGTAAATGCGTGCACGGACACTCTGGGATTGAAATGGGAGAGACTGTCAGGTGTCACAACAGACGGTTGTCCAAATCTTAAGCCGGGCTTAAGCCGGGCGTACACTGTGCGACTTTTTCACTCGCAGCGTTCAGCTTCAGCTCAAACTGTACGACTTCCTCGCAGAGCAAATCTCACGAGTCATGTGCTCACACTGCACGACCCAGTTCTCGCATGCGACCTGACTGCTCACACTGTACGTCTGGTAGCAACACGTCGGCCCTAAAAATGTGCTAAAAATAGCAGTTTTTACTCAACACGTCAGAGTTTTTTGTCTTGTCTTGCCTGTTGTCCTTCGGGAGTGCTGCAGGAGGACACACAGGGATTTATGGGGGTTGAATGAGGAAAACGAAATAAAGAAAGTGAATCTGTGTTTTGTGATCAGTTTAATTTGACATGAACACGACAAACACGCTTTCTTGACAATCTTTGAGTAAAAAAAACGTGTAGAAACAAAAACGAACAGCGTGTGTTATTAGGGAAATAGCGAGCGACCGGCCGGCGTTGATGCAGGATTGCGCGCGCATGCGCCGTGAGCGGTTCTGATGCTTTTTGGATCGTAGCTGCTCGCAGCTGCTCGCAGCGCCGCTTCAACACTGCGATACCCTCACGAGGGACGAGCGAAATATTAAACACACCAGAAGTCCCTGCGACCTCACGACTGCTGATCGGCAGCTGGTCACGTGGTGTTAATCGCCTCTCGTAACCCCCTGTACACTACACGACCGCTCGGCGCAAAACTCGCCCCGATGTCGTGGCTTCTCGCACGACTGGAAAATCGGCTCAAAAAAGTGAAAAAGTCGCACAGTGTACGTCCGGCTTTACATGGAAAAATGTCGGACTTTTGAAACGCATGCAAGATAAAGTGACAGAAATCGATGCAGATCAAAAATAGGTGTTTTTGCATTGAATTATACACCAACATGTGTTGTGCAAGTCAGTGCTAAAAATCAACCATGTTACTGATGTTGTTACTAAAATAATAAACTTCATCAGGGCGCGGGCGATGGATCACAGACAGTTTGTGGCTCTTTTGGAGGACTCCACACAGCTGTCAGCTGGCTCAGCCTGGGGAAAGTGCTGAAGAGGGTTTGGGACTTGAAAGCAGAGATTCAGGATCTCTGCTGGATTTCTACTCTTCTCTTAAGGAGGACTTTCCAAACCTGAGGAGACATGCTCAGAAGATGTTGGTTCTCTTCGGCTCTACCTACATTTGTGAACAAACATTTTCAATGATGAAGTTTACAAAATCCAGGTATAGATCCTCTCTCACTGATGATCATTTGTCAGCTGTGCTTCGCTTCTCCACCTCAGACATTCAACCTGACTTTGATGCACTCGCTAAAGCCCAGCAGAGACTAGATTTCTCTCACTGAATAAGAAAAAAATCACTTAAAAACACAAAATAAGGTGTTTGGACCACAAATGTAGGCAACTAGCAGTGAACTGGGACACTTTTTTTAAACCTCTTTCTCAAGATCACAGTTCAGTGATTTTATTTTACAGACAATACTGCGTGTCTGTAGAATGCTAAGAACCTCTTTCCAACAATATTTGAAACTCAGAATGTGTTTTGGAGTGAATGTGACTGAAACTGTTAACTAATATAAGTCACAAATGTTTAACAAAAACCAAATGTGCACACTTTGTTTACCATTGCCTTGGGAAATTTGAATAAATCACATTTTTGTAAGACAACCTCACTTTTTCCTTTTTGCTCATTTATAACATATAGTCTACTCTTACCAGCTTGAAGAAACAATGGTATTTACTGCTTTTTATAAAGAAATACCATTAATATTATGCATAATTGACTTCAGCCTTTTGGCCTGCGGCCCTCCACAATATTTTCTATTTCTCATGTGGCCCCATGGAAAAAATAATTGCCCACCCCTGCCCTATAGGAATGTGCGATCATCTTGAAACGTTCAGATCACTTACAACTCAATAGATTCCACCTTCCTGTAACAATACAGCCTGATTGGACCTTGTTTTCACACAAATGGACCCAGAATGATGTGAAATTGTGCTTCGTGCAACATAACTCTGGGTGCCATTTACAAACCATAAGTGCTAATGACTCCATTCCTTTTTGTGGTTGTAGGGCCTGTTGATTGGAGTACACTAAAACAAACCTGATCTCTCTAGGACATTCAGAAGCCAAGTTATAAGCCCACAAATGTGTAACTGGACTACTTCTTTAAAGTGACACCAGATCCGGTGACCTTTGGGACATGGTTTTACCCCCATAGAAATGTGCGATCATTTTGAAACGTTCAGATAACTTACAACTCAATAGATTCTACCTTCTTGTAACGTTTCAGCCTGATTGGACCTTGTTTCACTCAAATGAACCCAGAATGATGTGAAATTGTGCTTCGTGCAACATAATTCTGGGTGCCATTTAAAAACCATAAGTGCTAATGACTCCATTCCTTTTAGTGGTAATGGGGGCTGTTAATTGGAGTACTCTAAAACAACCCTGACCTCTCTAGGATATTCAGAAGCCAAGTTATAAGCCCACAAAGGTGTAACTGGACTACTTCTTTAAATTGACACCAGGCCCGGTGACCTTTGGGACATGGTTTGACCCCCTTAGGTAAGTGCTATCATCATGAAACGTTCAGATCACTTACAACTCAATAGATTCTACCTTCCTGTAACGTTTCAGCCTGATTGGACCTTGTTTTCACACAAATGAACCCAGAATGATGTGGAATTGTGCTTCGTGCAACATAATTCTGTGTGCCATTTAAAAACCATAAGTGCTAATGACTCCATTCCTTTTAGTGGTAATGGGGGCTGCTAATTGGAGTACTCTAAAACAAACCTGACCTCTCTAGGATATTCAGAAGCCAAGTTCTGAGCCCACAAAGGTGTAACTGGACTACTTCTTTAAAGTGACACCAGGCCCGGTGACCTTTGGGACATAGTTTGACCCCCTTAGGAAAGTGCTATCATCATGAAACGTTCAGATCACTTACAACTCAATAGATTCTACCTTCCTGTAACGTTTCAGCCTGATTGGACCTTCTTTTCACACAAATGAACCCAGAATGATGTGAAATTGTGCTTCGTGCAACATAATTCTGGGTGCCATTTAAAAACCATAAGTTCTAATGACTCCATTCCTTTTAGTGGTAATGGGGGCTGCTAATTGGAGTACTCTAAAACGAACCTGACCTCTCTAGGATATTCAGAAGCCAAGTTCTAAGCCCACAAATGTGTAACTGGACTACTTCTTTAAAGTGACACCAGGCCCGGTGACCTTTGGGACATGGTTTGACCCCCTATAGGAATGTGCGATCATCATGAAACGTTCAGATCACTTACAACTCAATAGATTCTAACTTCTTGTAAAGTTTCAGCCTGATTGGACCTTGTTTTCACACAAATGGACCCAGAATGATGTGAAATTGTACTTCGTGCAACATAATTCTGGGTGCCATTTACAAACCATAAGTGCTAATGACTCCATTCCTTTTTGTGGTTGTAGGGGCTGTTGATTGGAGTACATTAAAACAAACCTGATCTCTCTAGGACATTCAGAAGCCAAGTTATAAGCCCACAAAGGTGTAACTGGACTACTTCTTTAAATTGACACCAGGCCCGGTGACCTTTGGGACATGGTTTGACCCCCTTAGGAAAGAGCTATAATCATGAAACGTTCAGATCACTTACAACTCAATAGATTCTGCCTTCCTGTAACGTTTCAGCCTGATTGGACCTTGTTTTCACACAAATGAACCCAGAATGATGTGAAATTGTGCTTCGTGCAACATAATTCTGGGTGCCATTTAAAAACCATAAGTGCTAATGACTCCATTCCTTTTTGTGGTTGTAGGGGCTGTTGATTGGAGTATACTAAAACAAACCTGATCTCTCTAGGACATTCAGAAGCCAAGTTATGAGCCCACAAATGTGTAACTGGACTACTTCTTTAAATTGACACCAGATCCGGTGACCTTTGGGACATGGTTTGACCCCCTTAGGAAAGTGCTATCATCATGAAACATTCAGATCACTTACAACTCAATAGATTCTACCTTCCTGTAACGTTTCAGCCTGATTGGACCTTGGTTTCACACAAATGAACCCAGAATGATGTGAAATTGTGCTTCGTGCAACATAATTCTGGGTGCCATTTACAAACCTTAAGTGCTAATGACTCCATTCCTTTTTGTGGTTGTAGGGGCTGTTGATTGGAGTACACTAAAAAAACCTGATCTCTCTAGGACATTCAGAAGCCAAGTTATAAGCCCACAAATGTGTAACTGGACTACTTCTTTAAATTGACACCAGATCCGGTGACCTTTGGGACATGGTTTGATCCCCTTATGAAAGTACTATCATCATGAAACGTTCAGATCACTTACAACTCAATAGATTCTACCTTCCTGTAACGTTTCAGCCTGATTGGACCTTGTTTTCACACAAATGAACCCAGAATGATGTGAAATTGTGCTTCGTGCAACATAATTCTGGGTGCCATTTACAAACCATAAGTGCTAATGACTCCATTCCTTTTTGTCGTTGTAGGGGCTGTTGATTGGAGAACACTAAAACAAACCTAACCTCTCTAGGACATTCAGAAGCCAAGTTATAAGCCCACAAAGGTGTAACTGGACTACTTCTTTAGAGGGACACCAGGCCCGGTGACCTTTGGGACATGGTTTTACCCCCTATAGGAATGTGCGATCATCTTGAAACGTTCAGATCACTTACAACTCAATAGATTCTACCTTCTTGTAGCGTTTCAGCCTGATTGGACCTTGTTTTCACACAAATGGACCCAGAATGATGTGAAATTGTGCTTCGTGCAACATAATTCTGGGGGCCATTTACAAACCATAAGTGCTAATGACTCCATTCCTTTTTGTGGTTGTAGGGGCTGTTGATTGGAGTACATTAAAACAAACCTGATCTCTCTAGGACATTCAGAAGCCAAGTTATAAGCCCACAAATGTGTAACTGGACTACTTCTTTAAATTGACACCAGATCCGGTGACCTTTGGGACATGGTTTGACCCCCTTAGGAAATTGCTATCATCATGAAACGTTCAGAGCACTTACAACTCAATAGATTCTACCTTCCTGTAACGTTTCAGCCTAATTGGACCTTGTTTTCACACAAATGAACCCAGATTGATGTGAAAGTGTGCTTCGTGCAACATAATTCTGGGTGCCATTTACAAACCATAAGTGCTAATGACTCCATTCCTTTTTGTGGTTGTAGGAGCTGTTGATTGGAGAACACTAAAACAAACCTAACCTCTCTAGGACATTCAGAAGCCAAGTTATAAGCCCACAAAGGTGTAACTGGACTACTTCTTTAAAGTGACACCAGGCCCGGTGACCTTTGGGACATGGTTTGACCCCCTATAGGAATGTGCGATCATCTTGAAACGTTCAGATCACTTACAACTCAATAGATTATACCTTCCTGTAACGTTTCAGCCTGATTGGACCTTGTTTTCACACAAATGAACCCAGAATGATGTGAAATTGTGCTTCGTGCAACATAATTCTGGGTGCCATTTAAAAACCATAAGTGCTAATGACTCCATTCCTTTTTGTGGTTGTAGGGGCTGTTGATTGGAGTATACTAAAACAAACCTGATCTCTCTAGGACATTCAGAAGCCAAGTTATAAGCCCACAAAGGTGTAACTGGACTACTTCTTTAAAATGACACCAGATCCGGTGACCTTTGGGACATGGTTTGACCCCCTTAGGAAAGTGCTATCATCATGAAACGTTCAGATCACTTACAACTCAATAGATTCTACCTTCCTGTAACATTTCAGCCTGATTGGACCTTGTTTTCACACAAATGAACCCAGAATGATGTGAAATTGTGCTTCGTGCACCATAAATCTGGGTGCCATTTAAAAACCATAAGTGCTAATGACTCCATTCCTTTTTGTGGTTGTAGGGGCTGTTGATTGGAGTACATTAAAACAAACCTGATCTCTCTAGGACATTCAGAAGCCAAGTTATAAGCCCACAAATGTGTAACTGGACTACTTCTTTAAATTGACACCAGATCCGGTGACATTTGGGACATGGTTTGACCCCCTATAGGAATGTGCGATCATCTTGAAACGTTCAGATCACTTACAACTCAATAGATTCCACCTTCCTGTAACGTTTCAGCCTGATTGGACCTTGTTTTCACACAAATGAACCCAGAATGATGTGAAATTGTGCTTCGTGCAACATAATTCTGGGTGCCATTTAAAAACCATAAGTGCTAATGACTCCATTCCTTTTCGTGGTTGTAGGGGCTGTTGATTGGAGAATATGAAAACAAACCTAAACTCTCTAGGACATTCAGAAGCCAAGTTATAAGCCCACAAAGGTGTAACTGGACTACTTCTTTGAATTGACACCAGATCCGGTGACCTTTGGGACATGGTTTGACCCCCTTAGAAAAGTGCTATCATCATGAAATGTTCAGATCACTTACAACTCAATAGATTCTACCTTCCTGTAACATTTCAGCCTGATTGGACCTTGTTTTCACACAAATGAACCCAGAATGATGTGAAATTGTGCTTCGTGCAACATAATTCTGGGTGCCATTTAAAAACCATAAGTGCTAATGACTCCATTCCTTTTTGAGGTTGTAGGGGCTGTTGATTGGAGTACACTAAAACAAACCTGATCTCTCTAGGACATTCAGAAGCCAAGTTATAAGCCCTCAAAGGTGTCAGTGGACTACTTCTTTATAGTGACACCAGGCCCGGTGACCTTTGGGACATGGTTTGACCCCCTATAGGAATGTGCGATCATCATGAAACGTTCAGATCACTTACAACTCAATAGATTCTACCTTCTTGTAACGTTTCAGCCTGATTGGACCTTGTTTTCACACAAATGGACCCAGAATGATGTGAAATTGTGCTTCGTGCAACATAATTCTGGGTGCCATTTACAAACCATAAGTGCTAATGACTCCATTCCTTTTTGTGGTTGTAGGGGCTGTTGGTTGGAATTCATTAAAACAAACCAGATCTCTCTAGGACATTCAGAAGCCAAGTTATAAGCCCACAAATGTGTAACTGGACTACTTCTTTAAATTGACACCAGATCCGGTGACCTTTGGGACATGGTTTGACCCCCTTAGGAAAGTGCTATCATCTTGAAACGTTCAGATCACTTACAACTCAATAGATTCTACCTTCCTGTAACGTTTCAGCCTGATTGGAACTTGTTTTCACACAAATGAACCCAGAATGATGTGAAATTGTGCTTCGTGCAAAATAATTCTGGGTGCCATTCAAAAACCATAAGTGCTAATGACTCCATTCCTTTTTGAGGTTGTAGGGGCTGTTGATTGGAGTACACTAAAACAAACCTGATCTCTCTAGGACATTCAGAAGCCAAGTTATAAGCCCTCAAAGGTGTAACTGGACTACTTCTTTAAAGTGACACCAGGCCCGGTGACCTTTGGGACATGGTTTTACCCCCATAGAAATGTGCGATCATTTTGAAACGTTCAGATAACTTACAACTCAATAGATTATACCTTCTTGTAACGTTTCAGCCTGACTGGACCTTGTTTCACTCAAATGAACCCAGAATGATGTGAAATTGTGCTTCGTGCAACATAATTCTGGGTGCCATTTAAAAACCATAAGTGCTAATGACTCCATTCCTTTTAGTGGTAATGGGGGCTGTTAATTGGAGTACTCTAAAACAAACCTGACCTCTCTAGGACATTCAGAAGCCAAGTTATAAGCCCTCAAAGGTGTAACTGGACTACTTCTTTAAAGTGACACCAGGCCCGGTGACCTTTGGGACATGGTTTTACCCCCATAGAAATGTGCGATCATTTTGAAACGTTCAGATAACTTACAACTCAATAGATTCTACCTTCTTGTAACGTTTCAGCCTGATTGGACCTTGTTTCACTCAAATGAACCCAGAATGATGTGAAATTGTGCTTCGTGCAACATAATTCTGGGTGCCATTTAAAAACCATAAGTGCTAATGACTCCATTCCTTTTAGTGGTAATGGGGGCTGTTAATTGGAGTACTCTAAAACAAACCTGACCTCTCTAGGATATTCAGAAGCCAAGGTATAAGCCCACAAAGGTGTAACTGGACTACTTCTTTAAATTGACACCAGGCCCGGTGACCTTTGGGACATGGTTTGACCCCCTTAGGTAAGTGCTATCATCATGAAACGTTCAGATCACTTACAACTCAATAGATTCTACCTTCCTGTAACGTTTCAGCCTGATTGGACCTTGTTTTCACACAAATGAACCAGGAATGATGTGGAATTGTGCTTCGTGCAACATAATTCCGTGTGCCATTTAAAAACCATAAGTGCTAATGACTCCATTCCTTTTAGTGGTAATGGGGGCTGCTAATTGGAGTACTCTAAAACAAACCTGACCTCTCTAGGATATTCAGAAGCCAAGTTCTAAGCCCACAAAGGTGTAACTGGACTACTTCTTTAAATTGACACCAGGCCCGGTGACCTTTGTGACATGGTTTGACCCCCTTAGGAAAGAGCTATCATCATGAAACGTTCAGATCACTTACAACTCAATAGATTCTGCCTTCCTGTAACGTTTCAGCCTGATTGGACCTTGTTTTCACACAAATGAACCCAGAATGATGTGAAATTGTGCTTCGTGCAACATAATTCTGGGTGCCATTTAAAAACCATAAGTGCTAATGACTCCATTCCTTTTTGTGGTTGTAGGGGCTGTTGATTGGAGTATACTAAAACAAACCTGATCTCTCTAGGACATTCAGAAGCCAAGTTATGAGCCCACAAATGTGTAACTGGACTACTTCTTTAAATTGACACCAGATCCGGTGACCTTTGGGACATGGTTTGACCCCCTTAGGAAAGTGCTATCATCATGAAACATTCAGATCACTTACAACTCAATAGATTCTACCTTCCTGTAACGTTTCAGCCTGATTGGACCTTGTTTTCACACAAATGAACCCAGAATGATGTGAAATTGTGCTTCGTGCAACATAATTCTGGGTGCCATTTACAAACCTTAAGTGCTAATGACTCCATTCCTTTTTGTGGTTGTAGGGGCTGTTGATTGGAGTACACTAAAAAAAACATGATCTCTCTAGGACATTCAGAAGCCAAGTTATAAGCCCACAAATGTGTAACTGGACTACTTCTTTAAATTGACACCAGATCCGGTGACCTTTGGGACATGGTTTGATCCCCTTATGAAAGTACTATCATCATGAAACGTTCAGATCACTTACAACTAAATAGATTCTACCTTCCTGTAACGTTTCAGCCTGATTGGACCTTGTTTTCACACAAATGAACCCAGAATGATGTGAAATTGTGCTTTGTGCCACATAATTCTGGGTGCCATTTAAAAACCATAAGTGCTAATGACTCCATTCCTTTTTGTGGTTGTAGGGGCTGTTGATTGGAGTACATTAAAACAAACCTGATCTCTCTAGGACATTCAGAAGCCAAGTTATAAGCCCACAAATGTGTAACTGGACTACTTCTTTAAATTGACACCAGATCCGGTGACATTTGGGACATGGTTTGACCCCCTATAGGAATGTGCGATCATCTTGAAACGTTCAGATCACTTACAACTCAATAGATTCCACCTTCCTGTAACGTTTCAGCCTGATTGGACCTTGTTTTCACACAAATGAACCCAGAATGATGTGAAATTGTGCTTCGTGCAACATAATTCTGGGTACCATTTACAAACCATAAGTGCTAATGACTCCATTCCTTTTTGTCGTTGTAGGGGCTGTTGATTGGAGAACACTAAAACAAACCTAACCTCTCTAGGACATTCAGAAGCCAAGTTATAAGCCCACAAAGGTGTAACTGGACTACTTCTTTAGAGGGACACCAGGCCCGGTGACCTTTGGGACATGGTTTTGCCCCCTATAGGAATGTGCGATCATCTTGAAACGTTCAGATCACTTACAACTCAATAGATTCTACCTTCTTGTAGCGTTTCAGCCTGATTGGACCTTGTTTTCACACAAATGGACCCAGAATGATGTGAAATTGTGCTTCGTGCAACATAATTCTGGGGGCCATTTACAAACCATAAGTGCTAATGACTCCATTCCTTTTTGTGGTTGTAGGGGCTGTTGATTGGAGTACATTAAAACAAACCTGATCTCTCTAGGACATTCAGAAGCCAAGTTATAAGCCCACAAATGTGTAACTGGACTACTTCTTTAAATTGACACCAGATCCGGTGACCTTTGGGACATGGTTTGACCCCCTTAGGAAAGTGCTATCATCATGAAACGTTCAGATCACTTACAACTCAATAGATTCTACCTTCCTGTAACGTTTCAGCCTAATTGGACCTTGTTTTCACACAAATGAACCCAGAATGATGTGAAATTGTGCTTCGTGCAACATAATTCTGGGTGCCATTTAAAAACCATAAGTGCTAATGACTCCATTCCTTTTTGTGGTTGTAGGGGCTGTTGATTGGAGTATACTAAAACAAACCTGATCTCTCTAGGACATTCAGAAGCCAAGTTATGAGCCCACAAATGTGTAAATGGACTACTTCTTTAAATTGACACCAGATCCGGTGACCTTTGGGACATGGTTTGACCCCCTTAGGAAAGTGCTATCATCATGAAACATTCAGATCACTTACAACTCAATAGATTCTACCTTCCTGTAACGTTTCAGCCTGATTGGACCTTGTTTTCACACAAATGAACCCAGAATGATGTGAAATTGTGCTTCGTGCAACATAATTCTGGGTGCCATTTACAAACCTTAAGTGCTAATGACTCCATTCCTTTTTGTGGTTGTAGGGGCTGTTGATTGGAGTACACTAAAAAAACATGATCTCTCTAGGACATTCAGAAGCCAAGTTATAAGCCCACAAATGTGTAACTGGACTACTTCTTTAAATTGACACCAGATCCGGTGACCTTTGGGACATGGTTTGATCCCCTTATGAAAGTACTATCATCATGAAACGTTCAGTTCACTTACAACTCAATAGATTCTACCTTCCTGTAACGTTTCAGCCTGATTGGACCTTGTTTTCACACAAATGAACCCAGAATGATGTGAAATTGTGCTTTGTGCCACATAATTCTGGGTGCCATTTAAAAACCATAAGTGCTAATGACTCCATTCCTTTTTGTGGTTGTAGGGGCTGTTGATTGGAGTACATTAAAACAAACCTGATCTCTCTAGGACATTCAGAAGCCAAGTTATAAGCCCACAAATGTGTAACTGGACTACTTCTTTAAATTGACACCAGATCCGGTGACATTTGGGACATGGTTTGACCCCCTATAGGAATGTGCGATCATCTTGAAACGTTCAGATCACTTACAACTCAATAGATTCCACCTTCCTGTAACGTTTCAGCCTGATTGGACCTTGTTTTCACACAAATGAACCCAGAATGATGTGAAATTGTGCTTCGTGCAACATAATTCTGGGTGCCATTTACAAACCATAAGTGCTAATGACCCTGGCTTCTGAATGTCCTAGAGAGATCAGGTTTGTTTTAATGTACTCCAATCAACAGCCCCTACAACCACAAAAATGAATGGAGTCATTAGCACTTATGGTTTTTAAATGGCACCCAGAATTATGTTGCACGAAGCACAATTTCACATCATTCTGGGTCCATTTGTGTGAAAACAAGGTCCAATCAGGCTGAAACATTACAAGAAGGTAGAATCTATTGAGTTGTAAGTGATCTGAACGTTTCAAGATGATCGCACTTTCCTAAGGGGGTCAAACTATGTCCAAAAGGTCACCAGATCTGGTGTCACTTTAAAGAAGTAGTCCAGTTACATATTTGTGGGCTTATAACTTGGCTTCTGAATGTCCTAGAGAGATCAGGTTTGTTTTAGTATACTCCAATCAAAAGCCCCTACAACCACAAAAAGGAATGGAGTCGTTAGCACTTATGGTTTGTAAATGGCACCCAGAATTATGTTGCACGAAGCACAATTTCACATCATTCTGGGTTCATTTGTGTGAAAACAAGGTCCAATCAGGCTGAAACGTTACAAGAAGGTAAAATCTATTGAGTTGTAAGTGAGCTGAACGTTTCATGATGATCGCAGATTCCTACAGGGGGTCAAACCATGTCCCAAAGGTCACCGGGCCTGGTGTCACTTTAAAGAAGTAGTCCAGTTACACCTTTGTGGGTTTATAACTTGGTTTCTGAATATCCTAGAGAGGTCAGGTTTGTTTTAGAGTACTCCAATTAGCAGCCCCCATTACCACTAAAAGGAATGGAGTCATTAGCACTTATGGTTTTTAAATGGCACCCAGAATTATGTTGCATGAAGCACAATTTCACATCATTCTGGGTCCATTTCTGTGAAAACAAGGTCCAATCAGGCTGAAACGTTACAAGAAGGTTGAATCTATTGAGTTGTAAGTTATCTGAACGTTTCAAGATTATCGCACTTTCCTAAGGGGGTCAAACCATGTCCCAAAGGTCACCGGATCTGGTGTCAATTTAAAGAAGTAGTCCAGTTACACATTTGTTTTGCTTATAACTTGGCTTCTGAATGTCCTAGAGAGATCAGGTTTGTTTTAGCATACTCCAATCAACAGCCCCTACAACCACAAAAAGGAATGGAGTCATTAGCACTTATGGTTTGTAAATGGCACCCAGAATTATGTTGCACGAAGCACAATTTCACATCATTCTGGGTCCATTTGTGTGAAAACAAGGTCCAATCAGGCTGAAACGTTACAAGAAGGTAGAATCTATTGAGTTGTAAGTGATCTGAACGTTTCAGGATGATCGCACATTCATATTGGGGTCAAACCATGTTCCAAAGGTCACTGGATCTGGTGTCAATTTAAAGAAGTAGTCCAGTTACACCTTTGTGGGCTTATAACTTGGCTTCTGAATATCCTAGAGAGGTCAGGTTTGTTTTAGAGTACTCCAATTAACAGCCCCCATTACCACTAAAAGGAATGGAGTCATTAGCACATATGGTTTGTAAATGGCACCCAGAATTATGTTGCACGAAGCAAAATTTCACATCATTCTGGGTTCATTTGTGTGAAAACAAGGTCCAATCAGGCAGAAATGTTACAGGAAGGTAGAATCTATTGAGTTGTAAGTGATCTGAACGTTTCATGATGATAGCACTTTCCTAAAGGGGTCAAACCATGTCCCAAAGGTCACCGGATCTGGTGTCAATTTAAAGAAGTAGTCCAGTTACACCTTTGTGGGCTTATAACTTGGCTTCTGAATATCCTAGAGAGGTCAGGTTTGTTTTAGAGTACTCCAATTAACAGCCCCCATTACCACTAAAAGGAATGGAGTCATTAGCACATATGGTTTGTAAATGGCACCCAGATATATGTTGCACGAAGCACAATTTCACATCATTCTGGGTCCATTTGTGTGAAAACAAGGTCCAATCAGGCTGAAACGTTACAAGAAGGTAGAATCTATTGAGTTGTAAGTGATCTGAACGTTTCATGATAATCGCACATTCCTATAGGGGGTCAAACCATGTCCCAAAGGTCACCGGATCTGGTGTCAATTTAAAGAAAAAGTCCAGTTACATCTTTGTGGGCTTATAACTTGGCTTCTGAATGTCCTAGAGAGATCAGGTTTGTTTTAGTAGACTCCAATCAACAGCCCCTACAACCACAAAAAGGAATGGAGTCATTAGCACTTATGGTTTTTAAATGGCACCCAGAATTATGTTGCATGAAGCACAATTTCACATCATTCTGGGTTCATTTGTGTGAAAACAAGGTCCAATCAAGCTGAAACGTTACAGGAAGGTAGAATCTATTGAGTTGTAAGTGATCTGAACGTTCCATGATGATAGTACTTTCCTAAGGGGATCAAACCATGTCCCAAACGTCACCGGATCTGGTGTCAATTTAAAGAAGTAGTCCATTTACACATTTGTGGGCTTATAACTTGGCTTCTGAATGTCCTAGAGAGATCAGGTTTGTTTTAATGTACTCCAATCAACAGCCCCTACAACCACAAAAAGGAATGGAGTCATTAGCACGTATGGTTTGTAAATGGCACCCAGAATTATGTTGCACGAAGCACAATTTCACATCATTCTGGGTTCATTTGTGTGAAAACAAGGTCCAATCAGACTGAAACGTTACAGGAAGGTAGAATCTATTGAGTTGTAAGTTATCTGAACGTTTCATGATGATAGCACTTTCCTAAGGGGGTCAAACCCTGTCCCAAAGGTCACCGGATCTGGTGTCAATTTAAAGAAGTAGTCCAGTTACACATTTGTGGGCTTATAACTTGGCTTCTGAATGTCCTAGAGAGATCAGGTTTGTTTTAATGTACTCCAATCAACAGCCCCTATAACCACAAAAAGGAATGGAGTCATTAGCACTTATGGTTTTTAAATGGCACCCAGAATTTTGTTGCACGAAGCACAATTTCACATCATTCTGGGTCCATTTGTGTGAAATTAAGGTCCAATCAGGCTGAAACATTACAAGAAGGTAGAATCTATTGAGTTGTAAGTGATCCGAACGTTTCAAGATGATCGCAGATTCCTACAGGGGGTCAAACCATGTCCCAAAGGTCACCGGGCCTGGTGTCACTTTAAAGAAGTAGTCCAGTTACACCTTTGTGGGTTTATAACTTGGTTTCTGAATATCCTAGAGAGGTCAGGTTTGTTTTAGAGTACTCCAATTAGCAGCCCCCATTACCACTAAAAGGAATGGAGTCATTAGCACTTATGGTTTTTAAATGGCACCCAGAATTATGTTGCATGAAGCACAATTTCACATCATTCTGGGTCCATTTCTGTGAAAACAAGGTCCAATCAGGCTGAAACGTTACAAGAAGGTTGAATCTATTGAGTTGTAAGTTATCTGAACGTTTCAAGATTATCGCACTTTCCTAAGGGGGTCAAACCATGTCCCAAAGGTCACCGGATCTGGTGTCAATTTAAAGAAGTAGTCCAGTTACACATTTGTGGGCTTATAACTTGGCTTCTGAATGTCCTAGAGAGATCAGGTTTGTTTTAGCATACTCCAATCAACAGCCCCTACAACCACAAAAAGGAATGGAGTCATTAGCACTTATGGTTTGTAAATGGCACCCAGAATTATGTTGCACGAAGCATAATTTCACATCATTCTGGGTCCATTTGTGTGAAAACAAGGTCCAATCAGGCTGAAACGTTACAAGAAGGTAGAATCTATTGAGTTGTAAGTGATCTGAACGTTTCAGGATGATCGCACATTCATATTGGGGTCAAACCATGTTCCAAAGGTCACTGGATCTGGTGTCAATTTAAAGAAGTAGTCCAGTTACACCTTTGTGGGCTTATAACTTGGCTTCTGAATATCCTAGAGAGGTCAGGTTTGTTTTAGAGTACTCCAATTAACAGCCCCCATTACCACTAAAAGGAATGGAGTCATTAGCACATATGGTTTGTAAATGGCACCCAGAATTATGTTGCACGAAGCACAATTTCACATCATTCTGGGTTCATTTGTGTGAAAACAAGGTCCAATCAGGCAGAAATGTTACAGGAAGGTAGAATCTATTGAGTTGTAAGTGATCTGAACGTTTCATGATGATAGCACTTTCCTAAAGGGGTCAAACCATGTCCCAAAGGTCACCGGATCTGGTGTCAATTTAAAGAAGTAGTCCAGTTACACCTTTGTGGGCTTATAACTTGGCTTCTGAATATCCTAGAGAGGTCAGGTTTGTTTTAGAGTACTCCAATTAACAGCCCCCATTACCACTAAAAGGAATGGAGTCATTAGCACATATGGTTTGTAAATGGCACCCAGAATTATGTTGCACGAAGCACAATTTCACATCATTCTGGGTCCATTTGTGTGAAAACAAGGTCCAATCAGGCTGAAACGTTACAAGAAGGTAGAATCTATTGAGTTGTAAGTGATCTGAACGTTTCATGATAATCGCACATTCCTATAGGGGGTCAAACCATGTCCCAAAGGTCACCAGATCTGGTGTCAATTTAAAGAAAAAGTCCAGTTACATCTTTGTGGGCTTATAACTTGGCTTCTGAATGTCCTAGAGAGATCAGGTTTGTTTTAGTAGACTCCAATCAACAGCCCCTACAACCACAAAAAGGAATGGAGTCATTAGCACTTATGGTTTTTAAATGGCACCCAGAATTATGTTGCACGAAGCACAATTTCACATCATTCTGGGTTCATTTGTGTGAAAACAAGGTCCAATCAAGCTGAAACGTTACAGGAAGGTAGAATCTATTGAGTTGTAAGTGATCTGAACTTTCCATGATGATAGTACTTTCCTAAGGGGATCAAACCATTTCCCAAAGGTCACCGGATCTGGTGTCAATTTAAAGAAGTTGTCCATTTACACATTTGTGGGCTTATAACTTGGCTTCTGAATGTCCTAGAGAGATCAGGTTTGTTTTAATGTACTCCAATCAACAGCCCCTACAACCACAAAAAGGAATGGAGTCATTAGCACTTATGGTTTGTAAATGGCACCCAGAATTATGTTGCATGAAGCACAATTTCACATCATTCTGGGTCCATTTGTGTGAAAACAAGGTCCAATCAGGCTGAAACGTTACAGGAAGGTAGAATCTATTGACTTGTAAGTTATCTGAACGTTTCAAGATGATCGCACTTTCCTAAGGGGGTCAAACTATGTCCAAAAGGTCACCGGATCTGGTGTCAATTTAAAGAAGTAGTCCAGTTACATATTTGTGGGCTTATAACTTGGCTTCTGAATGTCCTAGAGAGATCAGGTTTGTTTTAATGTACTCCAACCAACAGCCCCTACAACCACAAAAAGGAATGGAGTCATTAGCACTTATGGTTTTTAAATGGCACCCAGAATTATGTTGCACGAAGCACAATTTCACATCATTCTGTGTTCATTTGTGTGAAAACAAGGTCCAATCAGGCTGAAACGTTACAAGAAGGTAGAATATATTGAGTTGTAAGTGATCTGAACGTTTCATGATGATCGCACATTCCTATAGGGGGTCAAACCATGTCCCAAAGGTCACCGGGCCTGGTGTCACTTTAAAGAAGTAGTCCAATTACACCTTTGAGGGCTTATAACTTGGTTTCTGAATGTCCTAGAGAGATCAGGTTTGTTTTAGTGTACTCCAATCAACAGCCCCTACAACCTCAAAAAGGAATGGAGTCATTAGCACTTATGGTTTTTAAATGGCACCCAGAATTAAGTTGCACGAAGCACAATTTCACATCATTCTGGGTCGATTTGTGTGAAAACAAGGTCCAATCAGGCTGAAACGTTACAAGAAGGTAGAATCTATTGAGTTGTAAGTGATCTGAACGTTTCATGATGATCGCACATTCCTATTGGGGGTCAAACCATGTCCCAAAGGTCACCGGGCCTGGTGTCACTTTAAAGAATTAGTCCAGTTACACCTTTGTGGGCTTATAACTTGGCTTCTGAATATCCTAGAGAGGTCAGGTTTGTTTTAGAGTACTCCAATTAGCAGCACCCATTACCACTAAAAGGAATGGAGTCATTAGCACTTATGGTTTTTAAATGGCACCCAGAATTATGTTGCATGAAGCACAATTTCACATCATTCTGGGTCCATTTGTGTGAAAACAAGGTCCAATCAGGCTGAAACGTTACAAGAAGTTAGAATCTATTGAGTTGTAAGTGATCTGAACGTTTCAAGATGATCGCACTTTCCTAAGGGGGTCAAACCATGTCCCAAAGGTCACCGGATCTGGTGTCAATTTAAATAAGTAGTCCAGTTACATATTTGTGGGCTTATAACTTGGCTTCTGAATGTCCTAGAGAGATCAGGTTTGTTTTAGTATACTCCAATCAACAGCCCCTACAACCACAAAAAGGAATGGAGTCATTAGCACTTGTGGTTTTTAAATGGCACCCAGAATTATGTTGCACGAAGCACAATTTCACATCATTCTGGGTTCATTTGTGTGAAAACAAGGTCCAATCAGGCTGAAACGTTATAGGAAGGTAGAATCTATTGAGTTGTAAGTGATCTGAACGTTTCATGATGATAGCACTTTCCTAAGGGGGTCAAACCATGTCCCAAAGGTCACTGGGCCTGGTGTCACTTTAAAGAAGTAGTCCAGTTACACATTTGTGGGCTTATAACTTGGCTTCTGAATGCCCTAGAGAGATCAGGTTTGTTTTAATGTACTCCAACCAACAACCACTACAACGACAAAAAGAATGGAGTCATTAGCACTTATGGTTTGTAAATGGCACCCAGAATTATGTTGCACGAAGCACAATTTCACATCATTCTGGGTCCATTTGTGTGAAAACAAGGTCCAATCAGGCTGAAACGTTACAAGAAGGTAGAATCTATTGAGTTGTAAGTTATCTGAACGTTTCAAGATGATCGCACTTTCCTAAGGGGGTCAAACCATGTCCCAAAGGTCACCGGATCTGGTGTCAATTTAAAGAAGTAGTCCAGTTACACCTTTGTGGGCTTATAACTTGGCTTCTGAATGTCCTAGAGAGATCAGGTTTGTTTTAGTATACTTCAATCAACAGCCCCTACAGCCACAAAAAGGAATGGAGTCATTAGCACTTATGGTTTTTAAATGGCACCCAGAATTATGTTGCACGAAGCACAATTTCACATCATTCTGGGTTCATTTGTGTGAAAACAAGGTCCAATCAGGCTGAAACGTTACAAGAAGGTAGAATATATTGAGTTGTAAGTGATCTGAACGTTTCATGATGATCACACATTCCTATTGGAGGTCAAACCATGTCCCAAAGGTCACCGGGCCTGGTGTCACTTTAAAGAAGTAGTCCAATTACACCTTTGAGGGCTTATAACTTGGTTTCTGAATGTCCTAGAGAGATCAGGTTTGTTTTAAAGTACTCCAACCAACAGCCCCTACAACCACAAAAAGGAATGGAGTCATTAGCACTTATGGTTTGTAAATGGCACCCAGAATTATGTTGCACGAAGCACAATTTCACATCATTCTGGGTCCATTTGTGTGAAAACAAGGTCCAATCAGGCTGAAACGTTACAAGAAGGTAGAATCTATTGAGTTGTAAGTGATCTGAACGTTTCATGATGATCGCACATTCCTATTGGGGGTCAAACCATGTCCCAAAGGTCACCGGGCCTGGTGTCACTTTAAAGAAGTAGTCCAATTACACCTTTGAGGGCTTATAACTTGGTTTCTGAATGTCCTAGAGAGATCAGGTTTGTTTTAGTGTACTCCAATCAACAACCCCTACAACCTCAAAAAGGAATGGAGTCATTAGCACTTATGGTTTTTAAATGGCACCCAGAATTATGTTGCATGAAGCACAATTTCACATCATTCTGGGTCCATTTGTGTGAAAACAAGGTCCAATCAGGCTGAAACGTTACAAGAAGGTAGAATCTATTGAGTTGTAAGTGATCTGAACGTTTCAAGATGATCGCACTTTCCTAAGGGGGTCAAACCATGTCCCAAAGGTCACCGGATCTGGTGTCAATTTAAAGAAGTAGTCCAGTTACACATTTGTGGGCTTATAACTTGGCTTCTGAATGTCCTAGAGAGATCAGGGTTGTTTTAGTATACTCCAATCAACAGCCCCTACAACCACAAAAAGGAATGGAGTCATTAGCACTTATGGTTTTTAAATGGAACCCAGAATTATGTTGCACGAAGCACAATTTTACATCATTCTGTGTTCATTTGTGAGAAAACAAGGTCCAATCAGGCTGAAAAGTTACAAGAAGGTAGAATCTATTGAGTTGTAAGTGATCTGAACGTTTCATGATGATCGTACATTCCTATAGGGGGTCAAACCATGTTCCAAAGGTCCCGGGCCTGGTTTCACTTTAAAGAAGTAGTCCAATTACACCTTTGAGGGCTTATAACTTGGTTTCTGAATGTCCTAGAGAGATCAGGTTTGTTTTAATGTACTCCAACCAACAGCCCCTACAACCACAAAAAGGAATGGAGTCATTAGCACTTATGGTTTGTAAATGGCACCCAGAATTATGTTGCACGAAGCACAATTTCACATCATTCTGGGTCCATTTGTGTGAAAACAAGGTCCAATCAGGCTGAAACGTTACAAGAAGGTAGAATCTATTGAGTTGTAAGTGATCTGAACGTTTCATGATGATCGCACATTCCTATAGGGGGTCAAACCATGTCCCAAAGGTCACCGGGCCTGGTGTCACTTTAAAGAAGTAGTCCAATTACACCTTTGAGGGCTTATAACTTGGTTTCTGAATGTCCTAGAGAGATCAGGTTTGTTTTAGTGTACTCCAATCAACAACCCCTACAACCTCAAAAAGGAATGGAGTCAATAGCACTTATGGTTTTTAAATGGCACCCAGAATTAAGTTGCACGAAGCACAATTTCACATCATTCTGGGTCAATTTGTGTGAAAACAAGGTCCAATCAGGCTGAAACGTTACAAGAAGGTAGAATCTATTGAGTTGTAAGTCATCTGAACGTTTCATGATGATCGCACATTCCTATAGGGGGTCAAACCATGTCCCAAAGGTCACCGGGCCTGGTGTCACTTTAAAGAAGTAGTCCAGTTACACCTTTGTGGGCTTATAACTTGGCTTCTGAATGTCCTAGAGAGGTCAGGTTTGTTTTAGAGTACTCCAATTAGCAGCCCCCATTACCACTAAAAGGAATGGAGTCATTAGCACTTATGGTTTTTAAATGGCACCCAGAATTATGTTGCATGAAGCACAATGTCACATCATTCTGGGTCCATTTGTGTGAAAACAAGGTCCAATCAGGCTGAAACGTTACAAGAAGGTAGAATCTATTGAGTTGTAAGTTATCTGAACGTTTCAAGATGATTGCACTTTCCTAAGGGGGTCAAACCATGTCCCAAAGGTCACCGGATCTGGTGTCAATTTAAAGAAGTAGTCCAGTTACACATTTGTGGGCTTATAACTTGGCTTCTGAATGTCCTAGAGAGATCAGATTTGTTTTAGTATACTCCAATCAACAGCCCCTACAACCACAAAAAGGAATGGAGTCATTAGCACTTATGGTTTTTAAATGGCACCCAGAATTATGTTGCACGAAGCACAATTTCACATCATTCTGTGTTCATTTGTGTGAAAACAAGGTCCAATCAGGCTGAAACGTTACAAGAAGGTAGAATCTATTGAGTTGTAAGATATCTGAACATTTCATGATGATCGCACATTCCTATAGGGGGTCAAACCATGTCCCAAAGGTCACCGGGCCTGGTGTCACTTTAAAGAAGTAGTCCAATTACACATTTGAGGGCTTATAACTTGGTTTCTGAATGTCCTAGAGAGATCAGGTTTGTTTTAGTGTACTCCAATCAACAGCCCCTACAACCTCAAAAAGGAATGGAGTCATTAGCACTTATGGTTTTTAAATAGCACCCAGAATTATGTTGCACGAAGCACAATTTCACATCATTCTGGGTCAATTTGTGTGAAAACAAGGTCCAATCAGGCTGAAACGTTACAAGAAGGTAGAATCTATTGAGTTGTAAGTGATCTGAACGTTTCATGATGATCGCACATTCCTATTGGGGGTCAAACCATGTCCCAAAGGTCACCGGGCCTGGTGTCACTTTAAAGAAGTAGTCCAGTTACACCTTTGTGGGCTTATAACTTGGCTTCTGAATATCCTAGAGAGGTCAGGTTTGATTTAGAGTACTCCAATTAGCAGCCCCCATTACCACTAAAAGGAATGGAGTCATTAGCACTTATGGTTTTTAAATGGCACCCAGAATTATGTTGCATGAAGCACAATTTCACATCATTCTGGGTCCATTTGTGTGAAAACAAGGTCCAATCAGCATGAAACGTTACAAGAAGGTAGAATCTATTGAGTTGTAAGTGATCTGAACGTTTCAAGATGATCGCACTTTCCTAAGGGGGTCAAACCATGTCCCAAAGGTCACCGGATCTGGTGTCAATTTAAAGAAGTAGTCCAGTTACACATTTGTGGGCTTATAACTTGGCTTCTGAATGTCCTAGAGAGATCAGGTTTGTTTTAGTATACTCCAATCAACAGCCCCTACAACCACAAAAAGCAATGGAGTCATTATCACTTATGGTTTTTAAATGGAACCCAGAATTATGTTGCACGAAGCACAATTTCACATCATTCTGTGTTCATTTGTGAGAAAACAAGGTCCAATCAGGCTGAAAAGTTACAAGAAGGTAGAATCTATTGAGTTGTAAGTGATATGAACGTTTCATGATGATCGCACATTCCTATAGGGGGTCAATCCATGTCCCAAAGGTCACCGGGCCTGGTCTCATTTTAAAGAAGTAGTCCAATTACACCTTTGAGGGCTTATAACTTGGTTTCTGAATGTCCTAGAGAGATCAGGTTTGTTTTAGTGTACTCCAATCAACAGCCCATACAACCTCAAAAAGGAATGGAGTCATTAGCACTCATGGTTTTTAAATGGCACCCAGAATTGTGTTGCACGAAGCACAATTTCACATCATTCTGGGTTCATTTGTGTGAAAACAAGGTCCAATCAGGCTGAAACATTACAGGAAGGTAGAATATATTGAGTTGTAAGTGATCTGAACGTTTCATGATGATAGCACTTTCCTAAGGGGGTCAAACCATGTCCCAAAGGTCACTGGGCCTGGTGTCACTTTAAAGAAGTAGTCCAGTTACACATTTGTGGGCTTATAACTTGGCTTCTGAATGCCCTAGAGAGATCAGGTTTGTTTTAATGTACTCCAACCAACAACCCCTACAACCACAAAAAAGAATGGAGTCATTAGCACTTATGGTTTGTAAATGGCACCCAGAATTATGTTGCACGAAGCACAATTTCACGTCATTCTGGGTCCATTTGTGTGAAAACAAGGTCCAATCAGGCTGAAACGTTACAAGAAGGTAGAGTCTATTAAGTTGTAAGTGATCTGAACGTTTCATGATGATCGCACATTCCTATAGGGGGTCAAACCATGTCCCAAAGGTCACCGGGCCTGGTGTCTCTTTAAAGAAGTAGTCTAGTTACACCTTTTAGGGCTTATAACTTGGTTTCTGAATGTTCTAGAGAGATCAGGTTTGTTTTAGTGTACTCCAATCAACAGCCCCTACAACCACAAAAAGGAATGGAGTCATTAGCACTTATGGTTTTTAAATGGCACCCAGAATTAAATTGCACGAAGCACAATTTCACATCATTCTGGGTCCATTTGTGTGAAAACAAGGTCCAATCAGGCTGAAACGTTACAAGAAGGTAGAATCTATTGAGTTGTAAGTGATCTGAACGTTTCATGATGATCGCACATTCCTATTGGGGGTCAAACCATGTCCCAAAGGTCACCGGGCCTGGTGTCACTTTAAAGAAGTAGTCCAGTTACACCTTTGTGGGCTTATAACTTGGCATCTGAATATCCTAGAGAGGTCAGGTTTGTTTTAGAGTACTCCAATTAGCAGCCCCCATTACCACTAAAAGGAATGGAGTCATTAGCACTTATGGTTTTTAAATGACACCCAGAATTATGTTGCATGAAGCACAATTTCACATCATTCTGGGTCCATTTGTGTGAAAACAAGGTCCAATCAGGCTGAAACGTTACAAGACGGTAGAATCTATTGAGTTGTAAGTTATCTGAAAGTTTCAAGATGATCGCACTTTCCTAAGCGGGTCAAACAATGTCCCAAAGGTCACCGGATCTGGTGTCAATTTAAAGAAGTAGTCCAATTACACCTTTGAGGGCTTATAACTTGGTTTCTGAATGTCCTAGAGAGATCAGGTTTTTTTTAGTGTACTCCAATCAACAACCCCTACAACCTCAAAAAGGAATGGAGTCATTAGCACTTATGGTTTTTAAATGGCACCCAGAATTAAGTTGCACGAAGCACAATTTCACATCATTCTGGGTCAATTTGTGTGAAAACAAGGTCCAATCAGGCTGAAACGTTACAAGAAGGTAGAATCTATTGAGTTGTAAGTCATCTGAACGTTTCATGACGATCGCACATTCCTATAGGGGGTCAAACCATGTCCCAAAGGTCACCGGGCCTGGTGTCACTTTAAAGAAGTAGTCCAGTTACACCTTTGTGGGCTTATAACTTGGCTTCTGAATGTCCTAGAGAGGTCAGGTTTGTTTTAGAGTACTCCAATTAGCAGCCCCCATTACCACTAAAAGGAATGGAGTCATTAGCACTTATGGTTTTTAAATGGCACCCAGAATTATGTTGCATGAAGCACAATTTCACATCATTCTGGGTCCATTTGTGTGAAAACAAGGTCCAATCAGGCTGAAACGTTACAAGAAGGTAGAATCTATTGAGTTGTAAGTTATCTGAATGTTTCAAGATGATTGCACTTTCCTAAGGGGGTCAAACCATGTCCCAAAGGTCACCGGATCTGGTGTCAATTTAAAGAAGTAGTCCAGTTACACATTTGTGGGCTTATAACTTGGCTTCTGAATGTCCTAGAGAGATCAGGTTTGTTTTAGTGTACTCCAATCAACAGCCCCTACAACCACTAAAAGGAATGGAGTCATTAGCACTTATGGTTTTTAAATGGCACCCAGAATTAAGTTGCACGAAGCACAATTTCACATCATTCAGGGTCAATTTGTGTGAAAACAAGGTCCAATCAGGCTGAAACGTTACAAGAAGGTAGAATCTATTGAGTTGTAAGTGATCTGAACGTTTCATGATGATCGCACATTCCTATTGGGGGTCAAACCATGTCCCAAAGGTCACCGGGCCTGGTGTCACTTTAAAGAATTAGTCCAGTTACACCTTTGTGGGCTTATAACTTGGCTTCTGAATATCCTAGAGAGATCAGGTTTGATTTAGAGTACTCCAATTAGCAGCCCCCATTACCACTAAAAGGAATGGAGTCATTAGCACTTATGGTTTTTAAATGGCACCCAGAATTATGTTGCATGAAGCACAATTTCACATACTTCTGGGTCCATTTGTGTGAAAACAAGGTCCAATCAGGCTGAAACGTTACAAGAAGGTAGAATCTATTGAGTTGTAAGTGATCTGAACGTTTCAAGATGATCACACTTTCCTAAGGGTGTCAAACCATGTCCCAAAGGTCACCGGATCTGGTGTCAATTTAAAGAAGTAGTCCAGTTACACATTTGTGGGCTTATAACTTGGCTTCTGAATGTCCTAGAGAGATCAGGTTTGTTTTAGTATACTCCAATCAACAGCCCCTACAACCACAAAAAGGAATGGAGTCATTAGCACTTATTGTTTTTAAATGGAACCCAGAATTATGTTGCACGAAGCACAACTTCACATCATTCTGTGTTCATTTGTGAGAAAAAAAGGTCCAATCAGGCTGAAAAGTTACAAGAAGGTAGAATCTATTGAGTTGTAAGTGATCTGAACGTTTCATGATGATCGCACATTCCTATAGGGGGTCAAACCATGTCCCAAAGGTCACCGGGCCTGGTCTCATTTTAAAGAAGTAGTCCAATTACACCTTTGAGGGCTTATAACTTGGTTTCTGAATGTCCTAGAGAGATCAGGTTTGTTTTAGTGTACTCCAATCAACAGCCGATACAACCTCAAAAAGGAATGGAGTCATTAGCACTCATGGTTTTTAAATGGCACCCAGAATTATGTTGCACGAAGCACAATTTCACATCATTCTGGGTTCATTTGTGTGAAAACAAGGTCCAATCAGGCTGAAACATTACAGGAAGGTAGAATATATTGAGTTGTAAGTGATCTGAACGTTTCATGTTGATAGCACTTTCCTAAGGGGGTCAAACCATGTCCCAAAGGTCACTGGGCCTGGTGTCACTTTAAAGAAGTAGTCCAGTTACACATTTGTGGGCTTATAACTTGGCTTCTGAATGCCCTAGAGAGATCAGGTTTGTTTTAATGTACTCCAACGAACAACCCCTACAACCACAAAAAAGAATGGAGTCATTAGCACTTATGGTTTGTAAATGGCACCCAGAATTATGTTGCACGAAGCACAATTTCACGTCATTCTGGGTCCATTTGTGTGAAAACAAGGTCCAATCAGGCTGAAACGTTACAAGAAGGTAGAATCTATTGAGTTGTAAGTGATCTGAACGTTTCATGATGATCGCACATTCCTATAGGGGGTCAAACCATGTCCCAAAGGTCACCGGGCCTGGTGTCTCTTTAAAGAAGTAGTCCAGTTACACCTTTTAGGGCTTATAACTTGGTTTCTGAATGTTCTAGAGAGATCAGATTTGTTTTAGTGTACTCCAATCAACAGCCCCTACAACCACAAAAAGGAATGGAGTCATTAGCACTTATGGTTTTTAAATGGCACCCAGAATTAAATTGCACGAAGCACAATTTCACATCATTCTGGGTCCATTTGTGTGAAAACAAGGTCCAATCAGGCTGAAACGTTACAATAAGGTAGAATCTATTGAGTTGTAAGTGATCTGAACGTTTCATGATGATCGCACATTCCTATTGGGTGTCAAACCATGTCCCAAAGGTCACCGGGCCTGGTGTCACTTTAAAGAATTAGTCCAGTTACACCTTTGTGGGCTTATAACTTGGCTTCTGAATATCCTAGAGAGGTCAGGTTTGATTTAGAGTACTCCAATTAGCAGCCCCCATTACCACAAAAAGGAATGGAGTCATTAGGACTTATGGTTTTTAAATGGCACCCAGAATTATGTTGCATGAAGCACAATTTCACATCATTCTGGGTCCATTTGTGTGAAAACAAGGTCCAATCAGGCTGAAACGTTACAAGAAGGTAGAATCTATTGAGTTGTAAGTGATCTGAACGTTTCAAGATGATCGCACTTTCCTAAGGGGGTCAAACCATGTCCCAAAGGTCACCGGATCTGGTGTCAATTTAAAGAAGTAGTCCAGTTACACATTTGTGGGCTTATAACTTGGCTTCTGAATGTCCTAGAGAGATCAGGTTTGTTTTAGTATACTCCAATCAACAGCCCCTACAACCACAAAAAGGAATGGAGTCATTAGCACTTATGGTTTTTAAATGGAACCCAGAATTATGTTGCACGAAGCACAATTTCAAATCATTCTGTGTTCATTTGTGAGAAAACAAGGTCCAATCAGGCTGAAAAGTTACAAGAAGTTAGAATGTATTGAGTTGTAAGTGATCTGAACGTTTCATGATGATCGCACATTCCTATAGGGGGTCAAACCATGTCCCAAAGGTCACCGGGCCTGGTGTCATTTTAAAGAAGTAGTCCAATTACACCTTTGAGGGCTTATAACTTGGTTTCTGAATGTCCTAGAGAGATCAGGTTTGTTTTAGTGTACTCCAATCAACAGCCCATACAACCTCAAAAAGGAATGGAGTCATTAGCACTCATGTTTTTTAAATGGCACCCAGAATTATGTTGCACGAAGCACAATTTCACATCATTCTGGGTTCATTTGTGTGAAAACAAGGTCCAATCAGGCTGAAACATTACAAGAAGGTAGAATATATCGAGTTGTAAATGATCTGAACGTTTCATGATGATAGCACTTTCCTAAGGGGGTCAAACCATGTCCCAAAGGTCACTGGGCCTGGTGTCACTTTAAAGAAGTAGTCCAGTTACACATTTGTGGGCTTATAACTTGGCTTCTGAATGCCCTAGAGAGATCAGGTTTGTTTTAATGTACTCCAACCAACAACCCCTACAACCACAAAACAGAATGGAGTCATTAGCACTTATGGTTTGTAAATGGCACCCAGAATTATGTTGCACGAAGCACAATTTCACGTCATTCTGGGTGCATTTGTGTGAAAACAAGGTCCAATCAGGCTGAAACGTTACAAGAAGGTAGAATCTATTGAGTTGTAAGTGATCTGAACGTTTCATGATGATCGCACATTCCTATAGGGGGTCAAACCATGTCCCAAAGGTCACCGGGCCTGGTGTCTCTTTAAAGAAGTAGTCCAGTTACACCTTTTAGGGCTTATAACTTGGTTTCTGAATGTTCTAGAGAGATCAGGTTTGTTTTAGTGTACTCCAATCAACAGCCCCTACAACCACAAAAAGGAATGGAGTCATTAGCACTTATGGTTTTTAAATGGCACCCAGAATTAAATTGCACGAAGCACAATTTCACATCATTCTGGGTCCATTTGTGTGAAAACAAGGTCCAATCAGGCTGAAACGTTACAAGAAGGTAGAATCTATTGAGTTGTAAGTGATCTGAACGTTTCATGATGATCGCACATTCCTATTGGGGGTCAAACCATGTCCCAAAGGTCACCGGGCCTGGTGTCACTTTAAAGAAGTAGTCCAGTTACACCTTTGTGGGCTTATAACTTGGCATCTGAATATCCTAGAGAGGTCAGGTTTGTTTTAGAGTACTCCAATTAGCAGCCCCCATTACCACTAAAAGGAATGGAGTCATTAGCACTTATGGTTTTTAAATGGAACCCAGAATTATGTTGCACGAAGCACAATTTCACATCATTCTGTGTTCATTTGTGAGAAAACAAGGTCCAATCAGGCTGAAAAGTTACAAGAAGGTAGAATCTATTGAGTTGTAAGTGATCTGAACGTTTCATGATGATCGCACATTCCTATTGGGGGTCAAACCATGTCCCAAAGGTCACCGGGCCTGGTCTCATTTTAAAGAAGTAGTCCAATTACACCTTTGAGGGCTTATAACTTGGTTTCTGAATGTCCTAGAGAGATCAGGTTTGTTTTAGTGTACTCCAATCAACAGCCCATACAACCTCAAAAAGGAATGGAGTCATTAGCACTCATGGTTTTTAAATGGCACCCAGAATTATGTTGCACGAAGCACAATTTCACATCATTCTGGGTTCATTTGTGTGAAAACAAGGTCCAATCAGGCTGAAACATTACAGGAAGGTAGAATATATTGAGTTGTAAGTGATCTGAACGTTTCATGTTGATAGCACTTTCCTAAGGGGGTCAAACCATGTCCCAAAGGTCACTGGGCCTGGTGTCACTTTAAAGAAGTAGTCCAGTTACACATTTGTGGGCTTATAACTTGGCTTCTGAATGCCCTAGAGAGATCAGGTTTGTTTTAATGTACTCCAACCAACAACCCCTACAACCACAAAAAAGAATGGAGTCATTAGCACTTATGGTTTGTAAATGGCACCCAGAATTATGTTGCACGAAGCACAATTTCACGTCATTCTGGGTCCATTTGTGTGAAAACAAGGTCCAATCAGGCTGAAACGTTACAAGAAGGTAGAATCTATTGAGTTGTAAGTGATCTGAACGTTTCATGATGATCGCACATTCCTATAGGGGGTCAAACCATGTCCCAAAGGTCACCGGGCCTGGTGTCTCTTTAAAGAAGTAGTCCAGTTACACCTTTTAGGGCTTATAACTTGGTTTCTGAATGTTCTAGAGAGATCAGGTTTGTTTTAGTGTACTCCAATCAACAGCCCCTACAACCACAAAAAGGAATGGAGTCATTAGCACTTATGGTTTTTAAATGGCACCCAGAATTAAATTGCACGAAGCACAATTTCACATCATTCTGGGTCCATTTGTGTGAAAACAAGGTCCAATCAGGCTGAAACGTTACAAGAAGGTAGAATCTATTGAGTTGTAAGTGATCTGAACGTTTCATGATGATCGCACATTCCTATTGGGTGTCAAACCATGTCCTAAAGGTCACCGGGCCTGGTGTCACTTTAAAGAATTAGTCCAGTTACACCTTTGTGGGCTTATAACTTGGCTTCTGAATATCCTAGAGAGGTCAGGTTTGATTTAGAGTACTCCAATTAGCAGCCCCCATTACCACTAAAAGGAATGGAGTCATTAGCACTTATGGTTTTTAAATGGCACCCAGAATTATGTTGCATGAAGCACAATTTCACATCATTCTGGGTCCATTTGTGTGAAAACAAGGTCCAATCAGGCTGAAACGTTACAAGAAGGTAGAATCTATTGAGTTGTAAGTGATCTGAACGTTTCAAGATCATCGCACTTTCCTAAAGGGGTCAAACCATGTCCCAAAGGTCACCGGATCTGGTGTCAATTTAAAGAAGTAGTCCAGTTACACATTTGTGGGCTTATAACTTGGCTTCTGAATGTCCTAGAGAGATCAGGTTTGTTTTAGTATACTCCAATCAACAGCCCCTACAACCACAAAAAGGAATGGAGTCATTAGCACTTATGGTTTTTAAATGGAACCCAGAATTATGTTGCACGAAGCACAATTTCACATCATTCTGTGTTCATTTGTGAGAAAACAAGGTACAATCAGGCTGAAAAGTTACAAGAAGGTAGAATCTATTGAGTTGTAAGTCATCTGAACGTTTCATGATGATCGCACATTCCTATAGGGGGTCAAACCATGTCCCAAAGGTCACCGGGCCTGGTGTCATTTTAAAGAAGTAGTCCAATTACACCTTTGAGGGCTTATAACTTGGTTTCTGAATGTCCTAGAGAGATCAGGTTTGTTTTAGTGTACTCCAATCAACAGCCCATACAACCTCAAAAAGGAATGGAGTCATTAGCACTCATGTTTTTTAAATGGCACCCAGAATTATGTTGCACGAAGCACAATTTCACATCATTCTGGGTTCATTTGTGTGAAAACAAGGTCCAATCAGGCTGAAACATTACAGGAAGGTAGAATATATCGAGTTGTAAGTGATCTGAACGTTTCATGATGATAGCACTTTCCTAAGGGGGTCAAACCATGTCCCAAAGGTCACTGGGCCTGGTGTCACTTTAAAGAAGTAGTCCAGTTACACATTTGTGGGCTTATAACTTGGCTTCTGAATGCCCTAGAGAGATCAGGTTTGTTTTAATGTACTCCAACCAACAACCCCTACAACCACAAAACAGAATGGAGTCATTAGCACTTAAGGTTTGTAAATGGCACCCAGAATTATGTTGCACGAAGCACAATTTCACGTCATTCTGGGTGCATTTGTGTGAAAACAAGGTCCAATCAGGCTGAAACGTTACAAGAAGGTAGAATCTATTGAGTTGTAAGTGATCTGAACGTTTCATGATGATCGCACATTCCTATAGGGGGTCAAACCATGTCCCAAAGGTCACCGGGCCTGGTGTCTCTTTAAAGAAGTAGTCCAGTTACATCTTTTAGGGCTTATAACTTGGTTTCTGAATGTTCTAGAGAGATCAGGTTTGTTTTAGTGTACTCCAATCAACAGCCCCTACAACCACAAAAAGGAATGGAGTCATTAGCACTTATGGTTTTTAAATGGCACCCAGAATTAAATTGCACGAAGCACAATTTCACATCATTCTGGGTCCATTTGTGTGAAAACAAGGTCCAATCAGGCTGAAACGTTACAAGAAGGTAGAATCTATTGAGTTGTAAGTGATCTGAACGTTTCATGATGATCGCACATTCCTATTGGGGGTCAAACCATGTCCCAAAGGTCACCGGGCCTGGTGTCACTTTAAAGAAGTAGTCCAGTTACACCTTTGTGGGCTTATAACTTGGCATCTGAATATCCTAGAGAGGTCAGGTTTGTTTTAGAGTACTCCAATTAGCAGCCCCCATTACCACTAAAAGGAATGGAGTCATTAGCACTTATGGTTTTTAAATGGCACCCAGAATTATGTTGCATGAAGCACAATTTCACATAATTCTGGGTCCATTTGTGTGAAAACAAGGTCAAATCAGGCTGAAACGTTACACGAAGGTAGAATCTATTGAGTTGTAAGTTATCTGAACGTTTCAAGATGATCGCACTTTCCTAAGGGGGTCAAACCATGTCCCAAAGGTCACCGGATCTGGTGTCAATTTGAAGAAGTAGTCCAGTTACACATTTGTGGGCTTATAACTTGGCTTCTGAATGTCCTAGAGAGATCAGGTTGGTTTTAGTATACTCCAATCAACAGCCCCTACAACCACAAAAAGGAATGGAGTCATTAGCACTTATGGTTTTTAAATGGCACCCAGAATTAAATTGCACAAAGCACAATTTCACATCATTCTGGGTCCATTTGTGTGAAAACAAGGTCCAATCAGGCTGAAACGTTACAAGAAGGTAGAATCTATTGAGTTGTAAGTTATCTGAACGTTTCATGATGATCGCACATTCCTATTGGGGGTCAAACCATGTCCCAAAGGTCACCGGGCCTGGTGTCACTTTAAAGAAGTAGTCCAGTTACACCTTTGTGGGCTTATAACTTGGCATCTGAATATCCTAGAGAGGTCAGGTTTGTTTTAGAGTACTCCAATTAGCAGCCCCCATTACCACTAAAAGGAATGGAGTCATTAGCACTTATGGTTTTTAAATGGCACCCAGAATTATGTTGCATGAAGCACAATTTCACATCATTCTGGGTCCATTTGTGTGAAAACAAGGTCCAATCAGGCTGAAACGTTACAAGAAGGTAGAATCTATTGAGTTGTAAGTTATCTGAACGTTTCAAGATGATCACACTTTCCTAAGGGGGTCAAACCATGTCCCAAAGGTCACCGGATCTGGTGTCAATTTAAAGAAGTAGTCCAGTTACACATTTGTGGGCTTACAACTTGGTTTCTGAATGTTCTAGAGAGATCAGGTTTGTTTTAGTGTACTCCAATCAACAGCCCCTACAACCTCAAAAAGGAATGGAGTCATTAGCACTTATGGTTTTTAAATGGCACCCAGAATTAAGTTGCACGAAGCACAATTTCACATCATTCTGGGTCCATTTGTGTGAAAACAAGGTCCAATCAGGCTGAAACGTTACAAGAAGGTAGAATCTATTGAGTTGTAAGTGATCTGAACGTTTCATGATGATCGCACATTCCTATTGGGGGTCAAACCATGTCCCAAAGGTCACCGGGCCTGGTGTCACTTTAAAGAATTAGTCCAGTTACACCTTTGTGGGCTTACAACTTGGCTTCTGAATATCCTAGAGAGGTCAGGTTTTATTTAGAGTACTCCAATTAGCAGCCCCCATTACCACTAAAAGGAATAGAGTCATTAGCACTTATGGTTTTTAAATGGCACCCAGAATTATGTTGCATGAAGCACAATTTCACATCATTCTGGGTCCATTTGTGTGAAAACAAGGTCCAATCAGGCTGAAACGTTACAAGAAGGTAGAATCTATTGAGTTGTAAGTGATCTGAACGTTTCAAGATGATCGCACTTTCCTAAGGGGGTCAAACCATGTCCCAAACGTCACCGGATCTAGTGTCAATTTAAAGAAGTAGTCCAGTTACACATTTGTGGGCTTATAACTTGGCTTCTGAATGTCCTAGAGAGATCAGGTTTGTTTTAGTATACTCCAATCAACAGCCCCTACAACCACAAAAAGGAATGGAGTCATTAGCACTTATGGTTTTTAAATGGAACCCAGAATTATGTTGCACGAAGCACAATTTCACATCATTCTGTGTTCATTTGTGAGAAAACAAGGTCCAACCAGGCTGAAAAGTTACAAGAAGGTAGAATCTATTGAGTTGTAAGTGATCTGAACGTTTCATGATGATCGCACATTCCTATAGGGGGTCAAACCATGTCCCAAAGGTCACCGGGCCTGGTGTCATTTTAAAGAAGTAGTCCAATTACACCTTTGAGGGCTTATAACTTGGTTTCTGAATGTCCTAGAGAGATCAGGTTTGTTTTAGTGTACTCCAATCAACAGCCCATACAACCTCAAAAAGGAATGGAGTCATTATCACTTATGGTTTTTAAATGGCACTCAGAATTATGTTGCACGAAGCACAATTTCACATCATTCTGGGTTCATTTGTGTGAAAACAAGGTCCAATCAGGCTGAAACATTACAGGAAGGTAGAATATATTGAGTTGTAAGTGATCTGAACGTTTCATGATGATAGCACTTTCCTAAGGGGGTCAAACCATGTCCCAAAGGTCACTGGGCCTGGTGTCACTAAAGAAGTAGTCCAGTTACACATTTGTGGGCTTATAACTTGGCTTCTGAATGCCCTAGAGAGATCAGGTTTGTTTTAATGTACTCCAACCAATAACCCCTACAACCACAAAAAAGAATGGAGTCATTAGCACTTACGTTTTGTAAATGGCACCCAGAATTATGTTGCACGAAGCACAATTTCACGTCATTCTGGGTCCATTTGTGTGAAAACAAGGTCCAATCGGGCTGAAACGTTACAAGAAGGTAGAATCTATTGAGTTGTAAGTGATCTGAACGTTTCATGATGATCGCACATTCCTATAGGGGGTCAAACCATGTCCCAAAGGTCACCGGGCCTGGTGTCTCTTTAAAGAAGTAGTCCAGTTACACCATTTTAGGGCTTATAACTTGGTTTCTGAATGTTCAAGAGAGATCATGTTTGTTTTAGTGTACTCCAATCAACAGCCCCTACAACCACAAAAAGGAATGGAGTCATTAGCACTTATGGTTTTTAAATGGCACCCAGAATTATGTTGCACGAATCATAATTTCACATCATTCTGGGTTCTTTTGTGTGAAAACAAGGTCCAATCAGGCTGAAACGTTACAGGAAGTTAGAATCTATTGAGTTGTAAGTGATCTGAACGTTTCATGATGATAGCACTTTCCTAAGGGGGTCAAACCATGTCCCAAAGGTCACCGGATCTGGTGTCAATTTAAAGAAGTAGTCCAGTTACACATTTGTGGGCTTATAACTTGGCTTCTCAATGTCCTAGAGAGATCAGGTTTGTTTTAATGTTCTCCAACCAACAGCCCCTACAACCACAAAAAGGAATGGAGTCATTAGCACTTATGGTTTGTAAATGGCACCTAGAATTATGTTGCACGAAGCACAATATCACATCATTCTGGGTCCATTTGTGTGAAAACAAGGTCTAATCAGGCTGAAACGTTACAAGAAGGTAGAATCTATTGAGTTGTAAGTGATCTGAACGTTTCATGATGATCGCACATTCCTAGAGGGGGTCAAACCATGTCCCAAAGGTCACCGGGCCTGGTGTCACTTTAAAGAAGTAGAGTAGTCCAATTACACCTTTGAGGGCTTATAACTTGGTTTCTGAATGTCCTAGAGAGATCAGGTTTGTTTTAGTGAACTCCAATCAACAGCCCCTACAACCTCAAAAAGGAATTGAGTCATTAGCACTTATGGTTTTTAAATGGCACCCAGAATTATGTTGCACGAAGCACAATTTCACATCATTCTGGGTCCATTTGTGTGAAAACAAGGTCCAATCAGGCTGAAACGTTACAAGAAGGTAGAATCTATTGAGTTGTAAGTGATCTGAACGTTTCATGATGATCGCACATTCCTATAGGGGGTCAAACCATGTCCCAAAGGTCACCGGGCCTGGTGTCTCTTTAAAGTAGTCCAATTACACCTTTAAGGGCTTATAACTTGGTTTCTGAATGTCCTAGAGAGGTCAGGTTTGTTTTAGAGTACTCCAATTAGCAGCCCCCATTACCACTAAAAGGAATGGAGTCATTAGCACTTATGGTTTTTAAATGGCACCCAGAATTATGTTGCACGAAGCACAATTTCACATCATTCTGGGTTCATTTGTGTGAAAACAAGGTACAATCAGGCTGAAACGTTACAGGAAGGTAGAATCTATTGAGTTGTAAGGGATCTGAACGTTTCATGATGATAGCACTTTCCTAAGGGGGTCAAACCATGTCCGAAAGGTCACCGGATCTGGTGTCAATTTAAAGAAGTAGTCCAGTTACACATTTGTGGGCTTATAACTTGGCTTCTCAATGTCCTAGAGAGATCAGGTTTGTTTTAGTATACTCCAATCAACAGCCCCTACAACCACAAAAAGAAATGGAGTCATTAGCACTTATGGTTTTTAAATGGCACCCAGAATTATGTTGCACGATGCACAATTTCTCATCATACTGGGTTCATTTGTGTGAAAACAAGGTCCAATCAGGCTCAAACATTACAGGAAGGTAGAATCTATTGAGTTGTAAGTGATCTGAACGTTTCATGATGATCACACATTCCTATAGGGGGTCAAACCATGTCCCAAAGGTCACCGGGCCTGGTGTCACTTTAAAGAAGTAGTCCAATTACACCTTTGTGGGCTTATAACTTGGTTTCTGAATGTCCTAGAGAGATCAGGTTTGTTTTAGTGTACTCCAATCAACAGCCCCTACAACCTCAAAAAGGAATGGAGTCATTAGCACTTATGGTTTTTAAATGGCACCCAGAATTATGTTGCACGAATCATAATTTCACATCATTCTGGGTTCATTTGTGTGAAAACAAGGTCCAATCAGGCTGAAACGTTACAGAAAGTTAGAATCTATCGAGTTGTAAGTGATCTGAACGTTTCATGATGATAGCACTTTCCTAAGGGGGTCAAACCATGTCCCAAAGGTCACCGGATCTGGTGTCAATTTAAAGAAGTAGTCCAGTTACACATTTGTGGGCTTATAACTTGGCTTTTGAATGTCCTAGAGAGATCAGGTTTGTTTTAATGTTCTCCAACCAACAGCCCCTACAACCACAAAAAGGAATGGAGTCATTAGCACTTATGGTTTGTAAATGGCACCTAGAATTATGTTGCATGAAGCACAATTTCACATCATTCTGGGTCCATTTGTGTGAAAACAAGGTCCAATCAGGCTGAAACGTTACAAGAAGGTATAATCTATTGAGTTGTAAGTGATCTGAACGTTTCATGATGATCGCACATTCCTATTGGGGGTCAAACCATGTCCCAAAGGTCACGGGGCCTGGTGTCACTTTAAAGAAGTAGTCCAGTTACACCTTTGTGGGCTTATAACTTGGCTTCTGAATATCCTAGAGAGGTCAGGTTTGCTTTAGAGTACTCCAATTAGCAGCCCCCATTACCACAAAAAGGAATGGAGTGATTAGCACTTATGGTTTTTAAATGGCACCCAGAATTATGTTGCACGAAGCACAATTTCACATCATTCTGGGTTCATTTGTGTGAAAAAAAGGTCCAATCAGGCTGAAACGTTACAGGAAGGTAGAATCTATTGAGTTGTAAGTGATCTGAACGTTTCATGATGATAGCACATTACTAAGGGGGTCAAACCATGTCCCAAAGGTCACCGGATCTGGTGTCAATTTAAAGAAGTAGTCCAGTTACACATTTGTGGGCTTATAACTTGGCTTCTGAATGTCCTAGAGAGATCAGGTTTATTTTAGCATACTCCAATCAACAGCCCCTACAACCACAAAAAGGAATGGAGTCATTCGCACTTATGGTTTTTAAATGGCACCCAGAATTATGTTGCACGAAGCACAATTTCACATCATTCTGGGTTCATTTGTGTGAAAACAAGGTCCAATCAGGCTGAAACTTTACAGGAAGGTAGAATCTATTGAGTTGTAAGTGATCTGAACGTTTCATGATGATAGCGCTTTCCTAAGGGGGTCAAACCCTGTCCCAAAGGTCACCGGATCTGGTGTCAATTTAAAGAAGTAGTCCAGTTACACATTTGTGGGCTTATAACTTGGCTTCTGAATGTCCTAGAGAGATCAGGTTTGTTTTAATGTACTCCAATCAACAGCCCCTACAACCACAAAAAGGAATGGAGTCATTAGCACTTATGGTTTTTAAATGGCACCCAGGATTATGTTGCACGAAGCACAATTTCACATCATTCTGGGTTCATTTGTGTGAAAACAAGGTACAATCAGGCTGAAACGTTACAGAAAGGTAGAATCTATTGAATTGTAAGTGATCTGAACGTTTCATGATGATCGCACATTCCTATAGGGGGTCAAACCATGTCCCTAAGGTCACCGGGCCTGGTGTCACTTTAAAGAAGTAGTCCAATTACACCTTTGTGAGCTTATAACTTGGTTTCTGAATGTCCTAGAGAGATCAGGTTTGTTTTAGTGTACTCCAATCAACAGCCCCTACAACCACAAAAAGGAATGGAGTCATTAGCACTTATGGTTTTTAAATGGCACCCAGAATTATGTTGCACGAATCATAATTTCACATCATTCTGGGTTCTTTTGTGTGAAAACAAGGTCCAATCAGGCTGAAATGTTACAGGAAGTTAGAATCTATTGAGTTGTAAGTGATCTGAACGTTTCATGATGATAGCACTTTCCTAAGGGGGTCAAACCATGTCCCAAAGGTCACCGGATCTGGTGTCAATTTAAAGAAGTAGTCCAGTTACACATTTGTGGGCTTATAACTTGGCTTCTCAATGTCCTAGAGAGATCAGGTTTGTTTTAATGTTCTCCAACCAACAGCCCCTACAACCACAAAAAGGAATGGAGTCATTAGCACTTATGGTTTGTAAATGGCACCTAGAATTATGTTGCACGAAGCACAATTTCACATCATTCTGGGTCCATTTGTGTGAAAACAAGGTCTAATCAGGCTGAAACGTTACAAGAAGGTAGAATCTATTGAGTTGTAAGTGATCTGAACGTTTCATGATGATCGCACATTCCTAGAGGGGGTCAAACCATGTCCCAAAGGTCACCGGGCCTGGTGTCACTTTAAAGAAGTAGTCCAATTACACCTTTGAGGGCTTATAACTTGGTTTCTGAATGTCCTAGAGAGATCAGGTTTGTTTTAGTGAACTCCAATCAACAGCCCCTACAACCTCAAAAAGGAATTGAGTCATTAGCACTTATGGTTTTTAAATGGCACCCAGAATTATGTTGCACGAAGCACAATTTCACATCATTCTGGGTCCATTTGTGTGAAAACAAGGTCCAATCAGGCTGAAACGTTACAAGAAGGTAGAATCTATTGAGTTGTAAGTGAATTGAACGTTTCATGATGATCGCACATTCCTATAGGGGGTCAAACCATGTCCCAAAGGTCACCGGGCCTGGTGTCTCTTTAAAGTAGTCCAATTACACCTTTAAGGGCTTATAACTTGGTTTCTGAATGTCCTAGAGAGGTCAGGTGTGTTTTAGAGTACTCCAATTAGCAGCCCCCATTACCACTAAAAGGAATGGAGTCATTAGCACTTATGGTTTTTAAGTGGCACCCAGGTTTATGTTGCACGAAGCACAATTTCACATCATTCTGGGTTCATTTGTGTGAAAACAAGGTACAATCAGGCTGAAACGTTACAGGAAGGTAGAATCTATTGAATTGTAAGTGATCTGAACGTTTCATGATGATCGCACATTCCTATAGGGGGTCAAACCATGTCCCAAAGGTCACCGGGCCTGGTGTCACTTTAAAGAAGTAGTCCAATTACACCTTTGTGGGCTTATAACTTGGTTTCTGAATGTCCTAGAGAGATCAGGTTTGTTTTAGTGTACTCCAATCAACAGCCCCTACAACCACAAAAAGGAATGGAGTCATTAGCACTTATGGTTTTTAAATGGCACCCAGAATTATGTTGCACGAATCATAATTTCACATCATTCTGAGTTCTTTTGTGTGAAAACAAGGTCCAATCAGGCTGAAACGTTACAGGAAGTTAGAATCTATTGAGTTGTAAGTGATCTGAACATTTCATGATGATAGCACTTTCCTAAGGGGGTCAAACCATGTCCCAAAGGTCACCGGATCTGGTGTCAATTTAAAGAAGTAGTCCAGTTACACATTTGTGGGCTTATAACTTGGCTTCTCAATGTCCTAGAGAGATCAGGTTTGTTTTAATGTTCTCCAACCAACAGCCCCTACAACCACAAAAAGGAATGGAGTCATTAGCACTTATGGTTTGTAAATGGCACCTAGAATTATGTTGCACGAAGCACAATTTCACATCATTCTGGGTCCATTTGTGTGAAAACAAGGTCTAATCAGGCTGAAACGTTACAAGAAGGTAGAATCTATTGAGTTGTAAGTGATCTGAACGTTTCATGATGATCGCACATTCCTAGAGGGGGTCAAACCATGTCCCAAAGGTCACCGGGCCTGGTGTCACTTTAAAGAAGTAGTCCAATTACACCTTTGAGGGCTTATAACTTGGTTTCTGAATGTCCTAGAGAGATCAGGTTTGTTTTAGTGAACTCCAATCAACAGCCCCTACAACCTCAAAAAGGAATTGAGTCATTAGCACTTATGGTTTTTAAATGGCAGCCAGAATTATGTTGCACGAAGCACAATTTCACATCATTCTGGGTCCATTTGTGTGAAAACAAGGTCCAATCAGGCTGAAACGTTACAAGAAGGTAGAATCTATTGAGTTGTAAGTGATCTGAACGTTTCATGATGATCGCACATTCCTATAGGGGGTCAAACCATGTCCCAAAGGTCACCGGGCCTGGTGTCTCTTTAAAGTAGTCCAATTACACCTTTAAGGGCTTATAACTTGGTTTCTGAATGTCCTAGAGAGGTCAGGTTTGTTTTAGAGTACTCCAATTAGCAGCCCCCATTACCACTAAAAGGAATGGAGTCATTAGCACTTATGGTTTTTAAATGGCACCCAGAATTATGTTGCACGAAGCACAATTTCACATCATTCTGGGTTCATTTGTGTGAAAACAAGGTACAATCAGGCTGAAACGTTACAGGAAGGTAGAATCTATTGAGTTGTAAGGGATCTGAACGTTTCATGATGATAGCACTTTCCTAAGGGGGTTAAACCATGTCCGAAAGGTCACCGGATCTGGTGTCAATTTAAAGAAGTAGTCCAGTTACACATTTGTGGGCTTATAACTTGGCTTCTCAATGTCCTAGAGAGATCAGGTTTGTTTTAGTATACTCCAATCAACAGCCCCTACAACCACAAAAAGAAATGGAGTCATTAGCACTTATGGTTTTTAAATGGCACCCAGAATTATGTTGCACGATGCACAATTTCTCATCATACTGGGTTCATTTGTGTGAAAACAAGGTCCAATCAGGCTCAAACGTTACAGGAAGGTAGAATCTATTGAGTTGTAAGTGATCTGAACGTTTCATGATGATCACACATTCCTATAGGGGGTCAAACCATGTCCCAAAGGTCACCGGGCCTGGTGTCACTTTAAAGAAGTAGTCCAATTACACCTTTGTGGGCTTATAACTTGGTTTCTGAATGTCCTAGAGAGATCAGGTTTGTTTTAGTGTACTCCAATCAACAGCCCCTACAACCTCAAAAAGGAATGGAGTCATTAGCACTTATGGTTTTTAAATGGCACCCAGAATTATGTTGCACGAATCATAATTTCACATCATTCTGGGTTCATTTGTGTGAAAACAAGGTCCAATCAGGCTGAAACGTTACAGAAAGTTAGAATCTATCGAGTTGTAAGTGATCTGAACGTTTCATGATGATAGCACTTTCCTAAGGGGGTCAAACCATGTCCCAAAGGTCACCGGATCTGGTGTCAATTTAAAGAAGTAGTCCAGTTACACATTTGTGGGCTTATAACTTGGCTTTTGAATGTCCTAGAGAGATCAGGTTTGTTTTAATGTTCTCCAACCAACAGCCCCTACAACCACAAAAAGGAATGGAGTCATTAGCACTTATGGTTTGTAAATGGCACCTAGAATTATGTTGCATGAAGCACAATTTCACATCATTCTGGGTCCATTTGTGTGAAAACAAGGTCCAATCAGGCTGAAACGTTACAAGAAGGTATAATCTATTGAGTTGTAAGTGATCTGAACGTTTCATGATGATCGCACATTCCTATTGGGGGTCAAACCATGTCCCAAACGTCACCGGATCTGGTGTCAATTTAAAGAAGTAGTCCAGTTACACATTTGTGGGCTTATAACTTGGCTTCTGAATGTCCTAGAGAGATCAGGTTTGTTTTAATGTACTCCAAACAACAGCCCCTACAACCACAAAAAGGAATGGAGTCTTTAGCACTGATGGTTTGTAAATGGCACCCAGAATTATGTTGCACGAAGCACAATTTCACATCATTCTGGGTCCATTTGTGTGAAAACAAGGTCCAATCAGGCTGAAACGTTACAAGAAGGTAGAATCTATTGAGTTGTAAGTGATCTGAACGTTTCATGATGATCGCACATTCCTATAGGGGGTCAAAACATGTCCCAAAGGTCACCGGGCCTGGTGTCTCTTTAAAGTAGTCCAATTACACCTTTAAGGGCTTATAACTTGGTTTCTGAATGTCCTAGAGAGGTCAGGTTTGTTTTAGAGTACTCCAATTAGCAGCCCCCATTACCACTAAAAGGAATGGAGTCATTAGCACTTATGGTTTTTAAATGGCACCCAGAATTATGTTGCACGAAGCACAATTTCACATCATTCTGGGTTCATTTGTGTGAAAACAAGGTACAATCAGGCTGAAACGTTACAGGAAGGTAGAATCTATTGAGTTGTAAGTGATCTGAACGTTTCATGATGATAGCACTTTCCTAAGGGGATCAAACCATGTCCCAAAGGTCACCGGATCTGGTGTCAATTTAAAGAAGTAGTCCAGTTACACATTTGTGGGCTTATAACTTGGCTTCTCAATGTCCTAGAGAGATCAGGTTTGTTTTAGTATACTCCAATCAACAGCCCCTACAACCACAAAAAGAAATGGAGTCATTAGCACTTATGGTTTTTAAATGGCACCCAGAATTATGTTGCACGATGCTCAATTTCACATCATACTGGGTTCATTTGTGTGAAAACAAGGTCCAATCAGGCTCAAACGTTACAGGAAGGTAGAATCTATTGAGTTGTAAGTGATCTGAACGTTTAATGATGATCACACATTCCTATAGGGGGTCAAACCATGTCCCAAAGGTCACCGGGCCTGGTGTCACTTTAAAGAAGTAGTCCAATTACACCTTTGTGGGCTTATAACTTGGTTTCTGAATGTCCTAGAGAGATCAGGTTTGTTTTAGTGTACTCCAATCAACAGCCCCTACAACCTCAAAAAGGAATGGAGTCATTAGCACTTATGGTTTTTAAATGGCACCCAGAATTATGTTGCACGAATCATAATTTCACATCATTCTGGGTTCATTTGTGTGAAAACAAGGTCCAATCAGGCTGAAACGTTACAGAAAGTTAGAATCTATCGAGTTGTAAGTGATCTGAACGTTTCATGATGATAGCACTTTCCTAAGGGGGTCAAACCATGTCCCAAAGGTCACCGGATCTGGTGTCAATTTAAAGAAGTAGTCCAGTTACACATTTGTGGGCTTATAACTTGGCTTTTGAATGTCCTAGAGAGATCAGGTTTGTTTTAATGTTCTCCAACCAACAGCCCCTACAACCACAAAAAGGAATGGAGTCATTAGCACTTATGGTTTGTAAATGGCACCTAGAATTATGTTGCACGAAGCACAATTTCACATCATTCTGGGTCCATTTGTGTGAAAACAAGGTCCAATCAGGCTGAAACGTTACAAGAAGGTAGAATCTATTGAGTTGTAAGTGATCTGAACGTTTCATGATGATCGCACATTCTTATTGGGGGTCAAACCATGTCCCAAAGGTCACGGGGCCTGGTGTCACTTTAAAGAAGTAGTCCAGTTACACCTTTGTGGGCTTATAACTTGGCTTCTGAATATCCTAGAGAGGTCAGGTTTGTTTTAGAGTACTCCAATTAGCAGCCCCCATTACCACAAAAAGGAATGGAGTGATTAGCACTTATGGTTTTTAAATGGCACCCAGAATTATGTTGCACGAAGCACAATTTCACATCATTCTGGGTTCATTTGTGTGAAAACAAGGTCCAATCAGGCTGAAACTTTACAGGAAGGTAGAATCTATTGAGTTGTAAGTGATCTGAACGTTTCATGATGATCGCACTTTCCTAAGGGGGTCAAACCATGTCCCAAACGTCACCGGATCTGGTGTCAATTTAAAGAAGTAGTCCAGTTACACATTTGTGGGCTTATAACTTGGCTTCTGAATGTCCTAGAGAGATCAGGTTTGTTTTAATGTACTCCAACCAACAGCCCCTACAACCACAAAAAGGAATGGAGTCTTTAGCACTGATGGTTTGTAAATGGCACCCAGAATTATGTTGCACGAAGCACAATTTCACATCATTCTGGGTCCATTTGTGTGAAAACAAGGTCCAATCAGGCTGAAACGTTACAAGAAGGTAGAATCTATTGAGTTGTAAGTGATCTGAACGTTTCATGATGATCGCACATTCCTATAGGGGGTCAAACCATGTCCCAAAGGTCACCGGGCCTGGTGTCACTTTAAAGAAGTAATCCAGTTACACCTTTGTGGGCTTATAACTTGGCTTCTGAATATCCTAGAGAGGTCAGGTTTGTTTTAGAGTACTCCAATCAGCAGCCCCCATTACCACTAAAAGGAATGGAGTTATTAGCACTTATGGTTTTTAAATGGCACCCAGAGTTATGTTGCACGAAGCACAATTTCACATCATTCTGGGTTCATTTGTGTGAAAACAAGGTCCAATCAGGCTGAAACGTTACAAGAAGGTAGAATCTATTAAGTTGTAAGTGATCTGAACGTTTCATGATGATCGCACATTCCTATAGGGGGTAAAACCATGTCCCAAAGGTCACCGGGCCTGGTGTCACTTTAAAGAAGTAGTCCAGTTACACATTTGTGGGCTTATAACTTGGCTTCTGAATGTCCTAGAGAGATCAGGTTTGTTTTACAGTGCTCCAATTAACAGCCCCCTTTACCACTAAAAGGAATGGAGTCATTAGCACTTATGGTTTTTAAATGGCACCCAGAATTATGTTGCACGAAGCACAATTTCACATCATTCTGGGTTCATTTGTGTGAAAACAAGGTCCAATCAGGCTGAAACGTTACAGGAAGTTAGAATCTATTGAGTTGTAAGTGATCTGAACGTTTCATGATGATATCACTTTCCTAAAGGGGTCAAACCATGTCCCAAAGGTCACCGGATCTGGTGTCAATTTAAAGAAGAAGTCCAGTTACACATTTGTGGGCTTATAACTTGGCTTCTGAATGTCCTAGAGAGATCAGGTTTGTTTTAATGTTCTCCAACCAACAGCCCCTACAACCACAAAAAGGAATGGAGTCATTAGCACTTATGGTTTGTAAATGGCACGTAGAATTATGTTGCACGAAGCACGATTTCACATCATTCTGGGTCCATTTGTGTGAAAACAAGGTCCAATCAGGCTGAAACGTTACAAGAAGGTAGAATCTATTGAGTTGTAAGTAATCTGAACGTTTCATGATGATCGCACATTCCTAGAGGGGGTCAAACCATGTCCCAATGGTCACCGGGCCTGGTGTCACTTTAAAGAAGTAGTCCAATTACACCTTTGAGGGCTTATAACTTTGTTTCTGAATGTCCTAGAGAGATCAGGTTTGTTTTAGTGTACTCCAATCAACAGCCCCTACAACCTCAAAAATGAATTGAGTCATTAGCACTTATGGTTTTTAAATGTTACCCAGAATTATGTTGCACGAAGCACAATTTCACATCATTCTGGGACAATTTGTGTGAAAACAAGGTCCAATCAGGCTGAAACGTTACAAGAAGGTAGAATCTATTGAGTTGTAAGTGATCTGAACGTTTCATGATGATCGCACATTCCTAGAAGGGGTCAAACCATGTCCCAAAGGTCACCGGGCCTGGTGTCACTTTAAAGAAGTAGTCCAATTACACCTTTGAGGGCTTATAATTTGGTTTCTGAATGTCCTAGAGAGATCAGGTTTGTTTTAGTGTACTCCAATCAACAGCCCCTACAACCTCAAAAAGGAATTGAGTCATTATCACTTATGGTTTTTAAATGGCACCCAGAATTATGTTGCACGAAGCACAATTTCACATCATTCTGGGTCCATTTGTGTGAAAACAAGGTCCAATCAGGCTGAAACGTTACAAGAAGGTAGAATCTATTGAGTTGTAAGTGATCTGAACGTTTCATGATGATCGCACATTCCTATAGGGGGTCAAACCATGTCCCAAAGGTCACTGGGCCTGGTGTCACTTTAAAGAAGTAGTCCAGTTACACATTTGTGGGCTTATAACTTGGCTTCTGAATGCCCTAGAGAGATCAGGTTTGTTTTAATGTACTCCAACCAACAGCCCCTACAACCACAAAAAGGAATGGAGTCATTAGTACTTATGGTTTGTAAATGGCACCCAGAATTATGTTGCACGAAGCACAATTTCACATCATTCTGGGTCCATTTGTGTGAAAACAAGGTCCAATCAGGCTGAAACGTTACAAGAAGGTAGAATCTATTGAGTTGTAAGTGATCTGAAAGTTTCATGATGATCGCACATTCCTATAGGGGGTCAAACCATGTCCCAAAGGTCACCGGGCCTGGTGTCTCTTTAAGTAGTCCAATTACACCTTTGAGGGCTTATAACTTGGTTTCTGAATGTCCTAGAGAGGTCAGGTTTGTTTTAGAGTACTCCAATTAGCAGCCCCCATTACCACTAAAAGGAATGGAGTCATTAGCACTTATGGTTTTTAAATGGCACCCAGAATTATGTTTGCACGAAGCACAATTTCACATCATTCTGGGTCCATTTGTGTGAAAACAAGGTCCAATCAGGCTGAAACGTTACAAGAAGGTAGAATCTATTGAGTTGTAAGTGATCTGAACGTTTCATGATGATCGCACATTCCTAGAGGGGGTCAAACCATGTCCCAATGGTCACCGGGCCTGGTGTCACTTTAAAGAAGTAGTCCAATTACACCTTTGAGGGCTTATAACTTTGTTTCTGAATGTCCTAGAGAGATCAGGTTTGTTTTAGTGTACTCCAATCAACAGCCCCTACAACCTCAAAAATGAATTGAGTCATTAGCACTTATGGTTTTTAAATGTTACCCAGAATTATGTTGCACGAAGCACAATTTCACATCATTCTGGGACAATTTGTGTGAAAACAAGGTCCAATCAGGCTGAAACGTTACAAGAAGGTAGAATCTATTGAGTTGTAAGTGATCTGAACGTTTCATGATGATCGCACATTCCTAGAAGGGGTCAAACCATGTCCCAAAGGTCACCGGGCCTGGTGTCACTTTAAAGAAGTAGTCCAATTACACCTTTGAGGGCTTATAATTTGGTTTCTGAATGTCCTAGAGAGATCAGGTTTGTTTTAGTGTACTCCAATCAACAGCCCCTACAACCTCAAAAAGGAATTGAGTCATTATCACTTATGGTTTTTAAATGGCACCCAGAATTATGTTGCACGAAGCACAATTTCACATCATTCTGGGTCCATTTGTGTGAAAACAAGGTCCAATCAGGCTGAAACGTTACAAGAAGGTAGAATCTATTGAGTTGTAAGTGATCTGAACGTTTCATGATGATCGCACATTCCTATAGGGGGTCAAACCATGTCCCAAAGGTCACTGGGCCTGGTGTCACTTTAAAGAAGTAGTCCAGTTACACATTTGTGGGCTTATAACTTGGCTTCTGAATGCCCTAGAGAGATCAGGTTTGTTTTAATGTACTCCAACCAACAGCCCCTACAACCACAAAAAGGAATGGAGTCATTAGTACTTATGGTTTGTAAATGGCACCCAGAATTATGTTGCACGAAGCACAATTTCACATCATTCTGGGTCCATTTGTGTGAAAACAAGGTCCAATCAGGCTGAAACGTTACAAGAAGGTAGAATCTATTGAGTTGTAAGTGATCTGAAAGTTTCATGATGATCGCACATTCCTATAGGGGGTCAAACCATGTCCCAAAGGTCACCGGGCCTGGTGTCTCTTTAAGTAGTCCAATTACACCTTTGAGGGCTTATAACTTGGTTTCTGAATGTCCTAGAGAGGTCAGGTTTGTTTTAGAGTACTCCAATTAGCAGCCCCCATTACCACTAAAAGGAATGGAGTCATTAGCACTTATGGTTTTTAAATGGCACCCAGAATTATGTTTGCACGAAGCACAATTTCACATCATTCTGGGTTCATTTGTGTGAAAACAAGGTACAATCAGGCTGAAACGTTAAAGGAAGGTAGAATCTATTGAGTTGTAAGTGATCTGAATGTTTCATGATGATAGCACTTTCCTAAGGGGGTCAAACCATGTCCCAAAGGTCACCGGATCTGGTGTCAATTTAAAGAAGTAGTCCAGTTACACATTTGTGGGCTTATAACTTGGCTTCTGAATGTCCTAGAGAGATCAGGTTTGTTTTAGTATACTCCAATCAACAGCCCCTACAACCACAAAAAGAAATGGAGTCATTAGCACTTATGGTTTTTAAATGGCACCCAGAATTATGTTGCACGAAGCACAATTTCACATCATACTGGGTTCATTTGTGTGAAAACAAGGTCCAATCAGGCTGAAACTTTACAGGAAGGTAGAATCTATTGAGCTGTAAGTGATCTGAACGTTTCATGATGATAGCACTTTCCTAAGGGGGTCAAACCATGTCCCAAACGTCACCGGATCTGGTGTCAATTTAAAGAAGTAGTCCAGTTACACATTTGTGGGCTTATAACTTGGCTTATGAATGTCCTAGAGAGATCAGGTTTGTTTTAATGTACTCCAACCAACAGCCCCTACAACCACAAAAAGGAATGGAGTCTTTAGCACTTATGGTTTGTAAATGGCACCCAGAATTATGTTGCACGAAGCACAATTTCACATCATTCTGGGTCCATTTGTGTGAAAACAAGGTCCTATCAGGCTAAAACGTTACAAGAAGGTAGAATCTATTGAGTTGTAAGTGATCTGAACGTTTCATGATGATCGCACATTCCTATAGGGGGTCAAACCATGTCCCAAAGGTCACCGAGCCTGGTGTCACTTTAAAGAAGTAGTCCAGTTACACCTTTGTGGGCTTATAACTTGGCTTCTGAATATCCTAGAGAGGTCAGGTTTGTTTTAGAGTACTCCAATCAGCAGCCCCCATTACCACTAAAAGGAATGGAGTTATTAGGACTTATGGTTTTTAAATGGCACCCAGAATTATGTTGCACGAAGCACAATTTCACATCATTCTGGGTTCATTTGTGTGAAAACAAGGTCCAATCAGGCTGAAACGTTACAAGAAGGTAGAATCTATTGAGTTGTAAGTGATCTGAACGTTTCATGATGATCGCACATTCCTATAGGGGGTAAAACCATGTCCCAAAGGTCACCGGGCCTGGTGTCACTTTAATGAAGTAGTCCAGTTACACATTTGTGGGCTTATAACTTGGCTTCTGAATGTCCTACAGATATCAGGTTTGTTTTACAGTACTCCAATTAACAGCCCCCTTTACCACTAAAAGGAATGGAGTCATTAGCACTTATGGTTTTTAAATGGCACCCAGAATTATGTTGCACGAAGCACAATTTCACATCATTCTGGGTTCATTTGTGTGAAAACAAGGTCCAATCAGGCTGAAACGTTACAGGAAGGTAGAATCTATTGAGTTGTAAGTGATCTCAACGTTTCATGATGATAGTACTTTCCTAAGGGGATCAAACCATGTCCCAAAGGTCACCGGATCTGGTGTCAATTTAAAGAAGTAGTCCAGTTACACATTTGTGGGCTTATAACTTGGCTTCTGAATGTCCTAGAGAGATCAGGTTTGTTTTAATGTACTCCAATCAACAGCCCCTACAACCACACAAACGAATGGAGTCATTAGAACTTATGGTTTGTAAATGGCACCCAGAATTATGTTGCACGAAGCACAGTTTCACATCATTCTGGGTCCATTTGTGTGAAAACAAGGTCCAATCAGGCTGAAACGTTACAAGAAGGTAGAATCTATTGAGTTGTAAGTGATCTGAACGTTTCATGATGATTGCACATTCCTATAGGGGGTCAAACCATGTCCCAAAGGTCACCGGGCCTGGTGTCTCTTTAAAGAAGTAGTCCAGTTACACCTTTGAGTGCCTATAACTTGGTTTCTGAATGTCCAAGAGAGATCAGGTTTGTTTTAGTGTACTCCAATCAACAGCCCCTACAACCTCAAAAAGGAATGGAGTCATTAGCACTTATGGTTTGTAAATGGCACCCAGAATTATGTTGCACAAAGCACAATTTCACATCATTCTGGGTCCATTTGTGTGAAAATCAAGGTCCAATCAGGCTGAAACGTTACAAGAAGGTAGAATCTATTGAGTTGTAAGTGATCTGAACGTTTCATGATGATCACACATTCCTATTGGGGGTCAAACCATGTCCCAAAGGTCACCGGGCCTGGTGTCACTTTAAAGAAGTAGTCCAGTTACGCCTTTGTGGGCTTATAACTTGGCTTCTGAATATCCTAGAGAGGTCAGGTTTGTTTTAGAGTACTCCAATTAGCAGCCCCCATTACCACAAAAAGGAATGGAGTCATTAGCACTTATGGTTTGTAAATGGCACCCAGAATTATGTTGCACAAAGCACAATTTCACATCATTCTGGGTCCATTTGTGTGAAAACAAGGTCCAATCAGGCTGAAACGTTACAAGAAGGTAGAATCTATTGAGTTGTAAGTGATCTGAACGTTTCATGATGATCGCACATTCCTATTGGGGGTCAAACCATGTCCCAAAGGTCACCGGGCCTGGTGTCACTTTAAAGAAGTAGTCCAGTTACACCTTTGTGGGCTTATAACTTGGCTTCTGAATATCCTAGAGAGGTCAGGTTTGTTTTAGAGTACTCCAATTAGCAGCCCCCATTACCACAAAAAGGAATGGAGTCATTCGCACTTATGGTTTTTAAATGGCACCCAGAATTATGTTGCACGAAGCACAATTTCACATCATTCTGGGTTCATTTGTGTGAAAACAAGGTCCAATCAGGCTGAAACTTTACAGGAAGGTAGAATCTATTGAGTTGTAAGTGATCTGAACGTTTTATGATGATAGCACTTTCCTAAGGGGGTCAAAACATGTCCCAAACGTCACCGGATCTGGTGTCAATTTAAAGAAGGAGTCCAGTTACACATTTGTGGGCTTATAACTTGGCTTATGAATGTCCTAGAGAGATCAGGTTTGTTTTAATGTACTCCAACCAACAGCCCCTACAACCACAAAAAGGAATGGAGTCTTTAGCACTTATGGTTTGTAAATGGCACCCAGAATTATGTTGCACGAAGCACAATTTCACATCATTCTGGGTCCATTTGTGTGAAAACAAGGTCCTATCAGGCTAAAACGTTACAAGAAGGTAGAATCTATTGAGTTGTAAGTGATCTGAACGTTTCATGATGATCGCACATTCCTATAGGGGGTCAAACCATGTCCCAAAGGTCACCGAGCCTGGTGTCACTTTAAAGAAGTAGTCCAGTTACACCTTTGTGGGCTTATAACTTGGCTTCTGAATATCCTAGAGAGGTCAGGTTTGTTTTAGAGTACTCCAATCAGCAGCCCCCATTACCACTAAAAGGAATGGAGTTATTAGGACTTATGGTTTTTAAATGGCACCCAGAATTATGTTGCACGAAGCACAATTTCACATCATTCTGGGTTCTTTTGTGTGAAAACAAGGTCCACTCAGGCTGAAACGTTACAAGAAGGTAGAATCTATTGAGTTGTAAGTGATCTGAACGTTTCATGATGATCGCACATTCCTATAGGGGGTAAAACCATGTCCCAAAGGTCACCGGGCCTGGTGTCACTTTAATGAAGTAGTCCAGTTACACATTTGTGGGCTTATAACTTGGCTTCTGAATGTCCTCCAGATATCAGGTTTGTTTTACAGTACTCCAATTAACAGCCCCCTTTACCACTAAAAGGAATGGAGTCATTAGCACTTATGGTTTTTAAATGGCACCCAGAATTATGTTGCACGAAGCACAATTTCACATCATTCTGGGTTCATTTGTGTGAAAACAAGGTCCAATCAGGCTGAAACTTTACAGGAAGGTAGAATCTATTGAGTTGTAAGTGATCTCAACGTTTCATGATGATAGTACTTTCCTAAGGGGATCAAACCATGTCCCAAAGGTCACCGGATCTGGTGTCAATTTAAAGAAGTAGTCCAGTTACACATTTGTGGGCTTATAACTTGGCTTCTGAATGTCCTAGAGAGATCAGGTTTGTTTTAATGTACTCCAATCAACAGCCCCTACAACCACACAAACGAATGGAGTCATTAGCACTTATGGTTTGTAAATGGCACCCAGAATTATGTTGCACGAAGCACAGTTTCACATCATTCTGGGTCCATTTGTGTGAAAACAAGGTCCAATCAGGCTGAAACGTTACAAGAAGGTAGAATCTATTGAGTTGTAAGTGATCTGAACGTTTCATGATGATTGCACATTCCTATAGGGGGTCAAACCATGTCCCAAAGGTCACCGGGCCTGGTGTCTCTTTAAAGAAGTAGTCCAGTTACACCTTTGAGTGCCTATAACTTGGTTTCTGAATGTCCTAGAGAGATCAGGTTTGTTTTAGTGTACTCCAATCAACAGCCCCTACAACCTCCAAAAGGAATGGAGTCATTAGCACATATGGTTTGTAAATGGAACCCAGAATTATGTTGCACAAAGCACAATTTCACATCATTCTGGGTCCATTTGTGTGAAAATCAAGGTCCAATCAGGCTGAAACGTTACAAGAAGGTAGAATCTATTGAGTTGTAAGTGATATGAACGTTTCATGATGATCGCACATTCCTATTGGGGGTCAAACCATGTCCCAAAGGTCACCGGGCCTGGTGTCACTTTAAAGAAGTAGTCCAGTTACACCTTTGTGGGCTTATAACTTGGCTTCTGAATATCCTAGAGAGGTCAGGTTTGTTTTAGAGTACTCCAATTAGCAGCCCCCATTACCACAAAAAGGAATGGAGTCATTAGCACTTATGGTTTGTAAATGGCACCCAGAATTATGTTGCACAAAGCACAATTTCACATCATTCTGGGTCCATTTGTGTGAAAACAAGGTCCAATCAGGCTGAAACGTTACAAGAAGGTAGAATCTATTGAGTTGTAAGTGATCTGAACGTTTCATGATGATCGCACATTCCTATTGGGGGTCAAACCATGTCCCAAAGGTCACCGGGCCTGGTGTCACTTTAAAGAAGTAGTCCAGTTACACCTTTGTGGGCTTATAACTTGGCTTCTGAATATCCTAGAGAGGTCAGGTTTGTTTTAGAGTACTCCAATTAGCAGCCCCCATTACCACAAAAAGGAATGGAGTGATTAGCACTTATGGTTTTTAAATGGCACCCAGAATTATGTTGCACGAAGCACAATTTCACATCATTCTGGGTTCATTTGTGTGAAAAAAAGGTCCAATCAGGCTGAAACGTTACAGGAAGGTAGAATCTATTGAGTTGTAAGTGATCTGAACGTTTCATGATGATAGCACATTCCTAAGGGGGTCAAACCATGTCCCAAAGGTCACCCGATCTGGTGTCAATTTAAAGAAGTAGTCCAGTTACACATTTGTGGGCTTATAACTTGGCTTCTGAATGTCCTAGAGAGATCAGGTTTATTTTAGCATACTCCAATCAACAGCCCCTACAACCACAAAAAGGAATGGAGTCTTTAGCACTGATGGTTTGTAAATTGCACCCAGAATTATGTTGCACGAAGCACAATTTCACATCATTCTGGGTCCATTTGTGTGAATACAAGGTCCAATCAGGCTGAAACGTTACAAGAAGGTAGAATCTATTGAGTTGTAAGTGATCTGAACGTTTCATGATGATCGCACATTCCTATAGGGGGTCAAACCATGTCCCAAAGGTCACCGGGCCTGGTGTCACTTTAAAGAAGTAGTCCAGTTACACCTTTGTGGGCTTATAACTTGGCTTCTGAATATCCTAGAGAGGTCAGGTTTGTTTTAGAGTACTCCAATCAGCAGCCCCCATTACCACTAAAAGGAATGGAGTTATTAGCACTTATGGTTTTTAAATGGCACCCAGAATTATGTTGCACGAAGCACAATTTCACATCATTCTGGGTTCATTTGTGTGAAAACAAGGTCCAATCAGGCTGAAACGTTACAAGAAGGTAGAATCTATTGAGTTGTAAGTGATCTGAACGTTTCATGATGATCGCACATTCCTATAGGGGGTAAAACCATGTCCCAAAGGTCACCGGGCCTGGTGTCACTTTAAAGAAGTAGTCCAGTTACACATTTGTGGGCTTATAACTTGGCTTCTGAATGTCCTAGAGAGATCAGGTTTGTTTTACAGTACTCCAATTAACAGCCCCCTTTACCACTAAAAGGAATGGAGTCATTAGCACTTATGGTTTTTAAATGGCACCCAGAATTATGTTGCACGAAGCATAATTTCACATCATTCTGGGTTCATTTGTGTGAAAACAAGGTCCAATCAGGCTGAAACGTTACAGGAAGGTGGAATCTATTGAGTTGTAAGTGATCTGAACGTTTCATGATGATATCACTTTCCTAAAGGGGTCAAACCATGTCCCAAAGGTCACCGGATCTGGTGTCAATTTAAAGAAGAAGTCCAGTTACACATTTGTGGGCTTATAACTTGGCTTCAGAATGTCCTAGAGAGATCAGGTTTGTTTTAATGTTCTCCAACCAACAGCCCCTACAACCACAAAAAGGAATGGAGTCATTAGCACTTATGGTTTGTAAATGGCACCTAGAATTATGTTGCACGAAGCACAATTTCACATCATTCTGGGTCCATTTGTGTGAAAACAAGGTCCAATCAGGCTGAAACGTTACAAGAAGGTAGAATCTATTGAGTTGTAAGTGATCTGAACGTTTCATGATGATCGCACATTCCTAGAGGGGGTCAAACCATGTCCCAAAGGTCACCGGGCCTGGTGTCACTTTAAAGAAGTAGTCCAATTACACCTTTGAGGGCTTATAACTTGGTTTCTGAATGTCCTAGAGAGATCAGGTTTGTTTTAGTGTACTCCAATCAACAACCCCTACAACCTAAAAAATGAATTGAGTCATTAGCACTTATGGTTTTTAAATGGCACCCAGAATTATGTTGCACGAAGCACAATTTCACATCATTCTGGGACAATTTGTGTGAAAACAAGGTCCAATCAGGCTGAAACGTTACAAGAAGGTAGAATCTATTGAGTTGTAAGTGATCTGAACGTTTCATGATGATCGCACATTCCTATAGGGGGTCAAACCATGTCCCAAAGGTCACCGGGCCTGGTGTCTCTTTAAAGTAGTCCAATTACACCTTTAAGGGCTTATAACTTGGTTTCTGAATGTCCTAGAGAGGTCAGGTTTGTTTTAGAGTACTCCAATTAGCAGCCCCCATTACCACTAAAAGGAATGGAGTCATTAGCACTTATGGTTTTTAAATGGCACCCAGAATTATGTTGCACGAAGCACAATTTCACATCATTCTGGGTTCATTTGTGTGAAAACAAGGTACAATCAGGCTGAAACGTTACAGGAAGGTAGAATCTATTGAGTTGTAAGGGATCTGAATGTTTCATGATGATAGCACTTTCCTAAGGGGGTCAAACCATGTCCCAAAGGTCACCGGATCTGGTGTCAATTTAAAGAACTAGTCCAGTTACACATTTGTGGGCTTATAACTTGGCTTCTCAATGTCCTAGAGAGATCAGGTTTGTTTTAGTATACTCCAATCAACAGCCCCTACAACCACAAAAAGAAATGGAGTCATTAGCACTTATGGTTTTTAAATGGCACCCAGAATTATGTTGCACGATGCACAATTTCACATCATACTGGGTTCATTTGTGTGAAAACAAGGTCCAATCAGGCTGAAACGTTACATGAAGGTAGAATCTATTGAGCTGTAAGTGATCTGAACGTTTCATGATGATCACACATTCCTATAGGGGGTCAAACCATGTCCCAAAGGTCACCGGGCCTGGTGTCACTTTAAAGAAGTAGTCCAATTACACCTTTGTGGGCTTATAACTTGGTTTCTGAATGTCCTAGAGAGATCAGGTTTGTTTTAATATTCTCCAACCAACAGTCCCTACAACCACAAAAAGGAATGGAGTCATTAGCACTTATGGTTTGTAAATGGCACCTAGAATTATGTTGCACGAAGCACAATTTCACATCATTCTGGGTCCATTTGTGTGAAAACAAGGTCCCATCAGGCTGAAACGTTACAAGAAGGTAGAATCTATTGAGTTGTAAGTGATCTGAACGTTTCATGATGATCGCACATTCCTAGAGGGGGTCAAACCATGTCCCAAAGGTCACCGGGCCTGGTGTCACTTTAAAGAAGTAGTCCAATTACACCTTTGAGGGCTTATAATTTGGTTTCTGAATGTCCTAGAGAGATCAGGTTTGTTTTAGTGGACTCCAATCAACAGCCCCTACAACCTCAAAAAGGAATTGAGTCATTATCACTTATGGTTTTTAAATGGCACCCAGAATTATGTTGCACGAAGCACAATTTCACATCATTCTGGGTCCATTTGTGTGAAAACAAGGTCCAATCAGGCTGAAACGTTACAAGAAGGTAGAATCTATTGAGTTGTAAGTGATATGAACGTTTCATGATGATCGCACATTCCTATAGGGGGTCAAACCATGTCCCAAAGGTCACCGGGCCTGGTGTCACTTTAAAGAAGTAGTCCAGTTACACATTTATGGGCTTATAACTTGGCTTCTGAATGCCCTAGAGAGATCAGGTTTGTTTTAATGTACTCCAACCAACAGCCCCTACAACCACAAAAAGGAATGGAGTCATTAGTACTTATGGTTTGTAAATGGCACCCAGAATTATGTTGCACGAAGCACAATTTCACATCATTCTGGGTCCATTTGTGTGAAAACAAGGTCCAATCAGGCTGAAACGTTACAAGAAGGTAGAATCTATTGAGTTGTAAGTGATCTGAAAGTTTCATGATGATCGCACATTCCTATAGGGGGTCAAACCATGTCCCAAAGGTCACCGGGCCTGGTGTCTCTTTAAGTAGTCCAATTACACCTTTGAGGGCTTATAACTTGGTTTCTGAATGTCCTAGAGAGGTCAGGTTTGTTTTAGAGTACTCCAATTAGCAGCCCCCATTACCACTAAAAGGAATGGAGTCATTAGCACTAATGGTTTTTAAATGGCACCCAGAATTATGTTGCACGAAGCACAATTTCACATCATTCTGGGTTCATTTGTGTGAAAACAAGGTACAATCAGGCTGAAACGTTAAAGGAAGGTAGAATCTATTGAGTTGTAAGTAATCTGAATGTTTCATGATGATAGCACTTTCCTAAGGGGGTCAAACCATGTCCCAAAGGTCACCGGATCTGGTGTCAATTTAAAGAAGTAGTCCAGTTACACATTTGTGGGCTTATAACTTGGCTTCTGAATGTCCTAGAGAGATCAGGTTTGTTTTAGTATACTCCAATCAACAGCCCCTACAACCACACAAAGAAATGGAGTCATTAGCACTTATGGTTTTTAAATGGCACCCAGAATTATGTTGCACGAAGCACAATTTCACATCATACTGGGTTCATTTGTGTGAAAACAAGGTCCAATCAGGCTGAAACTTTACAGGAAGGTAGAATCTATTGAGTTGTAAGTGATCTGAACGTTTCATGATGATAGCACTTTCCTAAGGGGGTCAAACCATGTCCCAAACGTCACCGGATCTGGTGTCAATTTAAAGAAGTAGTCCAGTTACACATTTGTGGGCTTATAACTTGGCTTCTGAATGTCCTAGAGAGATCAAGTTTGTTTTAATGTACTCCAACCAACAGCCCCTACAACCACAAAAAGGAATGAAGTCTTTAGCACTTATGGTTTGTAAATGGCACCCAGAATTATGTTGCACGAAGCACAATTTCACATCATTCTGGGTTCATTTGTGTGAAAACAAGGTCCAATCAGGCTGAAACGTTACAAGAAGGTAGAATCTATTGAGTTGTAAGTGATCTGAACGTTTCATGATGATCGCACATTCCTATAGGGGGTAAAACCATGTCCCAAAGGTCACCGGGCCTGGTGTCACTTTAATGAAGTAGTCCAGTTACACATTTGTGGGCTTATAACTTGGCTTCTGAATGTCCTACAGATATCAGGTTTGTTTTACAGTACTCCAATTAACAGCCCCCTTTACCACTAAAAGGAATGGAGTCATTAGCACTTATGGTTTTTAAATGGCACCCAGAATTATGTTGCACGAAGCATAATTTCACATCATTCTGGGTTCATTTGTGTGAAAACAAGGTCCAATCAGGCTGAAACGTTACAGGAAGGTAGAATCTATTGAGTTGTAAGTGATCTCAACGTTTCATGATGATAGTACTTTCCTAAGGGGATCAAACCATGTCCCAAAGGTCACCGGATCTGGTGTCAATTTAAAGAAGTAGTCCAGTTACACATTTGTGGGCTTATAACTTGGCTTCTGAATGTCCTGGAGAGATCAGGTTTGTTTTAATGTACTCCAATCAACAGCCCCTACAACCACAAAAACGAATGTGCTAATGACTCCATTCCTTTTTGTGGTTGTAGGGGCTGTTGGTTGGAGTACATTAAAACAAACCTGACCTCTCTAGGATATTCAGAAACCAAGTTATAAGCCCACAAAGGTGTAACTGGACTACTTCTTTAAAGTGACACCAGGCCCGGTGACCTTTGGGACATGGTTTGACCCCCAATAGGAATGTGTGATCATCATGAAACGTTCAGATCACTTACAACTCAATAGATTCTAACTTCTTGTAATGTTTCAGCCTGATTGGACCTTGTTTTCACACAAATGGACCCAGAATGATGTGAAATTGTGCTTCGTGCAACATAATTCTGGGTGCCATTTAAAAACCATAAGTGCTAATGACTCCATTCCTTTTTGAGGTTGTAGGGGCTGTTGATTGGAGTACACTAAAACAAACCTGATCTCTCTAGGACATTCAGAAACCAAGTTATAGGCACTCAAAGGTGTAACTGGACTACTTCTTTAAAGAGACACCAGGCCCGGTGACCTTTGGGACATGGTTTGACCGCCTATAGGAATGTGCAATCATCATGAAACATTCAGATCACTTACAACTCAATAGATTCTACCTTCTTGTAAGGTTTCAGCCTGATTGGACCTTGTTTTCACACAAATGGACCCAGAATGATGTGAAATTGTGCTTCGTGCAACATAATTCTGGGTGCCATTTACAAACCATAAGTGCTAATGACTCCATTCGTTTTTGTGGTTGTAGGGGCTGTTGATTGGAGTACATTAAAACAAACCTGATCTCTCCAGGACATTCAGAAGCCAAGTTATAAGCCCACAAATGTGTAACTGGACTACTTCTTTAAATTGACACCAGATCCGGTGACCTTTGGGACATGGTTTGACCCCCTTAGGAAAGTGCTATCATCATGAAACGTTCAGATTACTTACAACTCAATAGATTCTACCTTCCTGTAACGTTTCAGCCTGATTGGACCTTGTTTTCACACAAATGAACCCAGAATGATGTGAAATTGTGCTTCGTGCAACATAATTCTGGGTGCCATTTAAAAACCATAAGTGCTAATCACTCCATTCCTTTTTGTGGTAATGGGGGCTGCTAATTGGAGTACTCTAAAACAAACCTGACCTCTCTAGGATATTCAGAAGCCAAGTTATAAGCCCACAAAGGTGTAACTGGACTACTTCTTTAAAGTGACACCAGGCCCGGTGACCTTTGGGACATGGTTTGACCCCCAATAGGAATGTGCGATCATCATGAAACGTTCAGATCACTTACAACTCAATAGATTCTACCTTCTTGTAACGTTTCAGCCTGATTGGACCTTGTTTTCACACAAATGGACCCAGAATGATGTGAAATTGTGCTTTGTGCAACATAATTCTGGGTGCCATTTACAAACCATAAGTGCTAATGACTCCATTCCTTTTTGAGGTTGTAGGGGCTGTTGATTGGAGTACACTAAAACAAACCTGATCTCTCTAGGACATTCAGAAACCAAGTTATAGGCACTCAAAGGTGTAACTGGACTACTTCTTTAAAGAGACACCAGGCCCGGTGACCTTTGGGACATGGTTTGACCCCCTATAGGAATGTGCAATCACCATGAAACGTTCAGATCACTTACAACTCAATAGATTCTACCTTCTTGTAACGTTTCAGCCTGATTGGACCTTGTTTTCACACAAATGGACCCAGAATGATGTGAAATTGTGCTTCGTGCAACATAATTCTGGGTGCCATTTACAAACCATAAGTGCTAATTGAAAACAAGGTCCAATCAGGCTGAAACGTTACAGGAAGGTAGAATCTATTGAGTCGTAAGTGATCTGAACGTTTCATGATGATAGCACTTTCCTAAGGGGGTCAAACCATGTCCCAAAGGTCACTGGATCTGGTGTCAATTTAAAGAAGTAGTCCAGTTACACATTTGTGGGCTTATAACTTGGCTTCTGAATGTCCTAGAGAGATCAGGTTTATTTTAGTATACTCCAATCAACAGCCCCTACAACCACAAAAAGGAATGGAGTCATTAGCACTTATGGTTTGTAAATGGCACCCAGAATTATGTTGCACGAAGCACAATTTCACATCATTCTGGGTCCATTTGTGTGAAAACAAGGTCCAATCAGGCTGAAACGTTACAAGAAGGTAGAATCTATTGAGTTGTAAGTGATCTGAACGTTTCATGATGATTGCACATTCCTATAGGCGGTCAAACCATGTCCCAAAGGTCACCGGGCCTGGTGTCTCTTTAAAGAAGTAGTCCAGTTACACCTTTGAGTGCCTATAACTTGGTTTCTGAATGTCCTAGAGAGATCAGGTTTGTTTTAGTGTACTCCAATCAACAGCCCCTACAACCTCAAAAAGGAATGGAGTCATTAGCACTTATGGTTTTTAAATGGCACCCAGAATTATGTTGCACGAAGCAAAATTTCACATCATTCTGGGTCCATTTGTGTGAAAACAAGGTCCAATCAGGCTGAAACGTTACAAGAAGGTAGAATCTATTGAGTTGTAAGTGATCTCAACATTTCATGATGATAGTACTTTCCTAAGGGGATCAAACCATGTCCCAAAGGTCACCGGATCTGGTGTCAATTTAAAGAAGTAGTCCAGTTACACATTTGTGGGCTTATAACTTGGCTTCTGAATGTCCTGGAGAGATCAGGTTTGTTTTAATGTACTCCAATCAACAGCCCCTACAACCACAAAAACGAATGTGCTAATGACTCCATTCCTTTTTGTGGTTGTAGGGGCTGTTGGTTGGAGTACATTAAAACAAACCTGACCTCTCTAGGATATTCAGAAACCAAGTTATAAGCCCACAAAGGTGTAACTGGACTACTTCTTTAAAGTGACACCAGGCCCGGTGACCTTTGGGACATGGTTTGACCCCCAATAGGAATGTGCGATCATCATGAAACGTTCAGATCACTTACAACTCAATAGATTCTAACTTCTTGTAATGTTTCAGCCTGATTGGACCTTGTTTTCACACAAATGGACCCAGAATGATGTGAAATTGTGCTTCGTGCAACATAATTCTGGGTGCCATTTAAAAACCATAAGTGCTAATGACTCCATTCCTTTTTGAGGTTGTAGGGGCTGTTGATTGGAGTACACTAAAACAAACCTGATCTCTCTAGGACATTCAGAAACCAAGTTATAGGCACTCAAAGGTGTAACTGGACTACTTCTTTAAAGAGACACCAGGCCCGGTGACCTTTGGGACATGGTTTGACCGCCTATAGGAATGTGCAATCATCATGAAACATTCAGATCACTTACAACTCAATAGATTCTACCTTCTTGTAAGGTTTCAGCCTGATTGGACCTTGTTTTCACACAAATGGACCCAGAATGATGTGAAATTGTGCTTCGTGCAACATAATTCTGGGTGCCATTTACAAACCATAAGTGCTAATGACTCCATTCGTTTTTGTGGTTGTAGGGGCTGTTGATTGGAGTACATTAAAACAAACCTGATCTCTCCAGGACATTCAGAAGCCAAGTTATAAGCCCACAAATGTGTAACTGGACTACTTCTTTAAATTGACACCAGATCCGGTGACCTTTGGGACATGGTTTGACCCCCTTAGGAAAGTGCTATCATCATGAAACGTTCAGATTACTTACAACTCAATAGATTCTACCTTCCTGTAACGTTTCAGCCTGATTGGACCTTGTTTTCACACAAATGAACCCAGAATGATGTGAAATTGTGCTTCGTGCAACATAATTCTGGGTGCCATTTAAAAACCATAAGTGCTAATCACTCCATTCCTTTTTGTGGTAATGGGGGCTGCTAATTGGAGTACTCTAAAACAAACCTGACCTCTCTAGGATATTCAGAAGCCAAGTTATAAGCCCACAAAGGTGTAACTGGACTACTTCTTTAAAGTGACACCAGGCCCGGTGACCTTTGGGACATGGTTTGACCCCCAATAGGAATGTGCGATCATCATGAAACGTTCAGATCACTTACAACTCAATAGATTCTACCTTCTTGTAACGTTTCAGCCTGATTGGACCTTGTTTTCACACAAATGGACCCAGAATGATGTGAAATTGTGCTTTGTGCAACATAATTCTGGGTGCCATTTACAAACCATAAGTGCTAATGACTCCATTCCTTTTTGAGGTTGTAGGGGCTGTTGATTGGAGTACACTAAAACAAACCTGATCTCTCTAGGACATTCAGAAACCAAGTTATAGGCACTCAAAGGTGTAACTGGACTACTTCTTTAAAGAGACACCAGGCCCGGTGACCTTTGGGACATGGTTTGACCCCCTATAGGAATGTGCAATCACCATGAAACGTTCAGATCACTTACAACTCAATAGATTCTACCTTCTTGTAACGTTTCAGCCTGATTGGACCTTGTTTTCACACAAATGGACCCAGAATGATGTGAAATTGTGCTTCGTGCAACATAATTCTGGGTGCCATTTACAAACCATAAGTGCTAATTGAAAACAAGGTCCAATCAGGCTGAAACGTTACAGGAAGGTAGAATCTATTGAGTCGTAAGTGATCTGAACGTTTCATGATGATAGCACTTTCCTAAGGGGGTCAAACCATGTCCCAAAGGTCACTGGATCTGGTGTCAATTTAAAGAAGTAGTCCAGTTACACATTTGTGGGCTTATAACTTGGCTTCTGAATGTCCTAGAGAGATCAGGTTTATTTTAGTATACTCCAATCAACAGCCCCTACAACCACAAAAAGGAATGGAGTCATTAGCACTTATGGTTTGTAAATGGCACCCAGAATTATGTTGCACGAAGCACAATTTCACATCATTCTGGGTCCATTTGTGTGAAAACAAGGTCCAATCAGGCTGAAACGTTACAAGAAGGTAGAATCTATTGAGTTGTAAGTGATCTGAACGTTTCATGATGATTGCACATTCCTATAGGCGGTCAAACCATGTCCCAAAGGTCACCGGGCCTGGTGTCTCTTTAAAGAAGTAGTCCAGTTACACCTTTGAGTGCCTATAACTTGGTTTCTGAATGTCCTAGAGAGATCAGGTTTGTTTTAGTGTACTCCAATCAACAGCCCCTACAACCTCAAAAAGGAATGGAGTCATTAGCACTTATGGTTTTTAAATGGCACCCAGAATTATGTTGCACGAAGCAAAATTTCACATCATTCTGGGTCCATTTGTGTGAAAACAAGGTCCAATCAGGCTGAAACGTTACAAGAAGGTAGAATCTATTGAGTTGTAAGTGATCTGAACGTTTCATGATGATCGCACATTCCTATTGGGGGTCAAACCATGTCCCAAAGGTCACCGGGCCTGGTGTCACTTTAAAGAAGTAGTCCAGTTACACCTTTGTGGGCTTATAACTTGGTTTCTGAATATCCTAGAGAGGTCAGGTTTGTTTTAATGTACTCCAACCAACAGCCCCTACAACCACAAAAAGGAATGGAGTCATTAGCACTTATGGTTTGTAAAAGGCACCCAGAATTATGTTGCACAAAGCACAATTTCACATCATTCTGGGTCCATTTGTGTGAAAACAAGGTCCAATCAGGCTGAAACGTTACAAGAAGGTAGAATCTATTGAGTTGTAAGTTATCTGAACGTTTCAAGATGATCGCACTTTCCTAAGGGGGTCAAACCATGTCCCAAAGGTCACCGGATCTGGTGTCAATTTAAAGAAGTAGTCCAGTTACACATTTGTGGGCTTATAACTTGGCTTCTGAATGTCCTAGAGAGATCAGGTTTGTTTTAGTATACTCCAATCAACAGCCCCTACAACCACAAAAAGGAATGGAGTCATTAGCACTTATGGTTTTTAAATGGCACCCAGAATTATGTTGCACGAAGCACAATTTCACATCATTCTGGGTTCATTTGTGTGAAAACAAGGTCCAATCAGGCTGAAACGTTACAAGAAGGTAGAATCTATTGAGTTGTATGTGATCTGAACGTTTCATGATGATCACACATTCCTATAGGGGGTCAAACCATGTCCCAAAGGTCACCGGGCCTGGTGTCACTTTAAAGAAGTTGTCCAGTTACATATTTGTGGGCTTATAACTTGGCTTCTGAATGCCCTAGAGAGATCAGGTTTGTTTTAATGTACTCCAACCAACAGCCCCTACAACCACAAAAAGGAATGGAGTCATTAGCACTTATGGTTTGTAAATGGCACCCAGAATTATGTTGCACGAAGCACAATTTCACATCATTCTGGGTCCATTTGTGTGAAAACAAGGTCCAATCAGGCTGAAACGTTAGAAGAAGGTAGAATCTATTGAGTTGTAAGTGATCTGAACGTTTCATGATGATCGCACATTCCTATAGGGGGTCAAACCATGTCCCAAAGGTCACCGGGCCTGGTGTCTCTTTAAAGTAGTCCAATTACACCTTTGAGGGCTTATAACTTGGTTTCTGAATGTCCTAGAGAGGTCAGGTTTTTTTAGAGTACTCCAATTAGCAGCCCCCATTACCACTAAAAGGAATGGAGTCATTAGAACTCATGGTTTTTAAATGGCACCCAGAATTATGTTGCACGAAGCACAATTTCACATCATTCTGGGTTCATTTGTGTGAAAACAAGGTACAATCAGGCTGAAACGTTACAGGAAGGTAGAATCTATTGAGTTGTAAGTGATCTGAACGTTTCATGATGATAGCACTTTCCTAAGGGGGTCAAACCATGTCCCAAAGGTCACCGGATCTGGTGTCAATTTAAAGAAGTAGTCCAGTTACACATTTGTGGGCTTATAACTTGGCTTCTCAATGTCCTAGAGAGATCAGGTTTGTTTTAGTATACTCCAATCAACAGCCCCAACAACCACAAAAAGAAATGGAGTCATTAGCACTTATGGTTTTTAAATCGCACCCAGAATTATGTTGCACGAAGCACAATTTCACATCATACTGGGTTCATTTGTGTGAAATCAAGGTCCAATCAGGCTGAAACGTTACAGGAAGGTAGAATCTATTGAGTTGTAAGTGATCTGAACGTTTCATGATGATCGCACATTCCTATAGGGGGTCAAACCATGTCCCAAAGGTCACCGGGCCTGGTGTCACTTTAAAGAAGTTGTCCAGTTACATATTTGTGGGCTTATAACTTGGCTTCTGAATGCCCTAGAGAGATCAGGTTTGTTTTAATGTACTCCAACCAACAGCCCCTACAACCACAAAAAGGAATGGAGTCATTAGCACTTATGGTTTGTAAATGGCACCCAGAATTATGTTGCACGAAGCACAATTTCACATCATTCTGGGTCCATTTGTGTGAAAACAAGGTCCAATCAGGCTGAAACGTTAGAAGAAGGTAGAATCTATTGAGTTGTAAGTGATCTGAACGTTTCATGATGATCGCACATTCCTATAGGGGGTCAAACCATGTCCCAAAGGTCACCGGGCCTGGTGTCTCTTTAAAGTAGTCCAATTACACCTTTGAGGGCTTATAACTTGGTTTCTGAATGTCCTAGAGAGGTCAGGTTTTTTTTAGAGTACTCCAATTAGCAGCCCCCATTACCACTAAAAGGAATGGAGTCATTAGAACTCATGGTTTTTAAATGGCACCCAGAATTATGTTGCACGAAGCACAATTTCACATCATTCTGGGTTCATTTGTGTGAAAACAAGGTACAATCAGGCTGAAACGTTACAGGAAGGTAGAATCTATTGAGTTGTAAGTGATCTGAACGTTTCATGATGATAGCACTTTCCTAAGGGGGTCAAACCATGTCCCAAAGGTCACCGGATCTGGTGTCAATTTAAAGAAGTAGTCCAGTTACACATTTGTGGGCTTATAACTTGGCTTCTCAATGTCCTAGAGAGATCAGGTTTGTTTTAGTATACTCCAATCAACAGCCCCAACAACCACAAAAAGAAATGGAGTCATTAGCACTTATGGTTTTTAAATCGCACCCAGAATTATGTTGCACGAAGCACAATTTCACATCATACTGGGTTCATTTGTGTGAAATCAAGGTCCAATCAGGCTGAAACGTTACAGGAAGGTAGAATCTATTGAGTTGTAAGTGATCTGAACGTTTCATGATGATCGCACATTCCTATAGGGGGTCAAACCATGTCCCAAAGGTCACCGGGCCTGGTGTCACTTTAAAGAAGTAGTCCAATTACACCTTTGAGGGCTTATAACTTGGTTTCTGAATGTCCTAGAGAGATCAGGTTTGTTTTAGAGTACTCCAATTAGCAGCCCCCATTGCCACTAAAAGGAATGGAGTCATTAGCACTTATGGTTTTTAAATGGCACCCAGAATTATGTTGCACAAAGCACAATTTCACATCATTCTGGGTTCATTTGTGTGAAAACAAGGTCCAATCAGGCTGAAACGTTACAGGAAGGTAGAATCTATTGAGTTGTAAGTGATCTGAACGTTTCATGATGATAGCACTTTCCTAAGGGGGTCAAACCATGTCCCAAAGGTCACCGGATCTGGTGTCAATTTAAAGAAGTAGTCCAGTTACACATTTGTGGGCTTATAACTTGGCTTCTGAATGTCCTAGAGAGATCAGGTTTATTTTAGTATACTCCAATCAACAGCCCCTACAACCACAAAAAGGAATGGAGTCATTAGCACTTATGGTTTTTAAATGGCACCCAGAATTATGTTGCACGAAGCACAATTTCACATCATTCTGGGTTCATTTGTGTGAAAACAAGGTCCAATCAGGCTGAAACTTTACAGGAAGGTAGAATATATTGAGTTGTAAGTGATCTGAACGTTTCATGATGATAGCACTTTCCTAAGGGGGTCAAACCATGTCCCAAAGGTCACCGGATCTGGTGTCAATTTAAAGAAGTAGTCCAGTTACACATTTGTGGGCTTATAACTTGGCTTCTGAATGTCCTAGAGAGATCAGGTTTATTTTAGTATACTCCAATCAACAGCCCCTACAACCACAAAAAGGAATGGAGTCATTAGCACTTATGGTTTTTAAATGGCACCCAGAATTATGTTGCACGAAGCACAATTTCACATCATTCTGGGTTCATTTGTGTGAAAACAAGGTCCAATCAGGCTGAAACGTTACAAGAAGGTAGAATCTATTGAGTTGTAAGTGATCTGAACGTTTCATGATGATCGCACATTCCTATAGGGGGTAAAACCATGTCCCAAAGGTCACCGGGCCTGGTGTCACTTTAAAGAAGTAGTCCAGTTACACATTTGTGGGCTTATAACTTGGCTTCTGAATGTTCTAGAGAGATCAGGTTTGTTTTAGAGTACTCCAATTAACAGCCCCCTTTACCACTAAAAGGAATGGAGTCATTAGCACTTCTGGTTTTGAAATGGCACCCAGAATTATGTTGCACGAAGCACAATTTCACATCATTCTGGGTTCATTTGTGTGAAAACAAGGTCCAATCAGGCTGAAACGTTACAAGAAGGTAGAATCTATTGAGTTGTAAGTGATCTGAACGTTTCATGATGATCGCACATTCCTATAGGGGGTCAAACCATGTCCCAAAGGTCACCGGATCTGGTGTCAATTTAAAGAAGTAGTCCAGTTACATCTTTGTGGGCTTATAACTTGGCTTCTGAATGTCCTAGAGAGATCAGGTTTGTTTTAGTATACTCCAATCAACAGCCCCTACAACCACAAAAAGGAATGGAGTCATTAGCACTTATGGTTTGTAAATGGCACCCAGAATTATGTTGCACGAAGCACAATTTCACATCATTCTGGGTTCATTTGTGTGAAAACAAGGTCCAATCAGGCTGAAACATTACAGGAAGGTAGAACCTATTGAGTTGTAAGTGATCTCAACGTTTCATGATGATAGAACTTTCCTAAGGGGATCAAACCATGTCCCAAAGGTCACCGGATCTGGTGTTAATTTAAAGAAGTAGTCCAGTTACACATTTGTGGGCTTATAACTTGGCTTCTGAATGTCCTAGAGAGATCAAGTTTGTTTTAATGTACTCCAATCAACAGCCCCTACAACCACCAAAAGGAATGGAGTCATTAGCACTTATGGTTTGTAAATTGCACCCAGAATTATGTTGCATGAAGCACAATTTCACATCATTCTGGGTCCATTTGTGTGAAACCAAGGTCCAATCAGGCTGAAACATTACATGAAGTTAGAATCTATTGAATTGTAAGTGATCTGAACGTTTCATGATGATAGCACTTTCCTAAGGGGGACAAACCATGTCCCAAAGGTCACCGGATCTGGTGTCAATTTAAAGAAGTAGTCCAGTTACACATTTGTGGGCTTATAACTTGGCTTCTGAATGTCCTAGAGAGATCAGGTTTGTTTCAATGTACTCCAACCAACAGCCCCTACAACCACAAAAAGGAATGGAGACTTTAGCACTTATGGTTTGTAAATGGCACCCAGAATTATGTTGCATGAAGCACAATTTCACATCATTCTGGGTCCATTTGTGTGAAAACAAGGTCCAATCAGGCTGAAACGTTACAGGAAGGTAGAATCTATTGAGTTGTAAGTGATCTGAACGTTTCATGATGATCGCACATTCCTATAGGGGGTCAAACCATGTCCCAAAGGTCACCGGGCCTGGTGTCACTTTAAAGAAGTAGTCCAGTTACACCTTTGTGGGCTTATAACTTGGCTTCTGAATATCCTAGAGAGGTCAGGTTTGTTTTAGAGTACTCCAATTAGCAGCCCCCTTTACCACTAAAAGGAATGGAGTTATTAGCACTTATGGTTTTTAAATGGCACCCAGAATTATGTTGCACGAAGCACAATTTCACATCATTCTGGGTTCATTTGTGTGAAAACAAGGTCCAATCAGGCTGAAACGTTACAAGAAGGTAGAATCTATTGAGTTGTAAGTGATCTGAACGTTTCATGATGATCGCACATTCCTATAGGGGGTAAAACCATGTCCCAAAGGTCACCGGGCCTGGTGTCACTTTAAAGAAGTAGTCCAGTTACACATTTTTGGGCTTATAACTTGGCTTCTGAATGTCCTAGAGAGATCAGGTTTGTTTTAGAGTACTCCAATTAACAGCCCCCTTTACCACTAAAAGGAATGGAGTCATTAGCACTTCTGGTTTTGAAATGGCACCCAGAATTATGTTGCACGAAGCACAATTTCACATCATTCTGGGTTCATTTGTGTGAAAACAAGGTCCAATCAGGCTGAAACGTTACAAGAAGGTAGAATCTATTGAGTTGTAAGTGATCTGAACGTTTCATGATGATCGCACATTCCTATAGGGGGTCAAACCATGTCCCAAAGGTCACCGGATCTGGTGTCAATTTAAAGAAGTAGTCCAGTTACATCTTTGTGGGCTTATAACTTGGCTTCTGAATGTCCTAGAGAGATCAGGTTTGTTTTAGTATACTCCAATCAACAGCCCCTACAACCACAAAAAGGAATGGAGTCATTAGCACTTATGGTTTTTAAATGGCACCCAGAATTATGTTGCACGAAGCACAATTTCACATCATTCTGGGTTCATTTGTGTGAAAACAAGGTCCAATCAGGCTGAAACATTACAGGAAGGTAGAACCTATTGAGTTGTAAGTGATCTCAACGTTTCATGATGATAGAACTTTCCTAAGGGGATCAAACCATGTCCCGAAGGTCACCGGATCTGGTGTCAATTTAAAGAAGTAGTCCAGTTACACATTTGTGGGCTTATAACTTGGCTTCTGAATGTCCTAGAGAGATCAAGTTTGTTTTAATGTACTCCAATCAACAGCCCCTACAACCACCAAAAGGAATGGAGTCATTAGCACTTATGGTTTGTAAATTGCACCCAGAATTATGTTGCATGAAGCACAATTTCACATCATTCTGGGTCCATTTGTGTGAAACCAAGGTCCAAGCAGGCTGAAACGTTACATGAAGTTAGAATCTATTGAATTGTAAGTGATCTGAACGTTTCATGATGATAGCACTTTCCTAAGGGGGACAAACCATGTCCCAAAGGTCACCGGATCTGGTGTCAATTTAAAGAAGTAGTCCAGTTACACATTTGTGGGCTTATAACTTGGCTTCTGAATATCCTAGAGAGGTCAGGTTTGTTTTAGAGTACTCCAATTAACAGCCCCATTACCACTAAAAGGAATGGAGTCATTAGCACTTATGGTTTTTAAATGGCACCCAGAATTATGTTGCACGAAGCACAATTTCACATCATTCTGGGTTCATTTGTGTGAAAACAAGGTCCAATCAGGCTGAAACATTACAGGAAGGTAGAATCTATTGAGTTGTAAGTGATCTCAACGTTTCATGGTGATAGAACTTTCCTAAAGGGAACAAACCATGTCCCAAAGGTCACCGGATCTGGTGTCAATTTAAAGAAGTAGTCCAGTTACACATTTGTGGGCTTATAACTTGGCTTCTGAATGTCCTAGAGAGATCAGTTTTTTTAATGTACTCCAATCAACAGCCCCTACAACCACAAAAAGGAATGGAGTCATTAGCACTTATGGTTTGTAAATGGCACCCAGAATTATGTTGCACGAAGCACAATTTCACATCATTCTGGGTCCATTTGTGTGAAAACAAGGTCCAATCAAGCTGAAACGTTACAAGAAGGTAGATTCTATTGAGTTGTAAGTCATCTGAACGTTTCATGATGATCGCACATTCCTATTGGGGGTCAAACCATGTCCCAAAGGTCACCGGGCCTGGTGTCACTTTAAAGAAGTAGTCCAGTTACACCTTTGTGGGCTTATAACTTGGCTTCTGAATATCCTAGAGAGGTCAGGTTTGTTTTAGAGTACTCCAATTAACAGCCCCCATTACCACTAAAAGGAATGGAGTCATTAGCACTTATGGTTTGTAAATGGCACCCAGAATTATGTTGCACGAAGCACAATTTCACATCATTCTGGGTTCATTTGTGTGAAAACAAGGTCCAATCAGGCAGAAACTTTACAAGAAGGTAGAATCTATTGAGTTGTAAGTGATCTGAACGTTTCATGATGATCGCACATTCCTATTGGGGGTCAAACCATGTCCCAAAGGTCACCGGGCCTGGTGTCACTTTAAAGAAGTAGTCCAGTTACACCTTTGTGGGCTTATAACTTGGCTTCTGAATATCCTAGAGAGGTCAGGTTTGTTTTAGAGTACTCCAATTAGCAGCCCCCATTACCACAAAAAGGAATGGAGTGATTAGCACTTATGGTTTTTAAATGGCACCCAGAATTATGTTGCACGAAGCACAATTTCACATCATTCTGGGTTCATTTGTGTGAAAAAAAGGTCCAATCAGGCTGAAACGTTACAGGAAGGTAGAATCTATTGAGTTGTAAGTGATCTGAACGTTTCATGATGATAGCACATTCCTAAGGGGGTCAAACCATGTCCCAAAGGTCACCGGATCTGGTGTCAATTTAAAGAAGTAGTCCAGTTACACATTTGTGGGCTTATAACTTGGCTTCTGAATGTCCTAGAGAGATCAGGTTTATTTTAGCATACTCCAATCAACAGCCCCTACAACCACAAAAAGGAATGGAGTCTTTAGCACTGATGGTTTGTAAATTGCACCCAGAATTATGTTGCACGAAGCACAATTTCACATCATTCTGGGTCCATTTGTGTGAATACAAGGTCCAATCAGGCTGAAACGTTACAAGAAGGTAGAATCTATTGAGTTGTAAGTGATCTGAACGTTTCATGATGATCGCACATTCCTATAGGGGGTCAAACCATGTCCCAAAGGTCACCGGGCCTGGTGTCACTTTAAAGAAGTAGTCCAGTTACACCTTTGTGGGCTTATAACTTGGCTTCTGAATATCCTAGAGAGGTCAGGTTTGTTTTAGAGTACTCCAATCAGCAGCCCCCATTACCACTAAAAGGAATGGAGTTATTAGCACTTATGGTTTTTAAATGGCACCCAGAATTATGTTGCACGAAGCACAATTTCACATCATTCTGGGTTCATTTGTGTGAAAACAAGGTCCAATCAGGCTGAAACGTTACAAGAAGGTAGAATCTATTGAGTTGTAAGTGATCTGAACGTTTCATGATGATCGCACATTCCTATAGGGGGTAAAACCATGTCCCAAAGGTCACCGGGCCTGGTGTAACTTTAAAGAAGTAGTCCAGTTACTCATTTGTGGGCTTATAACTTGGCTTCTGAATGTCCTAGAGAGATCAGGTTTGTTTTACAGTACTCCAATTAACAGCCCCCTTTACCACTAAAAGGAATGGAGTCATTAGCACTTATGGTTTTTAAATGGCACCCAGAATTATGTTGCACGAAGCACAATTTCACATCATTCTGGGTTCATTTGTGTGAAAACAAGGTCCAATAAGGCTGAAACGTTACAGGAAGTTAGAATCTATTGAGTTGTAAGTGATCTGAACGTTTCATGATGATATCACTTTCCTAAAGGGGTCAAACCATGTCCCAAAGGTCACCGGATCTGGTGTCAATTTAAAGAAGAAGTCCAGTTACACATTTGTGGGCTTATAACTTGGCTTCAGAATGTCCTAGAGAGATCAGGTTTGTTTTAATGTTCTCCAACCAACAGCCCCTACAACCACAAAAAGGAATGGAGTCATTAGCACTTATGGTTTGTAAATGGCACCTAGAATTATGTTGCACGAAGCACAATTTCACATCATTCTGGGTCCATTTGTGTGAAAACAAGGTCCAATCAGGCTGAAACGTTACAAGAAGGTAGAATCTATTGAGTTGTAAGTGATCTGAACGTTTCATGATGATCGCACATTCCTAGAGGGGGTCAAACCATGTCCCAAAGGTCACCGGGCCTGGTGTCACTTTAAAGAAGTAGTCCAATTACACCTTTGAGGGCTTATAACTTGGTTTCTGAATGTCCTAGAGAGATCAGGTTTGTTTTAGTGTACTCCAATCAACAACCCCTACAACCTCAAAAATGAATTGAGTCATTAGCACTTATGGTTTTTAAATGGCACCCAGAATTATGTTGCACGAAGCACAATTTCACATCATTCTGGGACAATTTGTGTGAAAACAAGGTCCAATCAGGCTGAAACGTTACAAGAAGGTAGAATCTATTGAGTTGTAAGTGATCTGAACGTTTCATGATGATCGCACATTCCTATAGGGGGTAAAACCATGTCCCAAAGGTCACCGGGCCTGGTGTCACTTTAAAGAAGTAGTCCAGTTACACATTTTTGGGCTTATAACTTGGCTTCTGAATGTCCTAGAGAGATCAGGTTTGTTTTAGAGTACTCCAATTAACAGCCCCTACAACCACAAAAAGGAATGGAGTCATTAGCACTTCTGGTTTTGAAATGGCACCCAGAATTATGTTGCACGAAGCACAATTTCACATCATTCTGGGTTCATTTGTGTGAAAACAAGGTCCAATCAGGCTGAAACGTTACAAGAAGGTAGAATCTATTGAGTTGTAAGTGATCTGAACGTTTCATGATGATCGCACATTCCTATAGGGGGTCAAACCATGTCCCAAAGGTCACCGGATCTGGTGTCAATTTAAAGAAGTAGTCCAGTTACATCTTTGTGGGCTTATAACTTGGCTTCTGAATGTCCTAGAGAGATCAGGTTTGTTTTAGTATACTCCAATCAACAGCCCCTACAACCACAAAAAGGAATGGAGTCATTAGCACTTATGGTTTTTAAATGGCACCCAGAATTATGTTGCACGAAGCACAATTTCACATCATTCTGGGTTCATTTGTGTGAAAACAAGGTCCAATCAGGCTGAAACATTACAGGAAGGTAGAACCTATTGAGTTGTAAGTGATCTCAACGTTTCATGATGATAGAACTTTCCTAAGGGGATCAAACCATGTCCCAAAGGTCACCGGATCTGGTGTCAATTTAAAGAAGTAGTCCAGTTACACATTTGTGGGCTTATAACTTGGCTTCTGAATGTCCTAGAGAGATCAAGTTTGTTTTAATGTACTCCAATCAACAGCCCCTACAACCACCAAAAGGAATGGAGTCATTAGCACTTATGGTTTGTAAATTGCACCCAGAATTATGTTGCATGAAGCACAATTTCACATCATTCTGGGTCCATTTGTGTGAAACCAAGGTCCAATCAGGCTGAAACATTACATGAAGTTAGAATCTATTGAATTGTAAGTGATCTGAACGTTTCATGATGATAGCACTTTCCTAAGGGGGACAAACCATGTCCCAAAGGTCACCGGATCTGGTGTCAATTTAAAGAAGTAGTCCAGTTACACATTTGTGGGCTTATAACTTGGCTTCTGAATGTCCTAGAGAGATCAGGTTTGTTTCAATGTACTCCAACCAACAGCCCCTACAACCACAAAAAGGAATGGAGACTTTAGCACTTATGGTTTGTAAATGGCACCCAGATTTATGTTGCATGAAGCACAATTTCACATCATTCTGGGTCCATTTGTGTGAAAACAAGGTCCAATCAGGCTGAAACGTTACAGGAAGGTAGAATCTATTGAGTTGTAAGTGATCTGAACGTTTCATGATGATCGCACATTCCTATAGGGGGTCAAACCATGTCCCAAAGGTCACCGGGCCTGGTGTCACTTTAAAGAAGTAGTCCAGTTACACCTTTGTGGGCTTATAACTTGGCTTCTGAATATCCTAGAGAGGTCAGGTTTGTTTTAGAGTACTCCAATTAGCAGCCCCCTTTACCACTAAAAGGAATGGAGTTATTAGCACTTATGGTTTTTAAATGGCACCCAGAATTATGTTGCACGAAGCACAATTTCACATCATTCTGGGTTCATTTGTGTGAAAACAAGGTCCAATCAGGCTGAAACGTTACAAGAAGGTAGAATCTATTGAGTTGTAAGTGATCTGAACGTTTCATGATGATCGCACATTCCTATAGGGGGTAAAACCATGTCCCAAAGGTCACCGGGCCTGGTGTCACTTTAAAGAAGTAGTCCAGTTACACATTTTTGGGCTTATAACTTGGCTTCTGAATGTCCTAGAGAGATCAGGTTTGTTTTAGAGTACTCCAATTAACAGCCCCCTTTACCACTAAAAGGAATGGAGTCATTAGCACTTCTGGTTTTGAAATGGCACCCAGAATTATGTTGCACGAAGCACAATTTCACATCATTCTGGGTTCATTTGTGTGAAAACAAGGTCCAATCAGGCTGAAACGTTACAAGAAGGTAGAATCTATTGAGTTGTAAGTGATCTGAACGTTTCATGATGATCGCACATTCCTATAGGGGGTCAAACCATGTCCCAAAGGTCACCGGATCTGGTGTCAATTTAAAGAAGTAGTCCAGTTACATCTTTGTGGGCTTATAACTTGGCTTCTGAATGTCCTAGAGAGATCAGGTTTGTTTTAGTATACTCCAATCAACAGCCCCTACAACCACAAAAAGGAATGGAGTCATTAGCACTTATGGTTTTTAAATGGCACCCAGAATTATGTTGCACGAAGCACAATTTCACATCATTCTGGGTTCATTTGTGTGAAAACAAGGTCCAATCAGGCTGAAACATTACAGGAAGGTAGAACCTATTGAGTTGTAAGTGATCTCAACGTTTCATGATGATAGAACTTTCCTAAGGGGATCAAACCATGTCCCGAAGGTCACCGGATCTGGTGTCAATTTAAAGAAGTAGTCCAGTTACACATTTGTGGGCTTATAACTTGGCTTCTGAATGTCCTAGAGAGATCAAGTTTGTTTTAATGTACTCCAATCAACAGCCCCTACAACCACCAAAAGGAATGGAGTCATTAGCACTTATGGTTTGTAAATTGCACCCAGAATTATGTTGCATGAAGCACAATTTCACATCATTCTGGGTCCATTTGTGTGAAACCAAGGTCCAAGCAGGCTGAAACGTTACATGAAGTTAGAATCTATTGAATTGTAAGTGATCTGAACGTTTCATGATGATAGCACTTTCCTAAGGGGGACAAACCATGTCCCAAAGGTCACCGGATCTGGTGTCAATTTAAAGAAGTAGTCCAGTTACACATTTGTGGGCTTATAACTTGGCTTCTGAATATCCTAGAGAGGTCAGGTTTGTTTTAGAGTACTCCAATTAACAGCCCCCATTACCACTAAAAGGAATGGAGTCATTAGCACTTATGGTTTTTAAATGGCACCCAGAATTATGTTGCACGAAGCACAATTTCACATCATTCTGGGTTCATTTGTGTGAAAACAAGGTCCAATCAGGCTGAAACATTACAGGAAGGCAGAATCTATTGAGTTGTAAGTGATCTCAACGTTTCATGATGATAGAACTTTCCTAAAGGGATCAAACCATGTCCCAAAGGTCACCGGATCTGGTGTCAATTTAAAGAAGTAGTCCAGTTACACATTTGTGGGCTTATAACTTGGCTTCTGAATGTCCTAGAGAGATCAGGTTTGTTTTAGTATACTCCAATCAACAGCCCCTACAACCACAAAAAGAAATGGAGTCATTAGCACTTATGGTTTTTAAATGGCACCCAGAATTATGTTGCACGAAGCACAATTTCACATCATACTGGGTTCATTTGTGTGAAAACAAGGTCCAATCAGGCTGAAACTTTACAGGAAGGTAGAATCTATTGAGTTGTAAGTGATCTGAACGTTTCATGATGATAGCACTTTCCTAAGGGGGTCAAACCATGTCCCAAACGTCACCGGATCTGGTGTCAATTTAAAGAAGTAGTCCAGTTACACATTTGTGGGCTTATAACTTGGCTTCTGAATGTCCTAGAGAGATCAAGTTTGTTTTAATGTACTCCAACCAACAGCCCCTACAACCACAAAAAGGAATGAAGTCTTTAGCACTTATGGTTTGTAAATGGCACCCAGAATTATGTTGCACGAAGCACAATTTCACATCATTCTGGGTCCATTTGTGTGAAAACAAGGTCCTATCAGGCTGAAACGTTACAAGAAGGTAGAATCTATTGAGTTGTAAGTGATCTGAACATTTCATGATGATCGCACATTCCTATAGGGGGTCAAACCATGTCCCAAAGGTCACCGGGCCTGGTGTCACTTTAAAGAAGTAGTCCAGTTACACCTTTGTGGGCTTATAACTTGGCTTCTGAATATCCTAGAGAGGTCAGGTTTGTTTTAGAGTACTCCAATCAGCAGCCCCCATTACCACTAAAAGGAATGGAGTTATTAGGACTTATGGTTTTTAAATGGCACCCAGAATTATGTTGCACGAAGCACAATTTCACATCATTCTGGGTTCATTTGTGTGAAAACAAGGTCCAATCAGGCTGAAACGTTACAAGAAGGTAGAATCTATTGAGTTGTAAGTGATCTGAACGTTTCATGATGATCGCACATTCCTATAGGGGGTAAAACCATGTCCCAAAGGTCACCGGGCCTGGTGTCACTTTAATGAAGTAGTCCAATTACACATTTGTGGGCTTATAACTTGGCTTCTGAATGTCCTACAGATATCAGGTTTGTTTTACAGTACTCCAATTAACAGCCCCCTTTACCACTAAAAGGAATGGAGTCATTAGCACTTATGGTTTTTAAATGGCACCCAGAATTATGTTGCACGAAGCATAATTTCACATCATTCTGGGTTCATTTGTGTGAAAACAAGGTCCAATCAGGCTGAAACGTTACAGGAAGGTAGAATCTATTGAGTTGTAAGTGATCTCAACGTTTCATGATGATAGTACTTTCCTAAGGGGATCAAACCATGTCCCAAAGGTCACCGGATCTGGTGTCAATTTAAAGAAGTAGTCCAGTTACACATTTGTGGGCTTATAACTTGGCTTCTGAATGTCCTGGAGAGATCAGGTTTGTTTTAATGTACTCCAATCAACAGCCCCTACAACCACAAAAACGAATGTGCTAATGACTCCATTCCTTTTTGTGGTTGTAGGGGCTGTTGGTTGGAGTACATTAAAACAAACCTGACCTCTCTAGGATATTCAGAAACCAAGTTATAAGCCCACAAAGGTGTAACTGGACTACTTCTTTAAAGTGACACCAGGCCCGGTGACCTTTGGGACATGGTTTGACCCCCAATAGGAATGTGCGATCATCATGAAACGTTCAGATCACTTACAACTCAATAGATTCTAACTTCTTGTAATGTTTCAGCCTGATTGGACCTTGTTTTCACACAAATGGACCCAGAATGATGTGAAATTGTGCTTCGTGCAACATAATTCTGGGTGCCATTTAAAAACCATAAGTGCTAATGACTCCATTCCTTTTTGAGGTTGTAGGGGCTGTTGATTGGAGTACACTAAAACAAACCTGATCTCTCTAGGACATTCAGAAACCAAGTTATAGGCACTCAAAGGTGTAACTGGACTACTTCTTTAAAGAGACACCAGGCCCGGTGACCTTTGGGACATGGTTTGACCGCCTATAGGAATGTGCAATCATCATGAAACGTTCAGATCACTTACAACTCAATAGATTCTACCTTCTTGTAAGGTTTCAGCCTGATTGGACCTTGTTTTCACACAAATGGACCCAGAATGATGTGAAATTGTGCTTCGTGCAACATAATTCTGGGTGCCATTTACAAACCATAAGTGCTAATGACTCCATTCGTTTTTGTGGTTGTAGGGGCTGTTGATTGGAGTACATTAAAACAAACCTGATCTCTCCAGGACATTCAGAAGCCAAGTTATAAGCCCACAAATGTGTAACTGGACTACTTCTTTAAATTGACACCAGATCCGGTGACCTTTGGGACATGGTTTGACCCCCTTAGGAAAGTGCTATCATCATGAAACGTTCAGATTACTTACAACTCAATAGATTCTACCTTCCTGTAACGTTTCAGCCTGATTGGACCTTGTTTTCACACAAATGAACCCAGAATGATGTGAAATTGTGCTTCGTGCAACATAATTCTGGGTGCCATTTAAAAACCATAAGTGCTAATCACTCCATTCCTTTTTGTGGTAATGGGGGCTGCTAACTGGAGTACTCTAAAACAAACCTGACCTCTCTAGGATATTCAGAAGCCAAGTTATAAGCCCACAAAGGTGTAACTGGACTACTTCTTTAAAGTGACACCAGGCCCGGTGGCCTTTGGGACATGGTTTGACCCCCAATAGGAATGTGCGATCATCATGAAACGTTCAGATCACTTACAACTCAATAGATTCTACCTTCTTGTAACGTTTCAGCCTGATTGGACCTTGTTTTCACACAAATGGACCCAGAATGATGTGAAATTGTGCTTTGTGCAACATAATTCTGGGTGCCATTTACAAACCATAAGTGCTAATGACTCCATTCCTTTTTGAGGTTGTAGGGGCTGTTGATTGGAGTACACTAAAACAAACCTGATCTCTCTAGGACATTCAGAAACCAAGTTATAGGCACTCAAAGGTGTAACTGGACTACTTCTTTAAAGAGACACCAGGCCCGGTGACCTTTGGGACATGGTTTGACCCCCTATAGGAATGTACAATCACCATGAAACGTTCAGATCACTTACAACTCAATAGATTCTACCTTCTTGTAACGTTTCAGCCTGATTGGACCTTGTTTTCACACAAATGGACCCAGAATGATGTGAAATTGTGCTTCGTGCAACATAATTCTGGGTGCCATTTACAAACCATAAGTGCTAATTGAAAACAAGGTCCAATCAGGCTGAAACGTTACAGGAAGGTAGAATCTATTGAGTCGTAAGTGATCTGAACGTTTCATGATGATAGCACTTTCCTAAGGGGGTCAAACCATGTCCCAAAGGTCACTGGATCTGGTGTCAATTTAAAGAAGTAGTCCAGATACACATTTGTGGGCTTATAACTTGGCTTCTGAATGTCCTAGAGAGATCAGGTTTATTTTAGTATACTCCAATCAACAGCCCCTACAACCACAAAAAGGAATGGAGTCATTAGCACTTATGGTTTGTAAATGGCACCCAGAATTATGTTGCACGAAGCACAATTTCACATCTTTCTGGGTCCATTTGTGTGAAAACAAGGTCCAATCAGGCTGAAACGTTACAAGAAGGTAGAATCTATTGAGTTGTAAGTGATCTGAACGTTTCATGATGATTGCACATTCCTATAGGCGGTCAAACCATGTCCCAAAGGTCACCGGGCCTGGTGTCTCTTTAAAGAAGTAGTCCAGTTACACCTTTGAGTGCCTATAACTTGGTTTCTGAATGTCCTAGAGAGATCAGGTTTGTTTTAGTGTACTCCAATCAACAGCCCCTACAACCTCAAAAAGGAATGGAGTCATTAGCACTTATGGTTTTTAAATGGCACCCAGAATTATGTTGCACGAAGCAAAATTTCACATCATTCTGGGTCCATTTGTGTGAAAACAAGGTCCAATCAGGCTGAAACGTTACAAGAAGGTAGAATCTATTGAGTTGTACGTGATCTGAACGTTTCATGATGATCGCACATTCCTATTGGGGGTCAAACCATGTCCCAAAGGTCACCGGGCCTGGTGTCACTTTAAAGAAGTAGTCCAGTTACACCTTTGTGGGCTTATAACTTGGTTTCTGAATATCCTAGAGAGGTCAGGTTTGTTTTAATGTACTCCAACCAACAGCCCCTACAACCACAAAAAGGAATGGAGTCATTAGCACTTATGGTTTGTAAAAGGCACCCAGAATTATGTTGCACAAAGCACAATTTCACATCATTCTGGGTCCATTTGTGTGAAAACAAGGTCCAATCAGGCTGAAACGTTACAAGAAGGTAGAATCTATTGAGTTGTAAGTTATCTGAACGTTTCAAGATGATCGCACTTTCCTAAGGGGGTCAAACCATGTCCCAAAGGTCACCGGATCTGGTGTCAATTTAAAGAAGTAGTCCAGTTACACATTTGTGGGCTTATAACTTGGCTTCTGAATGTCCTAGAGAGATCAGGTTTGTTTTAGTATACTCCAATCAACAGCCCCTACACCCACAAAAAGGAATGGAGTCATTAGCACTTATGGTTTTTAAATGGCACCCAGAATTATGTTGCACGAAGCACAATTTCACATCATTCTGGGTTCATTTGTGTGAAAACAAGGTCCAATCAGGCTGAAACGTTACAAGAAGGTAGAATCTATTGAGTTGTATGTGATCTGAACGTTTCATGATGATCGCACATTCCTATAGGGGGTCAAACCATGTCCCAAAGGTCACCGGGCCTGGTGTCACTTTAAAGAAGTTGTCCAGTTACATATTTGTGGGCTTATAACTTGGCTTCTGAATGCCCTAGAGAGATCAGGTTTGTTTTAATGTACTCCAACCAACAGCCCCTACAACCACAAAAAGGAATGGAGTCATTAGCACTTATGGTTTGTAAATGGCACCCAGAATTATGTTGCACGAAGCACAATTTCACATCATTCTGGGTCCATTTGTGTGAAAACAAGGTCCAATCAGGCTGAAACGTTAGAAGAAGGTAGAATCTATTGAGTTGTAAGTGATCTGAACGTTTCATGATGATCGCACATTCCTATAGGGGGTCAAACCATGTCCCAAAGGTCACCGGGCCTGGTGTCTCTTTAAAGTAGTCCAATTACACCTTTGAGGGCTTATAACTTGGTTTCTGAATGTCCTAGAGAGGTCAGGTTTTTTTTAGAGTACTCCAATTAGCAGCCCCCATTACCACTAAAAGGAATGGAGTCATTAGAACTTATGGTTTTTAAATGGCACCCAGAATTATGTTGCACGAAGCACAATTTCACATCATTCTGGGTTCATTTGTGTGAAAACAAGGTACAATCAGGCTGAAACGTTACAGGAAGGTAGAATCTATTGAGTTGTAAGTGATCTGAACGTTTCATGATGATAGCACTTTCCTAAGGGGGTCAAACCATGTCCCAAAGGTCACCGGATCTGGTGTCAATTTAAAGAAGTAGTCCAGTTACACATTTGTGGGCTTATAACTTGGCTTCTCAATGTCCTAGAGAGATCAGGTTTGTTTTAGTATACTCCAATCAACAGCCCCAACAACCACAAAAAGAAATGGAGTCATTAGCACTTATGGTTTTTAAATCGCACCCAGAATTATGTTGCACGAAGCACAATTTCACATCATACTGGGTTCATTTGTGTGAAATCAAGGTCCAATCAGGCTGAAACGTTACAGGAAGGTAGAATCTATTGAGTTGTAAGTGATCTGAACGTTTCATGATGATCGCACATTCCTATAGGGGGTCAAACCATGTCCCAAAGGTCACCGGGCCTGGTGTCACTTTAAAGAAGTAGTCCAATTACACCTTTGAGGGCTTATAACTTGGTTTCTGAATGTCCTAGAGAGATCAGGTTTGTTTTAGAGTACTCCAATTAGCAGCCCCCATTGCCACTAAAAGGAATGGAGTCATTAGCACTTATGGTTTTTAAATGGCACCCAGAATTATGTTGCACAAAGCACAATTTCACATCATTCTGGGTTCATTTGTGTGAAAACAAGGTCCAATCAGGCTGAAACGTTACAGGAAGGTAGAATCTATTGAGTTGTAAGTGATCTGAACGTTTCATGATGATAGCACTTTCCTAAGGGGGTCAAACCATGTCCCAAAGGTCACCGGATCTGGTGTCAATTTAAAGAAGTAGTCCAGTTACACATTTGTGGGCTTATAACTTGGCTTCTGAATGTCCTAGAGAGATCAGGTTTATTTTAGTATACTCCAATCAACAGCCCCTACAACCACAAAAAGGAATGGAGTCATTAGCACTTATGGTTTTTAAATGGCACCCAGAATTATGTTGCACGAAGCACAATTTCACATCATTCTGGGTTCATTTGTGTGAAAACAAGGTCCAATCAGGCTGAAACTTTACAGGAAGGTAGAATATATTGAGTTGTAAGTGATCTGAACGTTTCATGATGATAGCACTTTCCTAAGGGGGTCAAACCATGTCCCAAAGGTCACCGGATCTGGTGTCAATTTAAAGAAGTAGTCCAGTTACACATTTGTGGGCTTATAACTTGGCTTCTGAATGTCCTAGAGGGATCAGGTTTATTTTAGTATACTCCAATCAACAGCCCCTACAACCACAAAAAGGAATGGAGTCATTAGCACTTATGGTTTTTAAATGGCACCCAGAATTATGTTGCACGAAGCACAATTTCACATCATTCTGGGTTCATTTGTGTGAAAACAAGGTCCAATCAGGCTGAAACGTTACAAGAAGGTAGAATCTATTGAGTTGTAAGTGATCTGAACGTTTCATGATGATCGCACATTCCTATAGGGGGTAAAACCATGTCCCAAAGGTCACCGGGCCTGGTGTCACTTTAAAGAAGTAGTCCAGTTACACATTTGTGGGCTTATAACTTGGCTTCTGAATGTTCTAGAGAGATCAGGTTTGTTTTAGAGTACTCCAATTAACAGCCCCCTTTACCACTAAAAGGAATGGAGTCATTAGCACTTCTGGTTTTGAAATGGCACCCAGAATTATGTTGCACGAAGCACAATTTCACATCATTCTGGGTTCATTTGTGTGAAAACAAGGTCCAATCAGGCTGAAACGTTACAAGAAGGTAGAATCTATTGAGTTGTAAGTGATCTGAACGTTTCATGATGATCGCACATTCCTATAGGGGGTCAAACCATGTCCCAAAGGTCACCGGATCTGGTGTCAATTTAAAGAAGTAGTCCAGTTACATCTTTGTGGGCTTATAACTTGGCTTCTGAATGTCCTAGAGAGATCAGGTTTGTTTTAGTATACTCCAATCAACAGCCCCTACAACCACAAAAAGGAATGGAGTCATTAGCACTTATGGTTTTTAAATGGCACCCAGAATTATGTTGCACGAAGCACAATTTCACATCATTCTGGGTTCATTTGTGTGAAAACAAGGTCCAATCAGGCTGAAACATTACAGGAAGGTAGAACCTATTGAGTTGTAAGTGATCTCAACGTTTCATGATGATAGAACTTTCCTAAGGGGATCAAACCATGTCCCAAAGGTCACCGGATCTGGTGTCAATTTAAAGAAGTAGTCCAGTTACACATTTGTGGGCTTATAACTTGGCTTCTGAATGTCCTAGAGAGATCAAGTTTGTTTTAATGTACTCCAATCAACAGCCCCTACAACCACCAAAAGGAATGGAGTCATTAGCACTTATGGTTTGTAAATTGCACCCAGAATTATGTTGCATGAAGCACAATTTCACATCATTCTGGGTCCATTTGTGTGAAACCAAGGTCCAATCAGGCTGAAACATTACATGAAGTTAGAATCTATTGAATTGTAAGTGATCTGAACGTTTCATGATGATAGCACTTTCCTAAGGGGGACAAACCATGTCCCAAAGGTCACCGGATCTGGTGTCAATTTAAAGAAGTAGTCCAGTTACACATTTGTGGGCTTATAACTTGGCTTCTGAATGTCCTAGAGAGGTCAGGTTTGTTTCAATGTACTCCAACCAACAGCCCCTACAACCACAAAAAGGAATGGAGACTTTAGCACTTATGGTTTGTAAATGGCACCCAGAATTATGTTGCATGAAGCACAATTTCACATCATTCTGGGTCCATTTGTGTGAAAACAAGGTCCAATCAGGCTGAAACGTTACAGGAAGGTAGAATCTATTGAGTTGTAAGTGATCTGAACGTTTCATGATGATCGCACATTCCTATAGGGGGTCAAACCATGTCCCAAAGGTCACCGGGCCTGGTGTCACTTTAAAGAAGTAGTCCAGTTACACCTTTGTGGGCTTATAACTTGGCTTCTGAATATCCTAGAGAGGTCAGGTTTGTTATAGAGTACTCCAATTAGCAGCCCCCTTTACCACTAAAAGGAATGGAGTTATTAGCACTTATGGTTTTTAAATGGCACCCAGAATTATGTTGCACGAAGCACAATTTCACATCATTCTGGGTTCATTTGTGTGAAAACAAGGTCCAATCAGGCTGAAACGTTACAAGAAGGTAGAATCTATTGAGTTGTAAGTGATCTGAACGTTTCATGATGATCGCACATTCCTATAGGGGGTAAAACCATGTCCCAAAGGTCACCGGGCCTGGTGTCACTTTAAAGAAGTAGTCCAGTTACACATTTGTGGGCTTATAACTTGGCTTCTGAATGTCCTAGAGAGATCAGGTTTGTTTTAGAGTACTCCAATTAACAGCCCCCTTTACCACTAAAAGGAATGGAGTCATTAGCACTTCTGGTTTTGAAATGGCACCCAGAATTATGTTGCACGAAGCACAATTTCACATCATTCTGGGTTCATTTGTGTGAAAACAAGGTCCAATCAGGCTGAAACGTTACAAGAAGGTAGAATCTATTGAGTTGTAAGTGATCTGAACGTTTCATGATGATCGCACATTCCTATAGGGGGTCAAACCATGTCCCAAAGGTCACCGGATCTGGTGTCAATTTAAAGAAGTAGTCCAGTTACATCTTTGTGGGCTTATAACTTGGCTTCTGAATGTCCTAGAGAGATCAGGTTTGTTTTAGTATACTCCAATCAACAGCCCCTACAACCACAAAAAGGAATGGAGTCATTAGCACTTATGGTTTTTAAATGGCACCCAGAATTATGTTGCACGAAGCACAATTTCACATCATTCTGGGTTCATTTGTGTGAAAACAAGGTCCAATCAGGCTGAAACATTACAGGAAGGTAGAACCTATTGAGTTGTAAGTGATCTCAACGTTTCATGATGATAGAACTTTCCTAAGGGGATCAAACCATGTCCCGAAGGTCACCGGATCTGGTGTCAATTTAAAGAAGTAGTCCAGTTACACATTTGTGGGCTTATAACTTGGCTTCTGAATGTCCTAGAGAGATCAAGTTTGTTTTAATGTACTCCAATCAACAGCCCCTACAACCACCAAAAGGAATGGAGTCATTAGCACTTATGGTTTGTAAATTGCACCCAGAATTATGTTGCATGAAGCACAATTTCACATCATTCTGGGTCCATTTGTGTGAAACCAAGGTCCAAGCAGGCTGAAACGTTACATGAAGTTAGAATCTATTGAATTGTAAGTGATCTGAACGTTTCATGATGATAGCACTTTCCTAAGGGGGACAAACCATGTCCCAAAGGTCACCGGATCTGGTGTCAATTTAAAGAAGTAGTCCAGTTACACATTTGTGGGCTTATAACTTGGCTTCTGAATATCCTAGAGAGGTCAGGTTTGTTTTAGAGTACTCCAATTAACAGCCCCCATTACCACTAAAAGGAATGGAGTCATTAGCACTTATGGTTTTTAAATGGCACCCAGAATTATGTTGCACGAAGCACAATTTCACATCATTCTGGGTTCATTTGTGTGAAAACAAGGTCCAATCAGGCTGAAACATTACAGGAAGGTAGAATCTATTGAGTTGTAAGTGATCTCAACGTTTCATGATGATAGAACTTTCCTAAAGGGATCAAACCATGTCCCAAAGGTCACCGGATCTGGTGTCAATTTAAAGAAGTAGTCCAGTTACACATTTGTGGGCTTATAACTTGGCTTCTGAATGTCCTAGAGAGATCAGTTTTTTTAATGTACTCCAATCAACAGCCCCTACAACCACAAAAAGGAATGGAGTCATTAGCACTTATGGTTTGTAAATGGCACCCAGAATTATGTTGCACGAAGCACAATTTCACATCATTCTGGGTCCATTTGTGTGAAAACAAGGTCCAATCAAGCTGAAACGTTACAAGAAGGTAGATTCTATTGAGTTGTAAGTCATCTGAACGTTTCATGATGATCGCACATTCCTATTGGGGGTCAAACCATGTCCCAAAGGTCACCGGGCCTGGTGTCACTTTAAAGAAGTAGTCCAGTTACACCTTTGTGGGCTTATAACTTGGCTTCTGAATATCCTAGAGAGGTCAGGTTTGTTTTAGAGTACTCCAATTAACAGCCCCCATTACCACTAAAAGGAATGGAGTCATTAGCACTTATTGTTTGTAAATGGCACCCAGAATTATGTTGCACGAAGCACAATTTCACATCATTCTGGGTTCATTTGTGTGAAAACAAGGTCCAATCAGGCAGAAATGTTACAGGAAGGTAGAATCTATTGAGTTGTAAGTGATCTGAACGTTTCATGATGATAGCACTTTCCTAAGGGGGTCAAACCATGTCCCAAAGGTCACCGGACCTGGTGTCAATTTAAAGAAGTAGTCCAGTTACACATTTGTGGGCTTATAACTTGGCTTCTGAATGTCCTAGAGAGATCAGGTTTGTTTTAATGTACTCCAATCAACAGCCCCTACAACCACAAAAATGAATGGAGTCATTAGCACTTATGGTTTGTAAATGGCACCCAGAATTATGTTGCACGAAGCACAATTTCACGTCATTCTGGGTTCATTTGTTTGAAAACAAGGTCCACTCAGGCTGAAACGTTACAAGAAGGTAGAATCTATTGAGTTGTAAGTGATCTGAACGTTTCAAGATGATCGCACTTTCCTAAGGGGGTCAAACCATGTCCCAAAGGTCACCGGATCTGGTGTCAATTTAAATAAGTAGTCCTGTTACACATTTGTGGGCTTATAACTTGGCTTCTGAATGTCCTAGAGAGATCAGGTTTGTTTTAGTATACTCCAATCAACAGCCCCTACAACCACAAAAAGGAATGGAGTCATTAGCACTTATGGTTTTTAAATGGCACCCAGAATTATGTTGCACGAAGCACAATTTCACATCATTCTGGGTTCATTTGTGTGAAAACAAGGTCCAATCAGGCTGAAACGTTACAAGAAGGTAGAATATATTGAGTTGTAATTGATCTGAACGTTTCATGATGATCGCACATTCCTATAGGGGGTCAAACCATGTCCCAAAGGTCACCGGGCCTGGTGTCACTTTAAAGAAGTTGTCCAACTACACCTTTGAGGGCTTATAACTTGGTTTCTGAATGTCCTAGAGAGATCAGGTTTGTTTTAATGTACTCCAACCAACAGCCCCTACAACCACAAAAAGGAATGGAGTCATTAGCACTTATGGTTTTTAAATGGCACCCAGAATTATGTTGCACGAAGCACAATTTCACATCATTCTGGGTTCATTTGTGTGAAAACAAGGTCCAATCAGGCTGAAACGTTACAAGAAGGTAGAATCTATTGAGTTGTAAGTGATCTGAACGTTTCATGATGATCGCACATTCCTATAGGGGGTCAAACCATGTCCCAAAGGTCACCGGATCTGGTGTCAATTTAAAGAAGTAGTCCAGTTACATCTTTGTGGGCTTATAACTTGGCTTCTGAATGTCCTAGAGAGATCAGGTTTGTTTTAGTATACTCCAATCAACAGCCCCTACAACCACAAAAAGGAATGGAGTCATTAGCACTTATGGTTTTTAAATGGCACCCAGAATTATGTTGCACGAAGCACAATTTCACATCTTTCTGGGTTCATTTGTGTGAAAACAAGGTCCAATCAGGCTGAAACATTACAGGAAGGTAGAACCTATTGAGTTGTAGGTGATCTCAACGTTTCATGATGATAGAACTTTCCTAAGGGGATCAAACCATGTCCCGAAGGTCACCGGATCTGGTGTCAATTTAAAGAAGTAGTCCAGTTACACATTTGTGGGCTTATAACTTGGCTTCTGAATGTCCTAGAGAGATCAAGTTTGTTTTAATGTACTCCAATCAACAGCCCCTACAACCACCAAAAGGAATGGAGTCATTAGCACTTATGGTTTGTAAATTGCACCCAGAATTATGTTGCATGAAGCACAATTTCACATCATTCTGGGTCCATTTGTGTGAAACCAAGGTCCAAGCAGGCTGAAACGTTACATGAAGTTAGAATCTATTGAATTGTAAGTGATCTGAACGTTTCATGATGATAGCACTTTCCTAAGGGGGACAAACCATGTCCCAAAGGTCACCGGATCTGGTGTCAATTTAAAGAAGTAGTCCAGTTACACATTTGTGGGCTTATAACTTGGCTTCTGAATATCCTAGAGAGGTCAGGTTTGTTTTAGAGTACTCCAATTAACAGCCCCCATTACCACTAAAAGGAATGGAGTCATTAGCACTTATGGTTTTTAAATGGCACCCAGAATTATGTTGCACGAAGCACAATTTCACATCATTCTGGGTTCATTTGTGTGAAAACAAGGTCCAATCAGGCTGAAACATTACAGGAAGGTAGAATCTATTGAGTTGTAAGTGATCTCAACGTTTCATGATGATAGAACTTTCCTAAAGGGATCAAACCATGTCCCAAAGGTCACCGGATCTGGTGTCAATTTAAAGAAGTAGTCCAGTTACACATTTGTGGGCTTATAACTTGGCTTCTGAATGTCCTAGAGAGATCAGTTTTTTTAATGTACTCCAATCAACAGCCCCTACAACCACAAAAAGGAATGGAGTCATTAGCACTTATGGTTTGTAAATGGCACCCAGAATTATGTTGCACGAAGCACAATTTCACATCATTCTGGGTCCATTTGTGTGAAAACAAGGTCCAATCAAGCTGAAACGTTACAAGAAGGTAGATTCTATTGAGTTGTAAGTCATCTGAACGTTTCATGATGATCGCACATTCCTATTGGGGGTCAAACCATGTCCCAAAGGTCACCGGGCCTGGTGTCACTTTAAAGAAGTAGTCCAGTTACACCTTTGTGGGCTTATAACTTGGCTTCTGAATATCCTAGAGAGGTCAGGTTTGTTTTAGAGTACTCCAATTAACAGCCCCCATTACCACTAAAAGGAATGGAGTCATTAGCACTTATGGTTTGTAAATGGCACCCAGAATTATGTTGCACGAAGCACAATTTCACATCATTCTGGGTTCATTTGTGTGAAAACAAGGTCCAATCAGGCAGAAATGTTACAGGAAGGTAGAATCTATTGAGGTGTAAGTGATCTGAACGTTTCATGATGATAGCACTTTCCTAAGGGGGTCAAACCATGTCCCAAAGGTCACCGGACCTGGTGTCAATTTAAAGAAGTAGTCCAGTTACACATTTGTGGGCTTATAACTTGGCTTCTGAATGTCCTAGAGAGATCAGGTTTGTTTTAATGTACTCCAATCAACAGCCCCTACAACCACAAAAATGAATGGAGTCATTAGCACTTATGGTTTGTAAATGGCACCCAGAATTATGTTGCACGAAGCACAATTTCACGTCATTCTGGGTTCATTTGTTTGAAAACAAGGTCCACTCAGGCTGAAACGTTACAAGAAGGTAGAATCTATTGAGTTGTAAGTGATCTGAACGTTTCAAGATGATCGCACTTTCCTAAGGGGGTCAAACCATGTCCCAAAGGTCACCGGATCTGGTGTCAATTTAAATAAGTAGTCCTGTTACACATTTGTGGGCTTATAACTTGGCTTCTGAATGTCCTAGAGAGATCAGGTTTGTTTTAGTATACTCCAATCAACAGCCCCTACAACCACAAAAAGGAATGGAGTCATTAGCACTTATGGTTTTTAAATGGCACCCAGAATTATGTTGCACGAAGCACAATTTCACATCATTCTGGGTTCATTTGTGTGAAAACAAGGTCCAATCAGGCTGAAACGTTACAAGAAGGTAGAATATATTGAGTTGTAATTGATCTGAACGTTTCATGATGATCGCACATTCCTATAGGGGGTCAAACCATGTCCCAAAGGTCACCGGGCCTGGTGTCACTTTAAAGAAGTTGTCCAACTACACCTTTGAGGGCTTATAACTTGGTTTCTGAATGTCCTAGAGAGATCAGGTTTGTTTTAATGTACTCCAACCAACAGCCCCTACAACCACAAAAAGGAATGGAGTCATTAGCACTTATGGTTTTTAAATGGCACCCAGAATTATGTTGCACGAAGCACAATTTCACATCATTCTGGGTCCATTTGTGTGAAAACAAGGTCCAATCAGGCTGAAACGTTACAAGAAGGTAGAATCTATTGAGTTGTAAGTGATCTGAACGTTTCATGATGATCGCACATTCCTATAGGGGGTCAAACCATGTCCCAAAGGTCACCGGGCCTGGTGTCACTTTAAAGAAGTAGTCCAATTACACCTTTGAGGGCTTATAACTTGGTTTCTGAATGTCCTAGAGAGATCAGGTTTGTTTTAGTGTACTCCAATCAACAGCCCCTACAACCCCAAAAAGGAATGGAGTCATTAGCACTTATGGTTTGTAAATGGCACCCAGAATTATGTTGCACGAAGCACAATTTCACATCATTCTGGGTTCATTTGTGTGAAATCAAGGTCCAATCAGGCAGAAACTTTACAGGAAGGTAGAATCTATTGAGTTGTAAGTGATCTGAACGTTTCATGATGATCGCACATTCCTATTGGGGGTCAAACCATGTCCCAAAGGTCACTGGGCCTGGTGTCACTTTAAAGAAGTAGTCCAGTTACACCTTTGTGGGCTTATAACTTGGCTTCTGAATATCCTAGAGAGGTCAGGTTTGTTTTAGAGTACTCAAATTAGCAGCCCCCATAACCACTAAAAGGAATGGAGTCATTAGCACTTATGGTTTTTATATGGCAGCCAGAATTATGTTGCACAAAGCACAATTTCACATCATTCTGGGTTCATTTGTGTGAAAACAAGGTCCAATCAGGCTGAAACGTTACAGGAAGGTAGAATCTATTGAGTTGTAAGTGATCTGAACGTTTCATGATGATAGCACTTTCCTAAGGGGGTCGAACCATGTCCCAAAGGTCACCGGATCTGGTGTCAATTTAAAGAAGTAGTCCAGTTACACATTTGTGGGCTTATAACTTGGCTTCTGAATGTCCTAGAGAGATCAGGTTTGTTTTAGTATACTCCAATCAACAGCCCCTACAACCACAAAAAGGAATGGAGTCATTAGCACTTATGGTTTTTAAATAGCACCCAGAATTGTGTTGCACGAAGCACAATTTCACATCATTCTGGGTCCGTTTGTGTGAAAACAAGGTCCAATCAGGCTGAAACGTTACAGGAAGGTAGAATCTATTGAGTTGTAAATGATCTGAACGTTTCATGATGATAGCACTTTCCTAAGGGGGTCAAACCATGTCCCAAAGGTCACCGGATCTGGTGTCAATTTAAAGAAGTAGTCCAGTTACACATTTGTGGGCTTAGAACTTGGCTTCTGAATGTCCTAGAGAGATCAGGTTTGTTTTAGTATACTCCAATCAACAGCCCCTACAACCCCAAAAAGGAATGGAGTCATTAGCACTTATGGTTTGTAAATGGCACCCAGAATTATGTTGCACGAAGCACAATTTCACATCATTCTGGGTTCATTTGTGTGAAATCAAGGTCCAATCAGGCAGAAACTTTACAGGAAGGTAGAATCTATTGAGGTGTAAGTGATCTGAACGTTTCATGATGATCGCACATTCCTATTGGGGGTCAAACCATGTCCCAAAGGTCACTGGACCTGGTGTCACTTTAAAGAAGTAGTCCAGTTACACCTTTGTGGGCTTATAACTTGGCTTCTGAATATCCTAGAGAGGTCAGGTTTGTTTTAGAGTACTCCAATTAGCAGCCCCCATTACCACTAAAAGGAATGGAGTCATTAGCACTTATGGTTTTTATTGGCAGCCAGAATTATGTTGCACAAAGCACAATTTCACATCATTCTGGGTTCATTTGTGTGAAAACAAGGTCCAATCAGGCTGAAACGTTACAGGAAGGTAGAATCTATTGAGTTGTAAGTGATCTGAACGTTTCATGATGATAGCACTTTCCTAAGGGGGTCGAACCATGTCCCAAAGGTCACCGGATCTGGTGTCAATTTAAAGAAGTAGTCCAGTTACACATTTGTGGGCTTATAACTTGGCTTCTGAATGTCCTAGAGAGATCAGGTTTGTTTTAGTATACTCCAATCAACAGCCCCTACAACCACAAAAAGGAATGGAGTCATTAGCACTTATGGTTTTTAAATAGCACCCAGAATTATGTTGCACGAAGCACAATTTCACATCATTCTGGGTCCGTTTGTGTGAAAACAAGGTCCAATCAGGCTGAAACGTTACAGGAAGGTAGAATCTATTGAGTTGTAAATGATATGAACGTTTCATGATGATAGCACTTTCCTAAGGGGGTCAAACCATGTCCCAAAGGTCACCGGATCTGGTGTCAATTTAAAGAAGTAGTCCAGTTACACATTTGTGGGCTTAGAACTTGGCTTCTGAATGTCCTAGAGAGATCAGGTTTGTTTTAGTATACTCCAATCAACAGCCCCTACAACCACAAAAAGGAATGGAGTCATTAGCACTTATGGTTTTTAAATAGCACCCAGAATTATGTTGCACGAAGCACAATTTCACATCATTCTGGGTCCGTTTGTGTGAAAACAAGGTCCAATCAGGCTGAAACGTTACAGGAAGGTAGAATCTATTGAGTTGTAAATGATCTGAACGTTTCATGATGATAGCACTTTCCTAAGGGGGTCAAACCATGTCCCAAAGGTCACCGGATCTGGTGTCAATTTAAAGAAGTAGTCCAGTTACACATTTGTGGGCTTATAACTTGGCTTCTGAATGTCCTAGAGAGATCAGGTTTGTTTTAATGTACTCCAACCAACAGCCCCTGTCGCGTGCCCGTCCCATTTGTCGGTTCCGTTAAAACCCAGTTCCGTTAGAACTTATGAGACGGTGCATCTATCAGGGTTCGGGGGGATGTCGGCGAGTTTAATCGTACTAGACCCCGGTTTGGACTATCTAATTAGAATCTTGTCTTTTATTTTAAAGGTGAAATGACTTGTACGAATAGCCAGCCTCAGAGTACTCCACTTCTTTTAAACTCGTTACCTTTTGGTTAAGATACTAGAGAGAAGTCTGGAGGCAAGCCAAGCCTCTCAGCAATTGTTTGGATTACTCGGAATTAATTGCGCCTCTAACAGCTTATTTGGGAGGTTGGTAACTATAAAATGATTTATGCTAGTTGATCAGGCTATCATAATTTTATCAATTTATTTATTAATCCAACCTTCCAGCTGATTAGAGACTTTTTCAACCTGCAATCAGAGCCAAAATAACCTCTAATATCCTGTTTTTATCGCCCTTAAGACAACTCGTTACTCGCAAGGAGGGGGAAGTTAAAACTTCCCTTATCTTAAGGTTTCTTTATATTATTATATTACAAACTGTAAAGTAAGTCCTGATAATTCAGAGACCTGTGTTCGACATGCTTACCTCTGTGCAATTATGGCCAGGGCTCCAAACTTGAAGCTTTAGAGAAAACCTGAAAGAATCAGGATTATGTTTCTTTTTCAAAAAAGGTTTATTACAAAATCAAAATACAAAAATGGGTAAAGTAAAAAACAACTGCTATCCCCCAAGGAGGAATTAGTTCAAAATGATTAAATAAGAGTTAGTTTACACTAGCTCCTGTCTTCTCAGAATCTCCCCAAAACTCTCCCAAGTCTCTTCTTCCAAGAGTCCTCCCCCACTAAGCTCTGCTTCTCTCCAAAAAACTGCCTGTCATCCCCCATCCAGGGGGACAGGGGATGACCCCTCCAAGCCTGCTCTGTCTCTTCTTGTCGCCTGCCCCAGCTGCTGTTGAATCTTTCCTCTGCTGTTCAGAGCTGTTCTTATATACCCTTCCTGGGCCAGCTTAAGGTCATGGGGTCATTTACCAGATACACACTTTGTAGCTCAACACAAAACATTTGGTGTCATTTTCACTACATGCAGCATTCTTCTTAACACAGGTCATTACATCATCTTTTGCAGCATTCTTCAGTTTCTCTCCAATGTTCCCGAGAGGGCTTCTGGATCTGATGGGCTTGTCTTCACTCTGTTCTCCTCCAATCCCATCTTTCCAAGCCAGGGGTGGGGCAAAGAGGTTGGGTCAGTCAACCTGACCTTTTGCCCAGTTCTGTCCTCTCGTCCCTGTGACCCTTGTGTGACCCTTGTTTCTGACCACAGTTTTTTTGACCTGCAGCCCAGCTCCTGTCGGCTGGCTGATTTTGCTCGCACAAGCCAGTCCAGTGTGGCTCACCTTTTGACCCCGTACTTGCCACTGTCTTTGGCATGTGGGACTCGCAACATCCCCCATGCGAGAAAAATCTAGCCAGGGGACTGCAGCAGCCTTCTTTGGGGTGGGGCTGCCTCCTCCTCTGGATCATCTTCATCTCCAGTCTCAGACCCAGAGTCTGACAGCTCAGAGTTCAGATACACACCATCATCATCATCATCATCACTCACTTCAGTCTCTGAAGAACCAGATGTTTGTTCATGAGGGTTCAGAACTGGGTTCCTGCTTCTCCACCAGTTTCAGCTGCCATCTGGTCAGCTGAGCTGCTGGTTGGACCATCTCAATCTCCTCCTTCAAGCAGAGACTCTCTCCCTCCAGACTGAAGACATTTTTTACTGCAGAGCTTCAAATATTCTCCTCACACACCTGAACATCAACAAGCTAACTCTGCTTGCAGCTGCTGGTGGGAAGCTTACGCTAAAAATTATAAAGTGTGGCAAGGTGGATAAATAAGGACCGGGCGGGAATCGATCCCGAGACCTCCGGGGTGGGAGTCATACGCTCTAACCACTCAGCCAAAGGGACATCCCTTTAGCCATCTGGCCAGGGTGCATGATCAATCAAGACATTGTGACAGAACGCTCACACTGTCACACCTTCCCCCCTCTTTCCACAAGCGCGTCCTCGTACTCCCGCGCAGGGTGCCACAAACTTCACATCCACGGACCTACTTGACAGTACTACATGGATCCTGCCAACAACACCATATATGGCAAGGTTAAAAATGCTTACGCCTTATTAGTGTAGCTGTCTGTCAGGTCAGAATCATATGGAGCTGTTGGTTCAGGACTCTCCCTTCTCAAAAGAACTAGTAGGGGGAGGGGTGATGTCACCACATCCTGCTTGTCTGTTGTTGCTCAGCTGACTGAGTGCTTTTTCTCTGTTCAGCTGTGGCTTCTCATATCTGCAGGCTGCCGAGAGCGGAAGCTAGGTGCTTGTTTCAAGCAGATCCTCTAAAAACAAAGTTTAATTGGAGCAGAGTTCCAATGCTCCCAGTTATAAGTCCGTCCTTTACAGGCGGCACGGTTTCTCCCCTCACGGAGCCCTTAAGCACAGAGGTTCACACATTATACATGTTCCCGGCTTCTAGCCTCCCCATTGCGCGTAACGATACACATTTGCAGATTCTATGAAGCCCGGAAACATAGCCACTTTAAAATCTTTAATACAATCCCCCTTCGTTAACAGGATGAGGCCCAGAGCACCTGAGATCTTACAAGTCATTTCTTCACTAGATTTTGATCCAGCCATGACGTTTAATCGCATCTCACTTGTGCCTCAGCACCTGGACAGCGCCCCGCCGCAGCTCCATACTAGCTTTTCCAGCCTCATTCTGAAAGCTCCGGTTACAGGATACTGAAAGATCTATCTGCCATGGCTGGTTAAAAGTTTCTCTTTTTTCATTTATTTTATTTTTATTCGTTTTCACGTCTTATTCTTTATTCTTACTCTTTATTCCTTTTTATTTTTTGCCTAGCTTTTATCCTTGGCTATTCTTACGTCGGAAAGCCGTGATTTCTTTATACCTCTCTGAGTTAATCTTCCGTTCTCCCAAATTTCTTTCCTTTTCGAGAAATTGGTGCGGTTTTCACTCCAAGGTTATAAGCTTATCCGGTCCTTGGTGCGTAAGCTTTTATCAGCCTAAAAGACATAGTTCTACGTCGAATAGTCCGGTATCTAATATTTGAACCTTCGCTCTGTAGCCCCACATTGGTGCGCCATGTCGCGTGCCCGTCCCATTTGTCGGTTCCGTTAAAACCCAGTTCCGTTAGAACTTATGAGACGGTGCATCTATCAGGGTTCGGGGGGATGTCGGCGAGTTTAATCGTACTAGACCCGGGTTTGGACTATGTAATTAGAATCTTGTCTTTTATTTTAAAGGTGAAATGACTTGTACGAATAGCCTTCCTCAGAGTACTCCACTTCTTTTAAACTCGTTACCTATTGGTTAAGATACTAGAGAGAAGTCTGGAGGCAAGCCAAGCCTCTCAGCAATTGTTTGGATTACCCGGAATTAATTGCGCATCTAACAGCTTATGTGGGAGGTTGGTAACTATAAAATGATTTATGCTAGTTGATCAGGCTATCATAATTTTATCAATTTATTTATTAATCCAACCTTCCAGCTGATTAGAGACTTTTTCAACCTGCAATCAGAGCCAAAATAACCTCTAATATCGCCCTTAAGACAACTCGTTACTCGCAAGGAGGGGGAAGTTAAAACTTCCCTTATCTTAAGGTTTCTTTATATTATTATATTACAAACTGTAAAGTAAGTCCTGATAATTCAGAGACCTGTGTTCGACATGCTTAACTCTGTGCAATTATGGCCAGGGCTCCAAACGTGAAGCTTTAGAGAAAACCTGAAAGAATCAGGATTATGTTTCTTTTTCGAAAAAGGTTTATTACAAAATCAAAATACAAAAATGGGTAAAGTAAAAAACAACTGCTATCCCCCAAGGAGGAATCAGTTCAAAATGATTAAATAAGAGTTAGTTTACACTAGCTCCTGTCTTCTCAGAATCTCCCCAAAACTCTCCCAAGTCTCTTCTTCCAAGAGTCCTCCCCCTCTAAGCTCTGCTTCTCTCCAAAAAACTGCCTGTCATCCCCCATCCAGGGGGACAGGGGATGACCCCTCCAAGCCTGCTCTGTCTCTTCTTGTCGCCTGCCCCAGCTGCTGTCGAATCTTTCCTCTGCTGTTCAGAGCTGTTCTTATATACCCTTCCTGGGCCAGCTTAAGGTCATGGGGTCATTTACCAGATACACACTTTGTAGCTCAACACAAAACATTTGGTGTCATTTTCACTACATGCAGCATTCTTCTTAACACAGGTCATTACATCATCTTTTGCAGCATTCTTTAGTTTCTCTCCAATGTTCCCAAGAGGGCTTCTGGATCTGATGGGCTTGTCTTCACTCTGTTCTCCTCCAATCCCATCTATCCAAGCCAGGGGTGGGGCAAAGAGGTTGGGTCAGTCAACCTGACCTTTTGCCCAGTTCTGTCCTCTTGTCCCTGTGACCCTTGTGTGACCCTTGCTTCTGACCACAGTTTTTTTGACCTGCAGCCCAGCTCCTGTCGGCTGGCTGATTTTGCTCGCACAAGCCAGTCCAGTGTGGCTCACCTTTTGACCCCGTACTTGCCACTGTCTTTGGCATGTGGGACTCGCAACACCCCTACAACCACAAAAAGGAATGGAGTCATTAGCACTTATGGTTTGTAAATGGCACCCAGAATTATGTTGCACGAAGCACAATTTCACATCATTCTGGGTTCATTTGTGTGAAAACAAGGTCCAATCAGGCTGAAACGTTACAAGAAGGTAGAATCTATTGAGTTGTATGTGATCTGAACGTTTCATGAAGATCGCACATTCCTATAGGGGGTCAAACCATGTCCCAAAGGTCACCGGGCCTGGTGTCACTTTAAAGAAGTTGTCCAGTTACATATTTGTGGGCTTATAACTTGGCTTCTGAATGCCCTAGAGAGATCAGGTTTGTTTTAATGTACTCCAACCAACAGCCCCTACAACCACAAAAAGGAATGGAGTCATTAGCACTTATGGTTTGTAAATGGCACCCAGAATTATGTTGCACGAAGCACAATTTCACATCATTCTGGGTCCATTTGTGTGAAAACAAGGTCCAATCAGGCTGAAACGTTACAAGAAGGTAGAATCTATTGAGTTGTAAGTGATCTGAACGTTTCATGATGATCGCACATTCCTATAGGGGGTCAAACCAGGTCCCAAAGGTCACCGGGCCTGGTGTCTCTTTAAAGTAGTCCAATTACACCTTTGAGGGCTTATAACTTGGTTTCTGAATGTCCTAGAGAGGTCAGGTTTGTTTTAGAGTACTCCAATTAGCAGCCCCCATTACCACTAAAAGGAATGGAGTCATTAGAACTTATGGTTTTTAAATGGCACCCAGAATTATGTTGCACGAAGCACAATTTCACATCAATCTGGGTTCATTTGTGTGAAAACAAGGTACAATCAGGCTGAAACGTTACAGGAAGGTATAATCTATTGAGTTGTAAGTGATCTGAACGTTTCATGATGATAGCACTTTCCTAAGGGGGTCAAACCATGTCCCAAAGGTCACCGGATCTGGTTTCAATTTAAAGAAGTAGTCCAGTTACACATTTGTGGGCTTATAACTTGGCTTCTCAATGTCCTAGAGAGATCAGGTTTGTTTTAGTATACTCCAATCAACAGCCCCAACAACCACAAAAAGAAATGGAGTCATTAGCACTTATGGTTTTTAAATCGCACCCAGAATTATGTTGCACGAAGCACAATTTCACATCATACTGGGTTCATTTGTGTGAAATCAAGGTCCAATCAGGCTGAAACGTTACAGGAAGGTAGAATCTATTGAGTTGTAAGTGATCTGAACGTTTCATGATGATCGCACATTCCTATAGGGGGTCAAACCATGTCCCAAAGGTCACCGGGCCTGGTGTCACTTTAAAGAAGTAGTCCAATTACACCTTTGAGGGCTTATAACTTGGTTTCTGAATGTCCTAGAGAGATCAGGTTTGTTTTAGAGTACTCCAATTAGCAGCCCCCATTGCCACTAAAAGGAATGGAGTCATTAGCACTTATGGTTTTTAAATGGCACCCAGAATTATGTTGCACAAAGCACAATTTCACATCATTCTGGGTTCATTTGTGTGAAAACAAGGTCCAATCAGGCTGAAACGTTACAGGAAGGTAGAATCTATTGTGTTGTAAGTGATCTGAACGTTTCATGATGATAGCACTTTCCTAAGGGGGTCAAACCATGTCCCAAAGGTCACCGGATCTGGTGTCAATTTAAAGAAGTAGTCCAGTTACACATTTGTGGGCTTATAACTTGGCTTCTGAATGTCCTAGAGAGATCAGGTTTATTTTAGTATACTCCAATCAACAGCCCCTACAACCACAAAAAGGAATGGAGTCATTAGCACTTATGGTTTTTAAATGGCACCCAGAATTATGTTGCACGAAGCACAATTTCACATCATTCTGGGTTCATTTGTGTGAAAACAAGGTACAATCAGGCTGAAACTTTACAGGAAGGTAGAATATATTGAGTTGTAAGTGATCTGAACGTTTCATGATGATCGCACATTCCTATTGGGGGTCAAACCATGTCCCAAAGTTCACCGGGCCTGGTGTCACTTTAAAGAAGTAGTCCAGTTACACATTTGTGGGCTTATAACTTGGCTTCTGAATGTCCTAGAGAGATCAGGTTTGTTTTAGTGTACTCCAACCAACAGCCTTTACAACCACAAAAAGGAATGGAGTCATTAGCACTTATGGTTTGTAAATGGCACCCAGAATTATGTTGCACGAAGCACAATTTCACATCATTCTGGGTCCATTTGTGTGAAACCAAGGTCCAATCAGGCTGAAACGTTACATGAAGTTAGAATCTATTTAATTGTAAGTGATCTGAACGTTTCATGATGATAGCACTTTCCTAAGGGGGACAAACCATGTCCCAAAGGTCACCGGATCTGGTGTCAATTTAAAGAAGTAGTCCAGTTACACATTTGTGGGCTTATAACTTGGCTTCTGAATGTCCTAGAGAGATCAGGTTTGTTTTAGAGTACTCCAATTAACAGCCCCCTTTACCACTAAAAGGAATGGAGTCATTAGCACTTCTGGTTTTGAAATGGCACCCAGAATTATGTTGCACGAAGCACAATTTCACATCATTCTGGGTTCATTTGTGTGAAAACAAGGTCCAATCAGGCTGAAACGTTACAAGAAGGTAGAATCTATTGAGTCGTAAGTGATCTGAACGTTTCATGATGATCGCACATTCCTATAGGGGGTCAAACCATGTCCCAAAGGTCACCGGATCTGGTGTCAATTTAAAGAAGTAGTCCAGTTACATCTTTGTGGGCTTATAACTTGGCTTCTGAATGTCCTAGAGAGATCAGGTTTGTTTTAGTATACTCCAATCAACAGCCCCTACAACCACAAAAAGGAATAGAGTCATTAGCACTTATGGTTTTTAAATGGCACCCAGAATTATGTTGCATGAAGCACAATTTCACATCATTCTGGGTTCATTTGTGTGAAAACAAGGTCCAATCAGGCTGAAACATTACAGGAAGGTAGAATCTATTGAGTTGTAAGTGATCTCAACGTTTCATGATGATAGAACTTTCCTAAGGGGATCAAACCATGTCCCAAAGGTCACCGGATCTGGTGTCAATTTAAAGAAGTAGTCCAGTTACACATTTGTGGGCTTATAACTTGACTTCTGAATGTCCTAGAGAGATCAAGTTTGTTTTAATGTACTCCAATCAACAGCCCCTACAACCACCAAAAGGAATGGAGTCATTAGCACTTATGGTTTGTAAATTGCACCCAGAATTATGTTGCATGAAGCACAATTTCACATCATTCTGGGTTCATTTGTGTGAAACCAAGGTCCAATCAGGCTGAAACATTACATGAAGTTAGAATCTATTGAATTGTAAGTGATCTGAACGTTTCATGATGATAGCACTTTCCTAAGGGGGACAAACCATGTCCCAAAGGTCACCGGATCTGGTGTCAATTTAAAGAAGTAGTCCAGTTACACATTTGTGGGCTTATAACTTGGCTTCTGAATGTCCTAGAGAGATCAGTTTTTTTTAATGTACTCCAATCAACAGCCATTACAACCACAAAAAGGAATGGAGTCATTAGCACTTATGGTTTGTAAATGGCACCCAGAATTATGTTGCACGAAGCACAATTTCACATCATTCTGGGTCCATTTGTGTGAAAACAAGGTCCAATCAGGCTGAAACGTTACAAGAAGGTAGATTCTATTGAGTTGTAAGTCATCTGAACGTTTCATGATGATCGCACATTCCTATTGGGGGTCAAACCATGTCCCAAAGGTCACCGGGCCTGGTGTCACTTTAAAGAAGTAGTCCAGTTACACCTTTGTGGGCTTATAACTTGGCTTCTGAATATCCTAGAGAGGCCAGGTTTGTTTTAGAGTACTCCAATTAACAGCCCCCATTACCACTAAAAGGAATGGAGTCATTAGCACTTATGGTTTGTAAATGGCACCCAGAATTATGTTGCACGAAGCACAATTTCACATCATTCTGGGTTCATTTGTGTGAAAACAAGGTCCAATCAGGCAGAAATGTTACAGGAAGGTAGAATCTATTGAGTTGTAAGTGATCTGAACGTTTCATGATGATAGCACTTTCCTAAGGGGGTCAAACCATGTCCCAAAGGTCACCGGACCTGGTGTCAATTTAAAGAAGTAGTCCAGTTACACATTTGTGGGCTTATAACTTGGCTTCTGAATGTCCTAGAGAGATCAGGTTTGTTTTAATGTACTCCAATCAACAGCCCCTACAACCACAAAAATGAATGGAGTCATTAGCACTTATGGTTTGTAAATGGCACCCAGAATTATGTTGCACGAAGCACAATTTCACATCATTCTGGGTCCATTTGTGTGAAAACAAGGTCCAATCAGGCTGAAACGTTACAAGAAGGTAGAATCTATTTAGTTGTAAGTGATCTGAACGTTTCAAGATGATCGCACTTTCCTAAGGGGGTCAAACCATGTCGCAAAGGTCACCGGATCTGGTGTCAATTTAAATAAGTAGTCCTGTTACACATTTGTGGGCTTATAACTTGGCTTCTGAATGTCCTAGAGAGATCAGGTTTGTTTTAGTATACTCCAATCAACAGCCCCTACAACCACAAAAAGGAATGGAGTCATTAGCACTCATGGTTTTTAAATGGCACCCAGAATTATGTTGCACGAAGCACAATTTCACATCATTCTGGGTTCATTTGTGTGAAAACAAGGTCCAATCAGGCTGAAACGTTACAAGAAGGTAGAATATATTGAGTTGTAAGTGATCTGAACGTTTCATGATGATCGCACATTCCTATACTGGGTCAAACCATGTCCCAAAGGTCACCGGGCCTGGTGTCACTTTAAAGAAGTAGTCCAATTACACCAATGAGGGCTTATAACTTGGCTTCTGAATGTCCTAGAGAGATCAGGTTTGTTTTAATGTACTCCAACCAACAGCCCCTACAACCACAAAAAGAAATGGAGTCATTAGCACTTATGGTTTGTAAATGGCACCCAGAATTATGTTGCACGAAGCAATATTTCACATCATTCTGGGTCCATTTGAGTGAAAACAAGGTCCAATCAGGCTGAAACGTTACAAGAAGGTAGAATCCATTGAATTGTAAGTGATCTGAACGTTTCATGATGATCGCACATTCCTATAGGGGGTCAAACCATGTCCCAAAGGTCACCGGGCCTGGTGTCACTTTAAAGAAGTAGTCCAGTTACACATTTGTGGGCTTAGAACTTGGCTTCTGAATGTCCTAGAGAGATCAGGTTTGTTTTAGTATACTCCAATCAACAGCCCCTACAACCACTAAAAGGAATGGAGTCATTAGCACTCATGGTTTTTAAATGGCACCCTGAATTATGTTGCATGAAGCACAATTTCACATCATTCTGGGTTCATTTGTGTGAAAACAAGGTCCAATCAGGCTGAAACGTTACAGGAAGGTAGAACCTATTGAGTTGTAAGTGATCTCAACGTTTCATGATGATAGAACTTTCCTAAGGGGATCAAACCATGTCCCAAAGGTCACCGGATCTGGTGTCAATTTAAAGAAGTAGTCCAGTTACACATTTGTGGGCTTATAACTTGGCTTCTGAATGTCCTAGAGAGATCAAGATTGTTTTAATGTACTCCAATCAACAGCCCCTACAACCACCAAAAGTAATGGAGTCATTAGCACTTATGGTTTGTAAATTGCACCCAGAATTATGTTGCATGAAGCACAATTTCACATCATTCTGGGTCCATTTGTGTGAAACCAAGGTCCAATCAGGCTGAAACGTTACATGAAGTTAGAATCTATTGAATTGTAAGTGATCTGAACGTTTCATGATGATAGCACTTTCCTAAGGGGGACAAACCATGTCCCAAAGGTCACCGGATCTGGTGTCAATTTAAAGAAGTAGTCCAGTTACACATTTGTGGGCTTATAACTTGGCTTCTGAATGTCCTAGAGAGATCAGTTTTTTTAATGTACTCCAATCAACAGCCCCTACAACCACAAAAAGGAATGGAGTCATTAGCACTAATGGTTTGTAAATGGCACCCAGAATTATGTTGCACGAAGCACAATTTCACATCATTCTGGGTCCATTTGTGTGAAAACAAGGTCCAATCAGGCTGAAACGTTACAAGAAGGTAGATTCTATTGAGTTGTAAGTCATCTGAACGTTTCATGATGATCGCACATTCCTATTGGGGGTCAAACCATGTCCCAAAGGTCACCGGGCCTGGTGTCACTTTAAAGAAGTAGTCCAGTTACACCTTTGTGGGCTTATAACTTGGCTTCTGAATATCCTAGAGAGGCCAGGTTTGTTTTAGAGTACTCTAATTAACAGCCCCCATTACCACTAAAAGGAATGGAGTCATTAGCACTTATGGTTTGTAAATGGCACCCAGAATTATGTTGCACGAAGCACAATTTCACATCATTCTGGGTTCATTTGTGTGAAAACAAGGTCCAATCAGGCAGAAATGTTACAGGAAGGTAGAATCTATTGAGTTGTAAGTGATCTGAACGTTTCATGATGATAGCACTTTCCTAAGGGGGTCAAACCATGTCCCAAAGGTCACCGGACCTGGTGTCAATTTAAAGAAGTAGTCCAGTTACACATTTGTGGGCTTATAACTTGGCTTCTGAATGTCCTAGAGAGATCAGGTTTGTTTTAATGTACTCCAATCAACAGCCCCTATAACCACAAAAATGAATGGAGTCATTAGCACTTATGGTTTGTAAATGGCACCCAGAATTATGTTGCACGAAGCACAATTTCACATCATTCTGGGTCCATTTGTGTGTAAACAAGGTCCAATCAGGCTGAAACGTTACAAGAAGGTAGAATCTATTGAGTTGTAAGTGATCTGAACGTTTCATGATGATCGCACATTCCTATAGGGGGTCAAACCATGTCCCAAAGGTCACCGGGCCTGGTGTCACTTTAAAGAAGTAGTCCAATTACACCTTTGAGGGCTTATAACTTGGCTTCTGAATGTCCTAGAGAGATCAGGTTTGTTTTAATGTACTCCAACCAACAGCCCCTACAACCACAAAAAGAAATGGAGTCATTAGCACTTATGGTTTGTAAATGGCACCCAGAATTATGTTGCACGAAGCAATATTTCACATCATTCTGGGTCCATTTGAGTGAAAACAAGGTCCATTCAGGCTGAAACGTTACAAGAAGGTAGAATCCATTGAATTGTAAGTGATCTGAACATTTCATGATGATCGCAAATTCCTATAGGGGGTCAAACCATGTCCCAAAGGTCACCACGCCTGGTGTCACTTTAAAGAAGTAGTCCAGTTACACATTTGTGGGCTTAGAACTTGGCTTCTGAATGTCCTAGAGAGATCAGGTTTGTTTTAGTATACTCCAATCAACAGCCCCTACATCCACAAAAAGGAATGGAGTCATTAGCACTTATGGTTTTTAAATGGCACCCAGAATTATGTTGCACGAAGCACAATTTCACATCATTCTGGGTTCATTTGTGTGAAAACAAGGTCCAATCAGGCTGAAACGTTACAGGAAGGTAGAATCCATTGAGTTGTAAGTTATCTGAACGTTTCATGATGATAGCACTTTCCTAAGGGGGTCGAACCATGTCCCAAAGGTCACCGGATCTGGTGTCAATTTAAAGAAGTAGTCCAGTTACACATTTGTGGGCTTATAACTTGGCTTCTGAAGGTCCTAGAGAGATCAGGTTTGTTTTAGTATACTCCAATCAACAGCCCCTACAACCACAAAAAGGAATGGAGTCATTAGCACTTATGGTTTTTAAATAGCACCCAGAATTATGTTGCACAAAGCACAATTTCACATCATTCTGGGTCCGTTTGTGTGAAAACAAGGTCCAATCAGGCTGAAACGTTACAGGAAGGTAGAATCTATTGAGTTGTAATTGATCTGAACGTTTCATGATGATCGCAATTCCTATAGGGGGTCAAACCATGTCCCAAAGGTCACCGGGCCTGATGTCACTTTAAAGAAGTAGTCCAATTACACATTTGAGGGCTTATAACTTGGTTTCTGAATGTCCTAGAGAGATCAGGTTTATTTTGGTGTACTCCAATCAACAGCCCCTACAACCTCAAAAAGGAATGGAGTCATTAGAACTTATGGTTTTTAAATGGCACCCAGAATTATGTTGCACGAAGCACAATTTCACATCATTCTGGGTCCATTTGTGTGAAAACAAGGTCCAATCAGGCTGAAACGTTACAAGAAGGTAGAATCTATTCAGTTGTAAGTGATCTTAACGTTTCATGATGATCGCACATTCCTATTGGGGGTCAAACCATGTCCCAAAGTTCACCGGGCCTGGTGTCACTTTAAAGAAGTAGTCCAGTTACACATTTGTGGGCTTATAACTTGGCTTCTGAATGTCCTAGAGAGATCAGGTTTGTTTTAGTGTACTCCAACCAACAGCCCTTACAACCACAAAAAGGAATGGAGTCATTAGCACTTATGGTTTGTAAATGGCACCCAGAATTATGTTGCACGAAGCACAATTTCACATCATTCTGGGTCCATTTGTGTGAAAACAAGGTCCAATCAGGCTGAAACGTTACAAGACGGTAGAATCTATTGAGTTGTAAGTGATCTGAACGTTTCATGTTGATCGCACATTCCTATAGGGGGTCAAACCATGTCCCAAAGGTCACCGGGCCTGGTGTCACTTAAAAGAAGTAGTCCAGTTACACCTTTGTGGGCTTATAACTTGGCTTCTGAATATCCTAGAGAGGTCAGGTTTGTTTTAGAGTACTCCAATTAACAGCCCCTACAACCACAAAAAGGAATGGAGTCATTAGCACTTATGGTTTTTAAATGGCACCCAGAATTATGTTGCACGAAGCACAATTTCACATCATTCTGGGTTCATTTGTGTGAAAACAAGGTCCAATCAGGCTGAAACGTTACAGGAAGGTAGAATCTATTGAGTTGTAAGTGATCTGAACGTTTCATGATGGTAGCACTTTCCTAAGGGGGTCAAACCATGTCCCAAAGGTCACCGGATCTGGTGTCAATTTAAAGAAGTAGTCCAGTTACACCTTTGTGGGCTTATAACTTGGCTTCTGAATATCCTAGAGAGGTCAGGTTTGTTTTAGAGTACTCCAATTAACAGCCCCCATTACCACTAAAACGAATGGAGTCATTAGCACTTATGGTTTTTAAATGGCACCCAGAATTATGTTGCACGAAGCACAATTTCACATCATTCTGGGTTCATTTGTGTGAAAACAAGGTCCAATCAGGCTGAAACGTTACAGGAAGGTAGAATCTATTGAGTTGTAAGTGATCTGAACGTTTCATGATGATAGCACTTTCCTAAGGGGGTCAAACCATGTCCCAAAGGTCACCGGGCCTGGTGTCACTTTAAAGAAGTAGTCCAGATACACCTTTGTGGGCTTATAACTTGGCTTATGAATATCCTAGAGAGGTCAGGTATGTTTTAGAGTACTCCAATTAACAGCCCCCATTACCACTAAAAGGAATGGAGTCAATAGCACTTATGTTTTTTAAATGGCACCCAGAATTATGTTGCACGAAGCACAATTTCACATCATTCTGGGTTCATTTGTGTGAAAACAAGGTCCAATCAGGCTGAAACGTTACAGGAAGGTAGAATCTATTGAGTTGTAAGTGATCTGAACGTTTCATGATGATCGCACATTCCTATAGGGGGTCAAACCATGTCCCAAAGGTCACCGGATCTGGTGTCAATTTAAAGAAGTAGTCCAGTTACACATTTGTGGGCTTATAACTTGGCTTCTGAATGTCCTAGAGAGATCAGGTTTGTTTTAGTATACTCCAATCAACAGCCCCTACAAACACTAAAAGGAATGGAGTAATTAGCACTTATGTTTTTTAAATGGCACCCAGAATTATGTTGCACGAAGCACAATTTCACATCATTCTGGGTTCATTTGTGTGAAAACAAGGTCCAATCAGGCTGAAATGTTACAGGAAGGTAGAATCTATTGAGTTGTAAGTGATCTGAACGTTTCATGATGATAGCACTTTCCTAAGGGGGTCAAACCATGTCCCAAAGGTCACCGCATCTGGTGTCAATTTAAAGAAGTAGTCCAGTTACACATTTGAGGGCTTATAACTTGGCTTCTCAATGTCCTAGAGAGATCAGGTTTGTTTTAGTATACTCCAATCAACAGCCCCTACAACCACAAAAAGGAATGGAGTCATTATGGCAGAGCAGAAAACAGCAGCAGGATCATCCCAGTCGCTGACGCCAATGAGCAGAGGAGAAAATAGCAGCAGGATCAGCGCAGTAGCCGACGCGGACAAGCAGAGCAGAAAACAGCAGCAGGGTCAGTGCAGTTGCCGACGCCGACGAGCAGAGCAGAAAACAGCAGCAGGACCAGCGCAGTCGCCGATGCCGACAAATCAGAGCAGAAAACAACAGCAGGACCAGCGCAGTCATCAACGGCGACGAGCAGAGCAGGAAACAGCAGCAGGACCAGCGCAGTCGCCGACGAGCATAGCAAAAAACAGCAGCAGGAGATGTGCCAGTCGCAGATGCCAAAGAGCAGAGCAGAAAACCGCAGCAGGATCAGCGCAGTCGCCGACGCCGATGAGCATTGCAGAAAACAGCAGCAGGACCAGCGCAGTCGCCGACGCCTACGAGCAGAGCAGAAAACATTTGCAGGATTAGTGCAGTCGCCGAGGCCGATGAGCAGTGCAGAAAACAGCAGCAGGACCAGCGCAGTCGCCGACGAGCAGAGCAAAAAACAGCAGCAGGATCAGCGTAGTCACTGACACCGACGAGCAGAGCAGAAAACAGCAGCAGGATCAGCGCAGTCGCTGACGCCGACGAGCAAATCAGAAAACAGCAGCAGGAGATGAGCAGTCACCGACACCGACGAGCAGATCAGAAAACAGCAGCAGGACCAGCGCAGTCGCAGACGCCGACGAGCAGAGCAGTTGCCGACGAGCAGAGGCGAAAACAACAGCAGGACCAGCGCAGTCGCCGACGCCGATGAGCAGTGCAGAAAACAGCTGCAGGACCAGCACAGTCGCCGACGCGCAGAGCAAAAAACAGCAGCAGGAGATGCGCAGTCGCAGACGATCACAGCAGAAAACAGCAGCAGGGTCAGCGGAGTCGCTGACGCCGACGAGCAGAGCAGAAAAAAGCAGCAGGAGATGCGTAGTCACCGACGCCTACGAGCAGAGCAGAAAAAATCGGCAGGAGATGTGCAGTCGCAGACGCCAACGAGCAGAGCAGAAAACAGCAGCAGGATCAACGCAGTCGCCAACGCCGATGAGCAGTGCAGAAAACAGCAGCAGGTCCAGCGCAGTCGCCGACGAGCAGAGCAGAAAACAGCAGCAGGATCAGCGCAGTCGCCGTCGCCTACGAGCAGAGCAGAAAACAGCAGCAGGACCAGCGCAGTCGCAGAGGCCGACTGGTAGATGCGAAAACAACAGCAGGACCAGCGCAGTCGCCGACGCCGATGAGCAGTGCAGAAAACAGCAGCAGGACCAGCGCAGTCGCAGACGAGCAGAGCAGAAAACAGCAGCAGGACCAGCGCAGTTGCCGACGAGCAGAGCAGAAAACAGCAGCAGGATCAGCGCAGTCGCCGACGCCGACGAGCAGAGCAAAAAACAGCAGCATGATCAGCGCAGTCGCAGACGCCAACGAGCAGAGCAGCAAACAGCAGCAGGATCAGTGTAGTCGCTGACACCTACGAGCAGAGCAGAAAACAGCAGCAGGATCAGCGCAGTCGCTGACGCCGACGAGCAGAGCAGAAAAAAGCACCAGGAGATGCGCAGACGCAAACGAGCAGAGCAGAAAACAGCAGCAGGATCAACGCAGTCGCCGACGCCGATGAGCAGTGCAGAAAACAGCAGCAGGACCAGAGCAGTCGCCGACGAGCAGAGCAGAAAACAGCAGCAGGACCAGCACAGTCGGCGACGCCTACGAGCAAAGCAGAAAACAGCAGCAGAATCAGCGCAGTCGCCGACGCCGACGAGCAGTGCAGAAAACAGCAGCAGGACCAGCGCAGTCACCGACGCCTACGAGCAGAGCAGAAAACAGCAGCAGGATCAGCGCAGTCGCCGACGAGCAGAGCAGAAAACAGCAGCAGGACCAGCGCAGTCGCAGACGCCGATGAGCAGAGCAGAAAACAGCAGCAGGACCAGCGCAGTCGCCGACGAGCAGAGCAAAAAACAGCAGCAGGAGATGTGCAGTCGCAGACGCCGATGAGCAGAGCAGAAAACAGCAGCAGGATCAGCACAGTCGCTGACGCCGACGAGCAGAGCAAAAAACAGCAGCAGGAGATGCGCAGTCGCAGACGATCAGAGCAGAAAACAGCAGCAGGGTCAGCGCAGTCGCTGACGCCGACGAGCAGAGCAGAAAAAAGCAGCAGGACCAGCGCAGTCGCCGACGCCTACGAGCAGAGCAGAAAACAGCAGCAGGACAAGCGCAGTCGCAGACGCCGACGAGCAGATGCGAAAACAACATCAGGACCAGCACAGCCGCCGACGCCGATGAGCAGTGCAGAAAACAGCAGCAGGACCAGCGCAGTCGCCGACGAGCAGAGCAGAAAACAGCAGCAGGACCAGCGCAGTTGCCGACGAGCAGAGCAGAAAACAGCAGCAGGACCAGCGCAGTCGCCGACGAGCAGAGCAGAAAACAGCAGCAGGACCTGCGCAGTCGCCGACGAGCAGTGCAGAAAACAGCCGCAGGATCAGCGCAGTCACCGATGCCGATGAGCAGTGCAGAAAACAGCAGCAGGACCAGCGCAGTCACCAACGAGCAGAGCAGAAAACAGCAGCAGGACCAGCGCAGTCGCAGACGCCGACGAGCAGAGCAGACGCTGACGAGCAGAGAAGAAAACAACAGCAGGACCAGTGCAGGCGCCGACGGTGATGGGCAGAGCAGAAAACAGCAGCAGGATCATCCCAGTCGCTGACGCCGATGAGCAGAGCAGAAAATAGCAGCAGGATCAGCGCAGTAGCCGACGCGGACAAGCAGAGCAGAAAACAGCAGCAGGGTCAGTGCAGTTGCCGACGCCGACGAGCAGAGCAGAAAACAGCAGCAGGACCAGCGCAGTCGCCGACGCCGACAAATCAGAGCAGAAAACAACAGCAGGACCAGCGCAGTCATCAACGGCGACGAGCAGAGCAGGAAACAGCAGCAGGACCAGCGCAGTCGCCGACGAGCATAGCAAAAAACAGCAGCAGGAGATGTGCAGTCGCAGACGCCGAAGAGCAGAGCAGAAAACAGCAGCAGGATCAGCGCAGTCGCCGACGCCGATGAGCATTGCAGAAAACAGCAGCAGGACCAGCGCAGTCGCCGACGCCTACGAGCAGAGCAGAAAACATTTGCAGGATTAGTGCAGGCGCCGACGCCGATGAGCAGTGCAGAAAACAGCAGCAGGACCAGCGCAGTCGCCGACGAGCAGAGCAAAAAACAGCAGCAGGATCAGCGTAGTCACTGACACCGACGAGCAGAGCAGAAAACAGCAGCAGGATCAGCGCAGTCGCTGACGCCGACGAGCAAATCAGAAAACAGCAGCAGGAGATGAGCAGTCACCGACGCCGACGAGCAGATCAGAAAACAGCAGCAGGACCAGCGCAGTCGCAGATGCCGACGAGCAGAGCAGTTGCCGACGAGCAGAGGCGAAAACAACAGCAGGACCAGCGCAGTCGCCGACGCCGATGAGCAGTGCAGAAAACAGCTGCAGGACCAGCGCAGTCACCGACGAGCAGAGCAGAAAACAGCAGCAGGAGATGTGCAGTCGCAGACGCCGAAGAGCAGAGCAGAAAACAGCAGCAGGATCAGCGCAGTCGCCGACGCCGACGAGCATTGCAGAAAACAGCAGCAGGACCAGTGCAGTCGCCGACGCCTACGAGCAGAGCAGAAAACAATTGCAGGATTAGTGCCGTCGCCGACTCCGATGAGCAGTGCAGAAAACAGCAGCAGGACCAGCGCAGTCGCCGACGAGCAGAGCAAAAAACAGCAGCAGGATCAGCGTAGTCACTGACACCGACGAGCAGAGCAGAAAACAGCAGCAGGATCAGCGCAGTCGCTGACGCCGACGAGCAAATCAGAAAACAGCAGCAGGAGATGAGCAGTCGCAGACGCCAACGAGCAGAGCAGAAAACAGCAGCAGGATCAACGCAGTCACCGACGCCGACGAGCAGATCAGAAAACAGCAGCAGGACCAGCGCAGTCGCAGACGCCGACGAGCAGAGCAGTTGCCGACGAGCAGAGGCGAAAACAACAGCAGGACCAGCGCAGTCGCCGACGCCGATGAGCAGTGCAGAAAACAGCAGCAGGACCAGCGCAGTCGCCGACGAGCAGAGCAGAAAACAGCAGCAGGACCAGCGCAGTCGCCGACGAGCAGAGCAGAAAACAGCAGCAGGACCAGCGCAGTCGCCGACGAGCAGAGCAGAAAACAGCAGCAGGACCTGCGCAGTCGCTGACGAGCAGTGCAGAAAACAGCCGCAGGATCAGCGCAGTCACCGATGCCGATGAGCAGTGCAGAAAACACTAGCAAGACCGGTGCAGTCACCGACGAGCAGAGCAAAAAACAGCAGCAGGACCAGCGCAGTCGCAGACGCCGACGAGCTGAGCAGATGCTGACGAGCAGAGAAGAAAACAACAGCAGGACCAGTGCAGGCGCCGACGGCGATGAGCAGAGCAGAAAACAGCAGCAGGATCAGCGCATTCACTGACTCAGATGAGCAGAGCAGAAAATAGCAGCAGGATCAGCGCAGTAGCCGACGCCGACAAGCAGAGCAGAAAACAGCAGCAGGGTCAGTGCAGTTGCCGACGCCGACGAGCAGAGCAGAAAACAGCAGCAGGACCAGCGCAGTCGCCGACGCCGACAATCAGAGCAGAAAACACCATCAGGACCAGCGCAGTCACCAACGGCGACGAGCAGAGCATTAAACAGCAGCAGGACCAGCGCAGTCGCCGACGAGCAGAGCAAAAAAAAGCAGCAGGAGATGCGCAGTTGCAGACGCCGACGAGCAGAGCAGAAAACAGCAGCAGGATCAGCGCAGTCGCTGACGCCGACGAGCAGAGCAAAAAACAGCAGCAGGATCAGCGCAGTTGCTGACCTTGACGAGCAGAGCAGAAAACAGCATCAGCGCAGTCGCTGATGCCGACGGGCAGAGCAGCAAACAGCAGCAGGACCAGCGCAGTTGCCGACGCAGACGAGCAGAGAAGAAAACAGCAGCAGGACCAGCGCAGTCGCCGACGCCGACGAGCAGAGCAGAAAACAGCAGCAGGATCAGCGCAGTCGCAGACGCCGACGAGCAGAGCAGAAAACAGCAGCAGGATCAGCGCAGTCGCCGACGCCGACGAGCAGAGCAAAAAACAGCAGTATGATCAGCGCAGTCGCAGACGCCGACGAGCAGAGCAGCAAACAGCAGCAGGATCAGTGTAGTCGCTGACACCGACGAGCAGAGCAGAAAACAGCAGCAGGATCAGCGCAGTCGCTGACGCCGACGAGCGGAGCAGAAAAAAAACACCGGGAGATGCGCAGACGCCAACGAGCAGAGCAGAAAACAGCAGCAGGATCAACGCAGTCGCCGACGCCGATGAGCAGTGCAGAAAACAGCAGCAGGACCAGAGCAGTCGCCGACGAGCAGAGCAGAAAACAGCAGCAGGACCAGCGCAGTCGGTGACGCCTACGAGCAAAGCAGAAAACAGCAGCAGAATCAGCGCAGTCGCCGACGCCGATGAGCAGTGCAGAAAACAGCAGCAGGACCAGCGCAGTCACCGACGCCTACGAGCAGAGCAGAAAACAGCAGCAGGATCAGCGCAGTCGCCGACGAGCAGAGCAGAAAACAGCAGCAGGACCAGCGCAGTCGCAGACGCCGATGAGCAGAGCAGAAAACAGCAGCAGGACCAGCGCAGTCGCCGACGAGCAGAGCAAAAAACATTAGCAGGAGATGTGCAGTCGCAGACGCCGATGAGCAGAGCAGAAAACAGCAGCAGGATCAGCACAGTCGCTGACGCCGACGAGCAGAGCAAAAAACAGCAGCAGGAGACGCGCAGTCGCAGACGATCAGAGCAGAAAACAGCAGCAGGGTCAGCGCAGTCGCTGACGCCGACGAGCAGAGCAGAAAAAAGCAGCAGGAGATGCGTAGTCACCGACGCCTACGAGCAGAGCAGAAAAAATCGGCAGGAGATGTGCAGTCGCAGACGCCAACGAGCAGAGCAGAAAACAGCAGCAGGATCAACGCAGTCGCCAACGCCGATGAGCAGTGCAGAAAACAGCAGCAGGACCAGCGCAGTCGCTGACAAGCAGAGCAGAAAACAGCAGCAGGATCAGCGCAGTCGCCGTCGCCTACGAGCAGAGCAGAAAACAGCAGCAGGACCAGCGCAGTTGCCGACGAGCAGAGCAGAAAACAGCAGCAGGACCAGCGCAGTCGCCGACGAGCAGTGCAGAAAACAGCAGCAGGACCTGCGCAGTCGCCGACGAGCAGTGCAGAAAACAGCCGCAGGATCAGCGCAGTCACCGATGCCGATGAGCAGTGCAGAAAACAGCAGCAGGACCAGCGCAGTCACCAACGAGCAGAGCAGAAAACAGCAGCAGGACCAGCACAGTCGCATACGCCGACGAGCAGAGCAGACGCTGACGAGCAGAGAAGAAAACAACAGCAGGACCAGTGCAGGCGCCGACGGTGATGGGCAGAGCAGAAAACAGCAGCAGGATCATCCCAGTCGCTGACGCCGATGAGCAGAGCAGAAAATAGCAGCAGGATCAGCGCAGTAGCCGACGCGGACAAGCAGAGCAGAAAACAGCAGCAGGGTCAGTGCAGTTGCCGTCGCCGACGAGCAGAGCAGAAAACAGCAGCAGGACCAGCGCAGTCGCCGACGCCGACAAATCAGAGCAGAAAACAACAGCAGGACCAGCGCAGTCATCAATGGCGACGAGCAGAGCAGGAAACAGCAGCAGGACCAGCGCAGTCGCCGACGAGCATAGCAAAAAACAGCAGCAGGAGATGTGCAGTCGCAGACGCCGAAGAGCAGAGCAGAAAACAGCAGCAGGATCAGCGCAGTCGCCGACGCCGATGAGCATTGCAGAAAACAGCAGCAGGACCAGCGCAGTTGCCGACGCCTACGAGCAGAGCAGAAAACATTTGCAGGATTAGTGCAGTCGCCGACGCCAATGAGCAGTGCAGAAAACAGCAGCAGGACCAGCGCAGTCGCCGACGAGCAGAGCAAAAAACAGCAGCAGGATCAGCGTAGTCACTGACACCGACGAGCAGAGCAGAAAACAGAAGCAGGATCAGCGCAGTCGCTGACGCCGACGAGCAAATCAGAAAACAGCAGCAGGAGATGAGCAGTCACCGACGCCGACGAGCAGATCAGAAAACAGCAGCAGGACCAGCGCAGTCGCAGACGCCGACGAGCAGAGCAGTTGCCGACGAGCAGAGGCGAAAACAACAGCAGGACCAGCGCAGTCGCCGACGCCGATGAGCAGTGCAGAAAACAGCAGCAGGACCAGCGCAGTCACCGACGAGCAGAGCAGAAAACAGCAGCAGGAGATGTGCAGTCGCAGACGCCGAAGAGCAGAGCAGAAAACAGCAGCAGGATCAGCGCAGTCGCCGACGCCGATGAGCATTGCAGAAAACAGCAGCAGGACCAGGGCAGTCGCCGACGCCTACGAGCAGAGCAGAAAACAATTGCAGGATTAGTGCAGTCGCCGACGCCGATGAGCTGTGCAGAAAACAGCAGCAGGACCAGCGCAGTCGCCGACGAGCAGAGCAAAAAACAGCAGCAGGATCAGCGTAGTCACTGACACCGACGAGCAGAGCAGAAAACAGCAGCAGGATCAGCGCAGTCGCTGACGCCGACGAGCAAATCAGAAAACAGCAGCAGGAGATGAGCAGTCGCAGACGCCAACGAGCAGAGCAGAAAACAGCAGCAGGATCAACGCAGTCACCGACGCCAACGAGCAGATCAGAAAACAGCAGCAGGACAAGTGCAGTCGCAGACGCCGAAGAGCAGAGCAATTGCCGACGAGCAGAGGCGAAAACAACAGCAGGACCAGCGCAGTCGCCGACGCCGATGAGCAGTGCAGAAAACAGCAGCAGGACCAGCGCAGTCGCCGACGAGCAGAGCAGAAAACAGCAGCAGGACCAGCGCAGTCACCGACGAGCAGAGCAGAAAACAGCAGCAGGACCAGCGCAGTCGCCGACGAGCAGAGCAGAAAACAGCAGCAGGACCTGCGCAGTCGCTGACGAGCAGTGCAGAAAACAGCCGCAGGATCAGCGCAGTCACCGATGCCGATGAGCAGTGCAGAAAACACTAGCAAGACCAGCGCAGTCACCGACGAGCAGAGCAGAAAACAGCAGCAGGACCAGCGCAGTCGCAGACGCCGACGAGCAGAGCAGACGCTGACGAGCAGAGAAGAAAACAACAGCAGGACCAGTGCAGGCGCCGACGGCGATGAGCAGAGCAGAAAACAGCAGCAGGATCAGCGCATTCACTGACGCAGATGAGCAGAGCAGAAAATAGCAGCAGGATCAGCGCAGTAGCTGACGCCGACAAGCAGAGCAGAAAACAGCAGCAGGGTCAGTGCAGTTGCCGACGCCGACGAGCAGAGCAGAAAACAGCAGCAGGACCAGCGCAGTCGCCGACGCCGACAATCAGAGCAGAAAACACCATCAGGACCAGCGCAGTCACCAACGGCGACGAGCAGAGCATTAAACAGCAGCAGGACCAGCGCAGTCGCCGACGAGCAGAGCAAAAAACAGCAGCAGGAGATGCGCAGTCGCAGACGCCGACGAGCAGAGCAGAAAACAGCAGCAGGATCAGCGCAGTCGCTGACGCCGACGAGCAGAGCAAAAAACAGCAGCAGGAGATGCGCAGTCGCAGACGATCAGAGCAGAAAACTCTGACGACTGCGCTGGTCCTGCTGCTGTTTTCTGCACAGCTCATCGGCGTCGGCGACTGCACTAATCCTGCAATTGTTTTCTGCTCTGCTCGTAGGCGTCGGCGACTGCGCTGGTCCTGCTGCTGTTTTCTGCAATGCTCATCGGCGTCGGCGACTGCGCTGATCCTGCTGCTGTCTTCTGCTCTGCTCTTCGGCGTCTGTGACTGCACATCTCCTGCTGCTGTTTTCTGCTCTGCTCGTCGGTGACTGCGCTGGTCCTGCTGCTGTTTTCTGCACTGCTCATCGGCGTCGGCGACTGCGCTGGTCCTGCTGTTGTTTTCGCCTCTGCTCGTCGGCAACTGCTCTGCTCGTCGGCGTCTGCGACTGCGCTGGTCCTGCTGCTGTTTTCTGATCTGCTCGTCGGCGTCGGTGACTGCTCATCTCCTGCTGCTGTTTTCTGATTTGCTCGTCGGCGTCAGCGACTGCGCTGATCCTGCTTCTGTTTTCTGCTCTGCTCGTCGGTGTCAGTGACTACGCTGATCCTGCTGCTGTTTTTTGCTCTGCTCGTCGGCGACTGCGCTGGTCCTGCTGCTGTTTTCTGCACTGCTCATTGGCGTCGGCGACTGCACTAATCCTGCAAATGTTTTCTGCTCTGCTCGTAGGCGTCGGCGACTGCGCTGGTCCTGCTGCTGTTTTCTGCAATGCTCATCGGCGTCGGTGACTGCGCTGATCCTGCTGCTGTTTTCTGCTCTGCTCTTCGGCGTCTGCGACTGCACATCTCCTGCTGCTGTTTTTTGCTATGCTCGTCGGCGACTGCGCTGGTCCTGCTGCTGTTTCCTGCTCTGCTCGTCGCCATTGATGACTGCGCTGGTCCTGCTGTTGTTTTCTGCTCTGATTTGTCGGCGTCGGCGACTGTGCTGGTCCTGCTGCTGTTTTCTGCTCTGCTCGTCGGCGGCGGCAACTGCACTGACCCTGCTGCTGTTTTCTGCTCTGCTTGTCCGCGTCGGCTACTGCGCTGATCCTGCTGCTATTTTCTGCTCTGCTCATCGGCGTCAGCGACTGGGATGATCCTGCTGCTGTTTTCTGCTCTGCCCATCACCGTCGGCGCCTGCACTGGTCCTGCTGTTGTTTTCTTCTCTGCTCGTCAGCGTCTGCTCTGCTCGTCGGCGTATGCGACTGCGCTGGTCCTGCTGCTGTTTTCTGCTCTGCTCGTTGGTGACTGCGCTGGTCCTGCTGCTGTTTTCTGCACTCCTCATCGGCATCGGTGACTGCGCTGATCCTGCGGCTGTTTTCTGCACTGCTCGTCGGCGACTGCGCAGGTCCTGCTGCTGTTTTCTGCACTGCTCGTCGGCGACAGCGCTGGTCCTGCTGCTGTTTTCTGCTCTGCTCGTCGGCAACTGCGCTGGTCCTGCTGCTGTTTTCTGCTCTGCTCGTAGGCGTCGGCGTCTGCGCTGGTCCTGCTGCTGTTTTCTGCACTGCTCATCGGCGACGGCGACTGCGCTGATCCTGCTGCTGTTTTCTGCTCTGCTTGTCAGCGACTGCGCTGGTCCTGCTGCTGTTTTCTGCACTGCTCATCGGCGGTGGCGACTGCGTTGATCCTGCTGCTGTTTTCTGCTCTGCTCGTTGGCGTCTGCGACTGCACATCTCCTGCCGATTTTTTCTGCTCTGCTCGTAGGCGTCGGTGACTACGCATCTCCTGCTGCTTTTTTCTGCTCTGCTCGTCGGCGTCAGCGACTGCGCTGACCCTGCTGCTGTTTTCTGCTCTGATCGTCTGCGACTGCGCTGGTCCTGCTGCTGTTTAATGCTCTGCTCGTCGCCGTTGGTGACTGCGCTGGTCCTGATGGTGTTTTCTGCTCTGATTGTCGGCGTCGGCGACTGCGCTGGTCCTGCTGCTGTTTTCTGCTCTGCTCGTCGGCGTCGGCAGCTGCACTGACCCTGCTGCTGTTTTCTGCTCTGCTTGTCGGCGTCGGCTACTGCGCTGATCCTGCTGCTTTTTTCTGCTCTGCTCATCTGCGTCAGTGAATGCACTGATCCTGCTGCTGTTTTCTGCTCTGCTCATCGCCGTCGGCGCCTGCACTGGTCCTGCTGTTGTTTTCTTCTCTGCTCGTCAGCGTCTGCTCAGCTCGTCGGCGTCTGCGACTGCGCTGGTCCTGCTGCTGTTTTCTGCTCTGCTCGTCGGTGACTGCACTGGTCTTGCTAGTGTTTTCTGCACTGCTCATCGGCATCGGTGACTGCGCTGATCCTGCGGCTGTTTTCTGCACTGCTCGTCAGCGACTGCGCAGGTCCTGCTGCTGTTTTCTGCTCTGCTCGTCGGCGACTGCGCTGGTCCTGCTGCTGTTTTCTGCTCTGCTCGTCGGCGACTGCGCTGGTCCTGCTGCTGTTTTCTGCTCTGCTCGTCGGCGACTGCGCTGGTCCTGCTGCTGTTTTCTGCACTGCTCATCGGCGTCGGCGACTGCGCTGGTCCTGCTGTTGTTTTCGCCTCTGCTCGTCGGCAACTGCTCTGCTCGTCGGCGTCTGCGACTGCGCTGGTCCTGCTGCTGTTTTCTGATCTGCTCGTCGGCGTCGGTGACTGCGTTGATCCTGCTGCTGTTTTCTGCTCTGCTCGTTGGCGTCTGCGACTGCTCATCTCCTGCTGCTGTTTTCTGATTTGCTCGTCGGCGTCAGCGACTGCGCTGATCCTGCTGCTGTTTTCTGCTCTGCTCGTCGGTGTCAGTGACTACGCTGATCCTGCTGCTGTTTTTTGCTCTGCTCGTCGGCGACTGCGCTGGTCCTGCTGCTGTTTTCTGCACTGCTCATCGGAGTCGGCGACTGCACTAATCCTGCAATTGTTTTCTGCTCTGCTCGTAGGCGTCGGCGACTGCGCTGGTCCTGCTGCTGTTTTCTGCAATGCTCGTCGGCGTCGGCGACTGCGCTGATCCTGCTGCTGTTTTCTGCTCTGCTCTTCGGCGTCTGCGACTGCACATCTCCTGCTGCTGTTTTCTGCTCTGCTCGTCGGTGACTGCGCTGGTCCTGCAGCTGTTTTCTGCACTGCTCATCGGCATCGGCGACTGCGCTGGTCCTGCTGTTGTTTTCGCCTCTGCTCGTCGGCAACTGCTCTGCTCGTCGGCATCTGCGACTGCGCTGGTCCTGCTGCTGTTTTCTGATCTGCTCGTCGGCGTCGGTGACTGCTCATCTCCTGCTGCTGTTTTCTGATTTGCTCGTCGGCGTCAGCGACTGCGCTGATCCTGCTGCTGTTTTCTGCTCTGCTCGTCGGTGTCAGTGACTACGCTGATCCTGCTGCTGTTTTTTGCTCTGCTCGTCGGCGACTGCGCTGGTCCTGCTGCTGTTTTCTGCACTGCTCATCGGCGTCGGCGCATGCACTAATCCTGCAAATGTTTTCTGCTCTGCTCGTAGGCGTCGGCGACTGCGCTGGTCCTGCTGCTGTTTTCTGCACTGCTCATCGGAGTCGGCGACTGCACTAATCCTGCAATTGTTTTCTGCTCTGCTCGTAGGTGTCGGCGACTGCGCTGGTCCTGCTGCTGTTTTCTGCAATGCTCGTCGGCGTCGGCGACTGCGCTGATCCTGCTGCTGTTTTCTGCTCTGCTCTTCGGCGTCTGCGACTGCACATCTCCTGCTGCTGTTTTCTGCTCTGCTCGTCGGTGACTGCGCTGGTCCTGCAGCTGTTTTCTGCACTGCTCATCGGCATCGGCGACTGCGCTGGTCCTGCTGTTGTTTTCGCCTCTGCTCGTCGGCAACTGCTCTGCTCGTCGGCATCTGCGACTGCGCTGGTCCTGCTGCTGTTTTCTGATCTGCTCGTCGGCGTCGGTGACTGCTCATCTCCTGCTGCTGTTTTCTGATTTGCTCGTCGGCGTCAGCGACTGCGCTGATCCTGCTGCTGTTTTCTGCTCTGCTCGTCGGTGTCAGTGACTACGCTGATCCTGCTGCTGTTTTTTGCTCTGCTCGTCGGCGACTGCGCTGGTCCTGCTGCTGTTTTCTGCACTGCTCATCGGCGTCGGCGCATGCACTAATCCTGCAAATGTTTTCTGCTCTGCTCGTAGGCGTCGGCGACTGCGCTGGTCCTGCTGCTGTTTTCTGCAATGCTCATCGGCGTCGGCGACTGCGCTATTCCTGCTGCTGTTTTCTGCTCTGCTCTTCGGCGTCTGCGACTGCACATCTCCTGCTGCTGTTTTTTGCTATGCTCGTCGGCGACTGCGCTGGTCCTGCTGCTGTTTCCTGCTCTGCTCGTCGCCGTTGATGACTGCGCTGGTCCTGCTGTTGTTTTCTGCTCTGATTTGTCGGCGTCGGCGACTGCGCTGGTCCTGCTGCTGTTTTCTGCTCTGCTCATCGGCGTCGGCAACTGCACTGACCCTGCTGCTGTTTTCTGCTCTGCTTGTCCGCGTCGGCTACTGCGCTGATCCTGCTGCTATTTTCTGCTCTGCTCATCGGCGTCAGCGACTGGGATGATCCTGCTGCTGTTTTCTGCTCTGCCCATCACCGTCGGCGCCTGCACTGGTCCTGCTGTTGTTTTCTTCTCTGCTCGTCAGCGTCTGCTCTGCTCGTCGGCGTCTGCGACTGCGCTGGTCCTGCTGCTGTTTTCTGCTCTGCTCGTTGGTGACTGCGCTGGTCCTGCTGCTGTTTTCTGCACTGCTCATCGGCATCGGTGACTGCGCTGATCCTGCGGCTGTTTTCTGCACTGCTCGTCGGCGACTGCGCAGGTCCTGCTGCTGTTTTCTGCTCTGCTCGTCGGCGACTGCGCTGGTCCTGCTGCTGTTTTCTGCTCTGCTCGTCGGCAACTGCGCTGGTCCTGCTGCTGTTTTCTGCTCTGCTCGTCGGCGACTGCGCTGGTCCTGCTGCTGTTTTCTGCACTGCTCATCGGCGTCGGCGGCTGTGCTGGTCCTGCTGTTGTTTTCGCATCTGCTCGTCGGCGTCTGCGACTGCGCTGGTCCTGCTGCTGTTTTCTGCTCTGCTCGTAGGCGTCGGCGACTGCGCTGGTCCTGCTGCTTTTTTCTGCTCTGCTCGTCGGCGTCAGCGACTGCGCTGACCCTGCTGCTGTTTTCTGCTCTGATCGTCTGCGACTGCGCATCTCCTGCTGCTGTTTTTTGCTCTGCTCGTCGGCGTCAGCGACTGTGCTGATCCTGCTGCTGTTTTCTGCTCTGCTCATCGGCGTCTGCGACTGCACATCTCCTGCTGCTGTTTTTTGCTCTGCTCGTCGGCGACTGCGCTGGTCCTGCTGCTGTTTTCTGCTCTGCTCATCGGCGTCTGCGACTGCGCTGGTCCTGCTGCTGTTTTCTGCTCTGCTCGTCGGCGACTGCGCTGATCCTGCTGCTGTTTTCTGCTCTGCTCGTAGGCGTCGGTGACTGCGCTGGTCCTGCTGCTGTTTTCTGCACTGCTCATCGGCGTCGGCGACTGCGCTGATTCTGCTGCTGTTTTCTGCTTTGCTCGTAGGCGTCGCCGACTGTGCTGGTCCTGCTGCTGTTTTCTGCTCTGCTCGTCGGCGACTGCTCTTGTCCTGCTGCTGTTTTCTGCACTGCTCATCGGCGTCGGCGACTGCGTTGATCCTGCTGCTGTTTTCTGCTCTGCTCGTTCGCGTCTGCGCATCTCCTGGTGCTTTTTTCTGCTCTGCTCGTCGGCGTCAGCGACTACGCTGATCCTGCTGCTGTTTTCTGCTCTGCTCGTAGGTGTCAGCGACTACACTGATCCTGCTGCTGTTTGCTGCTCTGCTCGTTGGCGTCTGCGACTGCGCTGATCATGCTGCTGTTTTTTGCTCTGCTCGTCGGCGTCGGCGACTGCGCTGATCCTGCTGCTGTTTTCTGCTCTGCTCGTCGGCAACTGCGCTGGTCCTGCTGCTGTTTTCTGCTCTGCTCGTCTGCGACTGCGCTGGTCCTGCTGCTGTTTTCTGCACTGCTCATCGGCGTCGGCGACTGCGCTGGTCCTGCTGTTGTTTTCGCATCTACCAGTCGGCCTCTGCGACTGCGCTGGTCCTGCTGCTGTTTTCTGCTCTGCTCGTAGGCGACGGCGACTGCGCTGATCCTGCTGCTGTTTTCTGCTCTGCTCGTCGGCGACTGCGCTGGACCTGCTGCTGTTTTCTGCACTGCTCATCGGCGTTGGCGACTGCGTTGATCCTGCTGCTGTTTTCTGCTCTGCTCGTTGGCGTCTGCGACTGCACATCTCCTGCCGATTTTTTCTGCTCTGCTCGTAGGCGTCGGTGACTACGCATCTCCTGCTGCTTTTTTCTGCTCTGCTCGTCGGCGTCAGCGACTGCGCTGACCCTGCTGCTGTTTTCTGCTCTGATCGTCTGCGACTGCGCATCTCCTGCTGCTGTTTTTTGCTCTGCGCGTCGGCGACTGTGCTGGTCCTGCAGCTGTTTTCTGCACTGCTCATCGGCGTCGGCGACTGCGCTGGTCCTGCTGTTGTTTTCGCCTCTGCTCGTCGGCAACTGCTCTGCTCGTCGGCGTCTGCGACTGCGCTGGTCCTGCTGCTGTTTTCTGATCTGCTCGTCGGTGTCGGTGACTGCTCATCTCCTGCTGCTGTTTTCTGATTTGCTCGTCGGCGTCAGCGACTGCGCTGATCCTGCTGCTGTTTTCTGCTCTGCTCGTCGGTGTCAGTGACTACGCTGATCCTGCTGCTGTTTTTTGCTCTGCTCGTCGGCGACTGCGCTGGTCCTGCTGCTGTTTTCTGCACTGCTCATCGGCCTCGGCGACTGCACTAATCCTGCAAATGTTTTCTGCTCTGCTCGTAGGCGTCGGCGACTGCGCTGGTCCTGCTGCTGTTTTCTGCAATGCTCATCGGCGTCGGCGACTGCGCTGATCCTGCTGCTGTTTTCTGCTCTGCTCTTTGGCATCTGCGACTGCACATCTCCTGCTGCTGTTTTTTGCTATGCTCGTCGGCGACTGCGCTGGTCCTGCTGCTGTTTCCTGCTCTGCTCGTCGCCGTTGATGACTGCGCTGGTCCTGCTGTTGTTTTCTGCTCTGATTTGTCGGCATCGGCGACTGCGCTGGTCCTGCTGCTGTTTTCTGCTCTGCTCGTCGGCGTCGGCAACTGCACTGACCCTGCTGCTGTTTTCTGCTCTGCTTGTCCGCGTCGGCTACTGCGCTGATCCTGCTGCTATTTTCTGCTCTGCTCATCGGCGTCAGCGACTGGGATGATGCTGCTGCTGTTTTCTGCTCTGCCCATCACCGTCGGCGCCTGCACTGGTCCTGCTGTTGTTTTCTTATCTGCTCGTCAGCGTCTGCTCTGCTCGTCGGCGTCTGCGACTGCGCTGGTCCTGCTGCTGTTTTCTGCTCTTCTCGTTGGTGACTGCGCTGGTCCTGCTGCTGTTTTCTGCACTGCTCATCGGCATCGGTGACTGCGCTGATCCTGCGGCTGTTTTCTGCACTGCTCGTCGGCGACTGCGCAGGTCCTGCTGCTGTTTTCTGCTCTGCTCGTCGGCGACTGCGCTGGTCCTGCTGCTGTTTTCTGCTCTGCTCGTCGGCAACTGCGCTGGTCCTGCTGCTGTTTTCTGCTCTGCTCGTCGGCGACTGCGCTGGTCTTGCTGCTGTTTTCTGCACTGCTCATCGGCGTCGGTGACTGCGCTGGTCCTGCTGTTGTTTTCACATCTGCTCGTCGGCGTCTGCGACTGCGCTGGCTCTGCTGCTGTTTTCTGCTCTGCTCGTAGGCGTCGGCGACTGCGCTGGTCCTGCTGCTGTTTTCTGCACTGCTCATCGGCGACGGCGACTGCGCTGATCCTGCTGCTGTTTTCTGCTCTGCTCGTCGGCGACTGCGCTGGACCTGCTGCTGTTTTCTGCACTGCTCATCGGCGTTGGCGACTGCGTTGATCCTGCTGCTGTTTTCTGCTCTGCTCGTTGGCGTCTGCGACTGCACATCTCCTGCCGATTTTTTCTGCTCTGCTCGTTGGCGTCGGTGACTACGCATCTCCTGCTGTTTTTTTCTGCTCTGCTCGTCGGCGTCAGCGACTGCGCTGACCCTGCTGCTGTTTTCTGCTCTGATCGTCTGCGACTGCGCTGGTCCTGCTGCTGTTTTCTGCTCTGCTCGTCGGCGACTGCGCTGGTCCTGCTGCTGTTTTCTGCACTGCTCATCGGCGTCGGCGACTGCGCTGGTCCTGCTGTTGTTTTCGCATCTGCTCGTCGGCGTCTGCGACTGCGCTGGTCCTGCTGCTGTTTTCTGCTCTGCTCGTAGGTGTCGGTGACTACGCATCTCCTGCTGCTGTTTTTTGCTCTGCTCGTCGGCGTCAGCGACTGTGCTGATCCTGCTGCTGTTTTCTGCTCTGCTCATCGGCGTCTGCGACTGCACATCTCCTGCTGCTGTTTTTTGCTCTGCTCGTCGGCGACTGCGCTGGTCCTGCTGCTGTTTTCTGCTCTGCTCATCGGCGTCTGCGACTGCGCTGGTCCTGCTGCTGTTTTCTGCTCTGCTCGTCGGCGACTGCGCTGATCCTGCTGCTGTTTTCTGCTCTGCTCGTAGGCGTCGGTGACTGCGCTGGTCCTGCTGCTGTTTTCTGCACTGCTCATCGGCGTCGGCGACTGCGCTGATTCTGCTGCTGTTTTCTGCTTTGCTCGTAGGCGTCGCCGACTGCGCTGGTCCTGCTGCTGTTTTCTGCTCTGCTCGTCGGCGACTGCTCTGGTCCTGCTGCTGTTTTCTGCACTGCTCATCGGCGTCGGCGACTGCGTTGATCCTGCTGCTGTTTTCTGCTCTGCTCGTTGGCGTCTGCGCATCTCCTGGTGCTTTTTTCTGCTCTGCTCGTCGGCGTCAGCGACTGCGCTGATCCTGCTGCTGTTTTCTGCTCTGCTCGTCGGTGTCAGCAACTACACTGATCCTGCTGCTGTTTGCTGCTCTGCTCGTTGGCGTCTGCGACTGCGCTGATCATGCTGCTGTTTTTTGCTCTGCTCGTCGGCGTCGGCGACTGCCCTGATCCTGCTGCTGTTTTCTGCTCTGCTCGTCGGCAACTGCGCTGGTCCTGCTGCTGTTTTCTGCTCTGCTCGTCGGCGACTGCGCTGGTCCTGCTGCTGTTTTCTGCACTGCTCATCGGCTTCGGCGACTGCGCTGGTCCTGCTGTTGTTTTCGCATCTGCTCGTTGGCGTCTGCGACTGCGCTGGTCCTGCTGCTGTTTTCTGCTCTGCTCATCGGCGACGGCGACTGCGCTGATCCTGCTGCTGTTTTCTGCTCTGCTCGTCGGCGACTGCGCTGGACCTGCTGCTGTTTTCTGCACTGCTCATCGGCGTTGGCGACTGCGTTGATCCTGCTGCTGTTTTCTGCTCTGCTCGTTGGCGTCTGCGACTGCACTCTCCTGCCGATTTTTTCTGCTCTGCTCGTAGGCGTCGGTGACTACGCATCTCCTGCTGCTTTTTTCTGCTCTGCTCGTCGGCGTCAGCGACTGCGCTGACCCTGCTGCTGTTTTCTGCTCTGATCGTCTGCGACTGCGCATCTCCTGCTGCTGTTTTTTGCTCTGCTCGTCGGCGTCAGCGACTGTGCTGATCCTGCTGCTGTTTTCTGCTCTGCTCATCGGCGTCTGCGACTGCACATCTCCTGCTGCTGTTTTTTGCTCTGCTCGTCGGCGACTGCGCAGGTCCTGCTGCTGTTTTCTGCTCTGCTCATCGGCGTCTGCGACTGCACTGGTCCTGCTGCTGTTTTCTGCTCTGCTCGTCGGCGACTGCGCTGATCCTACTGCTGTTTTCTGCTCTGCTCGTAGGCGTCGGTGACTGCGCTGGTCCTGCTGCTGTTTTCTGCACTGCTCATCGGCGTCGGCGACTGCGCTGATTCTGCTGCTGTTTTCTGCTTTGCTCGTAGGCGTCGCCGACTGTGCTGGTCCTGCTGCTGTTTTCTGCTCTGCTCGTCGGCGACTGCTCTGGTCCTGCTGCTGTTTTCTGCACTGCTCATCGGCGTTGATCCTGCTGCTGTTTTCTGCTCTGCTCATTGGCGTCTGCGACGTCGCATCTCCTGCTGCTTTTTTCTGCTCTGCTCGTCGGCGTCAGCGACTGCGCTGACCCTGCTGCTGTTTTCTGCTCTGATCGTCTGCGACTGCGCATCTCCTGCTGCTGTTTTTTGCTCTGCTTGTCGGCATCAGCGACTGCGCTTATCCTGCTGCTGTTTTCTGCTCTGCTCGTCGGCGTCTGCGACTGCTCATTTCCTGCTGCTGTTTTTTGCTCTGCTCGTCGGCGACTGCGCTGGTCCTGCTGCTGTTTTCTGCTCTGCTCATCGGCGTCGGCTACTGCACTGATCCTTCTGCTGTTTTCTGCTCTGCTTGTTTGCGTCAGTGAATGCGCTGATCCTGCTGCTGTTTCCTGCTCTGCTCATTGCCGTCGGCGACTGCGCTGGTCCTGCTGTTGTTTTCTGCTCTGATCGTCAGCGTCGGCGACTGCGCTGGTCCTGCTGCTGTTTTCTTCTCTGCTCGTCGGTGTCTGCTCTGCTTGTCGGCGTCTGCGACAGCGCTGGTCCTGCTGCTGTTTTCTGCTCTGCTCATCGGGGACTGTGCTGTTCCTGCTGGTGTTTTCTGCACTGCTCATCCGTGTCGGCGACTGCGCTTTTCCTGCTGTTGTTTTCGCCTCTGCTCGTCGACGTCTGCGACTGTGCTGGTCCTGCTGCTGTTTTCTGCTCTGCTCGTCAGCGACTGCGCTGGTCTTGCTGCTGTTTTCTGCACTGCTCATCGGCGTCGGCAAATGTGCTGATCCTGCTGCTGTTTTCATCTCTGTTCGTAGGCGTCGGCGACTGCGCTGGTCCTGCTGCTGTTTTCTGCACTGCTCATCGGCGTCTGCGACTGCGCTGGTCCTGCTGCTGTTTTCTGCTCTGCTCGTCGGCGACTGCGCTGGTCCTGCTGCTGTTTTCTGCACTGCTCATAGGCGTCGGTGACTGCGTTGATCCTGCTGCTGTTTTCTGCTCTGATCATTGGCGTCTGCGACTGCGCATCTCCTGCTGCTTTTTTCTGCTCTGCTCGTCGGCGTCAGCGACTGCGCTGACCCTGCTGCTGTTTTCTGCTCTGATCGTCTGCGACTGCGCATCTACTGCTGCTGTTTTTTGCTCTGCTCGTCGGCGTCAGCGACTGTGCTGATCCTGCTGCTGTTTTCTGCTCTGCTCGTCGGCGTCTGCGACTGCGCATCTCCTGCTGCTGTTTTTTGCTCTGCTCGTCGGCGACTGCGCTGGTCCTGCTGCTGTTTTCTGCTCTGCTCATCGGCGTCGGCTACTGCGCTGATCCTGCTGCTGTTTTCTGCTCTGGTTGTCTGCGTCAGCGAATGCACTGATCCTGCTGCTGTATCCTGCTCTGCTCGTCGACGTTGGCGACTGCGCTAGTCCTGCTGTTGTTTTCTGCTCTGATCGTCGGCGTCGGCGACTGCGCTGGTCCTGCTGCAGTTTTCTTCTCTGCTCGTCGGCGTCTGCGACTGCGCTGGTCCTGCTGCTGTTTTCTGCTCTGCTCATCGGCGACTGCGCTGGTCCTGCTGTTGTTTTCGCCTCTGCTCGTCGGCGTCTGCGACTGCGCTGGTCCTGCTGCTGTTTTCTGCTCTGCTCGTAGGCGTCGGTTACTGCGCTGGTCCTGCTGCTTTTTTCTGCACTGCTCATCAGCGACGGCGACTGCGCTGATCCTGCTGCTGTTTTCTGCTCTGCTCGTCGGCGACTGCGCTGGACCTGCTGCTGTTTTCTGCACTGCTCATCGGCGTCGGCGACTGCGTTGATCCTGCTGCTGTTTTGTGCTCTGCTCGTTGGCTTCTGCGACTGCACATCTCCTGCCGATTTTTTCTGCTCTGCTCGTAGGCGTCGGCGACTCCGCATCTCCTGCTGCTTTTTTCTGCTCTGCTCGTCGGCGTCAGCGACTGCTCTGACCCTGCTGCTGTTTTCTGCTCTGATCGTCTGCGACTGCGCATCTCCTGCTGCTGTTTTTTGCTCTGCTCGTCGGCGTCAGCGACTGTGCTGATCCTGCTGCTGTTTTTGCTCTGCTCGTCGGCGTCTGCGACTGCGCATCTCCTGCTGCTGTTTTTTGCTCTGCTCGTCGGCGACTGCGCTGGTCCTGCTGCTGTTTTCTGCTCTGCTCATCGGCGTCTGCGACTGCGCTGGTCATGCTGCTGTTTTCTTCTCTGCTCGTCGGCGTCTGCGACTGCGCTGGTCCTGCTGCTGTTTTCTGCTCTGCTCATCGGCGACTGCGCTGGTCCTGCTGTTGTTTTCGCCTCTGCTCGTCGGCGTCTGCGACTGCGCTGGTCCTGCTGCTGTTTTCTGCTCTGCTCGTAGGCGTCGGTTACTGCGCTGGTCCTGCTGCTTTTTTCTGCACTGCTCATCAGCGACGGCGACTGCGCTGATCCTGCTGCTGTTTTCTGCTCTGCTCGTCGGCGACTGCGCTGGACCTGCTGCTGTTTTCTGCACTGCTCATCGGCGTCAGCGACTGCGTTGATCCTGCTGCTGTTTTGTGCTCTGCTCGTTGGCTTCTGCGACTGCACATCTCCTGCCGATTTTTTCTGCTCTGCTCGTAGGCGTCGGCGACTCCGCATCTCCTGCTGCTTTTTTCTGCTCTGCTCGTCGGCGTCAGCGACTGCTCTGACCCTGCTGCTGTTTTCTGCTCTGATCGTCTGCGACTGCGCATCTCCTGCTGCTGTTTTTTGCTCTGCTCGTCGGCGTCAGCGACTGTGCTGATCCTGCTGCTGTTTTTGCTCTGCTCGTCGGCGTCTGCGACTGCGCATCTCCTGCTGCTGTTTTTTGCTCTGCTCGTCGGCGACTGCGCTGGTCCTGCTGCTGTTTTCTGCTCTGCTCATCGGCGTCTGCGACTGCGCTGGTCATGCTGCTGTTTTCTGCTCTGCTCATTGGCGTCTGCGACTGCGCATCTCCTGCTGCTTTTTTCTGCTCTGCTCGTCGGCGTCAGCGACTGCGCTGACCCTGCTGCTGTTTTCTGCTCTGATCGTCTGCGACTGCGCATCTCCTGCTGCTGTTTTTTGCTCTGCTCGTCGGCGTCAGCGACTGTGCTGATCCTGCTGCTGTTTTCTGCTCTGCTCGTCGGCGTCTGCGACTGCGCATCTCCTGCTGCTGTTTTTTGCTCTGCTCGTCGGCGACTGCGCTGGTCCTGCTGCTGTTTTCTGCTCTGCTCATCGGCGTCGGCTACTGCGCTGATCCTGCTGCTGTTTTCTGCTCTGGTTGTCTGCGTCAGCGAATGCGCTGATCCTGCTGCTGTATCCTGCTCTGCTCGTCGACGTTGGCGACTGCGCTAGTCCTGCTGTTGTTTTCTGCTCTGATCGTCGGCGTCGGCGACTGCGCTGGTCCTGCTGCAGTTTTCTTCTCTGCTCGTCGGCGTCTGCGACTGCGCTGGTCCTGCTGCTGTTTTCTGCTCTGCTCATCGGCGACTGCGCTGGTCCTGCTGGTGTTTTTTGCACTGCTCATCGGCGTCGGCGACTGCGCTGGTCCTGCTGTTGTTTTCGCCTCTGCTCGTCGGCGTCTGCGACTGCGCTGGTCCTGCTGCTGTTTTCTGCTCTGCTCGTAGGCGTCGGTTACTGCGCTGGTCCTGCTGCTTTTTTCTGCACTGCTCATCAGCAGACGGCGACTGCGCTGATCCTGCTGCTGTTTTCTGCTCTGCTCGTCGGCGACTGCGCTGGACCTGCTGCTGTTTTCTGCACTGCTCATCGGCGTCGGCGACTGCGTTGATCCTGCTGCTGTTTTGTGCTCTGCTCGTTGGCTTCTGCGACTGCACATCTCCTGCCGATTTTTTCTGCTCTGCTCGTAGGCGTCGGCGACTCCGCATCTCCTGCTGCTTTTTTCTGCTCTGCTCGTCGGCGTCAGCGACTGCTCTGACCCTGCTGCTGTTTTCTGCTCTGATCGTCTGCGACTGCGCATCTCCTGCTGCTGTTTTTTGCTCTGCTCGTCGGCGTCAGCGACTGTGCTGATCCTGCTGCTGTTTTTGCTCTGCTCGTCGGCGTCTGCGACTGCGCATCTCCTGCTGCTGTTTTTTGCTCTGCTCGTCGGCGACTGCGCTGGTCCTGCTGCTGTTTTCTGCTCTGCTCATCGGCGTCTGCGACTGCGCTGGTCCTGCTGCTGTTTTCTGCTCTGCTCGTCAGCGACTGCGCTGATCCTGCTGCTGTTTTCTGCTCTGCTCGTAGGCGTCGGCGACTGCGCTGGTCCTGCTGCTGTTTTCTGCACTGCTCATCGGCGTCGGCGACTGCGCTGATCCTGCTGCTGTTTTCTGCTTTGCTAGTAGGCGTCGCCGACTGCGCTGGTCCTGCTGCTGTTTTCTGCTCTGCTCGTCGGTGACTGCTCTGGTCCTGCTGCTGTTTTCTGCACTGCTCATCGGCGTCTGCGACTGCGCTGGTCCTGCTGCTGTTTTCTGCTCTGCTCGTTGGCTTCTGCGACTGCACATCTCCTGCCGATTTTTTCTGCTCTGCTCGTAGGCGTCGGCGACTGCGCTGGTCCTGCTGCTGTTTTCTGCACTGCTCATCGGCGTCTGCGACTGCGCTGGTCCTGCTGCTGTTTTCTGCTCTGCTCGTCGGCGACTGCGCTGGTCCTGCTGCTGTTTTCTGCACTGCTCATAGGCGTCGGTGACTGCGTTGATCCTGCTGCTGTTTTCTGCTCTGCTCATTGGCGTCTGCGACTGCGCATCTCCTGCTGCTTTTTTCTGCTCTGCTCGTCGGCGTCAGCGACTGCGCTGACCCTGCTGCTGTTTTCTGCTCTGATCGTCTGCGACTGCGCATCTCCTGCTGCTGTTTTTTGCTCTGCTCGTCGGCGTCAGCGACTGTGCTGATCCTGCTGCTGTTTTCTGCTCTGCTCGTCGGCGTCTGCGACTGCGCATCTCCTGCTGCTGTTTTTTGCTCTGCTCGTCGGCGACTGCGCTGGTCCTGCTGCTGTTTTCTGCTCTGCTCATCGGCGTTGGCTACTGCGCTGATCCTGCTGCTGTTTTCTGCTCTGGTTGTCTGCGTCAGCGAATGCGCTGATCCTGCTGCTGTATCCTGCTCTGCTCGTCGACGTTGGCGACTGCGCTGGTCCTGCTGTTGTTTTCTGCTCTGATCGTCGGCGTCGGCGACTGCGCTGGTCCTGCTGCAGTTTTCTTCTCTGCTCGTCGGCGTCTGCTCTGCTCGTCGGCGTCTGCGACTGCTTTGGTCCTGCTGCTGTTTTCTGCTCTGCTCATCGGCGACTGCGCTGGTCCTGCTGGTGTTTTTTGCACTGCTCATCGGCGTCGGCGACTGCGCTGGTCCTGCTGTTGTTTTCGCCTCTGCTCGTCGGCGTCTGCGACTGCGCTGATCCTGCTGCTGTTTTCTGCTCTGCTCGTAGGCGTCGGTTACTGCGCTGGTCCTGCTGCTTTTTTCTGCACTGCTCATCAGCGACGGCGACTGCGTTGATCCTGCTGCTGTTTTCTGCTCTGCTCGTCGGACACTGCGCTGGACCTGCTGCTGTTTTCTGCACTGCTCATCGGCGTCGGCGACTGCGTTGATCCTGCTGCTGTTTTCTGCTCTGCTCGTTGGCTTCTGCGACTGCACATCTCCTGCCGATTTTTTCTGCTCTGCTCGTTGGCGTCGGCGACTCCGCATCTCCTGCTGCTTTTTTCTGCTCTGCTCGTCGGCGTCAGCGACTGCTCTGACCCTGCTGCTGTTTTCTGCTCTGATCGTCTGCGACTGCGCATCTCCTGCTGCTGTTTTTTGCTCTGCTCGTCGGCGTCAGCGACTGTGCTGATCCTGCTGCTGTTTTTGCTCTGCTCGTCGGCGTCTGCGACTGCGCATCTCCTGCTGCTGTTTTTTGCTCTGCTCGTCGGCGACTGCGCTGGTCCTGCTGCTGTTTTCTGCTCTGCTCATCGGCGTCTGCGACTGCGCTGGTCCTGCTGCTGTTTTCTGCTCTGCTCGTCAGCGACTGTGCTGATCCTGCTGCTGTTTTCTGCTCTGCTCGTAGGCGTCGGCGACTGCGCTGGTCCTGCTGCTGTTTTCTGCACTGCTCATCGGCGTCGGCGACTGCACTGATCCTGCTGCTGTTTTCTGCTTTGCTAGTAGGCGTCGCCGACTGCGCTGGTCCTGCTGCTGTTTTCTGCTCTGCTCGTCGGTGACTGCTCTGGTCCTGCTGCTGTTTTCTGCACTGCTCATCGGCGTCGGCGACTGCGTTGATCCTGCTGCTGTTTTCTGCTCTGCTCGTTGGCGTCTGCGCATCTCCTGGTGCTTTTTTCTGCTCTGCTCGTCGGCGTCAGCGACTGCGCTGATCCTGCTGCTGTTTTCTGCTCTGCTCGTCGGTGTCAGCGACTACGCTGATCCTGCTGCTGTTTTCTGCTCTGCTCGTCGACGTCTGCGACTGCGCTGATGATGCTGCTGTTTTTTGCTCTGCTCGTCGGCGTCGGGGACTGCGCTGATCCTGCTGCTGTTTTCTGCTCTGCTCATCGGCGTCTGCTACTGCGCTGATCCTGCTGCTGTTTTCTGCTCTGCTCGTCGGCGTCGGCGACTGCGCTGGTCCTTTTGCTGTTTTCTTCTTTGCTCGTCGGGGTCGGCGACTGCGCTGGTCCTGCTGCTGTTTTCTGCTCTGCCCGTCGGCATCAGCGACTGCGCTGATGCTGTTTTCTGCTCTGCTCGTCGAGGTCAGCAACTGCGCTGATCCTGCTGCTGTCTTTTGCTCTGCCTGTCGCCGTCGGCGACTGCGCTCGTCCTGCTATTGTTTTCTGCTCTGATCGTCGGCGTCGGCAACTGCGATGATCCTGCTGCTGTTTTCTGCACTGCTCGTCGGCGACTGCGCTGGTCCTTGAGTTGTTTTCTGCTCTGCTCATTGGCGTCTGCGGCTGCGCATCTCCTGCTGCTTTTTTCTGCTCTGCTCGTCGGCGTCAGCGACTGCGCTGACCCTGCTGCTGTTTTCTGCTCTGATCGTCTGCGACTGCGCATCTCCTGCTGCTGTTTTTTGCTCTGCTCGTCGGCGTCAGCGCTGGTCCTGCTGCTGTTTTCTGCTCTGCTCATCGGCGTCCGCGACTGCGCATCTCCTGCTGCTTTTTTTTGCTCTGCTCGTCGGCGACTGCGCTGGTCCTGCTGCTGTTTTCTGATCTGCTCATCGGAGTCGGCTACTGCGCTTGTCCTGCTGCTGTTTTCTGCTCTGCTTGTCTGCGTCAGCGAATGCGCTGATCCTGCTGCCATTTCCTGCTCTGCTCGTCGCCGTCGGCGACTGCGCTGGTCCCACAGTTGTTTTCTGCTCTGATCGTCGGCGTCGGCGACTGCGCTGGTCCTGCTGCTGTTTTCTTCTCTGCTCGTCGGCGTCTGCTCTTCTCGTCGGCGTCTGCGACTGCGCTGGTCCTGCAGCTGTTTTCTGCTCTGCTCATCGGTGACTGCGCTGGTCCTGCTGGGTTTTTTTGCACTGCTCATCGGCGTCGGCGACTGCGCTGGTCCTGCTGTTGTTTTCGCCTCTGCTCGTCGGCGTCTGCGACTGCGCTTGTCCTGCTGCGGTTTTCTGCTCTGCTCGTCGGCGACTGCGCTGGTCCTGCTGCTGTTTTCTGCACTGCTCATCGGCGTCGGCGACTGTGCTGATCCTGCTGCTGTTTTCTGCTCTGCTCGTAGGCGTCGGCGACTGCGCTGGTCCTGCTGCTGTTTTCTGCACTGCTCATCGGCATCTGCGACTCCGCTGGTCCTGCTGCTGTTTTCTGCTCTGCTCGGCGGCGACTGCGCTGGTCCTGCTGCTGTTTTCTGCACTGCTCATCGGCGTCGGCGACTATGTTGATCCTGCTGCTGTTTTCTGCTCTGCTCATTGGCGTCTGCGACTGCGCATCTCCTGCTGATTTTTTCTGCTCTGCTCGTCGGCGTCAGCGACTGCGCTGACCCTGCTGCTGTTTTCTGCTCTGATCGTCTGCGACTGCGCATCTCCTGCTGCTGTTTTTTGCTCTGCTCGTCAGCGTCAGCGACTGTGCTTATCCTTCTGCTGTTTTTTGCTCTGCTCATCGGTGTCGGCTACTGCGCTGATCCTGCTGCTTTTTCCTGCTCTGCTCGTCGCCGTCGGCAACTGCGCTGGTCCTGCTGTTGTTTTCTGCTCTGATCGTCGGCATCGGCGACTGCGCTGGTCCTGCTGCTGTTTTCTTCTCTGCTTGTCGGCGTTTGCTCTGCTCGTCGGCGTCTGCGACTGCGCTGGTCCTGCTGCTGTTTTCTGCTCTGCTCATCGGCGACTGCGCTGGTCCTGCTGGTGTTTTCTACACTGCTCATCGGCGTCGGCGACTGCGCTGGTCCTGCTGTTGTTTTCGCCTCTGCTCGTCGGCGCCTGCGACTGCGCTGGTCCTGCTGCTGTTTTCTGCTCTGCTCGTCGGCGACTGCGCTGGTCCTGCTGCTGTTTTCTGCACTGCTCATCGGCGTCGGCGACTGTGCTGACCCTGCTGCTGTTTTCTGCTCTGCTCAAAGGCGTCGGCGACTGCGCTCGAACTGCTGCTGTTTTCTGCACTGCTCATCGGCTTCGGCGACTGCGTTGATCCTGCTGCTGTTTTCTGCTCTGCTTGTTTGCGTATGCGACCGCGCATCTCCTGCCGATTTTTTCTGCTCTGCTCGTTGACGTCAGGGACTGCGCTGATCCTGCTGCTGTTTTCTGCTCTCTTCGTCGGCGTCTGCGACTGCGCATCTCCTGCTGCTGTTATTTGCTCTGCTCGTCGGTGTCGGCGACTGCGCTGATCCTGCTGCTGTTTTCTGCTCTGCTCATTGGCGTCAGCGACTGGGCTGATCCTGCTGCTGTTTTCTGCTCTGCTCGTCTGCGTCAGCGAATGCGCTGATCCTGCTGCTGTTTCCTGCTCTGCTCATCGCCGTCGGTGACTTCGCTTGTCCTGCTGTTCTTTTCTGCTCTGATCGCCGGCGTCGGCAACTGCGCTGGTCCTGCTGCTGTTTTCTTCTCTGCTCGTCGGCGTCTGCTCTGCTCGTCGGCGTCTGCGACTGCGCTGGTCCTGCTGCTGTTTTCTGCTCTGCTCATCGGCGACTGCGCTGGTCCTGCTGGTGTTTTCGCCTCTGCTCGTCGGCGCCTACGACTGCGCTGGTCCTGCTGCTGTTTTCTGCTCTGCTCGTCGGCGACTGCGCTGGTCCTGCTGCTGTTTTCTGCACTGCTAATTGGCGTCGGCGACTGTTCTGATCCTGCTGCTGTTTTCTGCTCTGCTCAAAGGCGTCGGCGACTGCGCTGGACCTGCTGCTGTTTTCTGCACTGCTCATCGGCTTCGGCGACTGCGTTGATCCTGCTGCTGTTTTCTGCTCTGCTCGTTTGCGTCTGCGACTGCCCATCTCCTGCCGATTTATTCTGCTCTGCTCGTTGGCGTCAGGGACTGCGCTGATCCTGCCGCTGTTTTCTGCTCTCTTCGTCGGCGTCTGCGACTGCGCATCTCCTGCTGCTGTTATTTGCTCTGCTCGTCGGCGTCGGCGACTGCGCTGATCCTGCTGCTGTTTTCTGCTCTGCTCATTGGCGTCAGCGACTGGGCTGATCCTGCTTCTGTTTTCTGCTCTGCTCGTCTGCGTCAGCGAATGCGCTGATCCTGCTGCTGTTTCCTGCTCTACTCATCGCCGTCGGCGACTTCGCTGGTCCTGCTGTTGTTTTCTGCTCTGATGGCCGGCGTCGGCGACTGCGCTGGTCCTGCTGCTGTTTTCTTCTCTGCTAGTCGGCGTCTGCTCTGCTCGTCGGCGTCTGCGCTGGTCCTGCTGCTGTTTTCTGCTCTGCTCGTCAGCGACTGCGCTGGTCCTGCAGTTGTTTTCGCCTCTGCTCGTCGACATCTGCTCTGCTCATCGGCGTCTGCGACTGCGCTGGTCATGCTGCTGTTTTCTGCTCTGCTCATTGGCGTCTGCGACTGCGCATCTCCTGCTGCTTTTTTCTGCTCTGCTCATCGGCGTCAGTGACTGCGCTGACCCTGCTGCTGTTTTCTGCTCTGATCGTCTGCGACTGCTCATCTCCTGCTGCTGTTTTTTGCTCTGCTCGTCGGCGTCAGCGACTGCGCTGATCCTGCTGCTGTTTTCTGCTCTGCTCGTCGGCTTCTGCACCTGCGCATCTCCTGCTGCTGTTTTTTGCTCTGCTCGTCGGCGACTGCGCTGGACCTGCTGCTGTTTTCTGCTCTGCTCATCGGCGTCGGCTACTGCGCTGATCCTGCTGCTGTTTTCTGCTCTGCTTGTCTGCGTCAGCGAATGCGCTGATCCTGCTGCTGTTTCCTGCTCTGCTCGTCACCGTCGGCGACTGTGCTGGTCCTGCTGTTGTTTTCTGCTCTGATCATCGGCGTTGGCGACTGCGCTGGTCCTGCTGCTGTTTTCTTCTCTGCTCGTCGGCGTCTGCTCTGCTCGTCGGCGTCTGCGACTGCGCTGGTCCTGCTGCTATTTTGTGCTCTGCTTATCGGCGACTGCGCTGGTCCTGCTGGGGTTTTCTGCACTGCTCATCGGCGTCGGCGACTGGGCTGGTCCTGCTGTTGTTTTCGCCTCTGCTCGTCGGCGTCTGCGACTGCGATTGTCCTGCTGCTGTTTTCTGCTCTGCTCGTCGGCGACTGCGCTGGTCCTGCTGGTGTTTTCTGCACTGCTCATCGGCGTCGGCGACTGGGCTGGTCCTGCTGTTGTTTTCGCCTCTGCTCGTCGGCGTCTACGACTGCGCTTGTCCTGCTGCTGTTTTCTGCTCTGCTCGTCGGCGACTTCGCTGGTCCTGCTGTTGTTTTCTGCTCTGATCGCCGGCGTTGGCGACTGCGCTGGTCCTGCTGCTGTTTTCTTCTCTGTTCGTCGGCGTCTGCTCTGCTCGTCGGCGTCTGCGCTGGTCCTGCTGCTGTTTTCTGCTCTGCTCGTCGGTGACTGCGCTGGTCCTGCAGTTGTTTTCGCCTCTGCTCGTCGACGTCTGCTCTGCTCATCGGCGTCAGCGACTGCGCTGGTCATGCTGCTGTTTTCTGCTCTGCTAATTGGCATCTGCGACTGCGCATCTCCTGCTGCTTTTTTCTGCTCTGCTTGTTGGCATCAGTGACTGCGCTGACCCTGCTGCTGTTTTCTGCTCTGATCGTCTGCGACTGCGCATCTCCTGCTGCTGTTTTTCGCTCTGCTCGTCGGCGTCAGCGACTGCGCTGATCCTGCTGCTGTTTTCTGCTCTGCTCGTCGGCGTCTGCCACTGCGCATCTCCTGCTGCTGTTTTTTGCTCTGCTCGTCGGCGACTGCGCTGGTCCTGCTGCTGTTTTCTGCTCTGCTCATCGGCGCCGGCTACTGCGCTGATCCTGCTGCTGTTTTCTGCTCTGCTTGTCTGCGTCAGCGAATGCGCTGATCCTGCTGCTGTTTCCTGCTCTGCTCGTCGCGGTCGGCGACTGCGCTGGTCCTGCTGCTGTTTTCTTCTCTGCTCGTCGGCGTCTGCTCTGCTCGTCGGCGTCTTCGACTGCGCTGGTCCTGCTGCTGTTTTGTGCTCTGCTCATCGGCGACTGCGCTGGTCCTGCTGTTGTTTTCGCCTCTGCTCGTCGGCGTCTGCGACTGCGCTTGTCCTGCTGCTGTTTTCTGCTCTGCTCGTCGGCGACTGCGCTGGTCCTGCTGCTGTTTTCTGCACTGTTCATCGGCGTCTGCAACTGCGCTGGTCCTGCTGCTGTTTTCTGCTCTGCTCGTCGGCGACTAGGCTGGTCCTGCTGCTTTTTTCTGCTCTGCTCGTCGGCGTCAGCGACTGCGCTGACCCTGCTGCTGTTTTCTGCTCTGATCATCTGCGACTGCGCATCTCCTGCTGCTGTTTTTTGCTCTGCTCGTCGGCGTCATCGACTGCGCTTATCCTGCTGCTTTTTTCTGCTCTGCTCGTCGGCGTCTGCGAATGCGCATCTCCTGCTGCTGTTTTTTGCTCTGCTCGTCGGCGACTGCGCTGGTCCTGCTGGTGTTTTCTGCACTGCTCATCAGCGTCGGCGACTGCGCTGGTCCTGCTGTTGTTTTCGCCTCTGCTCGTCGGCGTCTGCTCTGCTCGACGGCGTCTGCGACTGCGCTGGTCCTGCTGCTTTTTTCTGCTCTGCTCGTCGGCGACTGCGTTGATCCTGCTGCTGTTTTCTGCTCTGCTCGTCGGCGTCGGCGACTGCGCTGGTCCTGCTGTTGTTTTCTGCTCTGATCATCGGCGTCGGCGACTGCGCTGGTCCTGCTGCTGTTTTCTTCTCTGCTCGTCGGCGTCTGCTCTGCTCGTCAGCGTCTGCGACTGCGCTGGTCCTGCTGCTGTTTTCTGCTCTGCTCTTTGGCGACTGCGCTGGTCCTGCTGGTGTTTTCTGCACTGCTCATCAGCGTCGGCGACTGCGCTGGTCCTGCTGTTGTTTTCGCCTCTGCTCGTCGGCGTCTGCGACTGCGCTGGTCCTGCTGCTTTTTTCTGCTCTGCTCGTAGGTGAAGGCGACTGCGCTGGTCCTGCTGCTGTTTTCTTCACTGCTCATCGGCGTCGGCTACTGCGCTGATCCTGCTGCTGTTTTCTGCTCTGCTCGTCGGCGACTGCGACTGCACATCTGCTGCTGCTTTTTTCTGCTCTGCTCTTCGGCGTCAGCGACTGCGCTGATCCTGCGGCTGTTTTCTGCTCTTCTCGTCGGTGTCTGAGACTGCGCATCTCCTGCGGCTGTTTTTTGCTCTGTGCGTCGGCGACTGCGCTTATCTTGATGCTGTTTTCTGCTCTGCTCGTCAGCGTCGGCGACTGCGCTGGTCCTGCTGCTGTTTTTTGCTCTGCTCGTCGGCGTCGGCGCTGATCCTGTTGCTGTTTCCTACTCTGCTCGTCGCCGTCGGCGACTGCGCTGGTCCTGCTGTTGTTTTCTGCTCTGATTGACGGCGTCGGCGACTGCGCTGGTCCTGCTGCTGTTTTCTGCTCTGCTCGTCGGCGTCGGCGACTGCACTGACCCTGCTGCTGTTTTCTGCTCTGCTTGTCGGCGTCGGCTACTGTGCTGTTCCTGCTTCTATTTTCTGCTCTGCTCATCGCCGTCAGCGACTGGGATGATCCTGCTGCTGTTTTCTGCTCTGTTCGTCTGCGTCAGCGCTTGCGCTGATCCTGCTGCTGATTTCTGCTCTGCTCGTCGCCGTCGGCGCCTGCGCTGGTCCTGCTGTTGTTTTCTTCTCTGCTCGTCAGTGTCTGCTCTGCTCGTTGGCGTTTGCGACTATGCTGGTCCTCCTGCTGTTTTATGCTCTGCTCGTCGGTGACTGCACTGGTCCTGCTAGTGTTTTCTGCTCTGCTCGTCGCCGTCGGCGCCTGCGCTGGTCCTGCTGTTGTTTTCTTCTCTGCTCGTCAGCGTCTGCTCTGCTCGTTGGCGTTTGCGACTGCGCAGGTCCTGCTGCTGTTTTCTGCTCTGCTCATCGGCGACTGCGCGGGTCCTGCTGCTGTTTTCTGCTCTGCTCGTTGGCGACTGCGGTGGTCCTGCTGCTGTTTTCTGCTCTGCTTGTCGGCGACTGTGCTTGTCCTGCTGCTGTTTTCTGCACTGCTCATCAGCGTCGGCGACTGCGCTGGTCCTACTGTTGTTTTCGCCTCTGCTCGTCGGCGTCTGCTCTGCTCGTCGGCGTCTGCGACTGCGCTGGTCCTGCTGCTTTTTTCTGCTCTGCTCGTCGGCGTCGGCGACTGCGTTGATCCTGCTGCTGTTTTCTGCTCTGCTCGTCGGCGTCGGCGACTGCGCTGGTCCTGCTGTTGTTTTCTGCTCTGATCGTCGGCGTCGGCAACTGCGCTGGTCCTGCTGCTGTTTTCTTCTCTGCTCGTCGGCGTCTGCTCTGCTCGTCAGCGTCTGTGACTGCGCTGGTCCTGCTGCTGTTTTCTGCTCTGCTCATCGGCGACTGCGCTCGTCCTGCTGGTGTTTTCTGCACTGCTCATCAGCGTCGGCGACTGCGCTGGTCCTGCTGTTGTTTTCGCCTCTGCTCGTTGGCGTCTGCGACTGCGCTGGTCCTGCTGCTGTTTTCTGCTCTGCCCGTAGGCGTCGGTGACTGTGCTGGTCCTGCTGCTGTTTTCTGCACTGCTCATCGGCGTCGGCGACTGCGCTGATCCTGCTGCTGTTTTCTGCTCTGCTCGTTGGCGTCTGCGAGTGCGCATGTGCTGCTGCTTTTTTCTGCTCTGCTCTTCGGCGTCAGCGACTGCGCTGATCCTGCTGCTGTTTTCTGCTCTGCTCGTTGGCGTCTGCGACTGCGCATCTCCCGCCGATTTTTTCTGCTCTGCTCGTCGGCGTCTGCGACTGCGCTGATGCTGCTGCTGTTTTCTGCTCTGCTCGTCGGCGTCTGCGACTGAGCATCTCCTGCTGCTGTTTTTTGATCTGCTCGTCGGCGTCGGCGACTGCGCTGATCCTGCTGCTGTTTTCTGCTCTGCTCATTGGCGTCAGCGACTGGGCTGATCCTGCTGCTGTTTTCTGCTCTGCTCGTCTGCGTCAGCGAATGCGCTGATCCTGCTGCTGTTTCCTGCTCTGCTAGTCGCCGTCGGCGACTTCGCTGGTCCTGCTGTTGTTTTCTGCTCTGATCGCCGGCGTCGGCGAATGCGCTGGTCCTGCTACTGTTTTCTTCTCTGCTCGTCAGCGTCTGCTCTGGTCCTGCAGTTGTTTTCGCCTCTGCTCGTCGGCGTCTTCTCTGCACATCGGCGTCTGCGACTGCGCTAGTCATGCTAGTGTTTTCTGCTCTGCTCATTGGCGTCTGGGACTGCGCATCTCCTGCTGCTTTTTTCCGCTCTGCTCGTCGTCGTCAGCGACTGCGCTGACCCTGCTGCTGTTTTCTGCTCTGATTGTCTGTGATTGCGCATCTCCTGCTTTTGTTTTTTGCTCTGCTCGTCGGCGTCAGCTACTGCGCTGATCCTGCTGCTGTTTTCTTCTCTGCTTGTCGGCGTCTGCGACTGCGCTGGTCCTGCTGCATTTTTCTGCTCTGCTCGTCGGCGACGGCGCTGATCCTGCTGCTGTTTTCTGCTCTGCTCGTAGGCGTCGGCGAGTGCGCTGGTCCTGCTGCTGTTTTCTGCACTGCTCATCGGCGTCAGCGACTGCGCTGACCCTGCTGCTGTTTTCTGCTCTGATTGTCTGTGACTGCGCATCTCCTGCTGCTGTTTTTTGCTCTGCTTGTCTGCGTCAGCGAATGCGCTGATACTGCTGCTGTTTCCTGCTCTGCTCTTCTCCGTCGGCGACTGCGCTGGTCCTGCTGTTGTTTTCTGCTCTGATCGTCGGCATCTGCGCTGGTCATGCTGATGTTTTTTTCTCTGCTTGTCGGCGTCTGCTCTGCTCGTCGGCGTCTGCGACTGCGCTGGTCCTGCTGGTGTTTTCTGCACTGCTCATCGGAGTCGGCGACTGCGCTGGTCCTGCTGTTGTTTTCGCCTCTGCTCGTCTGCGTCTGCTCTGCTCGTCGGCGTCTGCGACTGCGCTGGTCCTGCTGTTGTTTTCACCTCTGCTCATTTGCGTCTGCTCTGCTCGTCGGCGTCTGCGACTGCGCTGGTCCTGCTGCTGTTTTCTGCTCTGCTCGTCGGCGAATGCACTGGTCCTGCTGCTTTTTTCTGCACTGCTCATCGGCGTCAGCGACTGTGCTGATCCTGCTGCTGTTTTCTGCTCTGCTCGTTGGCGTCGGCGACTGCGCTGGTCCTGCTGCAGTTTTCTGCACTGCTCATCGGCGTCTGCGACTGCGCTGGTCCTGCTGCTGTTTTCTGCTCTGCTCGTCGGCGACTGCGCTGGTCCTGCTGCTGTTTTCTGCACTGCTCATCGGCGTCGACGACTGTGTTGATTCTGCTGCTGTGTTCTGCTCTGCTCATCGGCGTCTGCGACTGCGCATCTCCTGCTGCTTTTTTTTCTGCTCTGCTTGTCGGCGTCAGCGACTGCGCTGACCCTGCTGCTGTTTTCTACTCTGATCGTCTGCGACTGCGCATCTCCTGCTGCTGTTTTTTGCTCTGCTCGTCGGCATCAGTGACTGCGCTGATCCTACTGCTGTTTTCTGCTCTGCTCGTCGGCGTCTGCGACTGCGCATCTCCTGCTGCTGTTTTTTGCTCTGCTCGTCGGCGTCTGCGCTGGTCCTGCTGCTGTTTTCTGCTCTGCTCATCGGCGTCGGCTACTGCGCTAATCCTGCTGCTGTTTTCTGCTCTTCTTCTCTGCGTCAGCAAATGCGCTGATCCTGCTGCTGTTTCCTGCTCTGCTCGTCGCCGTCGGTGACTGCGCTGGTCCTGCTGTTGTTTTCTGCTCTGCTCGTCGGCGACTGCCCTGGTCATGCTGCTGTTTTCTTCTCTGCTTGTTGGCGTCTGCTCTGCTCGTCGGAGTCTGCGACTGTGCTGGCCCTGCTGCTGTTTTATGCTCTGCTCATCGGCGAATGCGCTGGTCCTGCTGGTGTTTTCTGCACTGCTCATCGGTGTTGGCGACTGCGCTGGTCCTGCTGTTGTTTTCGCCTCTGCTCATCGGCGTCTGCGACTGCGCTGGTCCTGCTACTGTTTTCTGCTCTGCTCGTCGGCGACTGCGCTGGTCCTGCTGCTTTTTTCTGCACTGCTCATCGGCGTCGGCGACTGTGCTGATCCTGCTACTGTTTTCTGCTCTGCTCGTCGGCGACTGCGCTGGTCCTGCCGCGTTTTTCTGCACTGCTCATCGGCGTCGGCGACTGTGCTGATCCTGCTGCTGTTTTCTGCTCTGCTCGTAGGCGTCGGCAACAGCGCTGGTCCTGCTGCTGTTTTCTGCACTGCTCATCGGCGTCGGCGACTGCGCTGATCCTGCTGCTGTTTTCTGCTCTGCTTCTCGGCGACTGCGCTGGACCTGCTGCTGTTTTCTGCACTGCTCGTCGGCGTCGGCGACTGCGTTGATCCTGCTTCTGTTTTCTGCTCTGCTCGTCGGCGTCGGCGACTGCGCTGATCCTGCTGCTGTTTCCTGCTCTGCTCGTCGCTGTCGGCGACTGCGCTCGTCCTGCTGCTGTTTTCTGCTCTGCTTGTCTGCGTCAGCGAATGCGCTGATCCTGCTGCTGTTTCCTGCTCTGCTCGTCGCCGCCGGCGACTGCGCTGGTCCTGCTGTTGTTTTCTGCTCTGATTGTCGGCGACTGCGCTGGTCATGCTGCTGTTTTCTTCTCTGCTTGTCGGCGTCTGCTCTGCTCATCGGCGTCTGCGACTGCGCTGGTCCTGCTGCTGTTTTCTGCTCTGCTCGTCGGCGACTGCGCTGATCCTGCTGCTTTTTTCTGCACTGCTCATCGGCGTCGGCGACTGCGCTGATCCTGCTGCTGTTTTCTGCATTGCTCATCGCGTCGGCGACTGCGCTGATCCTGCTGCTGTTTTCTTCTCTGCTCGTCGGTGTCTGCGCATCTCCTGCTGCTGTTTTTTGCTCTGCTCGTCGGCGTCAGCGACTGGGCTGATCCTGCTGCTGTTTTCTGCTCTGCTCGTCTGCGTCAGTGAACGCGCTGATCCTGCTGCTGTTTCCTGCTCTGCTCGTCGCCGTCGGCGACTTCGCTTGTCCTGCTGTTGTTTTCTGCTCTGATCGCCGGCGTCAGTGACTGCGCTGGTCCTGCTGCTGTTTTCTTCTCTGCTCGTCGGCGTCTGCTCTGCTCGTCGGCGTCTGCGCTGGTCCTGCTCCTGTTTTCTGCTCTGCTCGTCGGCGACTGCGCATGTCCTGCTCTTGTTTTCGCCTCTGCTCGTCGGCGTCTGCTCTGCTCATTGGCGTCTGCTACTGCACTGGTCCTGCTTCTGTTTTCTGCTCTGCTCATTGGCGTCTGCGACTGCGCATCTCCTGCTGCTTTTTTCTGCTCTGCTCGTCGGCGTCAGCGACTGCGCTGACCCTGCTGCTGTTTTCTGCTCTGATCGTCTGCGACTGTGCATCTCCTGCTGCTGTTTTTTGCTCTGCTCGTCGGCGTCAGCGACTGCGCTGATCCTGCTGCTGTTTTCTGCTCTGCTCGTCGGCCTCTGTGACTGCGCATCTCCTGCTGCTGTTTTTTGCTCTGCTCGTCGGCAACTGCACTGGTCCTGCTGCTGTTTCCTGCTCTGCTCGTCGCCGTCGGCAACTGCGCTGGTCCTGCTGTTGTTTTCTGCTCTGATCGTCGGCGACTGCGCTGGTCAGGCTGCTGTTTTCTTCTCTGCTTGTCGGCGTCTGCTCTGCTCGTAGGCGTCTGCGACTGCGCATCTTCTGCTGCTTTTTTCTGCTCTGCTCGTCGGCGTCAGCGACTGCGCTGATCCTGCTGCTGTTTTCTGCTTTGCTTGTCGCCGTCTGCGACTGTGCTGGTCCTGTTGCTGTTTTCTGCTCTGCTCGTCTGCGTCTGTGACTGTGCATCTCCTGCTGCTGTTTTTTGCTCTGCTCGTCGGCGACTGCGCTTGTCCTGCTGCTGTTTTCTGCTCTGCTCATCGGCGTCGGCTACTGCGCTGATCCTGCTGCTGTTTTCTGCTCTGCTCGTTGGCGTCTGCGACTGCGCATCTCCTGCTGCTTTTTTCTGCTCTGCTCATCGGCGTCGGCTACTGCACTGATCCTGCAGCTGTTTTCTGCTCTGCTCGTCGCCGTCTGCGACTGTGCTGGTCCTGGTACTGTTTTCTGCTCTGCTCGTCGGCGACTGCGCTGGTCCTGCTGCTGTTTTCTGCACTGCTCATCGGCGTCGGCGACTGCGTTGATCCTGCTGCTTTTTTCTGCTCTGCTCGTCGGCGTCAGCGACTGCGCTGATCCTGCTGCTGTTTTCTGCTCTGCTCGTCGGCGTCAGCGAATGCGCTGATCCTGCTGCTGTTTTCTGCTCTGATCGCCTGCGACTGCTTATCTCCTGCTGCTGTTTTTTGCTCTGCACGTCGGCGTCAGCGACTGTGCTGATCCTGCTGCTGTTTTCTGCTCTGCTCGTCGGAGTCTGCGACTGCGCATCTCCTGCTGCTGTTTTTTGCTCTGCTCGTCGGCGACTGCGCTTGTCCTGCTGCTGTTTTCTGCTCTGCTCATCGGCGTCGGCTACTGCGCTGATCCTGCTGCTGTTTTTTGCTCTGCTCGTTGGCGTCTGCGACTGCGCATCTCCTGCAGCTTTTTTCTGCTCTGCTCGTCGGCGTCAGCGACTGCGCTGATCCTGCAGCTGTTTTCTGCTCTGCTCGTCGCCGTCTGCGACTGTGCTGGTCCTGTTGCTGTTTTCTGCTCTGCTCGTCGGCGACTGCGCTGGTCCTGCTGCTATTTTCTGCACTGCTCATTGGCGTCGGCGACTGCGTTGATCCTGCTGTTGTTTTCTGCTCTGCTCATTTGCGTCTGCGACTGCGCATCTCCTGCTGCTTTTTTCTGCTCTGCTCGTCAGCGTCAGCGACTGCGCTGACCCTGCTGCTGTTTTCTGCTCTGATCTTCTGCGACTGCGCATCTCCTGCTGCTGTTTTTTGCTCTGCTCGTCGGCGTCAGCGACTGCGCTGATCCTCCTGCTGTTTTCTGCTCTGCTCGTCGGAGTCTGCGACTGCGCATCTCCTGCTGCTGTTTTTTGCTCTGCTCGTCGGCGACTGCGCTGGTCCTGCTGCTGTTTTCTGCTCTGCTCATCGGCGTCGGCTACTGCGCTGATCCTGCTGCTGTTTTCTGCTCTGCTTGTCTGCGTTAGCGAATGCACTGATCCTGCTGCTGTTTCCTGCTCTGCTCGTCGGCGTCTGCGACTGCGCTGGTCCTGCTGCTGTATTTTGCTCTGCTCGTTGGCGACTGCGCTGGTCCTGCTGCTGTTTTCTGCACTGCTCATTGGCGTCGGCGACTGTGCTGATCCTGCTGCTGTTTTCTGCTCTGCTCGTAGGCGTCGGCGACTGCGCTGATCCTGCTGCTGTTTTCTGCACTGCTCGTTGGCGTCAGCGACTGCGCTGACCCTGCTGCTGTTTTCTGCTCTGATCGTCTGCGACTGCGCATCTCCTGCTTCTGTTTTTTGCTCTGCTCGTCGGCGTCAGCGACTGCGCTGATCCTGCTGCTGTTTTCTGCTCTGCTCGTCGGTGTCTGCGACTGCGCATCTCCATCTGCTGTTTTTTGCTCTGCTCTTCGGCGACTGCGCTGGTCCTGCTGCTGTTTTCTGCTCTGCTCATCGGTGTCGGCTACTGCGCTGATCCTGCTGTTGTTTCCTGCTCTGCTCGTCGCCGTCGGCAACTGCACTGGTCCTGCTGTTGTTTTCTGCTCTGATCGTCGGCGCCGGCGACTGCGCTGGTCCTGCTGCTGTTTTCTTCTCTGCTCGACGGCGTCTGCTCTGCTCGTCGGCGTCTGCGACTGCGCTGGTCCTGCTGCTGTTTTCTGCTCTGCTCATCGGCGACTGCGCTGGTCCTGCTGGTGTTTTCTGCATTGCTCATCGACGTCGGCGACTGCGCTGGTCCTGCTGTTGTTTTCACCTCTGCTCGTCGGCGTCTGAGACTGTGCTGGTCCTGCTGCTGTTTTCTGCTCTGCTCGTCGGCGACTGCGCTTGTCCTGCTGCTGTTTTCTGCACTGCTCATCAACGTCGGCGACTGTGCTGATCCTGCTGCTGTTTTCTGCACTGCTCATCGGCGTCGGCGACTGCGTTGATCCTGCTGCTTTTTTCTGCTCTGCTCGTCTGCGTCTGCGACTGCGCATCTCCTGCTGCTGTTTTTTGTTCTGCTCATCGGCGTCAGCGACTGGGCTGATCCTGCTGCTGTTTTCTGCTCTGCTCGTCTGCGTCAGCGAATGCGCTGATCCTGCTGCTGTTTTCTGCTCTGCTCATCGGCGTCAGCGACTGGGCTGATCCTGCTGCTGTTTTCTGCTCTGCTCGTCTGTGTCAGTGAATGCGCTGATCCTGCTGCTGTTTCCTGCTCTGCTCGTCGCCGTCGGCGACTTCGCTTGTCCTGCTGTTGTTTTCTGCTCTGATCGCTGGCGTCGGCGACTGCGCTGGTCCTGCTCCTGTTTTCTGCTCTGCTCGTCGGCGACTGCGCTGGTCCTGCTCTTGTTTTCGCCTCTGCTCATCGGCGTCTGCTCTGCTCATTGGCGTCTGCGACTGCGCTGGTCCTGCTTCTGTTTTCTGCTCTGCTCATTGGCGTCTGCGACTGCGCATCTCCTGCTGCTTTTTCCTGCTCTGTTCGTCGGCGTCAGCGACTGCGCTGACCCTGCTGCTGTTTTCTGCTCTGATCGTCTGCGACTGTGCATCTCCTGCTGCTGTTTTATGCTCTGCTCGTCGGCGTCTGTGACTGCGCATCTCCTGCTGCAGTTTTTTGCTCTTCTCGTCGGCGACTGCGCGGGTCCTGCTGCTGTTTTCTGCACTGCTCATTGGCGTCGGCGACTGCGCTGAACCTGCTGCTGTTTTCTGCTCTGCTCGTCGGCGTCTGTGACTGCGCATCTCCTGCTGCTGTTTTTTGCTCTTCTCGTCGGCGACTGCGCTGGTCCTGCTGCTTTTTTCTGCACTGCTCATCGGCGTCGGCGACTGCGTTGATCCTGCTGCTGTTTTCTGCTCTGCTGGTTGGCGTCTGCGACTGCGCATCTCCTGCCGCTTTTTTCTGCTCTGCTCGTCGGCGTCAGCGACTGCGCTGATCCTGCCGCTGTTTTCTGCTCTGCTCTTCGGCGTCTGCGCATCTCCTGCTGCTGTTTTTTGCTCTGCTCGTTGGCATCGGCAACTGCGCTGATCCTGCTGCTGTTTCTTGCTCTGCTCATCGGTGTCAGCGACTCTGCTGATCCTGCTGCTGTTTTCTGCTCTGCTCGTCAGCGTCAGCGAATGCGTTGATCCTGCTGCTGTTTCCTGCTCTGCTCGTCGCCGTCGGCGACTTCGCTGGTCCTGCTGTTGTTTTCTGCTCTGATCGCTGGCGTCGGCGACTGCGCTGGTCCTGCTCCTGTTTTCTTCTCTGCTCGTCGCCGTCTGCTCTGCTCGTCGGCGTCTGCGCTGGTCCTGCTGCTGTTTTCTGCTCTGCTCGTCGGCGACTGCGCTGGTCCTGCTCTTGTTTTCGCCTCTGCTCGTCGGCGTCTGCTCTGCTCATTGGCGTCTGCGACTGCGCTGGTCCTGCGCTGTTTTCTGCTCTGCTCATTGGCATCTGCGACTGCGCATCTCCTGCTGCTTTTTTCTGATCTGCTCGTCGGCGTTAGCGACTGCGCTGACCCTGCTGCTGTTTTCTGCTCTGATCGTCTGCGACTGTGCATCTCCTGCTGCTGTTTTTTGCTCTGCTCGTCGGCGTCAGCGACTGCGCTGATCCTGCTGCTGTTTTGTGCTCTGCTCGTCGGCGTCTGTGACAGCTCATCTCCTGCTGCTGTTTTTTGCTCTGCTCGTCGGCGACTGCGCTTGTCCTGCAGCTGTTTTCTGCTCTGCTCATCGGCGTCGGCTACTGCGCTGATCTTGCTGCTGTTTTCTGCTCTGCTCGTTGGCATGTGCGACTGCGCATCTCCTGCTGCTTTTTTCTGCTCTGCTCGTCGGCGTCAGCGACTGCGCTGATCCTGCAGCTGTTTTCTGCTTTGCTCGTCGCCGTCTGCGACTGTGCTGGTCCTGTTGCTGTTTTCTGCTCTGCTCATCGGCGTCTGTGACTGTGCATCTCCTGCTGCTGTTTTTTGCTCTGCTCGTCGGCGACTGCGCTTGTCCTGCTGCTGTTTTCTGCTCTGCTCATCGGAGTCGGCTACTGCGTTGATCCTGCTTCTGTTTTCTTCTCTGCTCGTTGGCGTCTGCGACTGCGAATCTCCTGCTGCTTTTTTCTGCTCTGCTCATCGGCGTCACCGACTGCACTGATCCTGCAGCTGTTTTCTGCTCTGCTCGTCACTGTCTGCGACTGCGCTGGTCCTGTTGCTGTTTTCTGCTCTGCTCGTCGGCGACTTCGCTGGTCCTGCTGCTGTTTTCTGCAATGCTCATCAGCGTCGGCGACTGCGTTGATCCTGCTGCTTTTTTCTGCTCTGCTCGTCGGCGTCAGCGATTGCGCTGACCCTGCTGCTGTTTTCTGCTCTGATCGCCTGCGACTGCTCATCTCCTGCTGCTGTTTTTTGCTCTGCTCGTCGGCGTCAGCGACTGTGCTGATCCTGCTGCTGTTTTCTGCTCTGCTCGTCGGAGTCTGCGACTGCGCATCTCCTGCTGCTGTTTTTTGCTCTGCTCGTCGGCGACTGCGCTGGTCCTGCTGCTGTTTTCTGCTCTGCTCATCGGCGTCTGCTACTGCGCTGATCCTGCTGCTGTTTTCTGCTCTGCTTGTCTGCGTCAGCGAATGTGCTGATCCTGCTGCTGTTTCCTGCTCTGCTCGTCGCCGTCGGCGACTTCGCTGGTCCTGCTGCTGTTTTCTTCTCTGATCGTCTGCGACTGTGCATCTCCTGCTGCTGTTTTTTGCTCTGCTCGTCGGCGTCAGCGACTGCGCTGATCCTGCTGCTGTTTTCTGCTCTGCTCGTCGGCGTCTGTGACTGCGCATCTCCTGCTGCTGGTTTTTGCTCTGCTCGTCGGCGACTGCGCTTGTCCTGCTGCTGTTTTCTGCTCTGCTCATCGGCGTCGGCTACTGCGCTGATCCTGCTGCTGTTTTCTGCTCTGCTCGTTGGCGTCTGCGACTGCGCATCTCCTGCTGCTTTTTTCTGCTCTGCTCGTCGGCGTCAGCGACTGCGCTGATCCTGCAGCTGTTTTCTGCTTTGCTCGTCGCCGTCTGCAACTGTGCTGGTCCTGTTGCTGTTTTCTGCTCTGCTCGTCGGCGTCTGTGACTGTGCATCTCCTGCTGCTGTTATTTGCTCTGCTCGTCGGCGACTGCGCTTGTCCTGCTGCTGTTTTCTGCTCTGCTCATCGGCGTCGGCTACTGCGCTGATCCTGCTGCTGTTTTCTGCTCTGCTCGTTGGCGTCAGCGACTGCGCTGATCCTGCTGCTGTTTTCTGCTCTGCTCGTCGGTGTCTGCGACTGCGCATCTCCATCTGCTGTTTTTTGCTCTGCTCTTCGGCGACTGCGCTGGTCCTGCTGCTGTTTTCTGCTCTGCTCATCGGTGTCGGCTACTGCGCTGATCCTGCTGTTGTTTCCTGCTCTGCTCGTCGCCGTCGGCAACTGCACTGGTCCTGCTGTTGTTTTCTGCTCTGATCGTCGGCGCCGGCGACTGCGCTGGTCCTGCTGCTGTTTTCTTCTCTGCTCGACGGCGTCTGCTCTGCTCGTCGGCGTCTGCGACTGCGCTGGTCCTGCTGCTGTTTTCTGCTCTGCTCATCGGCGACTGCGCTGGTCCTGCTGGTGTTTTCTGCATTGCTCATCGACGTCGGCGACTGCGCTGGTCCTGCTGTTGTTTTCACCTCTGCTCGTCGGCGTCTGAGACTGCGCTGGTCCTGCTGCTGTTTTCTGCTCTGCTCGTCGGCGACTGCGCTTGTCCTGCTGCTGTTTTCTGCACTGCTCATCAACGTCGGCGACTGTGCTGATCCTGCTGCTGTTTTCTGCACTGCTCATCGGCGTCGGCGACTGCGTTGATCCTGCTGCTTTTTTCTGCTCTGCTCGTCTGCGTCTGCGACTGCGCATCTCCTGCTGCTGTTTTTTGCTCTGCTCATCGGCGTCAGCGACTGGGCTGATCCTGCTGCTGTTTTCTGCTCTGCTCGTCTGCGTCAGCGAATGCGCTGATCCTGCTGCTGTTTTCTGCTCTGCTCATCGGCGTCAGCGACTGGGCTGATCCTGCTGCTGTTTTCTGCTCTGCTCGTCTGTGTCAGCGAATGCGCTGATCCTGCTGCTGTTTCCTGCTCTGCTCGTCGCCGTCGGCGACTTCGCTTGTCCTGCTGTTGTTTTCTGCTCTGATCGCTGGCGTCGGCGACTGCGCTGGTCCTGCTCCTGATTTCTGCTCTGCTCGTCGGCGACTGCGCTGGTCCTGCTCTTGTTTTCGCCTCTGCTCATCGGCGTCTGCTCTGCTCATTGGCGTCTGCGACTGCGCTGGTCCTGCTTCTGTTTTCTGCTCTGCTCATTGGCGTCTGCGACTGCGCATCTCCTGCTGCTTTTTCCTGCTCTGTTCGTCGGCGTCAGCGACTGCGCTGACCCTGCTGCTGTTTTCTGCTCTGATCGTCTGCGACTGTGCATCTCCTGCTGCTGTTTTATGCTCTGCTCGTCGGCGTCTGTGACTGCGCATCTCCTGCTGCAGTTTTTTGCTCTTCTCGTCGGCGACTGCGCGGGTCCTGCTGCTGTTTTCTGCACTGCTCATTGGCGTCGGCGACTGCGCTGAACCTGCTGCTGTTTTCTGCTCTGCTCGTCGGCGTCTGTGACTGCGCATCTCCTGCTGCTGTTTTTTGCTCTTCTCGTTGGCGACTGCGCTGGTCCTGCTGCTGTTTTCTGCACTGCTCATTGGCGTCGGCGACTGCGCTGATCCTGCTGCTGTTTTCTGCTCTGCTCATCGGCGACTGCGCTGGACCTGCTGCTGTTTTCTGCACTGCTCATCGGCGTCGGCGACTGCGTTGATCCTGCTGCTGTTTTCTGCTCTGCTGGTTGGCGTCTGCGACTGCGCATCTCCTGCCGCTTTTTTCTGCTCTGCTCGTCGGCGTCAGCGACTGCGCTGATCCTGCCGCTGTTTTCTGCTCTGCTCTTCGGCGTCTGCGCATCTCCTGCTGCTGTTTTTTGCTCTGCTCGTTGGCATCGGCAACTGCGCTGATCCTGCTGCTGTTTCTTGCTCTGCTCATCGGTGTCAGCGACTCTGCTGATCCTGCTGCTGTTTTCTGCTCTGCTCGTCAGCGTCAGCGAATGCGTTGATCCTGCTGCTGTTTCCTGCTCTGCTCGTCGCCGTCGGCGACTTCGCTGGTCCTGCTGTTGTTTTCTGCTCTGATCGCTGGCGTCGGCGACTGCGCTGGTCCTGCTCCTGTTTTCTTCTCTGCTCGTCGCCGTCTGCTCTGCTCGTCGGCGTCTGCGCTGGTCCTGCTGCTGTTTTCTGCTCTGCTCGTCGGCGACTGCGCTGGTCCTGCTCTTGTTTTCGCCTCTGCTCGTCGGCGTCTGCTCTGCTCATTGGCGTCTGCGACTGCGCTGGTCCTGCGCTGTTTTCTGCTCTGCTCATTGGCATCTGCGACTGCGCATCTCCTGCTGCTTTTTTCTGATCTGCTCGTCGGCGTTAGCGACTGCGCTGACCCTGCTGCTGTTTTCTGCTCTGATCGTCTGCGACTGTGCATCTCCTGCTGCTGTTTTTTGCTCTGCTCGTCGGCGTCAGCGACTGCGCTGATCCTGCTGCTGTTTTGTGCTCTGCTCGTCGGCGTCTGTGACAGCTCATCTCCTGCTGCTGTTTTTTGCTCTGCTCGTCGGCGACTGCGCTTGTCCTGCAGCTGTTTTCTGCTCTGCTCATCGGCGTCGGCTACTGCGCTGATCTTGCTGCTGTTTTCTGCTCTGCTCGTTGGCATGTGCGACTGCGCATCTCCTGCTGCTTTTTTCTGCTCTGCTCGTCGGCGTCAGCGACTGCGCTGATCCTGCAGCTGTTTTCTGCTTTGCTCGTCGCCGTCTGCGACTGTGCTGGTCCTGTTGCTGTTTTCTGCTCTGCTCGTCGGCGTCTGTGACTGTGCATCTCCTGCTGCTGTTTTTTGCTCTGCTCGTCGGCGACTGCGCTTGTCCTGCTGCTGTTTTCTGCTCTGCTCATCGGAGTCGGCTACTGCGTTGATCCTGCTTCTGTTTTCTTCTCTGCTCGTTGGCGTCTGCGACTGCGAATCTCCTGCTGCTTTTTTCTGCTCTGCTCGTCGGCGTCACCGACTGCACTGATCCTGCAGCTGTTTTCTGCTCTGCTCGTCACCGTCTGCGACTGCGCTGGTCCTGTTGCTGTTTTCTGCTCTGCTCGTCGGCGACTTCGCTGGTCCTGCTGCTGTTTTCTGCAATGCTCATCAGCGTCGGCGACTGCGTTGATCCTGCTGCTTTTTTCTGCTCTGCTCGTCGGCGTCAGCGATTGCGCTGACCCTGCTGCTGTTTTCTGCTCTGATCGCCTGCGACTGCTCATCTCCTGCTGCTGTTTTTTGCTCTGTTCGTCGGCGTCAGCGACTGTGCTGATCCTGCTGCTGTTTTCTGCTCTGCTCGTCGGAGTCTGCGACTGCGCATCTCCTGCTGCTGTTTTTTGCTCTGCTCGTCGGCGACTGCGCTGGTCCTGCTGCTGTTTTCTGCTCTGCTCATCGGCGTCTGCTACTGCGCTGATCCTGCTGCTGTTTTCTGCTCTGCTTGTCTGCGTCAGCGAATGCGCTGATCCTGCTGCTGTTTCCTGCTCTGCTCGTCGCCGTCGGCGACTGCGCTGGTCCTGCTGCTGTTTTCTTCTCTGATCGTCTGCGACTGTGCATCTCCTGCTGCTGTTTTTTGCTCTGCTCGTCGGCGTCAGCGACTGCGCTGATCCTGCTGCTGTTTTCTGCTCTGCTCGTCGGCGTCTGTGACTGCGCATCTCCTGCTGCTGGTTTTTGCTCTGCTCGTCGGCGACTGCGCTTGTCCTGCTGCTGTTTTCTGCTCTGCTCATCGGCGTCGGCTACTGCGCTGATCCTGCTGCTGTTTTCTGCTCTGCTCGTTGGCGTCTGCGACTGCGCATCTCCTGCTGCTTTTTTCTGCTCTGCTCGTCGGCGTCAGCGACTGCGCTGATCCTGCAGCTGTTTTCTGCTTTGCTCGTCGCCGTCTGCAACTGTGCTGGTCCTGTTGCTGTTTTCTGCTCTGCTCGTCGGCGTCTGTGACTGTGCATCTCCTGCTGCTGTTTTTTGCTCTGCTCGTCGGCGACTGCGCTTGTCCTGCTGCTGTTTTCTGCTCTGCTCATCGGCGTCGGCTACTGCGCTGATCCTGCTGCTGTTTTCTGCTCTGCTCGTTGGCGTCAGCGACTGCACTGATCCTGCAGCTGTTTTCTGCTCTGCTCGTCGCCGTCTGCGACTGCGCTGGTCCTGTTGCTGTTTTCTGCTCTGCTCGTCGGCGACTGCGCTGTTCCTGCTGCTGTTTTCTGCAATGCTCATCGGCGTCGGCGACTGCGTTGATCCTGCTGCTTTTTTCTGCTCTGCTCGTCGGCGTCAGCGACTGCGCTGACTCTGCTGCTGTTTTCTGCTCTGATCGCCTGCGACTGCTCATCTCCTGCTGCTGTTTTTTGCTCTGCTCGTCAGCGTCAGCGAATGCGCTGATCCTGCTGCTGTTTCCTGCTCTGCTCGTCGCCGTCGGCGACTTCGCTGGTCCTGCTGTTGTTTTCTGCTCTGATCGCTGGCGTCGGCGACTGCGCTGGTCCTGCTGCTGTTTTCTTCTCTGCTCGTCGCCGTCTGCTCTGCTCGTCGGCGTCTGCGCTGGTCCTGCTGCTGTTCTCTGCTCTGCTCGTCGGCGACTGCGCTGGTCCTGCTCTTGTTTTCGCTTCTGCTCGTCGGCGTCTGCTCTGCTCATTGGCGTCTGCGACTGCGCTGGTCCTGCGCTGTTTTCTGCTCTGCTCATTGGCATCTGCGACTGCGCATCTCCTGCTGCTTTTTTCTGATCTGCTCGTCGGCGTTAGCGACTGCGCTGACCCTGCTGCTGTTTTCTGCTCTGATCGTCTGCGACTGTGCATCTCCTGCTGCTGTTTTTTGCTCTGCTCATCGGCGTCAGCGACTGCGCTGATCCTGCTGCTGTTTTCTGCTCTGCTCGTCGGCGTCTGTGACAGCTCATCTCCTGCTGCTGTTTTTTGCTCTGCTCGTCGGCGACTGCGCTTGTCCTGCTGCTGTTTTCTGCTCTGCTCATCGGCGTCGGCTACTGCGCTGATCTTGCTGCTGTTTTCTGCTCTGCTCGTTGGCGTCTGCGACTGCGCATCTCCTGCTGCTTTTTTCTGCTCTGCTCGTCGGCGTCAGCGACTGCGCTGATCCTGCAGCTGTTTTCTGCTTTGCTCGTTTCCGTCTGCGACTGTGCTGGTCCTGTTGCTGTTTTCTGCTCTGCTCGTCGGCGTCTGTGACTGTGCATCTCCTGCTGCTGTTTTTTGCTCTGCTCGTCGGCGACTGCGCTTGTCCTGCTGCTGTTTTCTGCTCTGCTCATCGGCGTCGGCTACTGCGCTGATCCTGCTGCTGTTTTCTGCTCTGCTCGTTGGCGTCTGCGACTGCGAATCTCCTGCTGCTTTTTTCTGCTCTGCTCGTCGGCGTCAGCGACTGCACTGATCCTGCAGCTGTTTTCTGCTCTGCTCGTCACCGTCTGCGACTGCGCTGGTCCTGTTGCTGTTTTCTGCTCTGCTCGTCGGCGACTTCGCTGGTCCTGCTGCTGTTTTCTGCAATGCTCATCAGCGTCGGCGACTGCGTTGATCCTGCTGCTTTTTTCTGCTCTGCTCGTCGGCGTCAGCGATTGAGCTGACCCTGCTGCTGTTTTCTGCTCTGATCGCCTGCGACTGCTCATCTCCTGCTGCTGTTTTTTGCTCTGCTCGTCGGCGTCAGCGACTGTGCTGATCCTGCTGCTGTTTTCTGCTCTGCTCGTCGGAGTCTGCGACTGCGCATCTCCTGCTGCTGTTTTTTGCTCTGCTCGTCGGCGACTGCGCTGGTCCTGTTGCTGTTTTCTGCTCTGCTCATCAGCGTCTGCTACTGCGCTAATCCTGCTGCTGTTTTCTGCTCTGCTTGTCTGCGTCAGCGAATGCGCTGATCCTGCTGCTGTTTCCTGCTCTGCTCGTCGCCGTCGGCGACTGCGCTGGTCCTGCTGCTGTTTTCTTCTCTGATCGTCTGCGACTGTGCATCTCCTGCTGCTGTTTTTTGCTCTGCTCGTCGGCGTCAGCGACTGCGCTGATCCTGCTGCTGTTTTCTGCTCTGCTCGTCGGCGTCTGTGACTGCGCATCTCCTGCTGCTGGTTTTTGCTCTGCTCGTCGGCGACTGCGCTTGTCCTGCTGCTGTTTTCTGCTCTGCTCATCGGCGTCGGCTACTGCGCTGATCCTGCTGCTGTTTTCTGCTCTGCTCGTTGGCGTCTGCGACTGCGCATCTCCTGCTGCTTTTTTCTGCTCTGCTCGTCGGCGTCAGCGACTGCGCTGATCCTGCAGCTGTTTTCTGCTTTGCTCGTCGCCGTCTGCGACTGTGCTGTTCCTGTTGCTGTTTTCTGCTCTGCTCGTCGGCGTCTGTGACTGTGCATCTCCTGCTGCTGTTTTTTGCTCTGCTCGTCGGCGACTGCGCTTGTCCTGCTGCTGTTTTCTGCTCTGCTCATTGGCGTCGGCTACTGCGCTGATCCTGCTGCTGTTTTCTGCTCTGCTCGTTGGCGTCTGCGACTGCGCATCTCCTGCTGCTTTTTTCTGCTCTGCTCGTCGGCGTCAGCGACTGCACTGATCCTGCAGCTGTTTTCTGCTCTGCTCGTCGCCGTCGGCGACTGCGCTGTTCCTGCTGCTGTTTTCTGCAATGCTCATCGGCGTCGGCGACTGCGTTGATCCTGCTGCTTTTTTCTGCTCTGCTCGTCGGCGTCAGCGACTGCGCTGACCCTGCTGCTGTTTTCTGCTCTGATCGCCTGCGACTGCTCATCTCCTGCTGCTGTTTTTTGCTCTGCTCGTCGGCGTCAGCGACTGTGCTGATCCTGCTGCTGTTTTCTGCTCTGCTCGTCGGAGTCTGCGACTGCGCATCTCCTGCTGCTGTTTTTTGCTCTGCTCGTCGGCGACTGCGCTGGTCCTGCTGCTGTTTTCTGCTCTGCTCATCGGCGTCTGCTACTGCGCTGATCCTGCTGCTGTTTTCTGCTCTGCTTGTCTGCGTCAGCGAATGCGCTGATCCTGCTGCTGTTTCCTGCTCTGCTCGTCGCCGTCGGAAACTGCGCTGGTCCTGCTGTTGTTTTTTGCTCTGATCGTCGGCGTCGGCGACTGCGCTCGTCCTGCTGCTGTTTTCTGCTCTGCTCATCGGTGACTGCGCTGGTCCTGCTGGTGTTTTCTGCACTGCTCATCGGCGTCAGCGACTGCGCTGGTCCTGCTGTTGTTTTCGCCTCTGCTCGTCGGCGTCTGCAACTGCGCTGGTCCTGCTGCTGTTTTCTGCTCTGCTCGTCGGCGACTGCGCTGGTCCTGCTGCTGTTTTCTGCACTGCTCATTGGCGTCGGCGACTGTGCTGATCCTGCTGCTGTTTTCTGCTCTGCTCGTAGGAGTCGGTGACTGCGTTGGTCCTGCTGCTGTTTTCTGCACTGCTCATCGGCGTCTGCGACAGCGCTGGTCCTGCTGCTGTTTTCTGCTCTGCTCGTCGGCGACTGCGCAGGTCCTGCTGCTGTTTTCTGCACTGCTCATCGGCGTCGGCGACTGCGTTGATCCTGCTGCTGTTTTCTGCTCTGCTCATTGGCGTCTGCGACTGCGCATCTCCTGCTGCTTTTTTCTGCTCTGCTCGTCTGCGACTGCGCATCTCCTGCTTCTGTTTTTTGCTCTGCTCGTCGGCGTCGGCGACTGCGCTGGTCCTGCTGCTGTTTTCTGCTCTGCTCATCGGCGTCGGCTACTGAGCTGATCCTGCTGTTGTTTCCTGCTCTGCTCGTCGCCGTCGGCGACTGCGCTGGTCCTGCTGTTGTTTTCTGCTCTGATCATCGGCGCCGGCAACTGCGCTGGTCCTGCTGCTGTTTTCTTCTCTGCTCGTCGGCGTCTGCGACTGCGCTGATCCTGCTGCTGTTTTCTGCTCTGCTCGTTGGCGTCTGCGACTGCGCATCTCCTGCAGCTTTTTTCTGCTCTGCTCGTCGGCGTCAGCGACTGCGCTGATCCTGCAGCTGTTTTCTGCTCTGCTCGTCGCCGTCTGCGACTGTGCTGGTCCTGTTGCTGTTTTCTGCTCTGCTCGTCGGCGACTGCGCTGGTCCTGCTGCTGTTTTTTGCTCTGCTCGTCGGCGTCAGCGACTGCGCTGATCCTGCTGCTGTTTTCTGCTCTGCTCGTCGGAGTCTGCGACTGCGCATCTCCTGCTGCTGTTTTTTGCTCTGCTCGTCGGCGACTGCGCTGGTCCTGCTGCTGTTTTCTGCTCTGCTCATCGGCGTCTGCTACTGCGCTGATCCTGCTGCTGTTTTCTGCTCTGCTTGTCTGCGTCAGCGAATGTGCTGATCCTGCTGCTGTTTCCTGCTCTGCTCGTCGCCGTCGGCGACTTCGCTGGTCCTGCTGCTGTTTTCTTCTCTGATCGTCTGCGACTGTGCATCTCCTGCTGCTGTTTTTTGCTCTGCTCGTCGGCGTCAGCGACTGCGCTGATCCTGCTGCTGTTTTCTGCTCTGCTCGTCGGCGTCTGTGACTGCGCATCTCCTGCTGCTGGTTTTTGCTCTGCTCGTCGGCGACTGCGCTTGTCCTGCTGCTGTTTTCTGCTCTGCTCATCGGCGTCGGCTACTGCGCTGATCCTGCTGCTGTTTTCTGCTCTGCTCGTTGGCGTCTGCGACTGCGCATCTCCTGCTGCTTTTTTCTGCTCTGCTCGTCGGCGTCAGCGACTGCGCTGATCCTGCAGCTGTTTTCTGCTTTGCTCGTCGCCGTCTGCAACTGTGCTGGTCCTGTTGCTGTTTTCTGCTCTGCTCGTCGGCGTCTGTGACTGTGCATCTCCTGCTGCTGTTTTTTGCTCTGCTCGTCGGCGACTGCGCTTGTCCTGCTGCTGTTTTCTGCTCTGCTCATCGGCGTCGGCTACTGCGCTGATCCTGCTGCTGTTTTCTGCTCTGCTCGTTGGCGTCAGCGACTGCGCTGATCCTGCTGCTGTTTTCTGCTCTGCTCGTCGGTGTCTGCGACTGCGCATCTCCATCTGCTGTTTTTTGCTCTGCTCTTCGGCGACTGCGCTGGTCCTGCTGCTGTTTTCTGCTCTGCTCATCGGTGTCGGCTACTGCGCTGATCCTGCTGTTGTTTCCTGCTCTGCTCGTCGCCGTCGGCAACTGCACTGGTCCTGCTGTTGTTTTCTGCTCTGATCGTCGGCGCCGGCGACTGCGCTGGTCCTGCTGCTGTTTTCTTCTCTGCTCGACGGCGTCTGCTCTGCTCGTCGGCGTCTGCGACTGCGCTGGTCCTGCTGCTGTTTTCTGCTCTGCTCATCGGCGACTGCGCTGGTCCTGCTGGTGTTTTCTGCATTGCTCATCGACGTCGGCGACTGCGCTGGTCCTGCTGTTGTTTTCACCTCTGCTCGTCGGCGTCTGAGACTGCGCTGGTCCTGCTGCTGTTTTCTGCTCTGCTCGTCGGCGACTGCGCTTGTCCTGCTGCTGTTTTCTGCACTGCTCATCAACGTCGGCGACTGTGCTGATCCTGCTGCTGTTTTCTGCACTGCTCATCGGCGTCGGCGACTGCGTTGATCCTGCTGCTTTTTTCTGCTCTGCTCGTCTGCGTCTGCGACTGCGCATCTCCTGCTGCTGTTTTTTGCTCTGCTCATCGGCGTCAGCGACTGGGCTGATCCTGCTGCTGTTTTCTGCTCTGCTCGTCTGCGTCAGCGAATGCGCTGATCCTGCTGCTGTTTTCTGCTCTGCTCATCGGCGTCAGCGACTGGGCTGATCCTGCTGCTGTTTTCTGCTCTGCTCGTCTGTGTCAGCGAATGCGCTGATCCTGCTGCTGTTTCCTGCTCTGCTCGTCGCCGTCGGCGACTTCGCTTGTCCTGCTGTTGTTTTCTGCTCTGATCGCTGGCGTCGGCGACTGCGCTGGTCCTGCTCCTGTTTTCTGCTCTGCTCGTCGGCGACTGCGCTGGTCCTGCTCTTGTTTTCGCCTCTGCTCATCGGCGTCTGCTCTGCTCATTGGCGTCTGCGACTGCGCTGGTCCTGCTTCTGTTTTCTGCTCTGCTCATTGGCGTCTGCGACTGCGCATCTCCTGCTGCTTTTTCCTGCTCTGTTCGTCGGCGTCAGCGACTGCGCTGACCCTGCTGCTGTTTTCTGCTCTGATCGTCTGCGACTGTGCATCTTCTGCTGCTGTTTTATGCTCTGCTCGTCGGCGTCTGTGACTGCGCATCTCCTGCTGCAGTTTTTTGCTCTTCTCGTCGGCGACTGCGCGGGTCCTGCTGCTGTTTTCTGCACTGCTCATTGGCGTCGGCGACTGCGCTGAACCTGCTGCTGTTTTCTGCTCTGCTCGTCGGCGTCTGTGACTGCGCATCTCCTGCTGCTGTTTTTTGCTCTTCTCGTCGGCGACTGCGCTGGTCCTGCTGCTGTTTTCTGCACTGCTCATTGGCGTCGGCGACTGCGCTGATCCTGCTGCTGTTTTCTGCTCTGCTCATCGGCGACTGCGCTGGACCTGCTGCTGTTTTCTGCACTGCTCATCGGCGTCGGCGACTGCGTTGATCCTGCTGCTGTTTTCTGCTCTGCTGGTTGGCGTCTGCGACTGCGCATCTCCTGCCGCTTTTTTCTGCTCTGCTCGTCGGCGTCAGCGACTGCGCTGATCCTGCCGCTGTTTTCTGCTCTGCTCTTCGGCGTCTGCGCATCTCCTGCTGCTGTTTTTTGCTCTGCTCGTTGGCATCGGCAACTGCGCTGATCCTGCTGCTGTTTCTTGCTCTGCTCATCGGTGTCAGCGACTCTGCTGATCCTGCTGCTGTTTTCTGCTCTGCTCGTCAGCGTCAGCGAATGCGTTGATCCTGCTGCTGTTTCCTGCTCTGCTCGTCGCCGTCGGCGACTTCGCTGGTCCTGCTGTTGTTTTCTGCTCTGATCGCTGGCGTCGGCGACTGCGCTGGTCCTGCTCCTGTTTTCTTCTCTGCTCGTCGCCGTCTGCTCTGCTCGTCGGCGTCTGCGCTGGTCCTGCTGCTGTTTTCTGCTCTGCTCGTCGGCGACTGCGCTGGTCCTGCTCTTGTTTTCGCCTCTGCTCGTCGGCGTCTGCTCTGCTCATTGGCGTCTGCGACTGCGCTGGTCCTGCGCTGTTTTCTGCTCTGCTCATTGGCATCTGCGACTGCGCATCTCCTGCTGCTTTTTTCTGATCTGCTCGTCGGCGTTAGCGACTGCGCTGACCCTGCTGCTGTTTTCTGCTCTGATCGTCTGCGACTGTGCATCTCCTGCTGCTGTTTTTTGCTCTGCTCGTCGGCGTCAGCGACTGCGCTGATCCTGCTGCTGTTTTGTGCTCTGCTCGTCGGCGTCTGTGACAGCTCATCTCCTGCTGCTGTTTTTTGCTCTGCTCGTCGGCGACTGCGCTTGTCCTGCAGCTGTTTTCTGCTCTGCTCATCGGCGTCGGCTACTGCGCTGATCTTGCTGCTGTTTTCTGCTCTGCTCGTTGGCATGTGCGACTGCGCATCTCCTGCTGCTTTTTTCTGCTCTGCTCGTCGGCGTCAGCGACTGCGCTGATCCTGCAGCTGTTTTCTGCTTTGCTCGTCGCCGTCTGCGACTGTGCTGGTCCTGTTGCTGTTTTCTGCTCTGCTCGTCGGCGTCTGTGACTGTGCATCTCCTGCTGCTGTTTTTTGCTCTGCTCGTCGGCGACTGCGCTTGTCCTGCTGCTGTTTTCTGCTCTGCTCATCGGAGTCGGCTACTGCGTTGATCCTGCTTCTGTTTTCTTCTCTGCTCGTTGGCGTCTGCGACTGCGAATCTCCTGCTGCTTTTTTCTGCTCTGCTCGTCGGCGTCACCGACTGCACTGATCCTGCAGCTGTTTTCTGCTCTGCTCGTCACCGTCTGCGACTGCGCTGGTCCTGTTGCTGTTTTCTGCTCTGCTCGTCGGCGACTTCGCTGGTCCTGCTGCTGTTTTCTGCAATGCTCATCAGCGTCGGCGACTGCGTTGATCCTGCTGCTTTTTTCTGCTCTGCTCGTCGGCGTCAGCGATTGCGCTGACCCTGCTGCTGTTTTCTGCTCTGATCGCCTGCGACTGCTCATCTCCTGCTGCTGTTTTTTGCTCTGCTCGTCGGCGTCAGCGACTGTGCTGATCCTGCTGCTGTTTTCTGCTCTGCTCGTCGGAGTCTGCGACTGCGCATCTCCTGCTGCTGTTTTTTGCTCTGCTCGTCGGCGACTGCGCTGGTCCTGCTGCTGTTTTCTGCTCTGCTCATCGGCGTCTGCTACTGCGCTGATCCTGCTGCTGTTTTCTGCTCTGCTTGTCTGCGTCAGCGAATGCGCTGATCCTGCTGCTGTTTCCTGCTCTGCTCGTCGCCGTCGGCGACTGCGCTGGTCCTGCTGCTGTTTTCTTCTCTGATCGTCTGCGACTGTGCATCTCCTGCTGCTGTTTTTTGCTCTGCTCGTCGGCGTCAGCGACTGCGCTGATCCTGCTGCTGTTTTCTGCTCTGCTCGTCGGCGTCTGTGACTGCGCATCTCCTGCTGCTGGTTTTTGCTCTGCTCGTCGGCGACTGCGCTTGTCCTGCTGCTGTTTTCTGCTCTGCTCATCGGCGTCGGCTACTGCGCTGATCCTGCTGCTGTTTTCTGCTCTGCTCGTTGGCGTCTGCGACTGCGCATCTCCTGCTGCTTTTTTCTGCTCTGCTCGTCGGCGTCAGCGACTGCGCTGATCCTGCAGCTGTTTTCTGCTTTGCTCGTCGCCGTCTGCAACTGTGCTGGTCCTGTTGCTGTTTTCTGCTCTGCTCGTCGGCGTCTGTGACTGTGCATCTCCTGCTGCTGTTTTTTGCTCTGCTCGTCGGCGACTGCGCTTGTCCTGCTGCTGTTTTCTGCTCTGCTCATCGGCGTCGGCTACTGCGCTGATCCTGCTGCTGTTTTCTGCTCTGCTCGTTGGCGTCAGCGACTGCACTGATCCTGCAGCTGTTTTCTGCTCTGCTCGTCGCCGTCTGCGACTGCGCTGGTCCTGTTGCTGTTTTCTGCTCTGCTCGTCGGCGACTGCGCTGTTCCTGCTGCTGTTTTCTGCAATGCTCATCGGCGTCGGCGACTGCGTTGATCCTGCTGCTTTTTTCTGCTCTGCTCGTCGGCGTCAGCGACTGCGCTGACTCTGCTGCTGTTTTCTGCTCTGATCGCCTGCGACTGCTCATCTCCTGCTGCTGTTTTTTGCTCTGCTCGTCAGCGTCAGCGAATGCGCTGATCCTGCTGCTGTTTCCTGCTCTGCTCGTCGCCGTCGGCGACTTCGCTGGTCCTGCTGTTGTTTTCTGCTCTGATCGCTGGCGTCGGCGACTGCGCTGGTCCTGCTGCTGTTTTCTTCTCTGCTCGTCGCCGTCTGCTCTGCTCGTCGGCGTCTGCGCTGGTCCTGCTGCTGTTCTCTGCTCTGCTCGTCGGCGACTGCGCTGGTCCTGCTCTTGTTTTCGCTTCTGCTCGTCGGCGTCTGCTCTGCTCATTGGCGTCTGCGACTGCGCTGGTCCTGCGCTGTTTTCTGCTCTGCTCATTGGCATCTGCGACTGCGCATCTCCTGCTGCTTTTTTCTGATCTGCTCGTCGGCGTTAGCGACTGCGCTGACCCTGCTGCTGTTTTCTGCTCTGATCGTCTGCGACTGTGCATCTCCTGCTGCTGTTTTTTGCTCTGCTCATCGGCGTCAGCGACTGCGCTGATCCTGCTGCTGTTTTCTGCTCTGCTCGTCGGCGTCTGTGACAGCTCATCTCCTGCTGCTGTTTTTTGCTCTGCTCGTCGGCGACTGCGCTTGTCCTGCTGCTGTTTTCTGCTCTGCTCATCGGCGTCGGCTACTGCGCTGATCTTGCTGCTGTTTTCTGCTCTGCTCGTTGGCGTCTGCGACTGCGCATCTCCTGCTGCTTTTTTCTGCTCTGCTCGTCGGCGTCAGCGACTGCGCTGATCCTGCAGCTGTTTTCTGCTTTGCTCGTTTCCGTCTGCGACTGTGCTGGTCCTGTTGCTGTTTTCTGCTCTGCTCGTCGGCGTCTGTGACTGTGCATCTTCTGCTGCTGTTTTTTGCTCTGCTCGTCGGCGACTGCGCTTGTCCTGCTGCTGTTTTCTGCTCTGCTCATCGGCGTCGGCTACTGCGCTGATCCTGCTGCTGTTTTCTGCTCTGCTCGTTGGCGACTGCGAATCTCCTGCTGCTTTTTTCTGCTCTGCTCGTCGGCGTCAGCGACTGCACTGATCCTGCAGCTGTTTTCTGCTCTGCTCGTCACCGTCTGCGACTGCGCTGGTCCTGTTGCTGTTTTCTGCTCTGCTCGTCGGCGACTTCGCTGGTCCTGCTGCTGTTTTCTGCAATGCTCATCAGCGTCGGCGACTGCGTTGATCCTGCTGCTTTTTTCTGCTCTGCTCGTCGGCGTCAGCGATTGCGCTGACCCTGCTGCTGTTTTCTGCTCTGATCGCCTGCGACTGCTCATCTCCTGCTGCTGTTTTTTGCTCTGCTCGTCGGCGTCAGCGACTGTGCTGATCCTGCTGCTGTTTTCTGCTCTGCTCGTCGGAGTCTGCGACTGCGCATCTCCTGCTGCTGTTTTTTGCTCTGCTCGTCGGCGACTGCGCTGGTCCTGTTGCTGTTTTCTGCTCTGCTCATCAGCGTCTGCTACTGCGCTAATCCTGCTGCTGTTTTCTGCTCTGCTTGTCTGCGTCAGCGAATGCGCTGATCCTGCTGCTGTTTCCTGCTCTGCTCGTCGCCGTCGGCGACTGCGCTGGTCCTGCTGCTGTTTTCTTCTCTGATCGTCTGCGACTGTGCATCTCCTGCTGCTGTTTTTTGCTCTGCTCGTCGGCGTCAGCGACTGCGCTGATCCTGCTGCTGTTTTCTGCTCTGCTCGTCGGCGTCTGTGACTGCGCATCTCCTGCTGCTGGTTTTTGCTCTGCTCGTCGGCGACTGCGCTTGTCCTGCTGCTGTTTTCTGCTCTGCTCATCGGCGTCGGCTACTGCGCTGATCCTGCTGCTGTTTTCTGCTCTGCTCGTTGGCGTCTGCGACTGCGCATCTCCTGCTGCTTTTTTCTGCTCTGCTCGTCGGCGTCAGCGACTGCGCTGATCCTGCAGCTGTTTTCTGCTTTGCTCGTCGCCGTCTGCGACTGTGCTGTTCCTGTTGCTGTTTTCTGCTCTGCTCGTCGGCGTCTGTGACTGTGCATCTCCTGCTGCTGTTTTTTGCTCTGCTCGTCGGCGACTGCGCTTGTCCTGCTGCTGTTTTCTGCTCTGCTCATCGGCGTCGGCTACTGCGCTGATCCTGCTGCTGTTTTCTGCTCTGCTCGTTGGCGTCTGCGACTGCGCATCTCCTGCTGCTTTTTTCTGCTCTGCTCGTCGGCGTCAGCGACTGCACTGATCCTGCAGCTGTTTTCTGCTCTGCTCGTCGCCGTCGGCGACTGCGCTGTTCCTGCTGCTGTTTTCTGCAATGCTCATCGGCGTCGGCGACTGCGTTGATCCTGCTGCTTTTTTCTGCTCTGCTCGTCGGCGTCAGCGACTGCGCTGACCCTGCTGCTGTTTTCTGCTCTGATCGCCTGCGACTGCTCATCTCCTGCTGCTGTTTTTTGCTCTGCTCGTCGGCGTCAGCGACTGTGCTGATCCTGCTGCTGTTTTCTGCTCTGCTCGTCGGAGTCTGCGACTGCGCATCTCCTGCTGCTGTTTTTTGCTCTGCTCGTCGGCGACTGCGCTGGTCCTGCTGCTGTTTTCTGCTCTGCTCATCGGCGTCTGCTACTGCGCTGATCCTGCTGCTGTTTTCTGCTCTGCTTGTCTGCGTCAGCGAATGCGCTGATCCTGCTGCTGTTTCCTGCTCTGCTCGTCGCCGTCGGAAACTGCGCTGGTCCTGCTGTTGTTTTTTGCTCTGATCGTCGGCGTCGGCGACTGCGCTCGTCCTGCTGCTGTTTTCTGCTCTGCTCATCGGTGACTGCGCTGGTCCTGCTGGTGTTTTCTGCACTGCTCATCGGCGTCAGCGACTGCGCTGGTCCTGCTGTTGTTTTCGCCTCTGCTCGTCGGCGTCTGCAACTGCGCTGGTCCTGCTGCTGTTTTCTGCTCTGCTCGTCGGCGACTGCGCTGGTCCTGCTGCTGTTTTCTGCACTGCTCATTGGCGTCGGCGACTGTGCTGATCCTGCTGCTGTTTTCTGCTCTGCTCGTAGGAGTCGGTGACTGCGTTGGTCCTGCTGCTGTTTTCTGCACTGCTCATCGGCGTCTGCGACAGCGCTGGTCCTGCTGCTGTTTTCTGCTCTGCTCGTCGGCGACTGCGCAGGTCCTGCTGCTGTTTTCTGCACTGCTCATCGGCGTCGGCGACTGCGTTGATCCTGCTGCTGTTTTCTGCTCTGCTCATTGGCGTCTGCGACTGCGCATCTCCTGCTGCTTTTTTCTGCTCTGCTCGTCTGCGACTGCGCATCTCCTGCTTCTGTTTTTTGCTCTGCTCGTCGGCGTCGGCGACTGCGCTGGTCCTGCTGCTGTTTTCTGCTCTGCTCATCGGCGTCGGCTACTGAGCTGATCCTGCTGTTGTTTCCTGCTCTGCTCGTCGCCGTCGGCGACTGCGCTGGTCCTGCTGTTGTTTTCTGCTCTGATCGTCGGCGCCGGCGACTGCGCTGGTCCTGCTGCTGTTTTCTTCTCTGCTCGTCGGCGTCTGCGACTGCGCTGATCCTGCTGCTGTTTTCTGCTCTGCTCGTTGGCGTCTGCGACTGCGCATCTCCTGCAGCTTTTTTCTGCTCTGCTCGTCGGCGTCAGCGACTGCGCTGATCCTGCAGCTGTTTTCTGCTCTGCTCGTCGCCGTCTGCGACTGTGCTGGTCCTGTTGCTGTTTTCTGCTCTGCTCGTCGGCGACTGCGCTGGTCCTGCTGCTGTTTTTTGCTCTGCTCGTCGGCGTCAGCGACTGCGCTGATCCTGCTGCTGTTTTCTGCTCTGCTCGTCGGAGTCTGCGACTGCGCATCTCCTGCTGCTGTTTTTTGCTCTGCTCGTCGGCGACTGCGCTGGTCCTGCTGCTGTTTTCTGCTCTGCTCATCGGCGTCGGCTACTGCGCTGATCCTGCTGCTGTTTTCTGCTCTGCTTGTCTGCGTCAGCGAATGCACTGATCCTGCTGCTGTTTCCTGCTCTGCTCGTCGCCATCGGCGACTGCGCTGGTCCTGCTGTTGTTTTCTGCTCTGATCGTCAGCGTCGGCGACTGCGCTGGTCCTGCTGCTGTTTTATTCTCTGCTCGTCGGCGTCTGCTCTGCTCGTCGGCGTCTGCGACTGCGCTGGTCCTGCTGCTGTTTTTTGCTCTGCTCATCGGCGACTGCGCTGGTCCTGCTGCTGTTTTCTGCACTGCTCATTGGCGTCGGCGACTGTGCTGATCCTGCTGCTGTTTTCTGCTCTGCTCGTAGGCGTCGGCGACTGCGCTGATCCTTCTGCTGTTTTCTGCACTGCTCATCGGCGTCTGAAACTGCGCTGGTCCTGCTGCTGTTTTCTGCTCTGCTCGTCGGCGACTGCGCATCTCCTGCTGCTTTTTTCTGCTCTGCTCGTTGGCGTCAGCGACTGCGCTGACCCTGCTGCTGTTTTCTGCTCTGATCGTCTGCAACTGCGCATCTCCTGCTTCTGTTTTTTGCTCTGGTCGTCGGCGTCAGCGACTGCGCTGATCCTGCTGCTGTTTTCTGCCCTGCTCGTCGTCGACTGCGCTGGTCCTGCTGCTGTTTTCTGCTCTGCTCATCGGTGTCGGCTACTGCGCTGATCCTGCTGTTGTTTCCTGCTCTGCTCGTCGCCGTCGGCGACTGCGCTGGTCCTGCTGTTGTTTTCTGCTCTGATCGTCAGCGCCGGCGACTGCGCTGGTCCTGCTGCTGTTTTCTTCTCTGCTCGTCGGCGTCTGCTCTGCTCGTCGGCGTCGAAGACTGCGCTGGTCCTGCTGCTGTTTTGTGCTCTGCTCATCGGTGACTGCGCTGGTCCTGCTTGTGTTTTCTGCACTGCTCATCTGCGTCGGCGACTGCGCTGGTCCTGCTGTTGTTTTCTGCTCTGATCGTCGGCGTCGGCGACTGCGCTGGTCCTGCTGCTGTTTTCTTCTCTGCTCGTCGGCGTCTGCTCTGCTCGTCGGCGTCTGCGACTGCGCTGGTCCTGCTGCTGTTTTCTGCTCTTCTCATCGGCGACTGCGCTGGTCCTGCTGGTGTTTTCTGCATTGCTCATCGACGTCGGCGACTGCGCTGGTCCTGCTGTTGTTTTCGCCTCTGATCGTCGGCGTCTGAGACTGCGCTGGTCCTGCTGCTGTTTTCTGGTCTGCTCGTCGGCGACTGCGCTTGTCTTGCTGCTGTTTTCTGCACTGCTCATCAGCGTCGGCGACTGTGCTGATCCTGCTGCTGTTTTCTGCTCTGCTAGTAGGCATCGGCGACTGCGCTGGTCCTGCTGCTGTTTTCTACACTGCTCATCGGTGTCGGCGACTGCGCTGGTCCTGCTGTTGATTTCTGCTCTGATCGTCGGCGTCGGCGACTGCGCTGGTTCTGCTGCTGTTTTCTTCTCTGCTCGTCAGAGTCTGCTCTGCTCGTCGGCGTCTGCGACTGCGCTGGTCCTGCTGCTGTTTTCTGCTCTGCTCATCGGCGACTGCGCTGGTCCTGCTGGTGTTTTCTGCACTGCTCATCGGCTTCGGCGACTGCGCTGGTCCTGCTGTTGTTTTCACCTCTGCTCATCGGCGTCTGCGACTGCGCTGGTCCTGCTGCTGTTTTCTACTCTGCTCGTCGGCGTCTGTGACTGCGCATCTCCTGCTGCTGTTTTTTGCTCTGCTCGTCGGCGACTGCACTTGTCCTGCTGCTGTTTTCTGCTCTGCTCATCGGCGTCGGCTACTGCGCTGATCCTGCTGCTGTTTTCTGCTCTGCTCGTTGGCGTCTGCGACTGCGCATCTCCTGCAGCTTTTTTCTGCTCTGCTCGTCGGCGTCAGCGACTGCGCTGATCCTGCAGCTTTTTTCTGCTCTGCTCGTTGCCGTCTGCGACTGTGCTGGTCCTGTTGCTGTTTTCTGCTCTGCTCGTCGGCGACTGCGCTGGTCCTGCTGTTGTTTTCTGCACTGCTCATTGGCGTCGGCGACTGCGTTGATCCTGCTGTTGTTTTCTGCTCTGCTCATTTGCGTCTGCGACTGCGCATCTCCTTTCTGCTTTTTTCTGCTCTGCTCCTCGGCGTCAGCGACTGCGCTGACCCTGCTGCTGTTTTCTGCTCTGATCGTCTGCGACTACGCATCTCCTGCTGCTGTTTTTTGCTCTGCTCGTCGGCGTCAGCGACTGCGCTGATCCTGCTGCTGTTTTCTGCTCTGCTCGTCGGAGTCTGCGACTGCGCATCTCCTGCTGCTGCTTTTTGCTCTGCTCGTCGGCGACTGCGCTGGTCCTTCTGCAGTTTTCTGCTCTGCTCATCGGCGTCGGCTACTGCGCTGATCCTGCTGCTGTTTTCTGCTCTGCTTGTCTGCATCAGCGAATGCACTGATCCTGCTGCTGTTTCCTGCTCTGCTCGTCGCCGTCGGCGACTGCTCTGGTCCTGCTGTTGTTTTCTGCTCTGATCGTCAGCGTCGGCGACTGCGCTGGTCCTGCTGCTGTTTTATTCTCTGCTCGTCGGCGTCTGCTCTGCTCGTCGGCGTCTGCGACTGCGCTGGTTCTGCTGCTGTTTTTTGCTCTGCTCGTCGGCGACTGCGCTGGTCCTGCTGCTGTTTTCTGCACTGCTCATTGGCGTCGGCGACTGTGCTGATCCTGCTGCTGTTTTCTGCTCTGCTCGTAGGCGTCGGCGACTGCGCTGATCCTGCTGCTGTTTTCTGCACTGCTCATCGGCGTCTGCGACTGCGCTGGTCCTGCTGCTGTTTTCTGCTCTGCTCGTCGGCGACTGCGCATCTCCTGCTGCTTTTTTCTATTCTGCTCGTCGGCGTCAGCGACTGCGCTGACCCTGCTGCTGTTTTCTGCTCTGATCGTCTGAGACTGCGCATCTCCTGCTTCTGTTTTTTGCTCTGCTCGTCGGCGTCAGCGACTGCGCTGATCCTGCTGCTGTTTTCTGCTCTGCTCGTCGGCGTCTGTGACTGCGCATCTCCTGCTGCTGTTTTTTGCTCTGCTCTTCGGCGACTGCGCTGGTCCTGCTGCTGTTTTCTGCTCTGCTCATCGGTGTCGGCTACTGCGCTGATCCTGCAGTTGTTTCCTGCTCTGCTCGTCGCCGTCGGCGACTGCGCTGGTCCTGCTGTTGTTTTCTGCTCTGATCGTCGGCGCTGGCGACTGCGCTGGTCCTGCTGCTGTTTTCTTCTCTGCTCGTTGGCGTCTGCTCTGCTCGTCGGCGTCTGCGACTGCGCTGGTCCTGCTGCTGTTTTCTGCTCTGCTCATCGGTGACTGCGCTGGTCCTGCTTGTGTTTTCTGCACTGCTCATCTGCGTCGGCGACTGCGCTGGTCCTGCTGTTGTTTTCTGCTCTGATCGTCGGCGTCGGCGACTGCGCTGGTCCTGCTGCTGTTTTCTTCTCTGCTCATCGGCGTCTGCTCTGCTCATCGACGTCGGCGACTGCGCTGGTCCTGCTGTTGTTTTCGCCTCTGCTCGTCGGCGTCTGAGACTGCGCTGGTCCTGCTGCTGTTTTCTGCTCTGCTCGTCGGCGACTGCGCTTGTCCTGCTGCTGTTTTCTGCACTGCTCATCAGCGTCGGCGACTGTGCTGATCCTGCTGCTGTTTTCTGCTCTGCTCGTAGGCATCGGCGACTGCGCTGGTCCTGCTGCTGTTTTCTACACTGCTCATCGGCGTCGGCGACTGCGCTGGTCCTGCTGTTGTTTTCTGCTCTGAACGTCGGCGTCGGCGACTGCGCTGGTTCTGCTGCTGTTTTCTTCTCTGCTCGTCAGCGTCTGCTCTGCTCGTCGGCGTCTGCGACTGCGCTGGTCCTGCTGCTGTTTTCTGCTCTGCTCATCGGCGACTGCGCTGGTCCTGCTGGTGTTTTCTGCACTGCTCATCGGCTTCGGCGACTGCGCTGGTCCTGCTGTTGTTTTCACCTCTGCTCATCGGCGTCTGCGACTGCGCTGGTCCTGCTGCTGTTTTCTGCTCTGATCGTCGGCGTCGGCGACTGCGCTGGTTCTGCTGCTGTTTTCTTTTCTGCTCGTCAGCGTCTGCTCTGCTCGTCGGCGTCTGCGACTGCGCTGGTCCTGCTGCTGTTTTCTGCTCTGCTCATCGGCGACTGCGCTGGTCCTGCTGGGGTTTTCTGCACTGCTCATCGGCTTCGGCGACTGCGCTGGTCCTGCTGTTGTTTTCACCTCTGCTCATCGGCGTCTGCGACTGCGCTGGTCCTGCTGCTGTTTTCTGCTCTGCTAGTCGGCGTCTGCGACTGCGCTGGTCCTGCTGCTGTTTTCTGCTCTGCTCATCGGCGACTGCGCTGGTCCTGCTGGTGTTTTCTGCATTGCTCATCGGCTTCGGCGACTGCGCTGGTCCTGCTGTTGTTTTCACCTCTGCTCATCGGCGTCTGCGACTGCGCTGGTCCTGCTGCTGTTTTCTGCTCTGCTCGTCGGCGTCTGTGACTGCGCATCTCCTGCTGCTGTCTTTTGCTCTGCTCGTCGGCGACTGCGCTTGTCCTGCTGCTGTTTTCTGCTCTGCTCATCGGCGTCGGCTACTGCGCTGATCCTGCTGCTGTTTTCTGCTCTGCTCGTTTTCGTCTGCGACTGCGCATCTCCTGCAGCTTTTTTCTGCTCTGCTCGTCAGCGTCAGCGACTGCGCTGATCCTGCAGCTGTTTTCTGCTCTGCTCGATGCCGTCTGCGACTGTGCTGGTCCTGTTGCTGTTTTCTGCTCTGCTCGTCGGCGACTGCGCTGGTCCTGCTGTTGTTTTCTGCACTGCTCATTGGCGTCGGCGACTGCGTTGATCCTGCTGTTGTTTTCTGCTCTGCTCATTTGCGTCTGTGACTGCGCATCTCCTTTCTGCTTTTTTCTGCTCTGCTCGTCGGCGTCAGCGACTGCGCTGACCCTGCTGCTGTTTTCTGCTCTGATCGTCTGCGACTGCGCATCTCCTGCTGCTGTTTTTTGCTCTGCTCGTCGGCGTCAGTGACTGTGCTGATCCTGCTGCTGTTTTCTGCTCTGCTCGTCGGAGTCTGCGACTGCGCATCTCCTGCTGCTGTTTTTTGCTCTGCTCGTCGGCGACTGCGCTGGTCCTGCTGCTGTTTTCTGCTCTGCTCATCGGCGTCGGCTACTGCGCTGATCCTGCTGCTGTTTTCTGCTCTGCTTGTCTGCATCAGCGAATGCACTGATCCTGCTTCTGTTTCCTGCTCTGCTCGTCGCCATCGGCGACTGCGCTGGTCCTGCTGTTGTTTTCTGCTCTGATTGTCAGCGTCGGCGACTGCGCTGGTCCTGCTGCTGTTTTATTCTCTGCTCGTCGGCGTCTGCTCTGCTCGTCGGCGTCTGCGACTGCGCTGGTCCTGCTGCTGTTTTTTGCTCTGCTCGTCGGCGACTGCGCTGGTCCTGCTGCTGTTTTCTGCACTGCTCATTGGCGTCGGCTACTGTGCTGATCCTGCTGCTGTTTTCTGCTCTGCTCGTAGGCGTCGGCGACTGCGCTGATCCTGCTGCTGTTTTCTGCACTGCTCATCGGCGTCTGCGACTGCGCTGGTCCTGCTGCTGTTTTATGCTCTGCTCGTCGGCGACTGCGCATCTCCTGCTGCGTTTTTCTGCTCTGCTCGTCGGCGTCAGCGACTGCGCTGACCCTGCTGCTGTTTTCTGCTCTGATCGTCTGCGAATGCGCATCTCCTGCTTCTGTTTTTTGCTCTGCTCGTCGGGGTCAGCGACTGCGCTGATCCTGCTGCTGTTTTCTGCTCTGCTCGTCGGCGTCTGCGACTGCGCATCTCCTGCTGCTGTTTTTTGCTCTGCTCTTCGGCGACTGCGCTGGTCCTGCTGCTGTTTTCTGCTCTGCTCATCGGTGTCGGCTACTGCGCTGATCCTGCTGTTGTTTCCTGCTCTGCTCGTCGCCGTCGGCGACTGGGCTGGTCCTGCTGTTGTTTTCTGCTCTGATCGTCGGCGCCGGCGACTGCGCTGGTTCTGCTGCTGTTTTCTTCTCTGCTCGTCGGCGTCTGCTCTGCTCGTCGGCGTCTGCGACTGCGCTGGTCCTGCTGCTGTTTTCTGCTCTGCTCATCGGTGACTGCGCTGGTCCTGCTTGTGTTTTCTGCACTGCTCATCTGCGTCGGCGACTGCGCTGGTCCTGCTGTTGTTTTCTGCTCTGATCGTCGGCGTCGGCAACTGCGCTGGTCCTGCTGCTGTTTTCTTCTCTGCTCGTCGGCGTCTGCTCTGCTCGTCGGCGTCTGCGACTGTGCTGGTCCTGTTGCTGTTTTCTGCTCTGCTCATCGGCGACTGCGCTGGTCCTGCTGGTGTTTTCTGCATTGCTCATCGACGTCGGCGACTGCGCTGGTCCTGCTGTTGTTTTCGCCTCTGCTCGTCGGCGTCTGAGACTGCGCTGGTCCTGCTGCTGTTTTCTGCTCTGCTCGTCGGCGACTGTGCTTGTCCTGCTGCTGTTTTCTGCTCTGCTCGTAGGCATCGGCGACTGCGCTGGTCCTGCTGCTGTTTTCTACACTGCTCATCGGCGTCGGCGACTGCGCTGGTCCTGCTGTTGTTTTCTGCTCTGATCGTCGGCGTCCGCGACTGCGCTGGTTCTGCTGCTGTTTTCTTCTCTGCTCGTCAGTGTCTGCTCTGCTCGTCGGCGTCTGCGACTGCGCTGGTCCTGCTGCTGTTTTCTGCTCTGCTCATCGGCGACTGCGCTGGTCCTGCTGGTGTTTTCTGCACTGCTCATCGGCTTCGGCGACTGCGCTGGTCCTGCTGTTGTTTTCACCTCTGCTCATGGGCGTCTGCAACTGCGCTGGTCCTGCTGCTGTTTTCTGCTCTGCTCGTCGGCGTCTGTGACTGCGCATCTCCTGCTGCTGTTTTTTGCTCTGCTCATCGGCGACTGCGCTTGTCCTAATGCTGTTTTCTGCTCTGCTCATCGGCGTCGGCTACTGCGCTGATCCTGCTGCTGTTTTCTGCTCTGCTCGTTGGCGTCTGCGACTGCGCATCTCCTGCAGCTGTTTTCTGCTCTGCTCATCGCCGTCTGCGACTGTGCTGGTCCTGTTGCTGTTTTCTGCTCTGCTCGTCGGCGACTGCGCTGGTCCTGCTGCTGTTTTCTGCACTGCTCATTGGCGTCGGCGACTGCGTTGATCCTGCTGTTGTTTTCTGCTCTGCTCATTTGCGTCTGCGACTGCGCATCTCCTTTCTGCTTTTTTCTGCTCTGCTCGTCGGCGTCAGTGACTGCGCTGACCCTGCTGCTGTTTTCTGCTCTGATCGTCTGCAACTGCGCATCTCCTGCTGCTGTTTTTTGCTCTGCTCGTCGGCGTCAGCGACTGCGCTGTTCCTGCTGCTGTTTTCTGCTCTGCTCGTCGGAGTCTGCGACTGCGCATCTCCTGCTGCTGTTTTTTGCTCTGCTCGTCGGCGACTGCGCTGGTCCTGCTGCTGTTTTCTGCTCTGCTCATCGGCGTCGGCTACTGCGCTGATCCTGCTGCTGTTTTCTGCTCTGCTTGTCTGCATCAGCGAATGCACTGATCCTGCTGCTGTTTCCTGCTCTGCTCGTCGCCATCGGCGACTGCGCTGGTCCTGCTGTTGTTTTCTGATCTGATCGTCAGCGTCGGCGACTGCGCTGGTCCTGCTGCTGTTTTATTCTCTGCTCGTCGGCGTCTGCTCTGCTCGTCGGCGTCTGCGACTGCGCTGGTCCTGCTGCTGTTTTTTGCTCTGCTCGTCGGCGACTGCGCTGGTCCTGCTGCTGTTTTCTGCACTGCTCATTGGCGTCGGCGACTGTGCTGATCCTGCTGCTGTTTTCTGCTCTGCTCGTAGGCGTCGGCGACTGCGCTGATCCTGCTGCTGTTTTCTGCACTGCTCATCGGCGTCTGCGACTGCGCTGGTCCTGCTGCTGTTTTCTGCTCTGCTCGTCGGCGACTGCGCATCTCCTGCTGCTTTTTTCTGCTCTGCTCGTCGGCGTCAGCGACTGCGCTGACCCTGCTGCTGTTTTCTGCTCTGATCGTCTGCGACTGCGCATCTCCTGCTTCTTTTTTTTGCTCTGCTCGTCAGCGTCAGCGACTGCGCTGATCCTGCTGCTGTTTTCTGCTCTGCTCGTCGGCGTCTGCGACTGCGCATCTCCTGCTGCTTTTTTTTGCTCTGCTCTTCGGCGACTGCGCTGGTCCTGCTGCTGTTTTCTGCTCTGCTCATCGGTGTCGGCTACTGCGCTGATCCTGCTGTTGTTTCCTGCTCTGCTCGTCGCCGTCGGCGACTGCGCTGGTCCTGTTGTTGTTTTCTGCTCTGATCGTCGGTGCCGGCGACTGCGCTGGTCCTGCTGCTGTTTTCTTCTCTGCTCGTCGGCGTCTGCTCTGCTCGTCGGCGTCTGCGACTGCGCTGGTACTGCTGCTGTTTTCTGCTCTGCTCATCGGTGACTGCGCTGGTCCTGCTTGTGTTTTCTGCACTGCTCATCTGCGTCGGCGACTGCGCTGGTCCTGCTGTTGTTTTCTGCTCTGATCGTCGGCGTCGGCGACTGCGCTGGTCCTGCTGCTGTTTTCTTCTCTGCTCGTCGGCGTCTGCTCTGCTCGTCGGCGTCTGCGACTGCGCTGGTCCTGCTGCTGTTTTCTGCTCTGCTCATCGGCGACTGCGCTGGTCCCACTGGTGTTTTCTGCATTGCTCATCGACGTCGGCGACTGCGCTGGTCCTGCTGTTGTTTTTGCCTCTGCTCGTCGGCGTCTGAGACTGCGCTGGTCCTGCTGCTGTTTTCTGCTCTGCTCGTAGGCATCGGCGACTGCGCTGGTCCTGCTGCTGTTTTCTACACTGCTCATCGGCGTCGGCGACTGCGCTGGTCCTGCTGTTGTTTTCTGCTCTGATCGTCGGCGTCCGCGACTGCGCTGGTTCTGCTGCTGTTTTCTTCTCTGCTCGTCAGTGTCTGCTCTGCTCGTCGGCGTCTGCGACTGCGCTGGTCCTGCTGCTGTTTTCTGCTCTGCTCATCGGCGACTGCGCTGGTCCTGCTGGTGTTTTCTGCACTGCTCATCGGCTTCGGCGACTGCGCTGGTCCTGCTGTTGTTTTCACCTCTGCTCATGGGCGTCTGCAACTGCGCTGGTCCTGCTGCTGTTTTCTGCTCTGCTCGTCGGCGTCTGTGACTGCGCATCTCCTGCTGCTGTTTTTTGTTCTGCTCATCGGCGACTGCGCTTGTCCTAATGCTGTTTTCTGCTCTGCTCATCGGCGTCGGCTACTGCGCTGATCCTGCTGCTGTTTTCTGCTCTGCTCGTTGGCGTCTGCGACTGCGCATCTCCTGCAGCTGTTTTCTGCTCTGCTCATCGCCGTCTGCGACTGTGCTGGTCCTGTTGCTGTTTTCTGCTCTGCTCGTCGGCGACTGCGCTGGTCCTGCTGCTGTTTTCTGCACTGCTCATTGGCGTCGGCGACTGCGTTGATCCTGCTGTTGTTTTCTGCTCTGCTCATTTGCGTCTGCGACTGCGCATCTCCTTTCTGCTTTTTTCTTCTCTGCTCGTCGGCGTCAGTGACTGCGCTGACCCTGCTGCTGTTTTCTGCTCTGATCGTCTGCAACTGCGCATCTCCTGCTGCTGTTTTTTGCTCTGCTCGTCGGCGTCAGCGACTGCGCTGTTCCTGCTGCTGTTTTCTGCTCTGCTCGTCGGAGTCTGCGACTGCGCATCTCCTGCTGCTGTTTTTTGCTCTGCTCGTCGGCGACTGCGCTGGTCCTGCTGCTGTTTTCTGCTCTGCTCATCGGCGTCGGCTACTGCGCTGATCCTGCTGCTGTTTTCTGCTCTGCTTGTCTGCATCAGCGAATGCACTGATCCTGCTGCTGTTTCCTGCTCTGCTCGTCGCCATCGGCGACTGCGCTGGTCCTGCTGTTGTTTTCTGATCTGATCGTCAGCGTCGGCGACTGCGCTGGTCCTGCTGCTGTTTTATTCTCTGCTCGTCGGCGTCTGCTCTGCTCGTCGGCGTCTGCGACTGCGCTGGTCCTGCTGCTGTTTTTTGCTCTGCTCGTCGGCGACTGCGCTGGTCCTGCTGCTGTTTTCTGCACTGCTCATTGGCGTCGGCGACTGTGCTGATCCTGCTGCTGTTTTCTGCTCTGCTCGTAGGCGTCGGCGACTGCGCTGATCCTGCTGCTGTTTTCTGCACTGCTCATCGGCGTCTGCGACTGCGCTGGTCCTGCTGCTGTTTTCTGCTCTGCTCGTCGGCGACTGCGCATCTCCTGCTGCTTTTTTCTGCTCTGCTCGTCGGCGTCAGCGACTGCGCTGACCCTGCTGCTGTTTTCTGCTCTGATCGTCTGCGACTGCGCATCTCCTGCTTCTTTTTTTTGCTCTGCTCGTCAGCGTCAGCGACTGCGCTGATCCTGCTGCTGTTTTCTGCTCTGCTCGTCGGCGTCTGCGACTGCGCATCTCCTGCTGCTTTTTTTTGCTCTGCTCTTCGGCGACTGCGCTGGTCCTGCTGCTGTTTTCTGCTCTGCTCATCGGTGTCGGCTACTGCGCTGATCCTGCTGTTGTTTCCTGCTCTGCTCGTCGCCGTCGGCGACTGCGCTGGTCCTGTTGTTGTTTTCTGCTCTGCTCGTCGGCGTCAGCGACTGCACTGATCCTGCAGCTGTTTTCTGCTCTGCTCGTCACCGTCTGCGACTGCGCTGGTCCTGTTGCTGTTTTCTGCTCTGCTCGTCGGCGACTTCGCTGGTCCTGCTGCTGTTTTCTGCAATGCTCATCAGCGTCGGCGACTGCGTTGATCCTGCTGCTTTTTTCTGCTCTGCTCGTCGGCGTCAGCGATTGCGCTGACCCTGCTGCTGTTTTCTGCTCTGATCGCCTGCGACTGCTCATCTCCTGCTGCTGTTTTTTGCTCTGCTCGTCGGCGTCAGCGACTGTGCTGATCCTGCTGCTGTTTTCTGCTCTGCTCGTCGGAGTCTGCGACTGCGCATCTCCTGCTGCTGTTTTTTGCTCTGCTCGTCGGCGACTGCGCTGGTCCTGTTGCTGTTTTCTGCTCTGCTCATCAGCGTCTGCTACTGCGCTAATCCTGCTGCTGTTTTCTGCTCTGCTTGTCTGCGTCAGCGAATGCGCTGATCCTGCTGCTGTTTCCTGCTCTGCTCGTCGCCGTCGGCGACTGCGCTGGTCCTGCTGCTGTTTTCTTCTCTGATCGTCTGCGACTGTGCATCTCCTGCTGCTGTTTTTTGCTCTGCTCGTCGGCGTCAGCGACTGCGCTGATCCTGCTGCTGTTTTCTGCTCTGCTCGTCGGCGTCTGTGACTGCGCATCTCCTGCTGCTGGTTTTTGCTCTGCTCGTCGGCGACTGCGCTTGTCCTGCTGCTGTTTTCTGCTCTGCTCATCGGCGTCGGCTACTGCGCTGATCCTGCTGCTGTTTTCTGCTCTGCTCGTTGGCGTCTGCGACTGCGCATCTCCTGCTGCTTTTTTCTGCTCTGCTCGTCGGCGTCAGCGACTGCGCTGATCCTGCAGCTGTTTTCTGCTTTGCTCGTCGCCGTCTGCGACTGTGCTGTTCCTGTTGCTGTTTTCTGCTCTGCTCGTCGGCGTCTGTGACTGTGCATCTCCTGCTGCTGTTTTTTGCTCTGCTCGTCGGCGACTGCGCTTGTCCTGCTGCTGTTTTCTGCTCTGCTCATCGGCGTCGGCTACTGCGCTGATCCTGCTGCTGTTTTCTGCTCTGCTCGTTGGCGTCTGCGACTGCGCATCTCCTGCTGCTTTTTTCTGCTCTGCTCGTCGGCGTCAGCGACTGCACTGATCCTGCAGCTGTTTTCTGCTCTGCTCGTCGCCGTCGGCGACTGCGCTGTTCCTGCTGCTGTTTTCTGCAATGCTCATCGGCGTCGGCGACTGCGTTGATCCTGCTGCTTTTTTCTGCTCTGCTCGTCGGCGTCAGCGACTGCGCTGACCCTGCTGCTGTTTTCTGCTCTGATCGCCTGCGACTGCTCATCTCCTGCTGCTGTTTTTTGCTCTGCTCGTCGGCGTCAGCGACTGTGCTGATCCTGCTGCTGTTTTCTGCTCTGCTCGTCGGAGTCTGCGACTGCGCATCTCCTGCTGCTGTTTTTTGCTCTGCTCGTCGGCGACTGCGCTGGTCCTGCTGCTGTTTTCTGCTCTGCTCATCGGCGTCTGCTACTGCGCTGATCCTGCTGCTGTTTTCTGCTCTGCTTGTCTGCGTCAGCGAATGCGCTGATCCTGCTGCTGTTTCCTGCTCTGCTCGTCGCCGTCGGAAACTGCGCTGGTCCTGCTGTTGTTTTTTGCTCTGATCGTCGGCGTCGGCGACTGCGCTCGTCCTGCTGCTGTTTTCTGCTCTGCTCATCGGTGACTGCGCTGGTCCTGCTGGTGTTTTCTGCACTGCTCATCGGCGTCAGCGACTGCGCTGGTCCTGCTGTTGTTTTCGCCTCTGCTCGTCGGCGTCTGCAACTGCGCTGGTCCTGCTGCTGTTTTCTGCTCTGCTCGTCGGCGACTGCGCTGGTCCTGCTGCTGTTTTCTGCACTGCTCATTGGCGTCGGCGACTGTGCTGATCCTGCTGCTGTTTTCTGCTCTGCTCGTAGGAGTCGGTGACTGCGTTGGTCCTGCTGCTGTTTTCTGCACTGCTCATCGGCGTCTGCGACAGCGCTGGTCCTGCTGCTGTTTTCTGCTCTGCTCGTCGGCGACTGTGCAGGTCCTGCTGCTGTTTTCTGCACTGCTCATCGGCGTCGGCGACTGCGTTGATCCTGCTGCTGTTTTCTGCTCTGCTCATTGGCGTCTGCGACTGCGCATCTCCTGCTGCTTTTTTCTGCTCTGCTCGTCTGCGACTGCGCATCTCCTGCTTCTGTTTTTTGCTCTGCTCGTCGGCGTCGGCGACTGCGCTGGTCCTGCTGCTGTTTTCTGCTCTGCTCATCGGCGTCGGCTACTGAGCTGATCCTGCTGTTGTTTCCTGCTCTGCTCGTCGCCGTCGGCGACTGCGCTGGTCCTGCTGTTGTTTTCTGCTCTGATCGTCGGCGCCGGCGACTGCGCTGGTCCTGCTGCTGTTTTCTTCTCTGCTCGTCGGCGTCTGCGACTGCGCTGATCCTGCTGCTGTTTTCTGCTCTGCTCGTTGGCGTCTGCGACTGCGCATCTCCTGCAGCTTTTTTCTGCTCTGCTCGTCGGCGTCAGCGACTGCGCTGATCCTGCAGCTGTTTTCTGCTCTGCTCGTCGCCGTCTGCGACTGTGCTGGTCCTGTTGCTGTTTTCTGCTCTGCTCGTCGGCGACTGCGCTGGTCCTGCTGCTGTTTTTTGCTCTGCTCGTCGGCGTCAGCGACTGCGCTGATCCTGCTGCTGTTTTCTGCTCTGCTCGTCGGAGTCTGCGACTGCGCATCTCCTGCTGCTGTTTTTTGCTCTGCTCGTCGGCGACTGCGCTGGTCCTGCTGCTGTTTTCTGCTCTGCTCATCGGCGTCGGCTACTGCGCTGATCCTGCTGCTGTTTTCTGCTCTGCTTGTCTGCGTCAGCGAATGCACTGATCCTGCTGCTGTTTCCTGCTCTGCTCGTCGCCATCGGCGACTGCGCTGGTCCTGCTGTTGTTTTCTGCTCTGATCGTCAGCGTCGGCGACTGCGCTGGTCCTGCTGCTGTTTTATTCTCTGCTCGTCGGCGTCTGCTCTGCTCGTCGGCGTCTGCGACTGCGCTGGTCCTGCTGCTGTTTTTTGCTCTGCTCATCGGCGACTGCGCTGGTCCTGCTGCTGTTTTCTGCACTGCTCATTGGCGTCGGCGACTGTGCTGATCCTGCTGCTGTTTTCTGCTCTGCTCGTAGGCGTCGGCGACTGCGCTGATCCTTCTGCTGTTTTCTGCACTGCTCATCGGCGTCTGAAACTGCGCTGGTCCTGCTGCTGTTTTCTGCTCTGCTCGTCGGCGACTGCGCATCTCCTGCTGCTTTTTTCTGCTCTGCTCGTTGGCGTCAGCGACTGCGCTGACCCTGCTGCTGTTTTCTGCTCTGATCGTCTGCAACTGCGCATCTCCTGCTTCTGTTTTTTGCTCTGGTCGTCGGCGTCAGCGACTGCGCTGATCCTGCTGCTGTTTTCTGCCCTGCTCGTCGTCGACTGCGCTGGTCCTGCTGCTGTTTTCTGCTCTGCTCATCGGTGTCGGCTACTGCGCTGATCCTGCTGTTGTTTCCTGCTCTGCTCGTCGCCGTCGGCGACTGCGCTGGTCCTGCTGTTGTTTTCTGCTCTGATCGTCAGCGCCGGCGACTGCGCTGGTCCTGCTGCTGTTTTCTTCTCTGCTCGTCGGCGTCTGCTCTGCTCGTCGGCGTCGAAGACTGCGCTGGTCCTGCTGCTGTTTTGTGCTCTGCTCATCGGTGACTGCGCTGGTCCTGCTTGTGTTTTCTGCACTGCTCATCTGCGTCGGCGACTGCGCTGGTCCTGCTGTTGTTTTCTGCTCTGATCGTCGGCGTCGGCGACTGCGCTGGTCCTGCTGCTGTTTTCTTCTCTGCTCGTCGGCGTCTGCTCTGCTCGTCGGCGTCTGCGACTGCGCTGGTCCTGCTGCTGTTTTCTGCTCTTCTCATCGGCGACTGCGCTGGTCCTGCTGGTGTTTTCTGCATTGCTCATCGACGTCGGCGACTGCGCTGGTCCTGCTGTTGTTTTCGCCTCTGATCGTCGGCGTCTGAGACTGCGCTGGTCCTGCTGCTGTTTTCTGGTCTGCTCGTCGGCGACTGCGCTTGTCTTGCTGCTGTTTTCTGCACTGCTCATCAGCGTCGGCGACTGTGCTGATCCTGCTGCTGTTTTCTGCTCTGCTAGTAGGCATCGGCGACTGCGCTGGTCCTGCTGCTGTTTTCTACACTGCTCATCGGTGTCGGCGACTGCGCTGGTCCTGCTGTTGATTTCTGCTCTGATCGTCGGCGTCGGCGACTGCGCTGGTTCTGCTGCTGTTTTCTTCTCTGCTCGTCAGAGTCTGCTCTGCTCGTCGGCGTCTGCGACTGCGCTGGTCCTGCTGCTGTTTTCTGCTCTGCTCATCGGCGACTGCGCTGGTCCTGCTGGTGTTTTCTGCACTGCTCATCGGCTTCGGCGACTGCGCTGGTCCTGCTGTTGTTTTCACCTCTGCTCATCGGCGTCTGCGACTGCGCTGGTCCTGCTGCTGTTTTCTACTCTGCTCGTCGGCGTCTGTGACTGCGCATCTCCTGCTGCTGTTTTTTGCTCTGCTCGTCGGCGACTGCACTTGTCCTGCTGCTGTTTTCTGCTCTGCTCATCGGCGTCGGCTACTGCGCTGATCCTGCTGCTGTTTTCTGCTCTGCTCGTTGGCGTCTGCGACTGCGCATCTCCTGCAGCTTTTTTCTGCTCTGCTCGTCGGCGTCAGCGACTGCGCTGATCCTGCAGCTTTTTTCTGCTCTGCTCGTTGCCGTCTGCGACTGTGCTGGTCCTGTTGCTGTTTTCTGCTCTGCTCGTCGGCGACTGCGCTGGTCCTGCTGTTGTTTTCTGCACTGCTCATTGGCGTCGGCGACTGCGTTGATCCTGCTGTTGTTTTCTGCTCTGCTCATTTGCGTCTGCGACTGCGCATCTCCTTTCTGCTTTTTTCTGCTCTGCTCCTCGGCGTCAGCGACTGCGCTGACCCTGCTGCTGTTTTCTGCTCTGATCGTCTGCGACTACGCATCTCCTGCTGCTGTTTTTTGCTCTGCTCGTCGGCGTCAGCGACTGCGCTGATCCTGCTGCTGTTTTCTGCTCTGCTCGTCGGAGTCTGCGACTGCGCATCTCCTGCTGCTGCTTTTTGCTCTGCTCGTCGGCGACTGCGCTGGTCCTTCTGCAGTTTTCTGCTCTGCTCATCGGCGTCGGCTACTGCGCTGATCCTGCTGCTGTTTTCTGCTCTGCTTGTCTGCATCAGCGAATGCACTGATCCTGCTGCTGTTTCCTGCTCTGCTCGTCGCCGTCGGCGACTGCTCTGGTCCTGCTGTTGTTTTCTGCTCTGATCGTCAGCGTCGGCGACTGCGCTGGTCCTGCTGCTGTTTTATTCTCTGCTCGTCGGCGTCTGCTCTGCTCGTCGGCGTCTGCGACTGCGCTGGTTCTGCTGCTGTTTTTTGCTCTGCTCGTCGGCGACTGCGCTGGTCCTGCTGCTGTTTTCTGCACTGCTCATTGGCGTCGGCGACTGTGCTGATCCTGCTGCTGTTTTCTGCTCTGCTCGTAGGCGTCGGCGACTGCGCTGATCCTGCTGCTGTTTTCTGCACTGCTCATCGGCGTCTGCGACTGCGCTGGTCCTGCTGCTGTTTTCTGCTCTGCTCGTCGGCGACTGCGCATCTCCTGCTGCTTTTTTCTATTCTGCTCGTCGGCGTCAGCGACTGCGCTGACCCTGCTGCTGTTTTCTGCTCTGATCGTCTGAGACTGCGCATCTCCTGCTTCTGTTTTTTGCTCTGCTCGTCGGCGTCAGCGACTGCGCTGATCCTGCTGCTGTTTTCTGCTCTGCTCGTCGGCGTCTGTGACTGCGCATCTCCTGCTGCTGTTTTTTGCTCTGCTCTTCGGCGACTGCGCTGGTCCTGCTGCTGTTTTCTGCTCTGCTCATCGGTGTCGGCTACTGCGCTGATCCTGCTGTTGTTTCCTGCTCTGCTCGTCGCCGTCGGCGACTGCGCTGGTCCTGCTGTTGTTTTCTGCTCTGATCGTCGGCGCTGGCGACTGCGCTGGTCCTGCTGCTGTTTTCTTCTCTGCTCGTTGGCGTCTGCTCTGCTCGTCGGCGTCTGCGACTGCGCTGGTCCTGCTGCTGTTTTCTGCTCTGCTCATCGGTGACTGCGCTGGTCCTGCTTGTGTTTTCTGCACTGCTCATCTGCGTCGGCGACTGCGCTGGTCCTGCTGTTGTTTTCTGCTCTGATCGTCGGCGTCGGCGACTGCGCTGGTCCTGCTGCTGTTTTCTTCTCTGCTCATCGGCGTCTGCTCTGCTCATCGACGTCGGCGACTGCGCTGGTCCTGCTGTTGTTTTCGCCTCTGCTCGTCGGCGTCTGAGACTGCGCTGGTCCTGCTGCTGTTTTCTGCTCTGCTCGTCGGCGACTGCGCTTGTCCTGCTGCTGTTTTCTGCACTGCTCATCAGCGTCGGCGACTGTGCTGATCCTGCTGCTGTTTTCTGCTCTGCTCGTAGGCATCGGCGACTGCGCTGGTCCTGCTGCTGTTTTCTACACTGCTCATCGGCGTCGGCGACTGCGCTGGTCCTGCTGTTGTTTTCTGCTCTGAACGTCGGCGTCGGCGACTGCGCTGGTTCTGCTGCTGTTTTCTTCTCTGCTCGTCAGCGTCTGCTCTGCTCGTCGGCGTCTGCGACTGCGCTGGTCCTGCTGCTGTTTTCTGCTCTGCTCATCGGCGACTGCGCTGGTCCTGCTGGTGTTTTCTGCACTGCTCATCGGCTTCGGCGACTGCGCTGGTCCTGCTGTTGTTTTCACCTCTGCTCATCGGCGTCTGCGACTGCGCTGGTCCTGCTGCTGTTTTCTGCTCTGATCGTCGGCGTCGGCGACTGCGCTGGTTCTGCTGCTGTTTTCTTTTCTGCTCGTCAGCGTCTGCTCTGCTCGTCGGCGTCTGCGACTGCGCTGGTCCTGCTGCTGTTTTCTGCTCTGCTCATCGGCGACTGCGCTGGTCCTGCTGGGGTTTTCTGCACTGCTCATCGGCTTCGGCGACTGCGCTGGTCCTGCTGTTGTTTTCACCTCTGCTCATCGGCGTCTGCGACTGCGCTGGTCCTGCTGCTGTTTTCTGCTCTGCTAGTCGGCGTCTGCGACTGCGCTGGTCCTGCTGCTGTTTTCTGCTCTGCTCATCGGCGACTGCGCTGGTCCTGCTGGTGTTTTCTGCATTGCTCATCGGCTTCGGCGACTGCGCTGGTCCTGCTGTTGTTTTCACCTCTGCTCATCGGCGTCTGCGACTGCGCTGGTCCTGCTGCTGTTTTCTGCTCTGCTCGTCGGCGTCTGTGACTGCGCATCTCCTGCTGCTGTCTTTTGCTCTGCTCGTCGGCGACTGCGCTTGTCCTGCTGCTGTTTTCTGCTCTGCTCATCGGCGTCGGCTACTGCGCTGATCCTGCTGCTGTTTTCTGCTCTGCTCGTTTTCGTCTGCGACTGCGCATCTCCTGCAGCTTTTTTCTGCTCTGCTCGTCAGCGTCAGCGACTGCGCTGATCCTGCAGCTGTTTTCTGCTCTGCTCGATGCCGTCTGCGACTGTGCTGGTCCTGTTGCTGTTTTCTGCTCTGCTCGTCGGCGACTGCGCTGGTCCTGCTGTTGTTTTCTGCACTGCTCATTGGCGTCGGCGACTGCGTTGATCCTGCTGTTGTTTTCTGCTCTGCTCATTTGCGTCTGTGACTGCGCATCTCCTTTCTGCTTTTTTCTGCTCTGCTCGTCGGCGTCAGCGACTGCGCTGACCCTGCTGCTGTTTTCTGCTCTGATCGTCTGCGACTGCGCATCTCCTGCTGCTGTTTTTTGCTCTGCTCGTCGGCGTCAGTGACTGTGCTGATCCTGCTGCTGTTTTCTGCTCTGCTCGTCGGAGTCTGCGACTGCGCATCTCCTGCTGCTGTTTTTTGCTCTGCTCGTCGGCGACTGCGCTGGTCCTGCTGCTGTTTTCTGCTCTGCTCATCGGCGTCGGCTACTGCGCTGATCCTGCTGCTGTTTTCTGCTCTGCTTGTCTGCATCAGCGAATGCACTGATCCTGCTTCTGTTTCCTGCTCTGCTCGTCGCCATCGGCGACTGCGCTGGTCCTGCTGTTGTTTTCTGCTCTGATTGTCAGCGTCGGCGACTGCGCTGGTCCTGCTGCTGTTTTATTCTCTGCTCGTCGGCGTCTGCTCTGCTCGTCGGCGTCTGTGACTGCGCTGGTCCTGCTGCTGTTTTTTGCTCTGCTCGTCGGCGACTGCGCTGGTCCTGCTGCTGTTTTCTGCACTGCTCATTGGCGTCGGCTACTGTGCTGATCCTGCTGCTGTTTTCTGCTCTGCTCGTAGGCGTCGGCGACTGCGCTGATCCTGCTGCTGTTTTCTGCACTGCTCATCGGCGTCTGCGACTGCGCTGGTCCTGCTGCTGTTTTATGCTCTGCTCGTCGGCGACTGCGCATCTCCTGCTGCGTTTTTCTGCTCTGCTCGTCGGCGTCAGCGACTGCGCTGACCCTGCTGCTGTTTTCTGCTCTGATCGTCTGCGAATGCGCATCTCCTGCTTCTGTTTTTTGCTCTGCTCGTCGGGGTCAGCGACTGCGCTGATCCTGCTGCTGTTTTCTGCTCTGCTCGTCGGCGTCTGCGACTGCGCATCTCCTGCTGCTGTTTTTTGCTCTGCTCTTCGGCGACTGCGCTGGTCCTGCTGCTGTTTTCTGCTCTGCTCATCGGTGTCGGCTACTGCGCTGATCCTGCTGTTGTTTCCTGCTCTGCTCGTCGCCGTCGGCGACTGGGCTGGTCCTGCTGTTGTTTTCTGCTCTGATCGTCGGCGCCGGCGACTGCGCTGGTTCTGCTGCTGTTTTCTTCTCTGCTCGTCGGCGTCTGCTCTGCTCGTCGGCGTCTGCGACTGCGCTGGTCCTGCTGCTGTTTTCTGCTCTGCTCATCGGTGACTGCGCTGGTCCTGCTTGTGTTTTCTGCACTGCTCATCTGCGTCGGCGACTGCGCTGGTCCTGCTGTTGTTTTCTGCTCTGATCGTCGGCGTCGGCAACTGCGCTGGTCCTGCTGCTGTTTTCTTCTCTGCTCGTCGGCGTCTGCTCTGCTCGTCGGCGTCTGCGACTGTGCTGGTCCTGTTGCTGTTTTCTGCTCTGCTCATCGGCGACTGCGCTGGTCCTGCTGGTGTTTTCTGCATTGCTCATCGACGTCGGCGACTGCGCTGGTCCTGCTGTTGTTTTCGCCTCTGCTCGTCGGCGTCTGAGACTGCGCTGGTCCTGCTGCTGTTTTCTGCTCTGCTCGTCGGCGACTGTGCTTGTCCTGCTGCTGTTTTCTGCTCTGCTCGTAGGCATCGGCGACTGCGCTGGTCCTGCTGCTGTTTTCTACACTGCTCATCGGCGTCGGCGACTGCGCTGGTCCTGCTGTTGTTTTCTGCTCTGATCGTCGGCGTCCGCGACTGCGCTGGTTCTGCTGCTGTTTTCTTCTCTGCTCGTCAGTGTCTGCTCTGCTCGTCGGCGTCTGCGACTGCGCTGGTCCTGCTGCTGTTTTCTGCTCTGCTCATCGGCGACTGCGCTGGTCCTGCTGGTGTTTTCTGCACTGCTCATCGGCTTCGGCGACTGCGCTGGTCCTGCTGTTGTTTTCACCTCTGCTCATGGGCGTCTGCAACTGCGCTGGTCCTGCTGCTGTTTTCTGCTCTGCTCGTCGGCGTCTGTGACTGCGCATCTCCTGCTGCTGTTTTTTGCTCTGCTCATCGGCGACTGCGCTTGTCCTAATGCTGTTTTCTGCTCTGCTCATCGGCGTCGGCTACTGCGCTTATCCTGCTGCTGTTTTCTGCTCTGCTCGTTGGCGTCTGCGACTGCGCATCTCCTGCAGCTGTTTTCTGCTCTGCTCATCGCCGTCTGCGACTGTGCTGGTCCTGTTGCTGTTTTCTGCTCTGCTCGTCGGCGACTGCGCTGGTCCTGCTGCTGTTTTCTGCACTGCTCATTGGCGTCGGCGACTGCGTTGATCCTGCTGTTGTTTTCTGCTCTGCTCATTTGCGTCTGCGACTGCGCATCTCCTTTCTGCTTTTTTCTGCTCTGCTCGTCGGCGTCAGTGACTGCGCTGACCCTGCTGCTGTTTTCTGCTCTGATCGTCTGCAACTGCGCATCTCCTGCTGCTGTTTTTTGCTCTGCTCGTCGGCGTCAGCGACTGCGCTGTTCCTGCTGCTGTTTTCTGCTCTGCTCGTCGGAGTCTGCGACTGCGCATCTCCTGCTGCTGTTTTTTGCTCTGCTCGTCGGCGACTGCGCTGGTCCTGCTGCTGTTTTCTGCTCTGCTCATCGGCGTCGGCTACTGCGCTGATCCTGCTGCTGTTTTCTGCTCTGCTTGTCTGCATCAGCGAATGCACTGATCCTGCTGCTGTTTCCTGCTCTGCTCGTCGCCATCGGCGACTGCGCTGGTCCTGCTGTTGTTTTCTGATCTGATCGTCAGCGTCGGCGACTGCGCTGGTCCTGCTGCTGTTTTATTCTCTGCTCGTCGGCGTCTGCTCTGCTCGTCGGCGTCTGCGACTGCGCTGGTCCTGCTGCTGTTTTTTGCTCTGCTCGTCGGCGACTGCGCTGGTCCTGCTGCTGTTTTCTGCACTGCTCATTGGCGTCGGCGACTGTGCTGATCCTGCTGCTGTTTTCTGCTCTGCTCGTAGGCGTCGGCGACTGCGCTGATCCTGCTGCTGTTTTCTGCACTGCTCATCGGCGTCTGCGACTGCGCTGGTCCTGCTGCTGTTTTCTGCTCTGCTCGTCGGCGACTGCGCATCTCCTGCTGCTTTTTTCTGCTCTGCTCGTCGGCGTCAGCGACTGCGCTGACCCTGCTGCTGTTTTCTGCTCTGATCGTCTGCGACTGCGCATCTCCTGCTTCTTTTTTTTGCTCTGCTCGTCAGCGTCAGCGACTGCGCTGATCCTGCTGCTGTTTTCTGCTCTGCTCGTCGGCGTCTGCGACTGCGCATCTCCTGCTGCTTTTTTTTGCTCTGCTCTTCGGCGACTGCGCTGGTCCTGCTGCTGTTTTCTGCTCTGCTCATCGGTGTCGGCTACTGCGCTGATCCTGCTGTTGTTTCCTGCTCTGCTCGTCGCCGTCGGCGACTGCGCTGGTCCTGTTGTTGTTTTCTGCTCTGATCGTCGGTGCCGGCGACTGCGCTGGTCCTGCTGCTGTTTTCTTCTCTGCTCGTCGGCGTCTGCTCTGCTCGTCGGCGTCTGCGACTGCGCTGGTACTGCTGCTGTTTTCTGCTCTGCTCATCGGTGACTGCGCTGGTCCTGCTTGTGTTTTCTGCACTGCTCATCTGCGTCGGCGACTGCGCTGGTCCTGCTGTTGTTTTCTGCTCTGATCGTCGGCGTCGGCGACTGCGCTGGTCCTGCTGCTGTTTTCTTCTCTGCTCGTCGGCGTCTGCTCTGCTCGTCGGCGTCTGCGACTGCGCTGGTCCTGCTGCTGTTTTCTGCTCTGCTCATCGGCGACTGCGCTGGTCCCACTGGTGTTTTCTGCATTGCTCATCGACGTCGGCGACTGCGCTGGTCCTGCTGTTGTTTTTGCCTCTGCTCGTCGGCGTCTGAGACTGCGCTGGTCCTGCTGCTGTTTTCTGCTCTGCTCGTAGGCATCGGCGACTGCGCTGGTCCTGCTGCTGTTTTCTACACTGCTCATCGGCGTCGGCGACTGCGCTGGTCCTGCTGTTGTTTTCTGCTCTGATCGTCGGCGTCCGCGACTGCGCTGGTTCTGCTGCTGTTTTCTTCTCTGCTCGTCAGTGTCTGCTCTGCTCGTCGGCGTCTGCGACTGCGCTGGTCCTGCTGCTGTTTTCTGCTCTGCTCATCGGCGACTGCGCTGGTCCTGCTGGTGTTTTCTGCACTGCTCATCGGCTTCGGCGACTGCGCTGGTCCTGCTGTTGTTTTCACCTCTGCTCATGGGCGTCTGCAACTGCGCTGGTCCTGCTGCTGTTTTCTGCTCTGCTCGTCGGCGTCTGTGACTGCGCATCTCCTGCTGCTGTTTTTTGCTCTGCTCATCGGCGACTGCGCTTGTCCTAATGCTGTTTTCTGCTCTGCTCATCGGCGTCGGCTACTGCGCTGATCCTGCTGCTGTTTTCTGCTCTGCTCGTTGGCGTCTGCGACTGCGCATCTCCTGCAGCTGTTTTCTGCTCTGCTCATCGCCGTCTGCGACTGTGCTGGTCCTGTTGCTGTTTTCTGCTCTGCTCGTCGGCGACTGCGCTGGTCCTGCTGCTGTTTTCTGCACTGCTCATTGGCGTCGGCGACTGCGTTGATCCTGCTGTTGTTTTCTGCTCTGCTCATTTGCGTCTGCGACTGCGCATCTCCTTTCTGCTTTTTTCTGCTCTGCTCGTCGGCGTCAGTGACTGCGCTGACCCTGCTGCTGTTTTCTGCTCTGATCGTCTGCAACTGCGCATCTCCTGCTGCTGTTTTTTGCTCTGCTCGTCGGCGTCAGCGACTGCGCTGTTCCTGCTGCTGTTTTCTGCTCTGCTCGTCGGAGTCTGCGACTGCGCATCTCCTGCTGCTGTTTTTTGCTCTGCTCGTCGGCGACTGCGCTGGTCCTGCTGCTGTTTTCTGCTCTGCTCATCGGCGTCGGCTACTGCGCTGATCCTGCTGCTGTTTTCTGCTCTGCTTGTCTGCATCAGCGAATGCACTGATCCTGCTGCTGTTTCCTGCTCTGCTCGTCGCCATCGGCGACTGCGCTGGTCCTGCTGTTGTTTTCTGATCTGATCGTCAGCGTCGGCGACTGCGCTGGTCCTGCTGCTGTTTTATTCTCTGCTCGTCGGCGTCTGCTCTGCTCGTCGGCGTCTGCGACTGCGCTGGTCCTGCTGCTGTTTTTTGCTCTGCTCGTCGGCGACTGCGCTGGTCCTGCTGCTGTTTTCTGCACTGCTCATTGGCGTCGGCGACTGTGCTGATCCTGCTGCTGTTTTCTGCTCTGCTCGTAGGCGTCGGCGACTGCGCTGATCCTGCTGCTGTTTTCTGCACTGCTCATCGGCGTCTGCGACTGCGCTGGTCCTGCTGCTGTTTTCTGCTCTGCTCGTCGGCGACTGCGCATCTCCTGCTGCTTTTTTCTGCTCTGCTCGTCGGCGTCAGCGACTGCGCTGACCCTGCTGCTGTTTTCTGCTCTGATCGTCTGCGACTGCGCATCTCCTGCTTCTTTTTTTTGCTCTGCTCGTCAGCGTCAGCGACTGCGCTGATCCTGCTGCTGTTTTCTGCTCTGCTCGTCGGCGTCTGCGACTGCGCATCTCCTGCTGCTTTTTTTTGCTCTGCTCTTCGGCGACTGCGCTGGTCCTGCTGCTGTTTTCTGCTCTGCTCATCGGTGTCGGCTACTGCGCTGATCCTGCTGTTGTTTCCTGCTCTGCTCGTCGCCGTCGGCGACTGCGCTGGTCCTGTTGTTGTTTTCTGCTCTGATCGTCGGTGCCGGCGACTGCGCTGGTCCTGCTGCTGTTTTCTTCTCTGCTCGTCGGCGTCTGCTCTGCTCGTCGGCGTCTGCGACTGCGCTGGTACTGCTGCTGTTTTCTGCTCTGCTCATCGGTGACTGCGCTGGTCCTGCTTGTGTTTTCTGCACTGCTCATCTGCGTCGGCGACTGCGCTGGTCCTGCTGTTGTTTTCTGCTCTGATCGTCGGCGTCGGCGACTGCGCTGGTCCTGCTGCTGTTTTCTTCTCTGCTCGTCGGCGTCTGCTCTGCTCGTCGGCGTCTGCGACTGCGCTGGTCCTGCTGCTGTTTTCTGCTCTGCTCATCGGCGACTGCGCTGGTCCCACTGGTGTTTTCTGCATTGCTCATCGACGTCGGCGACTGCGCTGGTCCTGCTGTTGTTTTTGCCTCTGCTCGTCGGCGTCTGAGACTGCGCTGGTCCTGCTGCTGTTTTCTGCTCTGCTCGTCGGCGACTGCGCTTGTCCTGCTGCTGTTTTCTGCACTGCTCATCAGCGTCGGCAACTGTGCTGATCCTGCTGCTGTTTTCTACACTGCTCATCGGCGTTGGCGAATGCGCTGATCCTGCTGCTGTTTCCTGCTCTGCTCGTAGGCATCGGCGACTGCGCTGGTCCTGCTGCTGTTTTCTACACTGCTCATCGGCGTTGGCGAATGCGCTGATCCTGCTGCTGTTTCCTGCTCTGCTCGTCGCCGTCGGCGACTGCGCTGGTCCTGCTGTTGTTTTCTGCTCTGATCGTCGACGACTGCGCTGGTTCTGCTGCTGTTTTCTTCTCTGCTCGTCGGCGTCTGCTCTGCTCGTCGGCGTCTGCGACTGCGCTGGTCCTGCTGCTTTTTTCTGCTCTGCTCATCGGCGACTGCGCTGGTCCTGCTGGTGTTTTCTGCACTGCTCATCGGCATCGGCGACTGCGCTGGTCCTGCTGTTGTTTTCGCCTCTGCTCATCGGCGTCTGCGACTGCGCCGGTCCTGCTGCTGTTTTCTGCTCTGCTCGTCGGCGACTGCGCTGGTCCTGCTGCTGTTTTCTGCACTGCTCATTGGAGTCGGTGACTGTGCTGATCCTGCTGCTGTTTTCTGCTCTGCTCGTAGGCGTCGGCGACTGCGCTGGTCCTGCTGCTGTTTTCTTCACTGCTCATCGGCGACTGCGCTGGTCCTGCTGCTGTTTTCTGCTCTGCTCGTCGGCGACTGCGCAGGTCCTGCTGCTGTTTTCTGCACTGCTCATCGGCGTCGGCGACTGCGTTGATCCTGGTGCTGTTTTCTGCTCTGCTCATTGGCGTCTGCGACTGCACATCTCCTGCTGCTTTTTTCTGCTCTGCTCGTCGGCGTCAGCGACTGCACTGACCCTGCTGCTGTTTTCTGCTCTGATCGTCTGCGACTGCGCATCTCCTGCTTCTGTTTTTTGCTCTGCTCGTCGGCGTCAGCGACTGCGCTGATCCTGCTGCTGTTTTCTGCTCTGCTCGTCGGCGTCTGCGACTGCGCATCTCCTGCTGCTGTTTTCTGCTCTGCTCATCGGAGTCGGCTACTGCGCGGATCCTGCTGCTGTTTTCTGCTCTGCTTGTCTGCGTCAGCGAATGCGCTGATCCTGCTGCTGTTTCCTGCTCTGCTCGTCGCTGTTGGCTACTGCGCTGGTCCTGCTGTTCTTTTCTGCTCTGATCGTCGGCTTCGGCGACTGTGCTTGTCCTGCTGCTGTTTTCTGCTCTGCTCGTTGGCGTCTGCGACTGCGCATCTCCTGCTGCTTTTTTCTGCTCTGCTCGTCGGCGTCAGCGACTGCGCTGATCCTGCAGCTGTTTTCTGCTCTGCTCGTCGCCGTCTGTGACTGTGCTGGTCGTGTTGCTGTTTTCTGCTCTGCTCGTCGGCGACTGCGCTGGTCCTGCTGCTGTTTTCTGCACTGCTCATTGGAGTCGGCGACTGTGCTGATTCTGCTGCTGTTTTCTGCTCTGCTCGTTGGCGTCGGCGACTGCGCTGGTCCTGCTGCTGTTTTCTTCACTGCTCATCGGCGACTGCGCTGGTCCTGCTGCTGTTTTCTGCTCTGCTCGTCGGCGACTGCGCAGGTCCTGCTGCTGTTTTCTGCACTGCTCATCGGCGTCGGCGAGTGCGTTGATCCTGCTGCTATTTTCTGCTCTGCTCATTGGCGTCTAAGACTGCACATCTCCTGCTGCTTTTTTCTGCTCTGCTCGTCGGCGTCAGCGACTGCACTGACCCTGCTGCTGTTTTCTGCTCTGATCGTCTGCGACTGCGCATCTCCTGCTTCTGTTTTTTGCTCTGCTCGTCGGCGTCAGCGACTGCGCTGATCCTGCTGCCTATTTCTGCTCTCCTCGTCGGCGTCTGCGACTGCGCATCTCCTCCTGCTGTTTTCTGCTCTGCTCATCGGAGTCGGCTACTGCGCGGATCCTGCTGCTATTTTCTGCTCTGCTTGTCTGCGTCAGCGAATGCGCTGATCCTGCTGCTGTTTCCTGCTCTGCTCGTCGCCGTCGGCTACTGCGCTGGTCCTGCTGTTGTTTTCTGCTCTGATCGTCGGCTTCGGCGACTGTGCTTGTCCTGCTGCTGTTTTCTGCTCTGCTCGTTGGCGTCTGCGACTGCGCATCTCCTGCTGCTTTTTTCTGCTCTGCTCGTCGGCGTCAGCGACTGCGCTGATCCTGCAGCTGTTTTCTGCTCTGCTCGTCGCCGTCTGTGACTGTGCTGGTCCTGTTGCTGTTTTCTGCTCTGCTCGTCGGGGACTGCGCTGGTCCTGCTGCTGTTTTCTGCACTGCTCATTGGCGTCGGCGACTGCGTTGATCCTGCTGCTGTTTTCTGCTCTGCTCATTTGCGTCTGCGACTGCGCATCTCCTGCTGCTTTTTTCTGCTCTGCTCGTCGGCGTCAGCGACTGCTCTGACCCTGCTGCTGTTTTCTGATCTGATCGTCTGCGACTGCGCATCTCCTGCTGCTGTTTTTTGCTCTGCTCATCGGCGTCAGCGACTGCTCTGATCCTGCTGCTGTTTTCTGCTCTGCTCGTCGGCGTCGGCTACTGCGCTGATCCTGCTGCTGTTTTCTGCTCTGCTTGTCTGCTTCAGCAAATGCGCTGATCCTGCTGCTGTTTCCTGCTCTGCTCGACGCCGTCGGCGCCTGCGCTGGTCCTGTTGTTGTTTTCTGCTCTGATCGTCGACCTTGGCGACTGCGCTGGTCCTGCTGCTGTTTTCTTCTCTGCTCGTCGGCGTCTGCTCTGCTCGTCGGCGTCTGCGACTGCGATGGTCCTGCTGCTGTTTTCTGCTCTGCTCATCGGCGACTGCGCTGGTTCTGCTGATGTTTTCTGCACTGCTCATCAGCGTCTGCGACTGCGCTGGTCCTGCTGCTGTTTTCTGCTCTGCTCATCGGCGACTGCGCTGGTCCTGCTGGTGTTTTCTGCACTGCTCATCGGCTTCGGCGACTGCGCTGGTCCTGCTGTTGTTTTCGCCTCTGCTCATCGGCGTCTGCGACTGCGCTGGTCCTGCTGCTGTTTTCTGCACTGCTCATTGGCGTTGGCGACTGTGCTGATCCTGCTGCTGTTTTCTGCTCTGCTCGTAGGCATCGGCGACTGCGCTGGTCCTGCTGCTGTTTTCTTCACTGCTCATCGGCGACTGCGACTGCGCATCTCCTGCTGCTTTTTTCTGCTCTGCTCGTCGGCGTCAGCGACTGCACTGACCCTGCTGCTGTTTTCTGCTCTGATCGTCTGCGACTGCGCATCTCCTGCTTCTGTTTTTTGCTCTGCTCGTCGGCGTCAGCGACTGCGCTGATCCTGCTGCTGTTTTCTGCTCTGCTCATCGGCGTCAGCTACTGCGCGGATCCTGCTGCTGTTTTCTGCTCTGCTTGTCTGTGTCAGCGAATGCGCTGATCCTGCTGCTGTTTCCTGCTCTGCTCGTCGCCGTCGGCTACTGCGCTGGTCCTGCTGTTGTTTTCTGCTCTGATCGTCGGCGTCGGCGACTGTGCTGGTCCTGCTGCTGTTTTCTGCTCTGCTCGTTGGCGTCTGCGACTGCGCATCTCCTGCTGCTTTTTTCTGCTCTGCTCGTCGGCGTCAGCGACTGCTCTGACCCTGCTGCTGTTTTCTGCTCTGATAGTCTGCGACTGCGCATCTCCTGCTGCTGTTTTTTGCTCTGCTCGTCGGCGACTGCGCTGGTCCTGCTGCTGTTTTCTGCTCTGCTCATCGGCGTCGGCTACTGCGCTGATCCTGCTGCTGTTTTCTGCTCTGCTTGTCTGCGTCAGCGAATGCGCTGATCCTGCTGCTGTTTCCTGCTCTGCTCGTCGCCGTCGGCGCCTGCGCTGGTCCTGCTGTTGTTTTCTGCTCTGATCGTCGGCGTTGGCGACTGCGCTGGTCCTGCTGCTGTTTAATTCTCTGCTCGTCGGCGTCTGCTCTGCTCGTCGGCGTCTGCGACTGCGCTGGTCCTGCTGGTGTTTTCTGCACTGCTCATTGGCGTCGGCGACTGCGCTGGTCCTGCTGTTGTTTTCGCCTCTGCTCGTCGGCGTCTGCGACTGCGCTGGTCCTGCTGCTGTTTTCTGCTCTGCTCGAAGGCTTCGGCGACTGCGCTGGTCCTGCTGCTGTTTTCTGCACTGCTCATCGGCGTCTGCGACTGCGCTGGTCCTGCTGCTGTTTTCTGCTCTGCTCGTCGGTGACTGCGCAGGTCCTGCTGCTGTTTTCTGCACTGATCATCGGCGTCGGCGACTGCGCTGATCCTGCTGCTGTTTTCTGCTCTGCTCATTGGCGTCTGCGACTGCGCATCTCCTGCTGCTTTTTTCTGCTTTGCTCGTCGGCGTCAGCGACTGCGCTGACCCTGCTGCTGTTTTCTGCTCTGATCGTCTGCGACTGCGCATCTCCTGCTTCAGTTTTTTGCTCTGCTCGTCGGCGTCAGCGACTGCACTGATCCTGCCGCTGTTTTCTGCTCTGCTCGTCGGCGTCTGCGACTGCGCATCTCCTGCTGCTGTTTTTTGCTCTGCTCGTCGGCGTCGGCAACTGTGCTGATCCTGCTGCTGTTTCTTGCTCTGCTCATCGGCGTCAGCGACTCTGCTGATCCTGCTGCTGTTTTCTGCTCTGCTCGTCTGCGTCAGCGAATGCGCTGATCCTGCTGCTGTTTCCTGCTCTGCTCGTCGCCGTCGGCGACTTCGCTGGTCCTGCTGTTGTTTTCTGCTCTGATCGCTGGCGTCGGCGACTGCGCTGGTCCTGCTGCTGTTTTCTTCTCTGCTCGTCGGCGTCTGCTCTGCTCGTCGGCGTCTGCGCTGGTCCTGTTGCTGTTTTCTGCTCTGCTCGTCGGCGACTGCGCTGGTCCTGCTCTTGTTTTCGCCTCTGCTCGTCGGTGTCTGCTCTGCTCATTGGCGTCTGCGACTGCGCTGGTCCTGCGCTGTTTTCTGCTCTGCTCATTGGCATCTGCGACTGTGCATCTCCTGCTGCTTTTTTCTGCTCTGCTTGTCGGCGTCAGCGACTGCGCTGACCCTGCTGCTGTTTTCTGCTCTGATCGTCTGCGACTGTGCATCTCCTGCTGCTGTTTTTTGCTCTGCTTGTCGGCGTCAGCGACTGCGCTGATCCTGCTGCTGTTTTCTGCTCTGCTCGTCGGCGTCTGTGACTGCGCATCTCCTGCTGCTGTTTTTTGCTCTGCTCGTCGGCGACTGTGCTTGTCCTGCTGCTGTTTTCTGCTCTGCTCATCGGCGTCGGCTACTGCGCTGATCCTGCTGCTGTTTTCTGCTCTGCTTGTCTGCGTCAGCAAATGCGCTGATCCTGCTGCTGTTTTCTGCTCTGCTTGTCTGCGTCAGCGAATGCGCTGATCCTGCTGCTGTTTCCTGCTCTGCTCGTCGCCGTCGGCGCCTGCGCTGGTCCTGCTGTTGTTTTCTGCTCTGATCGTCGGCTATGGCGACTGCGCTGGTCCTGCTGCTGTTTAATTCTCTGCTCGTCGGCGTCTGCTCTGCTCGTCGGCGTCTGCGACTGCGCTGGTCCTGCTGGTGTTTTCTGCACTGCTCATCGGCGTCGGCGACTGCGCTGGTCCTGCTGTTGTTTTCGCCTCTGCTCGTCGGCGTCTGCGACTGCGCTGGTCCTGCTGCTGTTTTCTGCTCTGCTCGAAGGCTTCGGCGACTGCGCTGGTCCTGCTGCTGTTTTCTGCACTGCTCATCGGCGTCTGCGACTGCGCTGGTCCTGCTGCTGTTTTCTGCTCTGCTCGTCGGTGACTGCGCAGGTCCTGCTGCTGTTTTCTGCACTGATCATCGGCGTCGGCGACTGCGCTGATCCTGCTGCTGTTTTCTGCTCTGCTCATTGGCGTCTGCGACTGCGCATCTCCTGCTGCTTTTTTCTGCTTTGCTCGTCGGCGTCAGCGACTGCGCTGACCCTGCTGCTGTTTTCTGCTCTGATCGTCTGCGACTGCGCATCTCCTGCTTCAGTTTTTTGCTCTGCTCGTCGGCGTCAGCGACTGCGCTGATCCTGCCGCTGTTTTCTGCTCTGCTCGTCGGCGTCTGCGACTGCGCATCTCCTGCTGCTGTTTTTTGCTCTGCTCGTCGGCGTCGGCAACTGCGCTGATCCTGCTGCTGTTTCTTGCTCTGCTCATCGGCGTCAGCGACTCTGCTGATCCTGCTGCTGTTTTCTGCTCTGCTCGTCTGCGTCAGCGAATGCGCTGATCCTGCTGCTGTTTCCTGCTCTGCTCGTCGCCGTCGGCGACTTCGCTGGTCCTGCTGTTGTTTTCTGCTCTGATCGCTGGCGTCGGCGACTGCGCTGGTCCTGCTGCTGTTTTCTTCTCTGCTCGTCGGCGTCTGCTCTGCTCGTCGGCGTCTGCGCTGGTCCTGTTGCTGTTTTCTGCTCTGCTCGTCGGCGACTGCGCTGGTCCTGCTCTTGTTTTCGCCTCTGCTCGTCGGTGTCTGCTCTGCTCATTGGCGTCTGCGACTGCGCTGACCCTGCTGCTGTTTTCTGCTCTGATCGTCTGCGACTGTGCATCTCCTGCTGCTGTTTTTTGCTCTGCTTGTCGGCGTCAGCGACTGCGCTGATCCTGCTGCTGTTTTCTGCTCTGCTCGTCGGCGTCTGTGACTGCGCATCTCCTGCTGCTGTTTTTTGCTCTGCTCGTCGGCGACTGTGCTTGTCCTGCTGCTGTTTTCTGCTCTGCTCATCGGCGTCGGCTACTGCGCTGATCCTGCTGCTGTTTTCTGCTCTGCTCGTTGGCGTCTGCGACTGCGCATCTCCTGCTGCTTTTTTCTGCTCTGCTCGTCGGCGTCAGCGACTGCGCTAATCCTGCAGCTGTTTTCCGCTTTGCTCGTCGCCGTCTGCGACTGTGCTGGTCCTGTTGCTGTTTTCTGCTCTGATCGTCTGCGACTGCGCATCTCCTGCTTCAGTTTTTTGCTCTGCTCGTCGGCGTCAGCGACTGCGCTGATCCTGCCGCTGTTTTCTGCTCTGCTCGTCGGCGTCTGCGACTGCGCATCTCCTGCTGCTGTTTTTTGCTCTGCTCGTCGGCGTCGGCAACTGCGCTGATCCTGCTGATGTTTCTTGCTCTGCTCATCGGCGTCAGCGACTCTGCTGATCCTGCTGCTGTTTTCTGCTCTGCTCGTCTGCGTCAGCGAATGCGCTGATCCTGCTGCTGTTTCCTGCTCTGCTCGTCGCCGTCGGCGACTTCGCTGGTCCTGCTGTTGTTTTCTGCTCTGATCGCTGGCGTCGGCGACTGCGCTGGTCCTGCTGCTGTTTTCTTCTCTGCTCGTCGGCGTCTGCTCTGCTCGTCGGCGTCTGCGCTGGTCCTGTTGCTGTTTTCTGCTCTGCTCGTCGGCGACTGCGCTGGTCCTGCTCTTGTTTTCGCCTCTGCTCGTCGGTGTCTGCTCTGCTCATTGGCGTCTGCGACTGCGCTGACCCTGCTGCTGTTTTCTGCTCTGATCGTCTGCGACTGTGCATCTCCTGCTGCTGTTTTTTGCTCTGCTTGTCGGCGTCAGCGACTGCGCTGATCCTGCTGCTGTTTTCTGCTCTGCTCGTCGGCGTCTGTGACTGCGCATCTCCTGCTGCTGTTTTTTGCTCTGCTCGTCGGCGACTGTGCTTGTCCTGCTGCTGTTTTCTGCTCTGCTCATCGGCGTCGGCTACTGCGCTGATCCTGCTGCTGTTTTCTGCTCTGCTCGTTGGCGTCTGCGACTGCGCATCTCCTGCTGCTTTTTTCTGCTCTGCTCGTCGGCGTCAGCGACTGCGCTAATCCTGCAGCTGTTTTCCGCTTTGCTCGTCGCCGTCTGCGACTGTGCTGGTCCTGTTGCTGTTTTCTGCTCTGCTCGTCGGCGTCTGCGACTGCGCATCTCCTGCTGCTTTTTTCTGCTCTGCTCGTCGGCGTCAGCGACTGCACTGATCCTGCAGCTGTTTTCTGCTCTGCTCATCGCCGTCTGCGACTGCGCTGGTCCTGTTGCTGTTTTCTGCTCTGCTCGTCGGCGACTGCGCTGGTCCTGCTGCTGTTTTCTGCAATGCTCATTGGCGTCGGCGACTGCGTTGATCCTGCTGCTTTTTTCTGCTCTGCTCGTCGGCGTCAGCGACTGTGCTGACCCTGCTGCTGTATTCTGCTCTGATCGCCTGCAACTGCTCATCTCCTGCTGCTGTTTTTTGCTCTGCTCGTCGGCGTCAGCGACTGTGCTGATCCTGCTGCTGTTTTTTGCTCTGCTCGTCGGCGACTGCGCTGGTCCTGCTGCTGTTTTCTGCACTGCTCATCGGCGTCTGCTACTGCGCTGATCCTGCTGCTGTTTTCTGCTCTGCTTGTCTGCGTCAGCGAATGCGCTGATCCTGCTGCTGTTTCCTGCTCTGCTCGTCACCGTCTGCTCTGCTCGTCGGCGTCTGCGACTGCGCTCGTCCTGCTGCTGTTTTCTGCTCTGCTCATCGGCGTCGGCGACTGCGCTGGTCCTGCTGTTGTTTTCGCCTCTGCTCGTCGGCGTCTGCAACTGCGCTGGTCCTGCTGCTGTTTTCTGCTCTGCTCGTCGGCGACTGCGCTGGTCCTGCTGCTGTTTTCTTTACTGCTCATTGGCGTCGGCGACTGTGCTGATCCTGCTGCTGTTTTCTGCTCTGCTCGTAGGCGTCGGTGACTGCGCTGGTCCTGCTGCTGTTTTCTGCACTGCTCATCGGCGTCTGCGACTGCGCTGGTCCTGCTGCTGTTTTCTGCTCTGCTCGTCGGCGACTGCGCAGGTCCTGCTGCTGTTTTCTGCACTGCTCATCGGCGTCGGCGACTGCGTTGATCCTGCTGCTGTTTTCTGCTCTGCTCATTGGCGTCTGCGACTGCGCATCTCCTGCTGCTTTTTTCTGCTCTGCTCGTCGGCGTCAGCGACTGAGCTGACCCTGCTGCTGTTTTCTGCTCTGATCGTCTGCGACTGCGCATCTCCTGCTTCTGTTTTTTGCTCTGCTCGTCGGCGTCGGCGACTGCGCTGGTCCTGCTGCTGTTTTCTGCTCTGCTCATCGGCGTCGGCTACTGCGCTGATCCTGCTGTTGTTTCCTGCTCTGCTCGTCGCCGTCGGCGACTGCGCTCGTCCTGCTGTTGTTTTCTGCTCTGATCGTCGGCGCCGGCGACTGCGCTGGTCCTGCTGCTGTTTTAATCTCTGCTCGTCGGCGTCTGCGACTGCGCTGATCCTGCTGCTGTTTTCTGCTCTGCTCGTCGGCGTCTGTGAGTGCACATCTCCTGCTGCTGTTTTTTGCTCTGCTCGTCGGCGACTGCGCTTGTCCTGCTGCTGTTTTCTGCTCTGCTCATCGGCGTCGGCAACTGCGCTGATCCTGCTGCTGTTTTCTGCTCTGCTCGTTGGCGTCTGCGACTGCGCATCTCCTGCTGCTGTTTTCTGCACTGCTCATTGGCGTCGGCGACTGCGTTGATCCTGCTGTTTTTTTGCTCTGCTCGTCGGCGTCAGCGACTGCGCTGATCCTGCTGCTGTTTTCTGCTCTGCTCGTCGGAGTCTGCGACTGTGCATCTCCTGCTGCTGTTTTTTGCTCTGCTCGTCGGCGACTGCGCTGGTCCTGCTGCTGTTTTCTGCTCTGCACATCGGCGTCGGCAACTGCGCTTATCCTGCTGCTGTTTCCTGCTCTGCTTGTCTGCGTCAGCGAATGCACTGATCCTGCTGCTGTCTCCTGCTCTGCTCGTCGCCATCGGCGACTGCGCTGGTCCTGCTGTTGTTTTCTGCTCTGATCGTCAGCGTCGGCGACTGCGCTGGTCCTGCTGCTGTTTTATTCTCTGCTCGTCGGCGTCTGCTCTGCTCGTCGGCGTCTGCGACTTCGCTGGTCCTGCTGCTTTTTTTTGCTCTGCTCGTCGGCGACTGCGCTGGTCCTGCTGCTGTTTTCTGCACTGCTCATTGGCGTCGGCGACTGTGCTGATCCTGCTGCTGTTTTCTGCTCTGCTCGTAGGCGTCGGCGACTGCGCTGATCCTGCTGCTGTTTTCTGCACTGCTCATCGGCGTCTGCGACTGCGCTGGTCCTGCTGCTGTTTTCTGCTCTGCTCGTCAGCGACTGCGCATCTCCTGCTGCTTTTTTCTGCTCTGCTCGTCGGCGTCAGCGACTGCACTGATCCTGCTGCTGTTTTCTGCTCTGCTCGTCGGCGTCTGCGACTGCGCATCTCCTGCTGCTGTTTTTTGCTCTGCTCTTCGGCGACTGCGCTGGTCCTGCTGCTGTTTTCTGCTCTGCTCATCGGTGTTGGCTACTGCGCTGATCCTGCTGTTGTTTCCTGCTCTGCTCGTCGCCGTCGGCGACTGCGCTGGTCCTGCTGTTGTTTTCTGCTCTGATCGTCGGCGCCGGCGACTGCGCTTGTCCTGCTGCTGTTTTCTTCTCTGCTCGTCGGCGTCTGCGACTGCGCTGGTCCTGCTGCTGTTTTCTGCTCTGCTCATCGGTGACTGCGCTGGTCCTGCTTGTGTTTTCTGCACTGCTCATCTGCGTCGGCGACTGCGCTGGTCCTGCTGTTGTTTTCTGCTCTGATCGTCGGCGTCGGCGACTGCGCTGGTCCTGCTGCTGTTTTCTTCTCTGCTTGTCGGCGTCTGCTCTGCTCGTCGGCGTCTGCGACTGCGCTGGTCCTGCTGCTGTTTTCTGCTCTGCTCATCGGCGACTGCGCTGGTCCTGCTGTTGTTTTCGCCTCTGCTCGTCGGCGTCTGAGACTGCGCTGGTCCTGCTGCTGTTTTCTGCTCTGCTCGTCGGCGACTGCGCTTGTCCTGCTGCTGTTTTCTGCACTGCTCATCAGCGTCGGCGACTGTGCTGATCCTGCTGCTGTTTTCTGCTCTGCTCGTAGGCATCGGCGACTGCGCTGGTCCTGCTGCTGTTTTCTACACTGCTCATCAGCGTCAGCGAATGCGCTGATCCTGCTGCTGTTTCCTGCTCTGCTCGTCGCCGTCGGCGACTGCGCTGGTCCTGCTGTTGTTTTCTGCTCTGATCGTCGGCGTCGGCGACTGCGCTGGTTCTGCTGCTGTTTTCTTCTCTGCTCGTCGGCGTCTGCTCTGCTCGTCGGCGTCTGCGACTGCGCTGGTCCTGCTGCTGTTTTCTGCTCTGCTCATCGGCGACTGCGCTGGTCCTGCTGGTGTTTTCTGCACTGCTCATCGGCTTCGGCGACTGCGCTGGTCCTGCTGTTGTTTTCGCCTCTGCTCATCGGCGTCTGTGACTGCGCTGGTCCTGCTGCTGTTTTCTGCTCTGCTCGTCGGCGACTGCGCTGGTCCTGCTGCTGTTTTCTGCACTGCTCATTGGCGTCGGCGACTGTGCTGATCCTGCTGCTGTTTTCTGCTCTGCTCGTAGGCGTCGGCGACTGCGCTGGTCCTGCTGCTGTTTTCTTCACTGCTCATCGGCGACTGCGACTGCGTTGGTCCTGCTGCTGTTTTCTGCTCTGCTCGTCGGCGACTGCGCAGGTCCTGCTGCTGTTTTCTGCTCTGCTCATTTGCGTCTGCAACTGCGCATCTCCTGCTTCTATTTTCTGCTCTGCTCGTCGGCGTCAGCGACTGCACTGACCCTGCTGCTGTTTTCTGCTCTGAACGTCTGCGACTGCGCATCTCCTGCTTCTGTTTTTTGCTCTGCTCGTCGGCGTCAGCGACTGCGCTGATCCTGCTGCTGTTTTCTGCTCTGCTCGTCGGCGTCTGCGACTGCGCATCTCCTTCTGCTGTTTTCTGCTCTGCTCATCGGAGTCGGCTACTGCGCGGATCCTGCTGCTGTTTTCTGCTCTGCTTGTCTGCATCAGCGAATGCGCTGATCCTGCTGCTGTTTCCTGCTCTGCTCGTCGCCGTCGGCTACTGCGCTGGTCCTGCTGTTGTTTTCTGCTCTGATCGTCGGCTTCGGCGACTGTGCTTGTCCTGCTGCTGTTTTCTGCTCTGCTCGTTGGCGTCTGCGACTTCGCATCTCCTGCTGCTTTTTTCTTGTCTGCTCGTCGGCGTCAGCGACTGCGCTGATCCTGCAGCTGTTTTCTGCTCTGCTCGTCGCCGTCTCTGACTGTGCTGGTCCTGTTGCTGTTTTCTGCTCTGCTCGTCGGCGACTGCGCTGGTCCTGCTGCTGTTTTCTGCACTGCTCATTGGCGTCGGCGACTGCGTTGATCCTGCTGCTGTTTTCTGCTCTGCTCATTTGCGTCTGCGACTGCGCATCTCCTGCTGCTTTTTTCTGCTCTGCTCGTCGGCGTCAGCGACTTCGCTGACCCTGCTGCTGTTTTCTGCTCTGATCGTCTGCGACTGCGCATCTCCTGCTGCTGTTTTTTGCTCTGCTCGTCGGGGTCAGCGACTGCTCTGATCCTGCTGCTGTTTTCTGCTCTGCTCGTCGGAGTCTGCGACTGCGCATCTCCTGCTGCTGCTTTTTACTCTGCTCGTCGGCGACTGCGCTGATCCTGCTGCTGTTTCCTGCTCTGCTCGTCGCCGTCGGCGCCTGCGCTGGTCCTGCTGTTGTTTTCTGCTCTGATCGTCGACCTTGGCGACTGCGCTGGTCCTGCTGCTGTTTTCTTCTCTGCTCGTCGGCATCTGCTCTGCTTGTCGGCGTCTGCGACTGCGATGGTCCTGCTGCTGTTTTCTGCTCTGCTCATCGGTGACTGCGCTGGTCCTGCTGGTGTTTTCTGCACTGCTCATCGGCGTCTGCGACTGCGCTGGTCCTGCTGCTGTTTTCTGCTCTGCTCATCGGCGACTGCGCTGGTCCTGCTGGTGTTTTCTGCACTGCTCATCGGCATTGGTGACTGCGTTGATCCTGCTGCTGTTTTCTGCTCTGCTCATTGGCGTCTGCGACTGCGCATCTCCTGCTGCTGTTTCCTGCTCTGCTCGTCGCCGTCGGCTACTGCGCTGGTCCTGCTGTTGTTTTCTGCTCTGATCGTCGGCTTCGGCGACTGTGCTTGTCCTGCTGCTGTTTTCTGCTCTGCTCGTTGGCGTCTGCGACTTCGCATCTCCTGCTGCTTTTTTCTAGTCTGCTCGTCGGCGTCAGCGACTGCGCTGATCCTGCAGCTGTTTTCTGCTCTGCTCGTCGCCGTCTGTGACTGTGCTGGTCCTGTTGCTGTTTTCTGCTCTGCTCGTCGGCGACTGCGCTGGTCCTGCTGCTGTTTTCTGCACTGCTCATTGGCGTCGGCGACTGCGTTGATCCTGCTGCTGTTTTCTGCTCTGCTCATTTGCGTCTGCGACTGCGCATCTCCTGCTGCTTTTTTCTGCTCTGCTCGTCGGCGTCAGCGACTGCGCTGACCCTGCTGCTGTTTTCTGCTCTGATCGTCTGCTACTGCGCATCTCCTGCTGCTGTTTTTTGCTCTGCACATCGGCGTCGGCTACTGCGCTTATCCTGCTGCTGTTTCCTGCTCTGCTTGTCTGCGTCAGCGAATGCACTGATCCTGCTGCTGTCTCCTGCTCTGCTCGTCGCCATCGGCGACTGCGCTGGTCCTGCTGTTGTTTTCTGCTCTGATCGTCAGCGTCGGCGACTGCGCTGGTCCTGCTGCTGTTTTATTCTCTGCTCGTCGGCGTCTGCGACTGCGCTGGTCCTGCTGCTGTTTTTTGCTCTGCTCGTCGGCGACTGCGCTGGTCCTGCTGCTGTTTTCTGCACTGTTCGTAGGCGTCGGCGACTGCGCTGATCCTGCTGCTGTTTTCTGCACTGCTCATCGGCGTCTGCGACTGCGCTGGTCCTGCTGCTGTTTTCTGCTCTGCTCGTCAGCGACTGCGCATCTCCTGCTGCTTTTTTCTGCTCTGCTCGTCGGCGTCAGCGACTGCACTGATCCTGCTGCTGTTTTCTGCTCTGCTCGTCGGCGTCTGCGACTGCGCATCTCCTGCTGCTGTTTTTTGCTCTGCTCTTCGGCGACTGCGCTGGTCCTGCTGCTGTTTTCTGCTCTGCTCATCGGTGTCGGCTACTTTGCTGATCCTGCTGTTGTTTCCTGCTCTGCTCGTCGCCGTCGGCGACTGCGCTGGTCCTGCTGTTGTTTTCTGCTCTGATCGTCGGCGCCGGCGACTGCGCTTGTCCTGCTGCTGTTTTCTTCTCTGCTCGTCGGCGTGTGCGATTGCGCTGGTCCTGCTGCTGTTTTCTGCTCTGCTCATCGGTGACTGCGCTGGTCCTGCTTGTGTTTTCTGCACTGCTCATCTGCGTCGGCGACTGCGCTGGTCCTGCTGTTGTTTTCTGCTCTGATCGTCGGCGTCGGCGACTGCGCTGGTCCTGCTGCTGTTTTCTTCTCTGCTTGTCGGCGTCTGCTCTGCTCGTCGGCGTCTGCGACTGCGCTGGTCCTGCTGCTGTTTTCTGCTCTGCTCATCGGCGACTGCGCTGGTCCTGCTGTTGTTTTCGCCTCTGCTCGTCGGCGTCTGAGACTGCGCTGGTCCTGCTGCTGTTTTCTGCTCTGCTCATCAGCGTCGGCGACTGTGCTGATCCTGCTGCTGTTTTCTGCTCTGCTCGTAGGCATCGGCGACTGCGCTGGTCCTGCTGCTGTTTTCTACACTGCTCATCAGCGTCAGCGAATGCGCTGATCCTGCTGCTGTTTCCTGCTCTGCTCGTCGCCGTCGGCGACTGCGCTGATCCTGCTGTTGTTTTCTGCTCTGATCGTCGGCGTCGGCGACTGCGCTGGTTCTGCTGCTGTTTTCTTCTCTGCTCGTCGGCGTCTGCTCTGCTCGTCGGCGTCTGCGACTGCGCTGGTCCTGCTGCTGTTTTCTGCTCTGCTCATCGGCGACTGCGCTGGTCCTGCTGGTGTTTTCTGCACTGCTCATCGGCTTCGGCGACTGCGCTGGTCCTGCTGTTGTTTTCGCCTCTGCTCATCGGCGTCTGTGACTGCGCTGGTCCTGCTGCTGTTTTCTGCTCTGCTCGTCGGCGACTGCGCTGGTCCTGCTGCTGTTTTCTGCACTGCTCATTGGCGTCGGTGACTGTGCTGATCCTTCTGCTGTTTTCTGCTCTGCTCGTAGGCGTCGGCAACTGCGCTGGTCCTGCTGCTGTTTTCTTCACTGCTCATCGGCGACTGCGACTGCGTTGGTCCTGCTGCTGTTTTCTGCTCTGCTCGTCGGCGACTGCGCAGGTCCTGCTGCTGTTTTCTGCTCTGCTCATTTGCGTCTGCAACTGCGCATCTCCTGCTTCTATTTTCTGCTCTGCTCGTCGGCGTCAGCGACTGCACTGACCCTGCTGCTGTTTTCTGCTCTGATCGTCTGCGACTGCGCATCTCCTGCTTCTGTTTTTTGCTCTGCTCGTCGGCGTCAGCGACTGCGCTGATCCTGCTGCTGTTTTCTGCTCTGCTCGTCGGCGTCTGCGACTGCGCATCTCCTTCTGCTGTTTTCTGCTCTGCTCATCGGAGTCGGCTACTGCGCGGATCCTGCTGCTGTTTTCTGCTCTGCTTGTCTGCATCAGCGAATGCGCTGATCCTGCTGCTGTTTCCTGCTCTGCTCGTCGCCGTCGGCTACTGCGCTGGTCCTGCTGTTGTTTTCTGCTCTGATCGTCGGCTTCGGCGACTGTGCTTGTCCTGCTGCTGTTTTCTGCTCTGCTCGTTGGCGTCTGCGACTTCGCATCTCCTGCTGCTTTTTTCTTGTCTGCTCGTCGGCGTCAGCGACTGCGCTGATCCTGCAGCTGTTTTCTGCTCTGCTCGTCGCCGTCTCTGACTGTGCTGGTCCTGTTGCTGTTTTCTGCTCTGCTCGTCGGCGACTGCGCTGGTCCTGCTGCTGTTTTCTGCACTGCTCATTGGCGTCGGCGACTGCGTTGATCCTGCTGCTGTTTTCTGCTCTGCTCATTTGCGTCTGCGACTGCGCATCTCCTGCTGCTTTTTTCTGCTCTGCTCGTCGGCGTCAGCGACTTCGCTGACCCTGCTGCTGTTTTCTGCTCTGATCGTCTGCGAATGCGCATCTCCTGCTGCTGTTTTTTGCTCTGCTCGTCGGGGTCAGCGACTGCTCTGATCCTGCTGCTGTTTTCTGCTCTGCTCGTCGGAGTCTGCGACTGCGCATCTCCTGCTGCTGTTTTTTACTCTGCTCGTCGGCGACTGCGCTGATCCTGCTGCTGTTTCCTGCTCTGCTCGTCGCCGTCGGCGCCTGCGCTGGTCCTGCTGTTGTTTTCTGCTCTGATCGTCGACCTCGGCGACTGCGCTGGTCCTGCTGCTGTTTTCTTCTCTGCTCGTCGGCATCTGCTCTGCTTGTCGGCGTCTGCGACTGCGATGGTCCTGCTGCTGTTTTCTGCTCTGCTCATCGGTGACTGCGCTGGTCCTGCTGGTGTTTTCTGCACTGCTCATCGGCGTCTGCGACTGCGCTGGTCCTGCTGCTGTTTTCTGCTCTGCTCATCGGCGACTGCGCTGGTCCTGCTGGTGTTTTCTGCACTGCTCATCGGCATTGGTGACTGCGTTGATCCTGCTGCTGTTTTCTGCTCTGCTCATTGGCGTCTGCGACTGCGCATCTCCTGCTGCTGTTTCCTGCTCTGCTCGTCGCCGTCGGCTACTGCGCTGGTCCTGCTGTTGTTTTCTGCTCTGATCGTCGGCTTCGGCGACTGTGCTTGTCCTGCTGCTGTTTTCTGCTCTGCTCGTTGGCGTCTGCGACTTCGCATCTCCTGCTGCTTTTTTCTGCTCTGCTCGTCGGCGTCAGCGACTGCGCTGATCCTGCAGCTGTTTTCTGCTCTGCTCGTCGCCGTCTGTGACTGTGCTGGTCCTGTTGCTGTTTTCTGCTCTGCTCGTCGGCGACTGCGCTGGTCCTGCTGCTGTTTTCTGCACTGCTCATTGGCGTCGGCGACTGCGTTGATCCTGCTGCTGTTTTCTGCTCTGCTCATTTGCGTCTGCGACTGCGCATCTCCTGCTGCTTTTTTCTGCTCTGCTCGTCGGCGTCAGCGACTGCGCTGACCCTGCTGCTGTTTTCTGCTCTGATCGTCTGCTACTGCGCATCTCCTGCTGCTGTTTTTTGCTCTGCACATCGGCGTCGGCTACTGCGCTTATCCTGCTGCTGTTTCCTGCTCTGCTTGTCTGCGTCAGCGAATGCACTGATCCTGCTGCTGTCTCCTGCTCTGCTCGTCGCCATCGGCGACTGCGCTGGTCCTGCTGTTGTTTTCTGCTCTGATCGTCAGCGTCGGCGACTGCGCTGGTCCTGCTGCTGTTTTATTCTCTGCTCGTCGGTGTCTGCGACTGCGCTGGTCCTGCTGCTGTTTTTTGCTCTGCTCGTCGGCGACTGCGCTGGTCCTGCTGCTGTTTTCTGCACTGTTCGTAGGCGTCGGCGACTGCGCTGATCCTGCTGCTGTTTTCTGCACTGCTCATCGGCGTCTGCGACTGCGCTGGTCCTGCTGCTGTTTTCTGCTCTGCTCGTCAGCGACTGCGCATCTCCTGCTGCTTTTTTCTGCTCTGCTCGTCGGCGTCAGCGACTGCACTGATCCTGCTGCTGTTTTCTGCTCTGCTCGTCGGCATCTGCGACTGCGCATCTCCTGCTGCTGTTTTTTGCTCTGCTCTTCGGCGACTGCGCTGGTCCTGCTGCTGTTTTCTGCTCTGCTCATCGGTGTCGGCTACTTTGCTGATCCTGCTGTTGTTTCCTGCTCTGCTCGTCGCCGTCCGCGACTGCGCTGGTCCTGCTGTTGTTTTCTGCTCTGATCGTCGGCGCCGGCGACTGCGCTTGTCCTGCTGCTGTTTTCTTCTCTGCTCGTCGGCGTGTGCGATTGCGCTGGTCCTGCTGCTGTTTTCTGCTCTGCTCATCGGTGACTGTGCTGGTCCTGCTTGTGTTTTCTGCACTGCTCATCTGCGTCGGCGACTGCGCTGGTCCTGCTGTTGTTTTCTGCTCTGATCGTCGGCGTCGGCGACTGCGCTGGTCCTGCTTCTGTTTTCTTCTCTGCTTGTCGGCGTCTGCTCTGCTCGTCGGCGTCTGCGACTGCGCTGGTCCTGCTGCTGTTTTCTGCTCTGCTCATCGGCGACTGCGCTGGTCCTGCTGTTGTTTTCGCCTCTGCTCGTCGGCGTCTGAGACTGCGCTGGTCCTGCTGCTGTTTTCTGCTCTGCTCGTCGGCGACTGCGCTTGTCCTGCTGCTGTTTTCTGCACTGCTCATCAGCGTCGGCGACTGTGCTGATCCTGCTGCTGTTTTCTGCTCTGCTCGTAGGCATCGGCGACTGCGCTGGTCCTGCTGCTGTTTTCTACACTGCTCATGGGCGTCAGCGAATGCGCTGATCCTGCTGCTGTTTCCTGCTCTGCTCGTCGCCGTCGGCGACTGCGCTGGTCCTGCTGTTGTTTTCTGCTCTGATCGTCGGCGTCGGCGACTGCGCTGGTTCTGCTGCTGTTTTCTTCTCTGTTCGTCGGCGTCTGCTCTGCTCGTCGGCGTCTGCGACTGCGCTGGTCCTGCTGCTGTTTTCTGCTCTGCTCATCGGCGACTGCGCTGGTCCTGCTGGTGTTTTCTGCACTGCTCATCGGCTTCGGCGACTGCGCTGGTCCTGCTGTTGTTTTCGCCTCTGCTCATCGGCGTCTGCGACTGCGCTGGTCCTGCTGCTGTTTTCTGCCATGCTCGTCGGCGACTGCGCTGGTCCTGCTGCTGTTTTCTGCACTGCTCATTGGCGTCGGCGACTGTGCTGATCCTGCTGCTGTTTTCTGCTCTGCTCGTAGGAGTCGGCGACTGCGCAGGTCCTGCTGCTGTTTTCTTCACTGCTCATCGGCGACTGCGACTGCGCTGATCCTGCTGCTGTTTTCTGCTCTGCTCATCGGCGACTGCGCAGGTCCTGCTGCTGTTTTCTGCACTGCTCATCGGCGTCGGCGACTGCGTTGATCCTGCTGCTGTTTTCTGCTCTGCTCATTTGCGTCTGCAACTGCGCATCTCCTGCTTCTTTTTTCTGCTCTGCTCGTCGGCGTCAGCGACTGCACTGACCCTGCTGCTGTTTTCTGCTCTGATCGTATGCGACTGCGCATCTCCTGCTTCTGTTTTTTGCTCTGCTCGTCGGCGTCAGCGACAGCGCTGATCCTGCTGCTGTTTTCTGCTCTGCTCATCGGCGTCTGCGACTGCGCATCTCCTGCTGTTTTCTGCTCTGCTCATCGGAGTCGGCTACTGCGCGGATCCTGCTGCTGTTTTCTGCTCTGCTTGTCTGCGTCATCGAATGTGCTGATCCTGCTGCTGTTTCCTGCTCTGCTCGTCGCCGTCGGCTACTGCGCTGGTCCTGCTGTTGTTTTCTGCTCTGATCGTCGGCTTCAGCGACTGTGCTTGTCCTGCTGCTGTTTTCTGCTCTGCTCGTTGGCGTCTGCGACTTCGCATCTCCTGCTGCTTTTTTCTTGTCTGCTCGTCGGCGTCAGCGACTGCGCTGATCCTGCAGCTGTTTTCTGCTCTGCTCGTCGCCGTCTGTGACTGTGCTGGTCCTGTTGCTGTTTTCTGCTCTGCTCGTCGGCGACTGCGCTGGTCCTGCTGCTGTTTTCTGCACTGCTCATTGGCGTCGGCGACTGCGGTGATCCTGCTGCTGTTTTCTGCTCTGCTCATTAGCGTCTGCGACTGCGCATCTCCTGCTGCTTTTTTCTGCTCTGCTCGTCGGCGTCAGCGACTTCGCTGACCCTGCTGCTGTTTTCTGCTCTGATCGTCTGCGACTGCGCATCTCCTGCTGCTGTTTTTTGCTCTGCTCGTCGGGGTCAGCGACTGCTCTGATCCTGCTGCTGTTTTCTGCTCTGCTCGTCGGAGTCTGCGACTGCGCATCTCCTGCTGCTGTTTTTTACTCTGCTCGTCGGCGACTGCGCTGATCCTGCTGCTGTTTCCTGCTCTGCTCGTCGCCGTCAGCGCCTGCGCTGGTCCTGCTGTTGTTTTCTGCTCTGATCGTCGACCTTGGCGACTGCGCTGGTCCTGCTGCTGTTTTCTTCTCTGCTCGTCGGCGTCTGCTCTGCTTGTCGGCGTCTGCGACTGCGATGGTCCTGCTGCTGTTTTCTGCTCTGCTCATCGGTGACTGCGCTGGTCCTGCTGGTGTTTTCTGCACTGCTCATCGGCGTCTGCGACTGCGCTGGTCCTGCTGCTGTTTTCTGCTCTGCTCATCGGCGACTGCGCTGGTCCTGCTGGTGTTTTCTGCACTGCTCATCGGCATTGGCGACTGCGTTGATCCTGCTGCTGTTTTCTGCTCTGCTCATTGGCGTCTGCGACTGCGCATCTCCTGCTGCTGTTTCCTGCTCTGCTCGTCGCCGTCGGCTACTGCGCTGGTCCTGCTGTTGTTTTCTGCTCTGATCGTCGGCTTCGGCGACTGTGCTTGTCCTGCTGCTGTTTTCTGCTCTGCTCGTTGGCGTCTGCGACTTCGCATCTCGTGCTGCTTTTTTCTGCTCTGCTCGTCGGCGTCAGCGACTGCGCTGATCCTGCAGCTGTTTTCTGCTCTGCTCGTCGCCGTCTGTGACTGTGCTGGTCCTGTTGCTGTTTTCTGCTCTGCTCGTCGGCGACTGCGCTGGTCCTGCTGCTGTTTTCTGCACTGCTCATTGGCGTCGGCGACTGCGTTGATCCTGCTGCTGTTTTCTGCTCTGCTCATTTGCGTCTGCGACTGCGCATCTCCTGCTGCTTTTTTCTGCTCTGCTCGTCGGCGTCAGCGACTGCGCTGACCCTGCTGCTGTTTTCTGCTCTGATCGTCTGCTACTGCGCATCTCCTGCTGCTGTTTTTTGCTCTGCTCGTCGGCGTCAGCGACTGCTCTGATCCTGCTGCTGTTTTCTGCTCTGCTCGTCGGAGTCTGCGACTGCACATCTCCTGCTGCTGTTTTTTACTCTGCTCGTCGGCGACTGCGCTGGTCCTGCTGCTGTTTTCTGCTCTGCTCATCGGCGTCGGCTACTGCGCTGATCCTGCTGCTGTTTTCTGCTCTGCTTGTCTGCATCAGCAAATGCGCTGATCCTGCTGCTGTTTCCTGCTCTGCTCGTCGCCGTCGGCGCCTGCGCTGGTCCTGCTGTTGTTTTCTGCTCTGATCGTCGACCTTGGCGACTGCGCTGGTCCTGCTGCTGTTTTCTTCTCTGCTCGTCGGCGTCTGCTCTGCTTGTCGGCGTCTGCGACTGCGATGGTCCTGCTGCTGTTTTCTGCTCTGCTCATCGGTGACTGCGCTGGTCCAGCTGGTGTTTTCTGCACTGCTCATCGGCGTCCGCGACTGCGCTGGCCCTGCTGCTGTTTTCTTCACTGCTCATCGGCGATTGCGACTGCGCTGGTCCTGCTGCTGTTTTCTGCTCTGCTCGTCGGCGACTGCGCAGGTCCTGCTGCTGTTTTCTGCACTGCTCATCGGCATCGGCGACTGCGTTGATCCTGCTGCTGTTTTCTGCTCTGCTCATTGGCGTCTGCGACTGCGCATCTCCTGCTGCTTTTTTCTTCTCTGCTCGTCGGCGTCAGCGACTGCACTGACCCTGCTGCTGTTTTCTGCTCTGATCGTCTGCGACTGCGCATCTCCTGCTGCTGTTTTCTGCTCTGCTCATCGGCGTCGGCTACTGTGCGGATCCTGCTGCTGTTTTCTGCTCTACTTGTCTGCGTCAGCGAATGCGCTGATCCTGCTGCTGTTTCCTGCTCTGCTCGTCGCCGTCGGCTACTGCGCTGGTCCTGCTGTTGTTTTCTGCTCTGATCGTCGGCGTTGGCGACTGCGCTGGTCATGCTGCTGTTTAATTCTCTGCTCGTCGGCGTCTGCTCTGCTCGTCGGCGTCTGCGACTGCGCTGGTCCTGCTGCTGTTTTCTGCTCTGCTCATCGGCGACTGCGCTGGTCCTGCTGGTGTTTTCTGCACTGCTCAACGGCGTCGGCGACTGCGCTGGTCCTGCTGTGGTTTTCGCCTCTGCTCGTCGGCGTCTGCGACTGCGCTGGTCCTGCTGCTGTTTTCTGCTCTGCTCGTCGTCAGCTGCGCTGGTCCTGCTGCTGTTTTCTGCACTGCTCATTGGCGTAGGCAACTGTGCTGATCCTGCTGCTGTTTTCTGCTCTGCTCGAAGGCGTCGGCGACTGCGCTGGTGCTGCTGCTTTTTTCTGCACTGCTCATCGGCGTCTGCGACTGCGCTGGTCCTGCTGCTGTTTTCTGCTCTGCTCGTCGGCGACTGCGCAGGTCCTGCTGCTGTTTTCTGCACTGCTCATCGGCGTCGGCGACTGCGCTGATCCTGCTGCTGTTTTCTGCTCTGCTCATTGGCGTCTGCGACTGCGCATCTCCTGCTGCTTTTTTCTGCTTTGCTCGTCGGCATCAGCGACTGCGCTGACCCTGCTGCTGTTTTCTGCTCTGATCGTCTGCGACTGCGCTTCTCCTGCTTCAGTTTTTTGCTCTGCTCGTCGGCGTCAGCGACTGCGCTGATCCTGCTGCTGTTTTCTGCTCTGCTCGTCGGCGTCTGCGACTGCACATCTCCTGCTGCTGTTTTTTGCTCTGCTCGTCGGCGACTGCGCTGGTCCTGCTGCTGTTTTCTGCTCTGCTCGTCGGCGACTGCGCAGGTCCTGCTGCTGTTTTCTGCACTGCTCATCGGCATCGGCGACTGCGTTGATCCTGCTGCTGTTTTCTGCTCTGCTCATTGGCGTCTGCGACTGCGCATCTCCTGCTGCTTTTTTCTTCTCTGCTCGTCGGCGTCAGCGACTGCACTGACCCTGCTGCTGTTTTCTGCTCTGATCGTCTGCGACTGCGCATCTCCTGCTGCTGTTTTCTGCTCTGCTCATCGGCGTCGGCTACTGTGCGGATCCTGCTGCTGTTTTCTGCTCTACTTGTCTGCGTCAGCGAATGCGCTGATCCTGCTGCTGTTTCCTGCTCTGCTCGTCGCCGTCGGCTACTGCGCTGGTCCTGCTGTTGTTTTCTGCTCTGATCGTCGGCGTTGGCGACTGCGCTGGTCATGCTGCTGTTTAATTCTCTGCTCGTCGGCGTCTGCTCTGCTCGTCGGCGTCTGCGACTGCGCTGGTCCTGCTGCTGTTTTCTGCTCTGCTCATCGGTGACTGCGCTGGTCCTGCTGGTGTTTTCTGCACTGCTCATCGGCGTCGGCGACTGCGCTGGTCCTGCTGTTGTTTTCGCCTCTGCTCGTCGGCGTCTGCGACTGCGCTGGTCCTGCTGCTGTTTTCTGCTCTGCTCGTCGTCAACTGCGCATGTCCTGCTGCTGTTTTCTGCACTGCTCATTGGCATCGGTGACTGTACTGATCCTGCTGCTGTTTTCTGCTCTGCTCGAAGGCGTCGGCGACTGCGCTGGTCCTGCTGCTGTCTTCTGCACTGCTCATCGGTGTCTGCGACTGCGCTGGTCCTGCTGCTGTTTTCTGCTCTGCTCGTCGGCGACTGCGCAGGTCCTGCTGCTGTTTTCTGCACTGCTCATCGGCGTCGGCGACTGCGCTGATCCTGCTGCTGTTTTCTGCTCTGCTCATTGGCGTCTGCTACTGCGCATCTCCTGCTGCTTTTTTCTGCTTTGCTCGTCGGCGTCAGCGACTGCGCTGGTCCTGCTGCTGTTTAATTCTCTGCTCGTCGGCGTCTGCTCTGCTCGTCGGCGTCTGCGACTGCGCTGGTCCTGCTGCTGTTTTCTGCTCTGCTCATCGGCGACTGCGCTGGTCCTGCTGGTGTTTTCTGCACTGCTCAACGGCGTCGGCGACTGCGCTGGTCCTGCTGTGGTTTTCGCCTCTGCTCGTCGGCGTCTGCGACTGCGCTGGTCCTGCTGCTGTTTTCTGCTCTGCTCGTCGTCAGCTGCGCTGGTCCTGCTGCTGTTTTCTGCACTGCTCATTGGCGTAGGCAACTGTGCTGATCCTGCTGCTGTTTTCTGCTCTGCTCGAAGGCGTCGGCGACTGCGCTGGTGCTGCTGCTTTCTTCTGCACTGCTCATCGGCGTCTGCGACTGCGCTGGTCCTGCTGCTGTTTTCTGCTCTGCTCGTCGGCGACTGCGCAGGTCCTGCTGCTGTTTTCTGCACTGCTCATCGGCGTCGGCGACTGCGCTGATCCTGCTGCTGTTTTCTGCTCTGCTCATTGGCGTCTGCGACTGCGCATCTCCTGCTGCTTTTTTCTGCTTTGCTCGTCGGCATCAGCGACTGCGCTGACCCTGCTGCTGTTTTCTGCTCTGATCGTCTGCGACTGCGCATCTCCTGCTTCAGTTTTTTGCTCTGCTCGTCGGCGTCAGCGACTGCGCTGATCCTGCTGCTGTTTTCTGCTCTGCTCGTCGGCGTCTGCGACTGCACATCTCCTGCTGCTGTTTTTTGCTCTGCTCGTCGGCGACTGCGCTGGTCCTGCTGCTGTTTTCTGCTCTGCTCATCGGCGTCGGCTACTGCGCTAATCCTGCTGTTGATTCCTGCTCTGCTCGTCGCCGTCGGCGACTGCGCTGGTCCTGCTGTTGTTTTCTGCTCTGATCGTCGGCGCCGGTGACTGCGCTGGTCCTGCTGCTGTTTTCTTCTCTGCTCGTCGGCGTCTGCTCTGCTCGTCGGCGTCTGCGACTGCGCTGGTCCTGCTGCTGTTTTCTGCTCTGCTCATCGGTGACTGCGCTGGTCCTGCTTGTGTTTCTGCACTGCTCATCTGCGTCGGCGACTGCGCTGGTCCTGCTGTTGTTTTCTGCTCTGATCGTCGGCGTCGGCGACTGCGCTGGTCCTGCTGCTGTTTTCTTCTCTGCTCGTCGGCGTCTGCTCTGCTCGTCGGCGTCTGCGCTGGTCCTGCTGGTGTTTTCTGCATTGCTCATCGGCGTCGGCGACTGCGCTGGTCCTGCTGTTGTTTTCGCCTCTGCTCGTCGGCGTCTGAGACTGCGCTGGTCCTGCTGCTGTTTTCTGCTCTGCTCGTCGGCGACTGCGCTGGTCCTGCTGCTGTTTTCTGCACTGCTCATCGGCGTCGGCGACTGTGCTGATCCTGCTGCTGTTTTCTGCTCTGCTCGTAGGCGTAGGCGACTGCGCTGGTCCTGCTGCTGTTTTCTGCACTGCTCATCGGCGTCGGTGACTGCGCTGCTCCTGCTGTTGTTTTCTGCTCTGATCGTCGGCGTCGGCGACTGCACTGGTTCTGCTGCTGTTTTCTTCTCTGCTCGTCGGCGTCTGCTCTGCTCGTCGGCGTCTGCGACTGCGCTGGTCCTGCTGCTTTTTTCTGCTCTGCTCATCGGCGACTGCACTGGTCCTGCTGGTGTTTTCTGCTCTGCTCGTAGGCGTCTGTGACTGCGCTGGTCCTGCTGCTTTTTTCTTCACTGCTCATCGGCGACTGCGACTGCGCTGGTCCTGCTGCTGTTTTCTGCTCTGCTCGTCCGCGACTGCGCAGGTCCTGCTGCTGTTTTCTGCACTGCTCATCGGCGACTGCGACTGCGCTGGTCCTGCTGCTGTTTTCTGCTCTGCTCGTCGGCGACTGCGTTGATCCTGCTGCTGTTTTCTGCTCTGCTCATTGGCGTCTGTGACTGCGCATCTCCTGCTGCTGTTTTCTGCTCTGATCGTCTGCGACTGCGCATCTCCTGCTTATGTTTTTTGCTCAGCTCGTCGGTGTCAGCGACTGCGCATCTCCTGCTGCTGTTTTTTGCTCTGCTCGTCGGCGACTGCGCTGGTCCTGCTGCTGTTTTCTGCTCTGCTCATCGGCGTCGGCTACTACGCTGATCCTGCTGTTGTTTCCTGCTCTGCTCGTCGCCGTCGGCGACTGCGCTGGTCCTTCTGTTTTTTTCTGCTCTGATCGTCGGCGCCGGCGACTGCGCTGGTCCTGCTGCTGTTTCCTGCTCTGCTCATCGGCCACTGCGCTGGTCCTGCTGGTGTTTTCTGCACTGCTCATCGGGCGTCGGCGACTGCGCTGGTTCTGCTGTTGTTTTCGCCTCTGCTCGTCGGCGTCTGCGACTGCGCTGGTCCTGCTGCTGTTTTCTGCTCTGCTTCTCGTCAACTGCGCTGGTCCTGCTGCTGTTTTCTGCACTGCTCATTGGCATCGGCGACTGTGCTGATCCTGCTGCTGTTTTCTGCTCTGCTCGAAGGCGTCGGCGACTGCGCTGGTCCTGCTGCTGTTTTCTGCACTGCTCATCGGCGTCTGCAACTGCGCTGGTCCTGCTGCTGTTTTCTGCTCTGCTCGTCGGCGACTGCGCAGGTCCTGCTGCTGTTTTCTGCACTGCTCATCGGTGTCGGCGACTGCGCTGATCCTGCTGCTGTTTTCTGCTCTGCTCATTGGCGTCTGCGACTGCTCATCTCCTGCTGCTTTTTTCTGCTTTGCTCGTCGGCGTCAGCGACTGCGCTGGTCCTGCTGCTGTTTAATTTTCTGCTCGTCGGCGTCTGCTCTGCTCGTCGGCGTCTGCGACTGCGCTGGTCCTGCTGCTGTTTTCTGCTCTGCTCATCGGCGACTGCGCTGGTCCTGCTGGTGTTTTCTGCACTGCTCATCGGCGTCGGCGACTGCGCTGGTCCTGCTGTTGTTTTTGCCTCTGCTCGTCGGCGTCTGCGACTGCGCTGGTCCTGCTGCTGTTTTCTGCTCTGCTCGTCGTCAGATGCGCTGGTCCTGCTGCTGTTTTCTGCACTGCTCATCGGCGTCGGCGACTGCGCTGATCCTGCTGCTGTTTTCTGCTTTGCTCGTCGGCGTCAGCGACTGCGCTGACCCTGCTGCTGTTTTCTGCTCTGATCGTCTGCGACTGCGCATCTCCTGCTTCAGTTTTTTGCTTTGCTCGTCGGCGTCAGCGACTGCGCTGATCCTGCTGCTGTTTTCTGCTCTGCTCGTCGGCGTCTGCGACTGCACATCTCCTGCTGCTGTTTTTTGCTCTGCTCGTCGGCGACTGCGCTCGTCCTGCTGCTGTTTTCTGCTCTGCTCATCGGCGTCGGCTACTGCGCTGATCCTGCTGTTGTTTCCTGCTCTGCTCGTCGCCGTCGGCGACTGCGCTGGTCCTTCTGTTGTTTTCTGCTCTGATCGTCGGCGCCGGCGACTGCGCTGGTCCGGCTGCTGTTTTCTTCTCTGCTCGTCGGCGTCTGCTCTGCTCGTCGCCGTCGGCGACTGCGCTGGTCCTGCTGCTGTTTCCTGCTCTGTTCATCGGCCACTGCGCTGGACCTGCTGGTGTTTTCTGCACTGCTCATCTGCGTCGGCGACTGTGCTGGTCCTGCTGTTGTTTTCTGCTCTGATCGTCGGCGTCGGCGACTGCGCTGGTCCTGCTGCTGTTTTCTTCTCTGCTCATCGGCGTCTGCTCTGCTCGTCGGCGACTGCGACTGCGCTGGTCCTGCTGGTGTTTTCTGCATTGCTCATCGGCGTCGGCGACTGCGCTGGTCCTGCTGCTGTTTTCTGCACTGCTCATCGGCGTCAGCGAATGCGCTGATCCTGCTGCTGTTTCCTGCTCTGCTCATCGCCGTCGGCGACTGCGCTGGTCCTGCTGTTGTTTTCTGCTCTGATCGTCGGCGTCGGCGACTTCGCTGGTTCTGCTGCTGTTTTCTTTTCTGCTCGTCGGCGTCTGCTCTGCTCGTCGGCGTCTGCGACTGCGCTGGTCCTGCTGCTGTTTTCTGCTCTGCTCATCGGCGACTGCGCTGGTCCTGCTGGTGTTTTCTGCACTGCTCATCGGCGTCGGCGACTGCGCTGGTCCTGCTGTTGTTTTCGCCTCTGCTCATCGGCGTCGGCTACTACGCTGATCCTGCTGTTGTTTCCTGCTCTGCTCGTCGCCGTCGGCGACTGCGCTGGTCCTTCTGTTTTTTTCTGCTCTGATCGTCGGCGCCGACGAATGCGCTGGTCCTGCTGCTGTTTCCTGCTCTGCTCATCGGCCACTGCGCTGGTCCTGCTGCTGTTTTCTGCACTGCGCATCGGCGTCGGCGACTGCGCTGATCCTGCTGCTGTTTTCTGCTCTGCTCATTGGCGTCTGCGACTGCGCATCTCCTGCTGCTTTTTTCTGCTTTGCTCGTCGGCGTCAGCGACTGCGCTGACACTGCTGCTGTTTTCTGCTCTGATCGTCGTCAGATGCGCTGGTCCTGCTGCTGTTTTCTGCACTGCTCATCGGCGTCGGCGACTGCGCTGATCCTGCTGCTGTTTTCTGCTTTGCTCGTCGGCGTCAGCGACTGCGCTGACCCTGCTGCTGTTTTCTGCTCTGATCGTCTGCGACTGCGCATCTCCTGCTTCAGTTTTTTGCTCTGCTCGTCGGCGTCAGCGACTGCGCTGATCCTGCTGCTGTTTTCTGCTCTGCTCGTCGGCGTCTGCGACTGCACATCTCCTGCTGCTGTTTTTTGCTCTGCTCGTCGGCGACTGCGCTCGTCCTGCTGCTGTTTTCTGCTCTGCTCATCGGCGTCGGCTACTGCGCTGATCCTGCTGTTGTTTCCTGCTCTGCTCGTCGCCGTCGGCGACTGCGCTGGTCCTTCTGTTGTTTTCTGCTCTGATCGTCGGCGCCGGCGACTGCGCTGGTCCGGCTGCTGTTTTCTTCTCTGCTCGTCGGCGTCTGCTCTGCTCGTCGCCGTCGGCGACTGCGCTGGTCCTGCTGCTGTTTCCTGCTCTGTTCATCGGCCACTGCGCTGGACCTGCTGGTGTTTTCTGCACTGCTCATCTGCGTCGGCGACTGTGCTGGTCCTGCTGTTGTTTTCTGCTCTGATCGTCGGCGTCGGCGACTGCGCTGGTCCTGCTGCTGTTTTCTTCTCTGCTCATCGGCGTCTGCTCTGCTCGTCGGCGACTGCGACTGCGCTGGTCCTGCTGGTGTTTTCTGCATTGCTCATCGGCGTCGGCGACTGCGCTGGTCCTGCTGCTGTTTTCTGCACTGCTCATCGGCGTCAGCGAATGCGCTGATCCTGCTGCTGTTTCCTGCTCTGCTCATCGCCGTCGGCGACTGCGCTGGTCCTGCTGTTGTTTTCTGCTCTGATCGTCGGCGTCGGCGACTTCGCTGGTTCTGCTGCTGTTTTCTTTTCTGCTCGTCGGCGTCTGCTCTGCTCGTCGGCGTCTGCGACTGCGCTGGTCCTGCTGCTGTTTTCTGCTCTGCTCATCGGCGACTGCGCTGGTCCTGCTGGTGTTTTCTGCACTGCTCATCGGCGTCGGCGACTGCGCTGGTCCTGCTGTTGTTTTCGCCTCTGCTCATCGGCGTCGGCTACTACGCTGATCCTGCTGTTGTTTCCTGCTCTGCTCGTCGCCGTCGGCGACTGCGCTGGTCCTTCTGTTTTTTTCTGCTCTGATCGTCGGCGCCGACGAATGCGCTGGTCCTGCTGCTGTTTCCTGCTCTGCTCATCGGCCACTGCGCTGGTCCTGCTGCTGTTTTCTGCACTGCGCATCGGCGTCGGCGACTGCGCTGATCCTGCTGCTGTTTTCTGCTCTGCTCATTGGCGTCTGCGACTGCGCATCTCCTGCTGCTTTTTTCTGCTTTGCTCGTCGGCGTCAGCGACTGCGCTGACACTGCTGCTGTTTTCTGCTCTGATCGTCTGCGACTGCGCATCTCCTGCTTCTGTTTTTTGCTCTGCTCGTCGGCGTCAGCGACTGCGCTGATCCTGCTGCTGTTTTCTGCTCTGCTCGTCGGCGTCTACGACTGCACATCTCCTGCTGCTGTTTTTTGCTCTGCTCGTCGGCGACTGCGCTGGTCCTGCTGCTGTTTTCTGCTCTGCTCATTGGCGTCGGCTACTGCGCTGATCCTGCTGTTGTTTCCTGCTCTGCTCGTCGCCGTCTGCGACTGCGCTGGTCCTGCTGTTGTTTTCTGCTCTGCTCGTCGGCGTCTGCTCTGCTCGTCGGCGTCTGCGACTGCGCTGGTCCTGATGCTGTTTTCTGCTCTGCTCATCGGTGACTGCGCTGGTCCTGCTTGTGTTTTCTGCACTGCTCATCTGCGTCGGCAACTGCGCTGGTCCTGCTGTTGTTTTCTTCTCTGCTTGTCGGCCTCTGCTCTGATCGTCGGCGTCTGCGACTGCGCTGGTCCTGCTGGTGTTTTCTGCATTGCTCATCGGCGTCGGCGACTGCGCTGGTCCTGCTGTTGTTTTAGCGTCTGCTCGTCGGCGTCTTAGACTGCGCTGGTCCTGCTGCTGTTTTCTGCTCTGCTCGTCGGCGACTGCGCTGGTCCTGCTGCTGTTTTCTGCACTGCTCATCGGCGTCGGCGACTGTGCTGATCCTGCTGCTGTTTTCTGCTCTGCTCGTAGGCGTCGGCGACTGCGCTGGTCCTGCTGCTGTTTTCTGCACTGCACATCGGCGTCAGCGAATGCGCTGATCCTGCTGCTGTTTCCTGCTCTGCTCATCGCCGTCGGCGACTGCGCTGGTCCTGCTGTTGTTTTCTGCTCTGATCGTCGGCGTCGGCGACTTCGCTGGTTCTGCTGCTGTTTTCTTCTCTGCTCGTCGGCGACTGCGCTGGTCCTGCTGCTGTTTTCTGCTCTGCTCATCGGCGACTGCGCTGGTCCTGCTGGTGTTTTCTGCACTGCTCATCGGCGTCGGCGACTGCGCTGGTCCAGCTGTTGTTTTCGCCTCTGCTCATCGGTGTCTGCGACTGCGCTGGTCCTGCTGCTGTTTTCTGCTCTGCTCTTCGGCGACTGCGCTGGTCCTGCTGCTGTTTTCTGCACTGCTCATTGGCGTCGGCGACTGTGCTGATCCTGCTGCTGTTTTCTGCTCTGCTCGTAGGCGTCTGTGACTGCGCTGGTCCTGCTGCTTTTTTCTTCACTGCTCATCGGCGACTGCGACTGCGCTGGTCCTGCTGCTGTTTTCTGCTCTGCTCGTCGGCGACTGCGCAGGTCCTGCTGCTGTTTTCTGCACTGCTCATCGGCGTCGGCGACTGCGTTGTTCCTGCTACTGTTTTCTGCTCTGCTCATTGGCGTCTGCGACTGCGCATCTCCTTCTGCTGTTTTCTGCTCTGATCGTCTGCGACTGCGCATCTCCTGCTTATGTTTTTTGCTCTGCTCGTCGGTGTCAGCGACTGCGCTGAACCTGCTGCTGTTTTCTGCTCTGCTCGTCGGCGTCTGCGACTGCGCATCTCCTGCTGCTGTTTTTTGCTCTGCTCGTCGGCGACTGCGCTGGTCCTGCTGCTGTTTTCTGCTCTGCTCATCGGCGTCGGCTACTACGCTGATCCTGCTGTTGTTTCCTGCTCTGCTCGTCGCCGTCGGCGACTGCGCTGGTCCTTCTGTTGATTTCTGCTCTGATAGTCGGCGCCGGCGACTGCGCTGGTCCGGCTGCTGTTTTCTTCTCTGCTCGTCGGCGTCTGCTCTGCTCGACGGCGTCTGTGACTGCACTGGTCCTGCTGCTGTTTCCTGCTCTGTTCATCGGCCACTGCGCTGGACCTGCTGGTGTTTTCTGCACTGCTCATCTGCGTCGGCGACTGTGCTGGTCCTGCTGTTGTTTTCTGCTCTGATCGTCGGCGTCGGCGACTGCGCTGGTCCTGCTGCTGTTTTCTTCTCTGCTCATCGGCGTCTGCTCCGCTCGTCGGCGTCTGCGACTGCGCTGGTCCTGCTGCTGTTTTCTGCTCTGCTCATCGACGTATGCGCTGGTCCTGCTGGTGTTTTCTGCACTGTTCATCAGCGTCGGCGACTGCGCTGGTCCTGCTGCTGTTTTCTGCTCTGCTCGTCGGCGACTGCGCTGGTCCTGCTGCTGTTTTCTGCACTGCTCATCGGCGTCGGCGACTGTGCTGATCCTGCTGCTGTTTTCTGCTCTGCTCGTAGGCTTCGGCGACTGCGCTGGTCCTGCTGCTTTTTTCTGCACTGCTCATCGGCGTCTGCGACTGCGCTGGTCCTGCTGCTGTTTTCTGCTCTGCTCGTCGGCGACTGCTCTTGTCCTGCTGCTGTTTTCTGCACTGCTCATCGGCGTCGGCGACTGCGTTGATCCTGCTGCTGTTTTCTGCTCTGCTCATTGGCGTCTGAGACTGCGCATCTCCTGCTGCTTTTTTCTGCTCTGCTCGTCGGCGTTGGCGACTGTGCTGGTCCTGCTGCTGTTTTCTTCTCTGCTCATCGGCGCCTGCTCTGCTCGTCGGCGTCTGCGACTGCACTGGTCCTGCTGCTGTTTTCTGCTCTGCTCATCGGCGACTGCGCTGGTCCTGCTGGGGTTTTCTGCACAGCTCATCGGCGTCGGCGACTGCGCTGGTCCTGCTGTTGTTTTCGCCTCTGCTCGTCGGCGTCTGCGACTCCGCTGGTCCTGCTGCTGTTTTCTGTTCTGCTCGTCGGCGACTGCGCTGGTCCTGCTGCTTTTTTCTGCTCTGCTCGTCGGCGTCAGCGACTGCGCTGACCCTGCTGCTGTTTTCTGCTCTGATCGTAGGCGTCGATGACTGCGCTGGCCCTGCTGCTGTTTTCTGCACTGCTCATCGGCGTCGGCGACTGCGCTGATCCTGCTGCTGTTTTCTGCTCTGCTCGTTGGCGACTGCGCTGATCCTGCTGCTGTTTTCTGCTCTTCTCGTCGGCGACTGAGTTGATCCTGCTGCTGTTTTCTTCTCTGCTCGTCGGCGTCTGCTCTGCTCGTCGGCGTCTGCGACTGCGCTGGTCCTGCTGGTGTTTTCTGCACTGTTCATCAGCGTCGGCGACTGCGCTGGTCCTGCTGCTGTTTTCTGCTCTGCACATCGACGTATGCGCTGGTCCTGCTGGTGTTTTCTGCACTGTTCATCAGCGTCGGCAACTGCGCTGGTCCTGCTGCTGTTTTCTGCTCTGCTCGTCGTCGACTGCGCTGGTCCTGCTGCTGTTTTCTGCACTGCTCATCGGCGTCGGCGACTGTGCTGATCCTGCTGCTGTTTTCTGCTCTGCTCGTAGGCGTCGGCGACTGCGCTGGTCCTGCTGCTGTTTTCTGCACTGCTCAACGGCGTCTGCGACTGCGCTGGTCCTGCTGCTGTTTTCTGCACTGCTCATCGGCGTCGGCGACTGCGTTGATCCTGCTGCTGTTTTCTGCTCTGCTCATTGGCGTCTGAGACTGCGCATCTCCTGCTGCTTTTTTCTGCTCTGCTCGTCGGCGTCAGCGACTGCGCTGACCCTGCTGCTGTTTTCTGCTCTGATCGTCTGCAACTACACATTTCCTGCCGCTCTTTTTTGCACTGCTCGTCGGCGTCAGCGACTGCGCTGATCCTGCTGCTGTTTTCTGCTCTGCTCGTCGGCGTCTGCGACTGCGCATCTCCTGCTGCTGTTTTTTGCTCTGCTCGTCGGCGACTGCGCTGGTCCTGCTGCTGTTTTCTGCTCTGCTCATCGGCGTCGGCTACTGCCCGGATCCTGCTGCTGTTTTCTGCTCTGCTTGTCTGCGTCAGCGAATGCGCTGATCCTGCTGCTGTTTCCTGCTCTGCTCGTCGCCGTCGGCGACTACGCTGGTCCTGCTGTTGTTTTCTGCTCTGATCGTCGGCGTCGGCGACTGTGCTGGTCCTGCTGCTGTTTTCTTCTCTGCTCGTCGGCGTCTGCTCTGATCGTCGGCGTCTGCGACTGCGCTGGTCCTGCTGCTGTTTTCTGCTCTGCTCATCGGCGACTGCGCTGGTCCTGCTGGTGCTTTCTGCACTGCTCATCGGCGTCGGTGACTGCGCTGGTCCTCCTGTTGTTTTCGCCTCTGCTCGTCGGCGTCTGCGACTCCGCTGGTCCTGCTGCTGTTTTCTGTTCTGCTCGTCGGCGACTGCGCTGGTCCTGCTGCTGTTTTCTGCACTGCTCATCGGCGTCGGTGACTGTGCTGATCCTGCTGCTGTTTTCTGCTCTGCTTGTAGGCGTCGGCGACTGCACTGGTCCTGCTGCTGTTTTCTGCAATGCTCATCGGCGTCGGCGACTACGTTGATCCTGCTGCTGTTTTCTGCTCTGCTCATTGGCGTCTGCGACTGCGCATCTCCTGCTGCTTTTTTCTGCTCTGCTCGTCGGCGTCAGCGACTACGCTGACCCTGCTGCTGTTTTCTGCTCTGATCGTAGGCGTCGATGACTGCGCTGGTCCTGCTGCTGTTTTCTGCACTGCTCATCGGCGTCGGCGACTGCGCTGATCCTGCTGCTCTTTTCTGCTCTGCTCGTCGGCGACTGCGCTGATCCTGCTGCTGTTTTCTGCTCTGCTCGTCGGCAACTGTGTTGATCCTGCTGCTGTTTTCTGCTCTGCTCGTTGGCGTCTGCGACTGCGCATCTCCTGCCGCTTTTTTCTTCTCTGCTCGTCGGCGTCAGTGACTGCACTGATCCTGCTGCTGTTTTCTGCTCTGCTCGTCGGCGTCTGCGACTGCGCATCTCCTGCTGCTGTTTTTTGCTCTGCTCGTCGGCGTCGGCGACTGCGCTGATCCTGCTGCTGTTTTCTGCTCTGCTCATCGGCGTCAGCGACTGGGCTGATCCTGCTGCTGTTTTCTGCTCTGCTCATCTGCGTCAGCGAATGCGCTGATCCTGCTGCTGTTTCCTGCTCTGCTCGTCGCCGTCGGCGACTGCGCTGGTCCTGCTGCTGTTTTCTTCTCTGCTCGTCGGCGACTGCGCTGGTCCTGCTGCTGTTTTCTGCTCTGCTCGTTGGCGACTGCACTGGTCCTGCTGTTGCTTTCGCCTCTGCTCGTCGGCGTCTGCTCTGCTCATCGGCGTCTGCGTCTGCGCTGGTCCTGCTGCTGTTTTCTGTTCTGCTCATTGGCGTCTGCGACTGCGCATCTCCTGCTGCTTTTTTCTGCTCTGCTCGTCGGCGTCAGCGACTGCGCTGACCCTGCTGCTGTTTTCTGCTCTGATCATCTGTGACTGCGCATCTCCTGCTGCTGTTTTTTGCTCTGCTCGTCGGCGTCAGCGACTGCGCTGATCCTGCTGCTGTTTTCTGCTCCCCTCGTCGGCGTCTGTGACTGCACATCTCCTGCTGCTGTTTTTTGCTCTGCTCGTCGGCGATTGCGCTTGTCCTGCTGCTGTTTTCTGCTCTGCTCATCGGGGTCGGCTACTGCGCTGATCCTGCTGCTGTTTTCTGCTCTGCTCGTCTGTGTCAGGGAATGCGCTGATCCTGCTGCTGTTTTCTGCTCTGCTCGTCTGCGTCAGCGAATGCGCTGATCCTGCTGCGGTTTCCTGCTCTGCTAGTCGCCGTCGGCGACTTGGCTGGTCCTGCTGTTGTTTTCTGCTCTGATCGCCGGCGTCGGCGACTGCGTTGGTCCTGCTGCTGTTTTCTGCTCTGCTCGTCGGCGACTGCGCTGGTCCTGCTGCTGTTTTCTGCTCTGCTCGTCGGCGACTGCGCTGGTCCTGCTGCTGTTTTCTGCTCTGCTCGTTGGCGACTGCGCTGGTCCTGCTGTTGCTTTCGCCTCTTCTCGTCGGCGTCTACTCTGCTCATCGGCGTCTGCGACTGCGCTGGTCCTGCTGCTGTTTTCTGCTCTGATCGTCTGCGACTGCGCATCTCCTGCTGCAGTTTTTTGCTCTGCTCGTCGGCGTCAGCGACTGCGCTGATCCTGCTGCTGTTTTCTGCTCTCCTCGTCGGCGTCTGTGACGGCGCATGTCCTGCTGCTGTTTTTTGCTCTGCTCGTCGGCGATTGCGCTTGTCCTGCTGCTGTTTTCTTCTCTGCTCATCGGGGTCGGCTACTGCGCTGATCCTGCTGCTGTTTTCTGCTCTGTTCGTCTGCGTCAGCGAATGCGCTGATCCTGCTGCTGTTTCCTGCTCAGCTCAACCCCGTCGGCGACTGCACTGGTCCTGCTGTTGTTTTCTGCTCTGATCGTCGGCGTCGGTGACTGCGCTGGTCCTGCTGCTGTTTTCTTCTCTGCTCGTCGGCGTCTGCTCTGTTCGTCGGCGTCTGCGACTGCGCTGGTCCTGCTGCTGTTTTCTGCTCTGCTCATCGGCGTCGGCGACTGCGCTGATCCTGCTGCTGTTTCTTGCTCTGCTCGTCGCTGTCCGCGATTTCGCTGGTCCTGCTGTTGTTTTCTGCTCTGATCGCCGGAGTCGGCGACTGCGCTGGTCCTGCTGCTGTTTTCTGCTCTGCTCGTCGGCGACTGCGCTGGTCCTGCTGCTGTTTTCTGCTCTGCTCGTCGGCGACTGCGCTGGTCCTGCTGCTGTTTTCTGCACTGCTGGTCGGCGACTGCGCTGGTCCTGCTGTTGCTTTCGCCTCTGCTCGTCGGCGTCTGCTCTGCTCATCGGCGTCTGCGACTGCGCTGGTCCTGCTGCTGTTTTCTGCTCTGCTCATTGGCGTCTGCGACTGTGCATCTCCTGCTGCTTTTTTCTGCTCTGCTCGTCGGCGTCAGCGACTGTGCTGACCCTGCTGCTGTTTTCTGCTCTGATCGTTATCGTCTGCGACTGTGCATCTCCTGCTGCTTTTTTCTGCAATGCTCATCGGAGTCGGCGACTACGTTGATCCTGCTTCTGTTTTCTGCTCTGCTCATTGGCGTCTGCGACTGTGCATCTCCTGCTGCTTTTTTCTGATCTGCTCGTCGGCGTCAGCGACTGCGCTGACCTTGCTGCTGTTTTCTGCTCTGATCGTCTGCGACTGCGCTGGTCCTGCTGCTGTTTTCTGCACTGCTCATCGGCGTCAGCGACTGTGCTGATCCTGCTGCTGTTTTCTGCCCTGCTCGTAGGCGTCGACGACTGCGCTGGTCCTGCTGCTGTTTTCTGCACTGCTCATCGGCGTCAGCGACTGCGCTCATCCTGCTGCTGTTTTCTGCTCAGCTCGTCGGCGACTGCGCTGATCCTGCTGCTGTTTTCTGCTCTGCTCGTCGGCGACTGCGTTGATCCTGCTGCTGTTTTCTGTTCTGCTCATTGGCGTCTGCGACTGCGCATCTCCTGCCACTTTTTTCTGCTCTGCTCCTCCGCGTCAGCGACTGCGCTGATCCTGCTTCTGTTTTCTGCTCTGCTCGTCGGCGTCTGCGACTGCACATCTCCTGCTGCAGTTTTTTGCTCTGCTCATCGGCGTCGGCGACTGCGCTGATCCTGCTGCTGTTTTCTGCTCTCATCATCGGTGTCAGTGACTGGGCTGATCCTGCTGCTGTTTTCTGCTCTGCTCGTCTGCGTCAGCGAATGCTCTGATCCTGCTGCTGTTTCCTGCTCTGCTCGTCGCCGTCCGCGACTTTGCTGGTCCTGCTGTTGTTTTCTGCTCTGATCGCCGGCGTCGGCGACTGCGCTGGTCCTGCTGCTGTTTTCTGCTCTGCTCGTCGGCGACTGTGCTGGTCCTGCTGCTGTTTTCTGCTCTGCTTGTCCGCGACTGCGCTGGTCCTGCTGCTGTTTTCTGCACTGCTTGTCGGCGACTGCGCTGGTCCTGCTGTTGCTTTCGCCTCTGCTCGTCGGCGTCTGCTCTGCTCATCGGCGTCTGCGACTGCGCTGGTCCTGCTGCTGTTTTCTGCTCTGCTCATCGGCGTCTGACACTGCGCATCTCCTGCTGCTGTTTTCTGCTCTGCTCGTCGGCGACTGCGCTGGTCCTGCTGCTGTTTTCTGCACTGCTGGTCGGCGACTGCGCTGGTCCTGCTGTTGCTTTCGCCTCTGCTCGTCGGCGTCTGCTCTGCTCATCGGCGTCTGCGACTGAGCTGGTCCTGCTGCTGTTTTCTGCTCTGCTCATTGGCGTCTGCGACTGTGCATCTCCTGCTGCTTTTTTCTGCTCTGCTCGTCGGCGTCAGCGACTGTGCTGACCCTGCTGCTGTTTTCTGCTCTGATCGTTATCGTCTGCGACTGTGCATCTCCTGCTGCTTTTTTCTGCAATGCTCATCGGAGTCGGCGACTACGTTGATCCTGCTGCTGTTTTCTGCTCTGCTCATTGGCGTCTGCGACTGTGCATCTCCTGCTGCTTTTTTCTGCTCTGCTCGTCGGCGTCAGCGACTGCGCTGACCTTGCTGCTGTTTTCTGCTCTGATCGTCTGCGACTGCGCTGGTCCTGCTGCTGTTTTCTGCACTGCTCATCGGCGTCAGCGACTGTGCTGATCCTGCTGCTGTTTTCTGCCCTGCTCGTAGGCGTCGACGACTGCGCTGGTCCTGCTGCTGTTTTCTGCACTGCTCATCGGTGTCAGCGACTGCGCTCATCCTGCTGCTGTTTTCTGCTCAGCTCGTCGGTGATTGCGCTTGTCCTGCTGCTGTTTTCTGCACTGCTCATCGGCGTCGGCGACTGCGCTGGTCCTGCTGTTGTTTTCGCCTCTGCTCGTCGGCGTCTGCGACTCCGCTGGTCCTGCTGCTGTTTTCTGTTCTGCTCGTCGGCGACTGCGCTGGTCCTGCTGCTGTTTTCTGCACTGCTCATCGGCGTCGGTGACTGTGCTGATCCTGCTGCTGTTTTCTGCTCTGCTCGTAGGCGTCGGCGACTGCGCTGGTCCTGCTGCTGTTTTCTGCAATGCTCATCGGCGTCGGCGACTATGTTGATCCTGCTGCTGTTTTCTGCTCTGCTCATTGGCGTCTGCGACTGCGCATCTCCTGCTGCTTTTTTCTGCTCTGCTCGTCGGCGTCAGCGACTGCGCTGACCCTGCTGCTGTTTTCTGCTCTGATCGTCTGCGACTGCGGATCTCCTGCCGCTGTTTTCTGCACTGCTCATCGGCGTCAGCGACTGTGCTGATCCTGCTGCTGTTTTCTGCCCTGCTCATAGGCGTCGACGACTGCGCTGGTAATGCTGCTGTTTTCTTAACTGCTCATCGGCGTCGGCGACTGCGCTGATCCTGCTGCTGTTTTCTGCTCTGCTCGTCGGCGACTGCGCTGATCCTGCTGCTGTTTTCTGCTCTGCTCGTCGGCGACTGCGTTGATCCTGCTGCTGTTTTCTGCTCTGCTCGTTGGCGTCTGCGCATCTCCTGCCGCTTTTTTCTGCTCTGCTCGTCGGCGTCAGCGACTGCGCTGATCCTGCTGCTGTTTTCTGCTCTGCTCGTCGGCGTCTGCTCTGCTCGTCGGCATCTGCGACTGCGCTGGTCCTGCTGCTGTTTTCTGCTCTGCTCGTTGGCGACTGCGCTGGTCCTGCTGGTGTTTTCTGCACTGCACATCGGCGTCGGAGACTGCGCTGGTCCTGGTGTTGTTTTCGCCTCTGCTCGTCGGCGTCTGCGACTGCGCTTTTCCTGCTGCTGTTTTCTGCTCTGCTCGTCGGCGACTACGCTGGTCCTGCTGCTGTTTTCTGCACTGCTCATCGGCGTCGACAACTGTGCTGATCCTGCTGCTGTTTTCTGCTCTGCTCGTAGGCGTCGGCGACTGCGCATCTCCTGCTGCTGTTTTTTGCTCTGCTCGTCGGCTTTGGCGACTGCGCTGATCCTGCTGCTGTTTTCTGCTCTGCTCGTCGGCGACTACGCTGGTCCTGCTGCTGTTTTCTGCACTGCTCATCGGCGTCGGCGACTGCGTTGATCCTGCTGCTGTTTTCTGCTCTGCTCGTTGGTGTCTGCGACTACGCATCTCTTGCTGCTTTTTTCTGCTCTGCTCGTCGGCGTCAACGAGGGCGCTGATCCTGCAGCTGTTTTCTGCTCTGCTCGTCTGTGTCAGCGAATGCGCTGATCCTGCTGCTGTTTCCTGCTCTGCTCGTCGCCGTCGGTGACTTCGCTGGTCCTGCTGTTGTTTTCTGCTCTGATTGCCGGCGTCGCCGACTGCGCTGGTCCTGCTGCTGTTTTCTTCTCTGCTCGTCAGCGTCTGCTCTGCTCGTCGGCGTCTGCACGTGTCCTGCTGCTGTTTTCTGCTCTGCTCGTCGGCGACTGCGCTGGTCCTGCTGTTGTTTTCACCTCTGCTCGTATGCGTCTGCTCTGCTCATCGGCGTCTGCGACTGCGCTGGTCCTGCTGCTGTTTTCTGCTCTGCTCGTTGGCAACTGCGCTGGTCCTGCTGCTGTTTTCTGCACTGCTCATCGGCGACTGCGCAGGTCCTGCTGCTGTTTTCTGCTCTGCTCATTTGCGTCTGCAACTGCGCATCTCCTGCTTCTTTTTTCTGCTCTGCTCGTCGGCGTCAGCGACTGCACTGACCCTGCTGCTGTTTTCTGCTCTGATCGTCTGCGACTGCGCATCTCCTGCTTCTGTTTTTTGCTCTGCTCGTCGGCGTCAGCGACTGCGCTGATCCTGCTGCTGTTTTCTGCTCTGCTCGTCGGCGTCTGCGACTGCGCATCTCCTTCTGCTGTTTTCTGCTCTGCTCATCGGAGTCGGCTACTGCGCGGATCCTGCTGCTGTTTTCTGCTCTGCTTGTCTGCGTCAGCGAATTCGCTGATCCTGCTGCTGTTTCCTGCTCTGCTCGTCGCCGTCGGCTACTGCGCTGGTCCTGCTGTTGTTTTCTGCTCTGATCGTCGGCTTCGGCGACTGTGCTTGTCCTGCTGCTGTTTTCTGCTCTGCTCGTTGGCGTCTGCGCATCTCCTGCCACTTTTTTCTGCTCTGCTCGTCGGCGTCAGCGACTGCGCTGATCCTGCTGCTGTTTTCTGCTCTGCTCGTCGGCGTCTGCTCTGCTCGTCGGCATCTGCGACTGCGCTGGTCCTGCTGCTGTTTTCTGCTCTGCTCGTCGGCGACTGCGCTGGTCCTGCTGATGTTTTCTGCACTGCACATCGGCGTCGGAGACTGCGCTGGTCCTGGTGTTGTTTTTGCCTCTGCTCGTCGGCGTCTGCGACTGCGCTGGTCCTGCTGCTGTTTTCTGCTCTGCTCGTCGGCGACTACGCTGGTCCTGCTGCTGTTTTCTGCACTGCTCATCGGCGTCGACAACTGTGCTGATCCTGCTGCTGTTTTCTGCTCTGCTCGTAGGCGTCGGCGACTGCGCATCTCCTGCTGCTGTTTTTTGCTCTGCTCGTCGGCGTTGGCGACTGCGCTGATCCTGCTGCTGTTTTCTGCTCTGCTCGTCGGCGACTACGCTGGTCCTGCTGCTGTTTTCTGCACTGCTCATCGGCGTCGGCGACTGCGTTGATCCTGCTGCTGTTTTCTGCTCTGCTCGTTGGTGTCTGCGACTGCGCATCTCTTGCTGCTTTTTTCTGCTCTGCTCGTCGGCGTCAACGAGGGCGCTGATCCTGCAGCTGTTTTCTGCTCTGCTCGTCTGTGTCAGCGAATGCGCTGATCCTGCTGCTGTTTCCTGCTCTGCTCGTCGCCGTCGGTGACTTCGCTGGTCCTGCTGTTTTTTTCTGCTCTGATTGCCGGCGTCGCCGACTGCGCTGGTCCTGCTGCTGTTTTCTTCTCTGCTCGTCAGCGTCTGCTCTGCTCGTCGGCGTCTGCACGTATCCTGCTGCTGTTTTCTGCTCTGCTCGTCGGCGACTGCGCTGGTCCTGCTGTTGTTTTCACCTCTGCTCGTATGCGTCTGCTCTGCTCATCGGCGTCTGCGACTGCGCTGGTCCTGCTGCTGTTTTCTGCTCTGCTCGTTGGCAACTGCGCTGGTCCTGCTGCTGTTTTCTGCACTGCTCATCGGCGACTGCGCAGGTCCTGCTGCTGTTTTCTGCTCTGCTCATTTGCGTCTGCAACTGCGCATCTCCTGCTTCTTTTTTCTGCTCTGCTCGTCGGCGTCAGCGACTGCACTGACCCTGCTGCTGTTTTCTGCTCTGATCGTCTGCGACTGCGCATCTCCTGCTTCTGTTTTTTGCTCTGCTCGTCGGCGTCAGCGACTGCGCTGATCCTGCTGCTGTTTTCTGCTCTGCTCGTCGGCGTCTGCGACTGCGCATCTCCTTCTGCTGTTTTCTGCTCTGCTCATCGGAGTCGGCTACTGCGCGGATCCTGCTGCTGTTTTCTGCTCTGCTTGTCTGCGTCAGCGAATGCGCTGATCCTGCTGCTGTTTCCTGCTCTGCTCGTCGCCGTCGGCTACTGCGCTGGTCCTGCTGTTGTTTTCTGCTCTGATCGTCGGCTTCGGCGACTGTGCTTGTCCTGCTGCTGTTTTCTGCTCTGCTCGTTGGCGTCTGCGACTTCGCATCTCCTGCTGCTTTTTTCTTGTCTGCTCGTCGGCGTCAGCGACTGCGCTGATCCTGCAGCTGTTTTCTGCTCTGCTCGTCGCCGTCTGTGACTGTGCTGGTCCTGTTGCTGTTTTCTGCTCTGCTCGTCGGCGACTGCGCTGGTCCTGCTGCTGTTTTCTGCACTGCTCATTGGCGTCGGCGACTGCGTTGATCCTGCTGCTGTTTTCTGCTCTGCTCATTTGCGTCTGCGACTGCGCATCTCCTGCTGCTTTTTTCTGCTCTGCTCGTCGGCGTCAGCGACTTCGCTGACCCTGCTGCTGTTTTCTGCTCTGATCGTCTGCGACTGCGCATCTCCTCTTGCTGTTTTTTGCTCTGCTCGTCGGGGTCAGAGACTGCTCTGATCCTGCTGCTGTTTTCTGCTCTGCTCGTCGGAGTCTGCGACTGCGCATCTCCTGCTGCTGTTTTTTACTCTGCTCGTCGGCGACTGCGCTGATCCTGCTGCTGTTTCCTGCTCTGCTCGTCGCCGTCGGCGCCTGCGCTGGTCCTGCTGTTGTTTTCTGCTCTGATCGTCGACCTTGGCGACTGCGCTGGTCCTGCTGCTGTTTTCTTCTCTGCTCGTCGGCGTCTGCTCTGCTTGTCGGCGTCTGCGACTGCGATGGTCCTGCTGCTGTTTTCTGCTCTGCTCATCGGTGACTGCGCTGGTCCTGCTGGTGTTTTCTGCACTGCTCATCGGCGTCTGCGACTGCGCTGGTCCTGCTGCTGTTTTCTGCTCTGCTCATCGGCGACTGCGCTGGTCCTGCTGGTGTTTTCTGCACTGCTCATCGGCATTGGTGACTGCGTTGATCCTGCTGCTGTTTTCTGCTCTGCTCATTGGCGTCTGCGACTGCGCATCTCCTGCTGCTGTTTCCTGCTCTGCTCGTCGCCGTCGGCTACTGCGCTGGTCCTGCTGTTGTTTTCTGCTCTGATCGTCGGCTTCGGCGACTGTGCTTGTCCTGCTGCTGTTTTCTGCTCTGCTCATTTGCGTCTGCGACTGCGCATCTCCTGCTGCTTTTTTCTGCTCTGCTCGTCGGCGTCAGCGACTTCGCTGACCCTGCTGCTGTTTTCTGCTCTGATCGTCTGCGACTGCGCATCTCCTGCTGCTGTTTTTTGCTCTGCTCGTCGGGGTCAGCGACTGCTCTGATCCTGCTGCTGTTTTCTGCTCTGCTCGTCGGAGTCTGCGACTGCGCATCTCCTGCTGCTGTTTTTTACTCTGCTCGTCGCCGACTGCGCTGATCCTGCTGCTGTTTCCTGCTCTGCTCGTCGCCGTCGGCGCCTGCGCTGGTCCTGCTGTTGTTTTCTGCTCTGATCGTCGACCTTGGCGACTGCGCTGGTCCTGCTGCTGTTTTCTTCTCTGCTCGTCGGCGTCTGCTCTGCTTGTCGGCGTCTGCGACTGCGATGGTCCTGCTGCTGTTTTCTGCTCTGCTCATCGGTGACTGCGCTGGTGCTGCTGGTGTTTTCTGCACTGCTCATCGGCGTCTGCGACTGCGCTGGTCCTGCTGCTGTTTTCTGCTCTGCTCATCGGCGACTGCGCTGGTCCTGCTGGTGTTTTCTGCACTGCTCATCGGCATTGGTGACTGCGTTGATCCTGCTGCTGTTTTCTGCTCTGCTCATTGGCGTCTGCGACTGCGCATCTCCTGCTGCTGTTTCCTGCTCTGCTCGTCGCCGTCGGCTACTGCGCTGGTCCTGCTGTTGTTTTCTGCTCTGATCGTCGGCTTCGGCGACTGTGCTTGTCCTGCTGCTGTTTTCTGCTCTGCTCGTTGGCGTCTGCGACTTCGCATCTCCTGCTGCTTTTTTCTGCTCTGCTCGTCGGCGTCAGCGACTGCGCTGATCCTGCAGCTGTTTTCTGCTCTGCTCGTCGCCGTCTGTGACTGTGCTGGTCCTGTTGCTGTTTTCTGCTCTGCTTGTCGGCGTCTGCGACTGCGATGGTCCTGCTGCTGTTTTCTGCTCTGCTCATCGGTGACTGTGCTGGTCCTGCTGGTGTTTTCTGCACTGCTCATCGGCGTCTGCGACTGCGCTGGTCCTGCTGCTGTTTTCTGCTCTGCTCATCGGCGACTGCGCTGGTCCTGCTGGTGTTTTCTGCACTGCTCATCGGCATTGGTGACTGCGTTGATCCTGCTGCTGTTTTCTGCTCTGCTCATTGGCGTCTGCGACTGCGCATCTCCTGCTGCTGTTTCCTGCTCTGCTCGTCGCCGTCGGCTACTGTGCTGGTCCTGCTGTTGTTTTCTGGTCTGATCGTCGGCTTCGGCGACTGTGCTTGTCCTGCTGCTGTTTTCTGCTCTGCTCGTTGGCGTCTGCGACTTCGCATCTCCTGCTGCTTTTTTCTGCTCTGCTCGTCGGCGTCAGCGACTGCGCTGATCCTGCAGCTGTTTTCTGCTCTGCTCGTCGCCGTCTGTGACTGTGCTGGTCCTGTTGCTGTTTTCTGCTCTGCTCGTCGGCGACTGCGCTGGTCCTGCTGCTGTTTTCTGCACTGCTCATTGGCGTCGGCGACTGCGTTGATCCTGCTGCTGTTTTCTGCTCTGCTCATTTGCGTCTGCGGCTGCGCTTCTCCTGCTGCTTTTTTCTGCTCTGCTCGTCGGCGTCAGCGACTGCGCTGACCCTGCTGCTGTTTTCTGCTCTGATCGTCTGCTACTGCGCATCTCCTGCTGCTGTTTTTTGCTCTGCACATCGGCGTCGGCTACTGCGCTTATCCTGCTGCTGTTTCCTGCTCTGCTTGTCTGCGTCAGCGAATGCACTGATCCTGCTGCTGTCTCCTGCTCTGCTCGTCGCCATCGGCGACTGCGCTGGTCCTGCTGTTGTTTTCTGCTCTGATCGTCAGCGTTGGCGACTGCGCTGGTCCTGCTGCTGTTTTATTCCCTGCTCGTCGGCGTCTGCGACTGCGCTGGTCCTGCTGCTGTTTTTTGCTCTGCTCGTCGGCGACTGCGCTGGTCCTGCTGCTGTTTTCTGCACTGTTCGTAGGCGTCGGCGACTGCGCTGATCCTGCTGCTGTTTTCTGCACTGCTCATCGGCGTCTGCGACTGCGCTGGTCCTGCTGCTGTTTTCTGCACTGCTCATCGGCGTCTGCGACTGCGCTGGTCCTGCTGCTTTTTTCTGCTCTGCTCGTCGGCGTCAGCGACTGCACTGATCCTGCTGCTGTTTTCTGCTCTGCTCGTCGGCGTCTGCGACTGCGCATCTCCTGCTGCTGTTTTTTGCTCTGCTCTTCGGCGACTGCGCTGGTCCTGCTGCTGTTTTCTGCTCTGCTCATCGGTGTCGGCTACTTTGCTGATCCTGCTGTTGTTTCCTGCTCTGCTCGTCGCCGTCGGCGACTGCGCTGGTCCTGCTGTTGTTTTCTGCTCTGATCGTCGGCGCCGGCGACTGCGCTTGTCCTGCTGCTGTTTTCTTCTCTGCTCGTCGGCGTCTGCGACTGCGCTGGTCCTGCTGCTGTTTTCTGCTCTGCTCATCGGTGACTGCGCTGGTCCTGCTTGTGTTTTCTGCACTGCTCATCTGCGTCGGCGACTGCGCTGGTCCTGCTGTTGTTTTCTGCTCTGATCGTCGGCGTCGGCGACTGCGCTGGTCCTGCTGCTGTTTTCTTCTCTGCTTGTCGGCGTCTGCTCTGCTCGTCGGCGTCTGCGACTGCGCTGGTCCTGCTGCTGTTTTCTGCTCTGCTCATCGGCGACTGCGCTGGTCCTGCTGTTGTTTTCGCCTCTGCTCGTCGGCGTCTGAGACTGCGCTGGTCCTGCTGCTGTTTTCTGCTCTGCTCGTCGGCGACTGCGCTTGTCCTGCTGCTGTTTTCTGCACTGCTCATCAGCGTCGGCGACTGTGCTGATCCTGCTGCTGTTTTCTGCTCTGCTCGTAGGCATCGGCGACTGCGCTGGTCCTGCTGCTGTTTTCTACACTGCTCATGGGCGTCAGCGAATGCGCTGATCCTGCTGCTGTTTCCTGCTCTGCTCGTCGCCGTCGGCGACTGCGCTGGTCCTGCTGTTGTTTTCTGCTCTGATCGTCGGCGTCGGCGACTGCGCTGGTTCTGCTGCTGTTTTCTTCTCTGCTCGTCGGCGTCTGCTCTGCTCGTCGGCGTCTGCGACTGCGCTGGTCCTGCTGCTGTTTTCTGCTCTGCTCATCGGCGACTGCGCTGGTCCTGCTGGTGTTTTCTGCACTGCTCATCGGCTTCGGCGACTGCGCTTGTCCTGCTGTTGTTTTCGCCTCTGCTCATCGGCGTCTGCGACTGCGCTGGTCCTGCTGCTGTTTTCTGCTCTGCTCGTCGGCGACTGCGCTGGTCCTGCTGCTGTTTTCTTCACTGCTCATCGGCGACTGCGACTGCGCTGGTCCTGCTGCTGTTTTCTGCTCTGCTCGTCGGCGACTGCGCAGGTCCTGCTGCTGTTTTCTGCACTGCTCATCGGCGTCGGCGACTGCGTTGATCCTGCTGCTGTTTTCTGCTCTGCTCATTTGCGTCTGCAACTGCGCATCTCCTGCTTCTTCTTTCTGCTCTGCTCGTCGGCGTCAGCGACTGCACTGACCCTGCTGATGTTTTCTGCTCTGATCGTCTGCGACTGCGCATCTCCTGCTTCTGTTTTTTGCTCTGCTCGTCGGTGTCAGCGACTGCGCTGATCCTGCTGCTGTTTTCTGCTCTGCTCGTCGGAGTCGGCTACTGCGCGGATCCTGCTGCTGTTTTCTGCTCTGCTTGTCTGCGTCAGCGAATGCGTTGATCCTGCTGCTGTTTCCTGCTCTGCTCGTCGCCGTCGGCTACTGCGCTGGTCCTGCTGTTGTTTTCTGCTCTGATCGTCGGCTTCGGCGACTGTGCTTGTCCTGCTGCTGTTTTCTGCTCTGCTCGTTGGCGTCTGCGACTTTGCATCTCCTGCTGCTTTTTTCTTGTCTTCTCGTCGGCGTCAGCGACTGCGCTGATCCTGCAGCTGTTTTCTGCTCTGCTCGTCGCCGTCTGTGACTGTGCTGGTCCTGTTGCTGTTTTCTGCTCTGCTCGTCGGCGACTGCGCTGGTCCTGCTGCTGTTTTCTGCACTGCTCATTGGCGTCGGCGACTGCGTTGATCCTGCTGCTGTTTTCTGCTCTGCTCATTTGCGTCTGCGACTGCGCATCTCCTGCTGCTTTTTTCTGCTCTGCTCGTCGGCGTCAGCGACTGCGCTGACCCTGCTGCTGTTTTCTGCTCTGATCGTCTGCTACTGCGCATCTCCTGCTGCTGTTTTTTGCTCTGCACATCGGCGTCGGCTACTGCGCTTATCCTGCTGCTGTTTCCTGCTCTGTTTGTCTGCGTCAGCGAATGCACTGATCCTGCTGCTGTCTCCTGCTCTGCTCGTCGCCATCGGCGACTGCGCTGGTCCTGCTGTTGTTTTCTGCTCTGATCGTCAGCGTCGGCGACTGCGCTGGTCCTGCTGCTGTTTTATTCTCTGCTCGTCGGCGTCTGCGACTGCGCTGGTCCTGCTGCTGTTTTTTGCTCTGCTCGTCGGCGACTGCGCTGGTCCTGCTGCTGTTTTCTGCACTGTTCGTAGGCGTCGGCGACTGCGCTGATCCTGCTGCTGTTTTCTGCACTGCTCATCGGCGTCTGCGACTGCGCTGGTCCTGCTGCTGTTTTCTGCTCTGCTCGTCAGCGACTGCGCATCTCCTGCTGCTTTTTTCTGCTCTGCTCGTCGGCGTCAGCGACTGCACTGATCCTGCTGCTGTTTTCTGCTCTGCTCGTCGGCGTCTGCGACTGCGCATCTCCTGCTGCTGTTTTTTGCTCTGCTCTTCGGCGACTGCGCTGGTCCTGCTGCTGTTTTCTGCTCTGCTCATCGGTGTCGGCTACTTTGCTGATCCTGCTGTTGTCTCCTGCTCTGCTCGTCGCCGTTGGCGACTGCGCTGGTCCTGCTGTTGTTTTCTGCTCTGATCGTCGGCGCCGGCGAATGCGCTTGTCCTGCTGCTGTTTTCTTCTCTGCTCGTCGGCGTCTGCGACTGCGCTGGTCCTGCTGCTGTTTTCTGCTCTGCTCATCGGTGACTGCGCTGGTCCTGCTTGTGTTTTCTGCACTGCTCATCTGCGTCGGCGACTGCGCTGGTCCTGCTGTTGTTTTCTGCTCTGATCGTCGGCGTCGGCGACTGCGCTGGTCCTGCTGCTGTTTTCTTCTCTGCTTGTCGGCGTCTGCTCTGCTCGTCGGCGTCTGCGACTGCGCTGGTCCTGCTGCTGTTTTCTGCTCTGCTCATCGGCGACTGCGCTGGTCCTGCTGTTGTTTTCGCCTCTGCTCGTCGGCGTCTGAGACTGCGCTGGTCCTGCTGCTGTTTTCTGCTCTGCTCGTCGGCGACTGCGCTTGTCCTGCTGCTGTTTTCTGCACTGCTCATCAGCGTCGGCGACTGTGCTGATCCTGCTGCTGTTTTCTGCTCTGCTCGTAGGCATCGGCGACTGCGCTGGTCCTGCTGCTGTTTTCTACACTGCTCATGGGCGTCAGCGAATGCGCTGATCCTGCTGCTGTTTCCTGCTCTGCTCGTCGCCGTCGGCGACTGCGCTGGTCCTGCTGTTGTTTTCTGCTCTGATCGTCGGCGTCGGCGACTGCGCTGGTTCTGCTGCTGTTTTCTTCTCTGCTCGTCGGCGTCTGCTCTGCTCGTCGGCGTCTGCGACTGCGCTGGTCCTGCTGCTGTTTTCTGCTCTGCTCATCGGCGACTGCGCTGGTCCTGCTGGTGTTTTCTGCACTGCTCATCGGCTTCGGCGACTGCGCTGGTCCTGCTGTTGTTTTCGCCTCTGCTCATCGGCGTCTGCGACTGCGCAGGTCCTGCTGCTGTTTTCTGCTCTGCTCGTCGGCGACTGCGCTGGTCCTGCTGCTGTTTTCTGCACTGCTCATTGGCGTCGGCGACTGTGCTGATCCTGCTGCTGTTTTCTGCTCTGCTCGTAGGCGTCGGCGACTGCGCTGGTCCTGCTGCTGTTTTCTTCACTGCTCATCGGCGACTGCGACTGCACTGGTCCTGCTGCTGTTTTCTGCTCTGCTCGTCGGCGACTGCGCAGGTCCTGCTGCTGTTTTCTGCACTGCTCATCGGCGTCGGCGACTGCGTTGATCCTGCTGCTGTTTTCTGCTCTGCTCATTTGCGTCTGCAACTGCGCATCTCCTGCTTCTTTTTTCTGCTCTGCTCGTCGGCGTCAGCGACTGCACTGACCCTGCTGCTGTTTTCTGCTCTGATCGTCTGCGACTGCGCATCTCCTGCTTCTGTTTTTTGCTCTGCTCGTCAGCGTCAGCGACTGCGCTGATCCTGCTGCTGTTTTCTGCTCTGCTCGTCGGCGTCTGCGACTGCGCATCTCCTTCTGCTGTTTTCTGCTCTGCTCATCGGAGTCGGCTACTGCGCGGATCCTGCTGCTGTTTTCTGCTCTGCTTGTCTGCGTCAGCGAATGCGCTGATCCTGCTGCTGTTTCCTGCTCTGCTCGTCGCCGTCGGCTACTGCGCTGGTCCTGCTGTTGTTTTCTGCTCTGCTCGTTGGCGTCTGCGACTTCGCATCTCCTGCTGCTTTTTTCTTGTCTTCTCGTCGGCGTCAGCGACTGCGCTGATCCTGCAGCTGTTTTCTGCTCTGCTCATTGGCGTCGGCGACTGCGGTGATCCTGCTGCTGTTTTCTGCTCTGCTCATTTGCGTCTGCGACTGCGCATCTCCTGCTGCTTTTTTCTGCTCTGCTCGTCGGCGTCAGCGACTTCGCTGACCCTGCTGCTGTTTTCTGCTCTGATCGTCTGCGACTGCGCATCTCCTGCTGCTGTTTTTTGCTCTGCTCGTCGGGGTCAGCGACTGCTCTGATCCTGCTGCTGTTTTCTGCTCTGCTCGTCGGAGTCTGCGACTGCGCATCTCCTGCTGCTGTTTTTTACTCTGCTCGTCGGCGACTGCGCTGATCCTGCTGCTGTTTCCTGCTCTGCTCGTCGCCGTCTGCACCTGCGCTGGTCCTGCTGTTGTTTTCTGCTCTGATCGTCGACCTTGGCGACTGCGCTGGTCCTGCTGCTGTTTTCTTCTCTGCTCGTCGGCGTCTGCTCTGCTTGTCGGCGTCTGCGACTGCGATGGTCCTGCTGCTGTTTTCTGCTCTGCTCATCGGTGACTGCGCTGGTCCTGCTGGTGTTTTCTGCACTGCTCATCGGCGTCTGCGACTGCGCTGGTCCTGCTGCTGTTTTCTGCTCTGCTCATCGGCGACTGCGCTGGTCCTGCTGGTGTTTTCTGCACTGCTCATCGGCATTGGCGACTGCGTTGATCCTGCTGCTGTTTTCTGCTCTGCTCATCGGCGACTGCGACTGCGCTGGTCCTGCTGCTGTTTTCTGCTCTGCTCGTCGGCGACTGCGCAGGTCCTGCTGCTGTTTTCTGGTCTGCTCATCGGCGTCGGCTCCTGCGCGGATCCTGCTGCTGTTTTCTGCTCTGCTTGTCTGCGTCAGCGAATGCGCTGATCCTGCTGCTGTTTCCTGCTCTGCTCGTCGCCGTCGGCTACTGCGCTGGTCCTGCTGTTGTTTTCTGCTCTGATCGTCGGCGTTGGCGACTGCGCTGGTCATGCTGCTGTTTAATTCTCTGCTCGTCGGCGTCTGCTCTGCTCGTCGGCGTCTGCGACTGCACTGGTCCTGATGCTGTTTTCTGCTCTGCTCATCGGTGACTGCGCTGGTCCTGCTGGTGTTTTCTGCACTGCTCATCGGCGTCTGCGACTGCGCTGGTCCTGCTGCTGTTTTCTGCTCTGCTCGTCGTCAACTGCGCATGTCCTGCTGCTGTTTTCTGCACTGCTCATTGGCATCGGCGACTGTGCTGATCCTGCTGCTGTTTTCTGCTCTGCTCGAAGGCGTCGGCGACTGCGCTGGTCCTGCTGCTGTCTTCTGCACTGCTCATCGGTGTCTGCGACTGTGCTGGTCCTGCTGCTGTTTTCTGCTCTGCTCGTCGGCGACTGCGCAGGTCCTGCTGCTGTTTTCTGCACTGCTCATTGGCGTCTGCTACTGCGCATCTCCTGCTGCTTTTTTCTGCTTTGCTCGTCGGCGTCAGCGACTGCGCTGGTCCTGCTGCTGTTTAATTCTCTGCTCGTCGGCGTCTGCTCTGTTCGTCGGCGTCTGCAACTGCGCTGGTCCTGCTGCTGTTTTCTGCTCTGCTCATCGGCGACTGCGCTGGTCCTGCTGGTGTTTTCTGCACTGCTCAACGGCGTCGGCGACTGCGCTGGTCCTGCTGTGGTTTTCGCCTCTGCTCATTGGCGTCTGCGACTGCGCATCTCCTGCTGCTTTTTTCTGCTTTGCTCGTCGGCATCAGCGACTGCGCTGACCGTGCTGCTGTTTTCTGCTCTGATCGTCTGCGACTGCGCATCTCCTGCTTCAGTTTTTTGCTCTGCTCGTCGGCGTCAGCGACTGCGCTGATCCTGCTGCTGTTTTCTGCTCTGCTCGTCGGCGTCTGCGACTCCACATCTCCTGCTGCTGTTTTTTGCTCTGCTCGTCGGCGACTGCGCTGGTCCTGCTGCTGTTTTCTGCTCTGCTCATCGGCGTCGGCTACTGCGCTGATCCTGCTGTTGTTTCCTGCTCTGCTCGTCGCCGTCGGCGACTGCGCTGGTCCTGCTGTTGTTTTCTGCTCTGATCGTCGGCGCCGGTGACTGCGCTGGTCCTGCTGCTGTTTTCTTCTCTGCTCGTCGGCATCTGCTCTGCTCGTCGGCGTCTGCGACTGCGCTGGTCCTGCTGCTGTTTTCTGCTCTGCTCATCGGTGACTGCGCTGGTCCTGCTTGTGTTTCTGCACTGCTCATCTGCGTCGGCGACTGCGCTGGTCCTGCTGTTGTTTTCTGCTCTGATCGTCGGCGACGGCAACTGCGCTGGTCCTGCTGCTGTTTTCTTCTCTGCTCGTCGGCGTCTGCTCTGCTCGTCGGCGTCTGCGCTGGTCCTGCTGGTGTTTTCTGCATTGCTCATCGGCGTCGGCGACTGCGCTGGTCCTGCTGTTGTTTTCGCCTCTGCTCGTCGGCGTCTGAGACTGCGCTGGTCCTGCTGCTGTTTTCTGCTCTGCTCGTCGGCGACTGCGCTGGTCCTGCTGCTGTTTTCTGCACTGCTCATCGGCGTCGGCGACTGTGCTGATCCTGCTGCTGTTTTCTGCTCTGCTCGTAGGCGTAGGCGACTGCACTGGTCCTGCTGCTGTTTTCTGCACTGCTCATCGGCGTCGGTGAATGCGCTGCTCCTGCTGTTGTTTTCTGCTCTGATCGTCGGCGTCGGCGACTGCACTGGTTCTGCTGCTGTTTTCTTCTCTGCTCGTCGGCGTCTGCTCTGCTCGTCGGCGTCTGCGACTGCGCTGGTCCTGCTGCTGTTTTCTGCTCTGCTCATCGGCGACTGCACTGGTCCTGCTGGTGTTTTCTGCACTGCTCATCGGCGTCAGCGACTGCGCTGGTCCTGCTGGTTTTTTCTGCTCTGCTCGTAGGCGTCTGTGACTGCGCTGGTCCTGCTGCTTTTTTCTTCACTGCTCATCGGCGACTGCGACTGCGCTGGTCCTGCTGCTGTTTTCTGCTCTGCTCGTCCGCGACTGCGCAGGTCCTGCTGCTGTTTTCTGCACTGCTCATCGGCGACTGCGACTGCGCTGGTCCTGCTGCTGTTTTCTGCTCTGCTCGTCGGCGACTGCGTTGATCCTGCTGCTGTTTTCTGCTCTGCTCATTGGCGTCTGTGACTGCGCATCTCCTGCTGCTGTTTTCTGCTCTGATCGTCTGCGACTGCGCATCTCCTGCTTATGTTTTTTGCTCAGCTCGTCGGCGTCAGCGACTGCGCTGATCCTGCTGCTGTTTTCTGCTCTGCTCGTCGGCGTCTGCGACTGCGCATCTCCTGCTGCTGTTTTTTGCTCTGCTCGTCGGCGACTGCGCTGGTCCTGCTGCTGTTTTCTGCTCTGCTCATCGGCGTCGGCTACTACGCTGATCCTGCTGTTGTTTCCTGCTCTGCTCGTCGCCGTCGGCGACTGCGCTGGTCCTTCTGTTTTTTTCTGCTCTGATCGTCGGCGCCGGCGACTGCGCTGGTCCTGCTGCTGTTTCCTGCTCTGCTCATCGGCCACTGCGCTGGTCCTGCTGGTGTTTTCTGCACTGCTCATCGGCGTCGGCGACTGCGCTGGTCCTGCTGTTGTTTTCGCCTCTGCTCGTCGGCGTCTGCGACTGCGCTGGTCCTGCTGCTGTTTTCTGCTCTGCTCGTCGTCAACTGCGCTGGTCCTGCTGCTGTTTTCTGCACTGCTCATTGGCATCGTCGACTGTGCTGATCCTGCTGCTGTTTTCTGCTCTGCTCGAAGGCGTCGGCGACTGCGCTGGTCCTGCTGCTGTTTTCTGCACTGCTCATCGGCGTCTGCGACTGCGCTGGTCCTGCTGCTGTTTTCTGCTCTGCTCGTCGGCGACTGCGCAGGTCCTGCTGCTGTTTTCTGCACTGCTCATCGGCGTCGGCGACTGCGCTGATCCTGCTGCTGTTTTTTGCTCTGCTCATTGGCGTCTGCGACTGCTCATCTCCTGCTGCTTTTTTCTGCTTTGCTCGTCGGCGTCAGCGACTGCGCTGGTCCTGCTGCTGTTTAATTCTCTGCTCGTCGGCGTCTGCTCTGCTCGTCGGCGTCTGCGACTGCGCTGGTCCTGCTGCTGTTTTCTGCTCTGCTCATCGGCGACTGCGCTGGTCCTGCTGGTGTTTTCTGCACTGCTTATCGGCGTCGGCGACTGCGCTGGTCCTGCTGTTGTTTTTGCCTCTGCTCGTCGGCGTCTGCGACTGCGCTGGTCCTGCTGCTGTTTTCTGCTCTGCTCGTCGTCAGCTGCGCTGGTCCTGCTGCTGTTTTCTGCACTGCTCATCGGCGTCGGCGACTGCGCTGATCCTGCTGCTGTTTTCTGCTTTGCTCGTCGGCGTCAGCGACTGCGCTGACCCTGCTGCTGTTTTCTGCTCTGATCGTCTGCGACTGCGCATCTCCTGCTTCAGTTTTTTGCTCTGCTCGTCGGCGTCAGCGACTGCGCTGATCCTGCTGCTGTTTTCTGCTCTGCTCGTCGGCGTCTGCGACTGCACATCTCCTGCTGCTGTTTTTTGCTCTGCTCGTTGGCGACTGCGCTGGTCCTGCTGCTGTTTTCTGCTCTGCTCATCGGCGTCGGCTACTGCGCTGATCCTGCTGTTGTTTCCTGCTCTGCTCGTCGCCGTCGGCGACTGCACTGGTCCTGCTGTTGTTTTCTGCTCTGATCGTCGGCGCCGGCGACTGCGCTGGTCCTGCTGCTGTTTTCTTCTCTGCTCGTCGGCGTCTGCTCAGCTCGTCGGCGTCTGCGACTGCGCTGGTCCTGCTGCTGTTTTCTGCTCTGCTCGTCGGCGACTGCGCTGGTCCTGCTGCTGTTTTCTGCACTGCTCATCGGCGTCGGCGACTGTGCTGATCCTGCTGCTGTTTTCTGCTCTGCTCGTAGGCGTAGGCGACTGCGCTGGTCCTGCTGCTGTTTTCTGCACTGCTCATCGGCGTCGGTGACTGCGCTGCTCCTGCTGTTGTTTTCTGCTCTGATCGTCGGCGTCGGCGACTGCACTGGTTCTGCTGCTGTTTTCTTCTCTGCTCGTCGGCGTCTGCTCTGCTCGTCGGCGTCTGCGACTGCGCTGGTCCTGCTGCTGTTTTCTGCTCTGCTCATCGGCGACTGCACTGGTCCTGCTGGTGTTTTCTGCACTGCTCATCGGCGTCAGCGACTGCGCTGGTCCTGCTGGTTTTTTCTGCTCTGCTCGTAGGCGTCTGTGACTGCGCTGGTCCTGCTGCTTTTTTCTTCACTGCTCATCGGCGACTGCGACTGCGCTGGTCCTGCTGCTGTTTTCTGCTCTGCTCGTCCGCGACTGCGCAGGTCCTGCTGCTGTTTTCTGCACTGCTCATCGGCGACTGCGACTGCGCTGGTCCTGCTGCTGTTTTCTGCTCTGCTCGTCGGCGACTGCGTTGATCCTGCTGCTGTTTTCTGCTCTGCTCATTGGCGTCTGTGACTGCGCATCTCCTGCTGCTGTTTTCTGCTCTGATCGTCTGCGACTGCGCATCTCCTGCTTATGTTTTTTGCTCAGCTCGTCGGCGTCAGCGACTGCGCTGATCCTGCTGCTGTTTTCTGCTCTGCTCGTCGGCGTCTGCGACTGCGCATCTCCTGCTGCTGTTTTTTGCTCTGCTCGTCGGCGACTGCGCTGGTCCTGCTGCTGTTTTCTGCTCTGCTCATCGGCGTTGGCTACTACGCTGATCCTGCTGTTGTTTCCTGCTCTGCTCGTCGCCGTCGGCGACTGCGCTGGTCCTTCTGTTTTTTTCTGCTCTGATCGTCGGCGCCGGCGACTGCGCTGGTCCTGCTGCTGTTTCCTGCTCTGCTCATCGGCCACTGCGCTTGTCCTGCTGGTGTTTTCTGCACTGCTCATCGGCGTCGGCGACTGCGCTGGTCCTGCTGTTGTTTTCGCCTCTGCTCGTCGGCGTCTGCGACTGCGCTGGTCCTGCTGCTGTTTTCTGCTCTGCTCGTCGTCAACTGCGCTGGTCCTGCTGCTGTTTTCTGCACTGCTCATTGGCATCGTCGACTGTGCTGATCCTGCTGCTGTTTTCTGCTCTGCTCGAAGGCGTCGGCGACTGCGCTGGTCCTGCTGCTGTTTTCTGCACTGCTCATCGGCGTCTGCGACTGCGCTGGTCCTGCTGCTGTTTTCTGCTCTGCTCGTCGGCGACTGCGCAGGTCCTGCTGCTGTTTTCTGCACTGCTCATCGGCGTCGGCGACTGCGCTGATCCTGCTGCTGTTTTCTGCTCTGCTCATTGGCGTCTGCGACTGCTCATCTCCTGCTGCTTTTTTCTGCTTTGCTCGTCTGCGTCAGCGACTGCGCTGGTCCTGCTGCTGTTTAATTCTCTGCTCGTCAGCGTCTGCTTTGCTCGTCGGCGTCTGCGACTGCGCTGGTCCTGCTGCTGTTTTCTGCTCTGCTCATCGGCGACTGCGCTGGTCCTGCTGCTGTTTTCTGCACTGCTCATCGGCGTCGGCGACTGCGCTGATCCTGCTGCTGTTTTCTGCTTTGCTCGTCGGCGTCAGCGACTGCGCTGGTCCTGCTGGTGTTTTCTGCTCTGCTCGTAGGCGTCTGTGACTGCGCTGGTCCTGCTGCTTTTTTCTGCACTGCTTATCGGCGTCGGCGACTGCGCTGGTCCTGCTGTTGTTTTTGCCTCTGCTCGTCGGCGTCTGTGACTGCGCTGGTCCTGCTGCTGTTTTCTGCTCTGCTCGTCGTCAGCTGCGCTGGTCCTGCTGCTGTTTTCTGCACTGCTCATCGGCGTCGGCGACTGCGCTGATCCTGCTGCTGTTTTCTGCTTTGCTCGTCGGCGTCAGCGACTGCGCTGGTCCTGCTGGTGTTTTCTGCTCTGCTCGTAGGCGTCTGTGACTGCGCTGGTCCTGCTGCTTTTTTCTTCACTGCTCATCGGCGACTGCGACTGCGCTGGTCCTGCTGCTGTTTTCTGCTCTGCTCGTCGGCGACTGCGTTGATCCTGCTGCTGTTTTCTGCTCTGCTCATTGGCGTCTGCGACTGCGCATCTCCTGCTGCTGTTTTCTGCTCTGATCGTCTGCGACTGCGCATCTCCTGCTTATGTTTTTTGCTCAGCTCGTCGGCGTCAGCGACTGCGCTGATCCTGCTGCTGTTTTCTGCTCTGCTCGTCGGCGTCTGCGACTGCGCATCTCCTGCTGCTGTTTTTTGCTCTGCTCGTCGGCGACTGCGCTGGTCATGCTGCTGTTTTCTGCTCTGCTCATCGGCGTCGGCTACTACGTTGATCCTGCTGTTGTTTCCTGCTCTGCTCGTCGCCGTCGGCGACTGCGCTGGTCCTTCTGTTTTTTTCTGCTCTGATCGTCGGCGCCGACGAATGCGCTGGTCCTGCTGCTGTTTCCTGCTCTGCTCGTCGGCTACTGCGCTGATCCTGCTGTTGTTTCCTGCTCTGCTCGTCGCCGTCGGCGACTGCGCTGGTCCTGCTGTTGTTTTCTGCTCTGCTCGTCGGCGTCTGCTCTGCTCGTCGGCGTCTGCGACTGCGCTGGTCCTGATGCTGTTTTCTGCTCTGCTCGTCGGCGTCTGCTCTGCTCGTCGGCGTCTGCGACTGCGCTGGTCCTGCTGGTGTTTTCTGCATTGCTCATCGGCGTCGGCGACTGCGCTGGTCCTGCTGTTGTTTTAGCCTCTGCTCGTCGGCGTCTGCTCTGCTCGTCGGCGTCTGCGACTGCGCTGGTCCTGCTGGTGTTTTCTGCATTGCTCATCGGCGTCGGCGACTGCGCTGGTCCTGCTGTTGTTTTAGCCTCTGCTCGTCGGCGTCGGCGACTGCGCTGGTCCTGCTGCTGTTTTCTGCTCTGCTCATCGGCGACTGCGCTGGTCCTGCTGGTGTTTTCTGCACTGCTCATCGGCGTCAGCGAATGCGCTGATCCTGCTGCTGTTTCCTGCTCTGCTCATCGCCGTCGGCGACTGCGCTGGTCCTGCTGTTGTTTTCTGCTCTGATCGTCGGCGTCGGCGACTTCGCTGGTTCTGCTGCTGTTTTCTTCTCTGCTCATCGGCGTCTGCTCTGCTCGTCGGCGTCTGCGACTGCGCTGGTCCTGCTGCTGTTTTCTGCTCTGCTCATCGGCGACTGCGCTGGTCCTGCTGGTGTTTTCTGCACTGCTCATCGGCGTCGGCGACTGCGCTGGTCCTGCTGTTGTTTTCGCCTCTGCTCATCGGCGTCGCTACTACGCTGATCCTGCTGTTGTTTCCTGCTCTGCTCGTCGCCGTCGGCGACTGCGCTGGTCCTTCTGTTTTTTTCTGCTCTGATCGTCGGCGCCGACGAATGCGCTGGTCCTGCTGCTTTTTCCTGCTCTGCTCATCGGCCACTGCGCTGGTCCTGCTGCTGTTTTCTGCACTGCTCATCGGCGTCGGCGACTGCGCTGATCCTGCTGCTGTTTTCTGCTCTGCTCATTGGCGTCTGCGACTGCGCATCTCCTGCTGCTTTTTTCTGCTTTGCTCGTCGGCGTCAGCGAATGCGCTGACACTGCTGCTGTTTTCTGCTCTGATCGTCTGCGACTGCGCATCTCCTGCTTCTGTTTTTTGCTCTGCTCGTCGGCGTCAGCGACTGCGCTGATCCTGCTGCTGTTTTCTGCTCTGCTCGTCGGCGTCTGCGACTGCACATCTCCTGCTGCTGTTTTTTGCTCTGCTCGTCGGCGACTGCGCTGGTCCTGCTGCTGTTTTCTGCTCTGCTCATTGGCGTCGGCTACTGCGCTGATCCTGCTGTTGTTTCCTGCTCTGCTCGTCGCCGTCGGCGACTGCGCTGGTCCTGCTGTTGTTTTCTGCTCTGCTCGTCGGCGTCTGCTCTGCTCGTCGGCGTCTGCGACTGCGCTGGTCCTGATGCTGTTTTCTGCTCTGCTCATCGGTGACTGCGCTGGTCCTGCTTGTGTTTTCTGCACTGCTCATCTGCGTCGGCAACTGCGCTGGTCCTGCTGTTGTTTTCTTCTCTGCTCGTCGGCGTCTGCTCTGCTCGTCGGCGTCTGCGACTGCGCTGGTCCTGCTGGTGTTTTCTGCATTGCTCATCGGCGTCGGCGACTGCGCTGGTCCTGCTGTTGTTTTAGCGTCTGCTCGTCGGCGTCTTAGACTGCGCTGGTCCTGCTGCTTTTTTCTGCTCTGCTCGTCGGCGACTGCGCTGGTCCTGCTGCTGTTTTCTGCACTGCTCATCGGCGTCGGCGACTGTGCTGATCCTGCTGCTGTTTTCTGCTCTGCTCGTAGGCGTTGGCGACTGCGCTGGTCCTGCTGCTGTTTTCTGCACTGCTCATCGGCGTCAGCGAATGCGCTGATCCTGCTGCTGTTTCCTGCTCTGCTCATTGCCGTCGGCGACTGCGCTGGTCCTGCTGTTGTTTTCTGCTCTGATCGTCGGCGTCGGCGACTTCGCTGGTTCTGCTGCTGTTTTCTTCTCTGCTCGTCAGCGTCTGCTCTGCTCGTCGGCGTCTGCGACTGCGCTGGTCCTGCTGCTGTTTTCTGCTCTGCTCATCGGCGACTGCGCTGGTCCTGCTGGTGTTTTCTGCACTGCTCATCGGCGTCGGCGACTGCGCTGGTCCTGCTGTTGTTTTCGCCTCTGCTCATCGGCGTCTGCGACTGCGCTGGTCCTGCTGCTGTTTTCTGCTCTGCTCTTCGGCGACTGCGCTGGTCCTGCTGCTGTTTTCTGCACTGCTCATTGGCGTCGGCGACTGTGCTGATCCTGCTGCTGTTTTCTGCTCTGCTTGCAGGCGTCTGTGACTGCGCTGGTCCTGCTGCTTTTTTCTTCACTGCTCATCGGCGACTGCGACTGCGCTGGTCCTGCTGCTGTTTTCTGCTCTGCTCGTCGGCGACTGCGCAGGTCCTGCTGCTGTTTTCTGCACTGCTCATCGGCGTCGGCGACTGCGTTGTTCCTGCTGCTGTTTTCTGCTCTGCTCATTGGCGTCTGCGACTGCGCATCTCCTTCTGCTGTTTTCTGCTCTGATCGTCTGCAACTGCGCATCTCCTGCTTATGTTTTTTGCTCTGCTCGTCGGTGTCAGCGACTGCGCTGAACCTGCTGCTGTTTTCTGCTCTGCTCGTCGGCGTCTGCGACTGCGCATCTCCTGCTGCTGTTTTTTGCTCTGCTCGTCGGCGACTGCGCTGGTCCTGCTGCTGTTTTCTGCTCTGCTCATCGGCGTCGGCTACTACGCTGATCCTGCTGTTGTTTCCTGCTCTGCTCGTCGCCGTCGGCGACTGTGCTGGTCCTGCTGTTGTTTTCTGCTCTGATCGTCGGCGTCGGCGACTGCGCTGGTCCTGCTGCTGTTTTCTTCTCTGCTCATCGGCGCCTGCTCTGCTCGTCGGCGTCTGCGACTGCGCTGGTCCTGCTGGTGTTTTCTGCATTGCTCATCGGCGTCGGCGACTGCGCTGGTCCTGCTGCTGTTTTCTGCACTGCTCATCGGCGTCAGCGAATGCGCTGATCCTGCTGCTGTTTCCTGCTCTGCTCATCGCCGTCGGCGACTGCGCTGGTCCTGCTGTTGTTTTCTGCTCTGATCGTCGGCGTCGGCGACTTCGCTGGTTCTGCTGCTGTTTTCTTTTCTGCTCGTCGGCGTCTGCTCTGATCGTCGGCGTCTGCGACTGCGCTGGTCCTGCTGCTGTTTTCTGCTCTGCTCATCGGCGACTGCGCTGGTCCTGCTGGTGTTTTCTGCACTGCTCATCGGCGTCGGCGACTGCGCTGGTCCTGCTGTTGTTTTCGCCTCTGCTCATCGGCGTCGGCTACTACGCTGATCCTGCTGTTGTTTCCTGCTCTGCTCGTCGCCGTCGGCGACTGCGCTGGTCCTTCTGTTTTTTTCTGCTCTGATCGTCGGCGCTGACGAATGCGCTGGTCCTGCTGCTGTTTCCTGCTCTGCTCATCGGCCACTGCGCTGGTCCTGCTGCTGTTTTCTGCACTGCGCATCGGCGTCGGCGACTGCGCTGATCCTGCTGCTGTTTTCTGCTCTGCTCATTGGCGTCTGCGACTGCGCATCTCCTGCTGCTTTTTTCTGCTTTGCTCGTCGGCGTCAGCGACTGCGCTGACACTGCTGCTGTTTTCTGCTCTGATCGTCTGCGACTGAGCATCTCCTGCTTCTGTTTTTTGCTCTGCTCGTCGGCGTCAGCGACTGCGCTGATCCTGCTGCTGTTTTCTGCTCTGCTCGTCGGCGTCTGCGACTGCACATCTCCTGCTGCTGTTTTTTGCTCTGCTCGTCGGCGACTGCGCTGGTCCTGCTGCTGTTTTCTGCTCTGCTCATTGGCGTCGGCTACTGCGCTGGTCCTGCTGTTGTTTTCTGCTCTGCTCGTCGGCGTCTGCTCTGCTCGTCGGCGTCTGCGACTGCGCTTGTCCTGATGCTGTTTTCTGCTCTGCTCATCGGTGACTGCGCTGGTCCTGCTTGTGTTTTCTGCACTGCTCATCTGCGTCGGCAACTGCGCTGGTCCTGCTGTTGTTTTCTTCTCTGCTCGTCGGCGTCTGCTCTGATTGTCGGCGTCTGCGACTGCGCTGGTCCTGCTGGTGTTTTCTGCATTGCTCATCGGCGTCGGCGACTGCGCTGGTCCTGCTGTTGTTTTAGCGTCTGCTCGTCGGCGTCTTAGACTGCGCTGGTCCTGCTGCTGTTTTCTGCTCTGCTCGTCGGCGACTGCGCTGGTCCTGCTGCTGTTTTCTGCACTGCTCATCGGCGTCGGCGACTGTGCTGATCCTGCTGCTGTTTTCTGCTCTGCTCGTAGGCGTCGGCGACTGCGCTGGTCCTGCTGCTGTTTTCTGCACTGCTCATCGGCGTCAGCGAATGCGCTGATCCTGCTGCTGTTTCCTGCTCTGCTCATCGCCGTCGGCGACTGCGCTGGTCCTGCTGTTGTTTTCTGCTCTGATCATCGGCGTCGGCGACTTCGCTGGTTCTGCTGCTGTTTTCTTCTCTGCTCGTCGGCGTCTGCTATGCTCGTCGGCGTCTGCGACTGCGCTGGTCCTGCTGCTGTTTTCTGCTCTGCTCATCGGCGACTGCGCTGGTCCTGCTGGTGTTTTCTGCACTGCTCATCGGCGTCGGCGACTGCGCTGGTCCTGCTGTTGTTTTCGCCTCTGCTCATCGGCGTCTGCGACTGCGCTGGTCCTGCTGCTGTTTTCTGCTCTGCTCTTCGGCGACTGCGCTGGTCCTGCTGCTGTTTTCTGCACTGCTCATTGGCGTCGGCGACTGTGCTGATCCTGCTGCTGTTTTCTGCTCTGCTCGTAGGCGTCTGTGACTGCGCTGGTCCTGCTGCTTTTTTCTTCACTGCTCATCGGCGACTGCGACTGCGCTGGTCCTGCTGCTGTTTTCTGCTCTGCTCGTCGGCGACTGCGCAGGTCCTGCTGCTGTTTTCTGCACTGCTCATCGGCGTCGGCGACTGCGTTGTTCCTGCTGCTGTTTTCTGCTCTGCTCATTGGCAGAAAACACCAACAGGACCAGCGCATACGTCGATGAGCAGAGCAGAAAACAGCAGCAGGACCAGCGCAGTCGCAGACGCCGACGAGCGGAGCAGACGCCGATGAGCAGAGAAGAAAACAGCAGCAGGACCAGCGCAGTCGCCGACGCCGACGATCAGAGCAGAAAACAACAGCAGGACCAGCACAGTCGCCGACGCAGATGAGCAGTGCAGAAAACACCAGCAGGTCCAGCGCAGTGGCCGATGAACAGAGCAGGAAACAGCAGCAGGACCAGTGCAGTCACAGACGCCGTCGAGCAGAGCAGACGCCGACGAGCAGAGAAGAAAACAGCAGCCGGACCAGCGCAGTCGCCGGCGCCGACGATCAGAGCAGAAAAGAACAGAAGGACCAGCGCAGTCGCCGACGGCGACGAGCAGAGCAGGAAACAACAGCAGGATCAGCGTAGTAGCCGACGCCGATGAGCAGAGCAGAAAACAGCAGCAGGACCAGCGCAGTCGCCGACGAGCAGAGCAAAAAACAGCAGCAGGAGATGTGCAGTCGCAGACGCTGACGAGCAGAGCAGAAAACAGCAGCAGGTTCAGCGCAGTCACTGACACCGACGAGCAGAGCAAAAAACATAAGCAGGAGATGCGCAGTCGCAGACGATCAGAGCAGAAAACAGCAGAAGGAGATGCGCAGTCGCAGACGCCAATGAGCAGAGCAGAAAACAGCAGCAGGAACAACGCAGTCGCCGACGCCGATGAGCAGTGCAGAAAACAGCAGCAGGACCTGCGCAGTCGCCGACGAGCAGAGCAGAAAACAGCAGCAGGACCAGCGCAGTCGCAGTCGCCGATGAGCAGTGAAGAAAAAAGCAGCAGGACCAGCGCAGTCACAGACGCCTACGAGCAGAGCAGAAAACAGCAGCAGGATCAGCACAGTCGCCGACGCCAATGAGCAGTGCAGAAAACAGCAGCAGGACCAGCGCAGTCGCCGAAGAGCAGAGCAGAAAACAGCAGCAGGACCAGCGCAGTCGCAGACGCCGATGAGCAGAGGCGAAAACAACAGCAGGACCAGCGCAGTCGCCGACGCCGATGAGCAGTGCAGAAAACACCAGCAGGACCAGCGCAGTCGCCGATGAGCAGAGCAGAAAACAGCAGCAGGACCAGCGCAGTCGCAGACGCCGACGAGCAGAGCAGACGCCGACGAGCAGAGAAGAAAACAGCAGCAGAACCAGCGAAGTCGCCGACGCCGACGATCAGAGCAGAAAACAACAGCAGGACCAGCGCAGTCGCCGACGGCGATGAGCAGAGCAGGAAACAGCAGCAGGATCAGCGCATTCGCTGACGCCGATGAGCAGTGCAGAAAACAGCAGCAGGACCAGCGCAGTCGCCGACGCCTACGAGCAGAGCAGAAAACAGCAGCAGGATCAGCACAGTCGCCGACGCCGATGAGCAGTGCAGAAAACAGCAGCAGGACCAGCGCAGTCACCGACGAGCAGAGCAGAAAACAGCAGCAGGACCAGCACAGTCTAAGACGCCGACGAGCAGACGCTAAAACAACAGCAGGAAAAGCGCAGTCGCCGACGCCGATGAGCAATGCAGAAAACACCAGCAGGACCAGCGCAGTCGCAGACGCCGACGAGCAGAGCAGACGCCGACGAGCAGAGAAGAAAACAACAGCAGGACCAGCGCAGTTGCCGACGCAGATGAGCAGTGCAGAAAACACAAGCAGGACCAGCGCAGTCACCGATGAGCAGAGCAGAAAACAGCATCAGGACCAGCGCAGTCGCAGACGCCGACGAGCAGAGCAGACGCCGACGAGCAGAGCAGAAAACAACAGCAGGACCAGCGCAGTCGCCGACGGCGACGAGCAGAGCAGGAAACAACAGCAGGATCAGCGCAGTAGCCGACGCCAATGAGCAGAGCAGAAAACAGCAGCAGGACCAGCGCAGTCGCCGACGAGCAGAGCAAAAAACAGCAGCAGGAGATGTGCAGTCGCAGACGCCGACGAGCAGAGCAGAAAACAGCAGCAGGAGATGCGCAGTCGCTGACGCCGACGAGCAGAGCAAAAAACAGAAGCAGGAGATGCGCAGTCGCAGACGATCAGAGCAGAAAAAAGCAACAGTGTCAGCGCATTCGCTGACGCCGACGAGCAAAGCAGAAAAAAGCAGCAGGAGATGCGCAGTCGCAGACGCCAATGAGCAGAGCAGAAAACAGCAGCAGGATCAGCGCAGTCGCCGACGCCGATGAGCAGTGCAGAAAACAGCAGCAGGACCAGCGCAGTGGCCGATGAGCAGAGCAGGAAAAAGCAGCAGGACCAGCGCATTCGTCGGCGCCGACGATCAGAGCAGAAAAAAACAGAAGGACCAGCGCAGTCGCCGACGGCGACGAGCAGAGCAGGAAACAACAGCAGGATCAGCGTAGTAGCCGACGCCGATGAGCAGAGGCGAAAACAACAGCAGGACCAGCGCAGTCGCCGACGCCGATGAGCAGTGCAGAAAACACCAGCAGGACCAGCGCAGTCGCCGATGAGCAGAGCAGAAAACAGCAGCAGGACCAGCGCAGTCGCAGACGCCGACGAGCATTGCAGACGCCGACGAGCAGAGAAGAAAACAGCAGCAGAACCAGCGAAGTCGCCGACGCCGACGATCAGAGCAGAAAACAACAGCAGGACCAGCGCAGTCGCCGACGGCGATGAGCAGAGCAGGAAACAGCAGCAGGATCAGCGCATTCGCTGACGCCGATGAGCAGTGCAGAAAACAGCAGCAGGACCAGCGCAGTCGCCGACGCCTACGAGCAGAGCAGAAAACAGCAGCAGGATCAGCACAGTCGCCGACGCCGATGAGCAGTGCAGAAAACAGCAGCAGGACCAGCGCAGTCGCCGACGAGCAGAGCAGAAAACAGCAGCAGGACCAGCGCAGTCTAAGACGCCGACGAGCAGAGGCTAAAACAACAGCAGGACCAGCGCAGTCGCCGACGCCGATGAGCAATGCAGAAAACACCAGCAGGACCAGCGCAGTCGCAGACGCCGACGAGCAGAGCAGACGCCGACGAGCAGAGGCTAAAACAACAGCAGGACCAGCGCAGTCGCCGACGCCGATGAGCAATGCAGAAAACACCAGCAGGACCAGCGCAGTCGCAGACGCCGACGAGCAGAGCAGACGCCGACGAGCAGAGCAGAAAACAGCATCAGGACCAGCGCAGTCGCAGACGCCGACGAGCAGAGCAGACACCGACGAGCAGAGCAGAAAACAACAGCAGGACCAGCGCAGTCGCCGACGGCGACGAGCAGAGCAGGAAACAACAGCAGGATCAGCGCAGTAGCCGACGAGCAGAGCAGGAAACAGCAGCAGAACCAGCGCATTCGTCGGCGCCGACGATCAGAGCAGAAAAAAACAGAAGGACCAGCGCAGTCGCCGACGGCGACGAGCAGAGCAGGAAACAACAGCAGGATCAACGTAGTAGCCGACGCCGATGAACTGAGCAGAAAACAGCAGCATGACCAGCGCAGTCGCCGACGAGCAGAGCAAAAAACAGCAGCAGGAGATGCGCAGTCGCAGACGCCGACGAGCAGAGCAGAAAACAGCAGCAGGATCAGCGCAGTCGCTGACGCCGACGAGCTGAGCAAAAAACATAAGCAGGAGATGCGCAGTCGCAGACGATCAGAGCAGAAAACAGCAGCAGGAGATGCGCAGTCGCAGACGCCAATGAGCAGAGCAGAAAACAGCAGCAGGATCAACGCAGTCGCCGACGAGCAGAGCAGAAAACAGCAGCAGGACCAGCGCAGTCGCAGTCGCCGATGAGCAGTGAAGAAAAAAGCAGCAGGACCAGCGCAGTCACAGACGCCTACGAGCAGAGCAGAAAACACCAGCAGGACCAGCGCAGTCGCCGACGCCGATGAGCAGTGCAGAAAACAGCAGCAGGACCTGCGCAGTCGCCGACGAGCAGAGCAGAAAACAGCAGCAGGACCAGCGCAGTCGCAGTCGCCGATGAGCAGTGAAGAAAAAAGCAGCAGGACCAGCGCAGTCACAGACGCCTACGAGCAGAGCAGAAAATACCAGCAGGACCAGCGCAGTCGCCGATGCCGATGAGCAGTGCAGAAAACACCAGCAGGACCAGTGCAGTCGCCGATGAGCAGAGCAGAAAACAGCAGCAGGACCAGCGCAGTCGCAGACGCCGACGAGCAGAGCAGACGCCGACGAGCAGAGAAGAAAACAGCAGCAGAACCAGTGCAGTCGCCGACGCCGACGATCAGAGCAGAAAACAACAGCAGGAGCAGCGCAGTCGCCGACGCCGATGAGCAGTGCAGAAAACAGCAGCAGGACCAGCGCAGTCGCCTACGCCTACGAGCAGAGTAGAAAACAGCAGCAGGATCAGCACAGTCGCCGACGCCGATGAGCAGTGCAGAAAACAGCAGCAGGACCAGCGCAGTCGCCGAAGAGCAGAGCAGAAAACAGCAGCAGGACCAGCGCAGTCTCAGACGCCGACGAGCAGAGGCGAAAACACCAGCAGGACAAGCGCAGTCGCCAACGCCGATGAGCAATGCAGAAAACAGCAGCAGGACCATCGCAGTCGCAGACGCCGACGAGCTGAGCAGACGCCGACGAGCAGAGAAGAAAACAGCAGCAGGACCAGCGCAGTCGCCGGCGCCGACGATCAGAGCAGAAAACAACAGCAGGACCAGCGCAGTCGCCGACGGCGACGAGCAGAGCAGACGCCGACGAGCAGAGAAGAAAACAGCAGCAGGACCAGCGCAGTCGCCGGCGCCGACGATCAGAGCAGAAAACAACAGCAGGACCAGTGCAGTCGCCGACGGCGACGAGCAGAGCAGGAAACAACAGCAGGATCAGCGCAGTAGCCGACGCCGATGAGCAGATCAGAAAACAGCAGCAGGACCAGCGCAGTCGCCGACGAGCAGAGCAAAAAACAGCAGCAGGAGATGTGCAGTCGCAGACGCCGACGAGCAGAGCAGAAAACAGCAGCAGGATCAGCGCAGTCGCTGACGCCGACGAGCAGAGCAAAAAACTGAAGCAGGAGATGCGCAGTCGCAGACGATCAGAGCAGAAAACAGCAGCAGGGTCAGCGCAGTCGCTGACGCCGACGAGCAAAGCAGAAAACAGCAGCAGGATCAGCGCAGTCGCCGACGCCGATGAGCAGTGCAGAAAACAGCAGCAGTACCAGCGCAGCTGACGACGAGCAGAGCAGAAAACAGCAGCAGGACCAGCGCAGTCACAGACGCCGACGAGCAGAGGCAAAAACAACAGCAGGACCAGCGCAGTCGCCGACGCCGATGAGCAGTGCAGAAAACACCAGCAGGACCAGCGCAGTCGCCGATGAGCAGAGCAGAAAACAGCAGCAGGACCAGCGCAGTCGCAGACGCCGACGAGCAGAGCAGACGCCGACGAGCAGAGAATTAAACAGCAGCAGGACCAGCGCAGTCGCTGACGCCGACGAGCAAAGCAGAAAAAAGCAGCAGGAGATGAGCAGTCGCAGACGCCAATGAGCAGAGCAGAAAACAGCAGCAGGATCAGCGCAGTCGCCGACGCCGATGAGCAGTGCAGAAAACAGCAGCAGGACCTGCGCAGTCGCCGACGAGCAGAGCAGAAAACAGCAGCAGGACCAGCGCAGTCGCAGAGGCCGATGAGCAGTGCAGAAAACAGCAGCAGGACCAGCGCAGTCGCCGACGCCTTCGAGCAGAGCAGAAAACAGCAGCAGGATCAGCACAGTCGCCGATGCCAATGAGCAGTGCAGAAAACAGCAGCAGGACCAGCGCAGTTGACGACGAGCAGAGCAGAAAACAGCAGCAGGACCAGCGCAGTCGCAGACGCCGACGAGCAGAGGCGAAAACAACAGCAGGACCAGCGCAGTCGCCGACGCCGATGAGCAGTGCAGAAAACACCAGCAGGACCAGCGCAGTGGCCGATGAGCAGAGCAGGAAACAGCAGCAGGACCAGCGCAGTCGCCGGCGCCGACGATCAGAGCAGAAAAAAACAGAAGGACCAGCGCAGTCGCCGACGGCGACGAGCAGAGCAGGAAACAACAGCAGGATCAGCGTAGTAGCCGACGCCGATGAGCAGAGCAGAAAACAGCAGCAGGACCAGCGCAGTCGCCGACGAGCAGAGCAAAAAACAGCAGCAGGAGATGCGCAGTCGCAGACGCCGACGAGCAGAGCAGAAAACAGCAGCAGGATCAGCGCAGTCGCTGACGCCGACGAGCTGAGCAAAAAACATAAGCAGGAGATGCGCAGTCGCAGACGATCAGAGCAGAAAACAGCAGCAGGAGATGCGCAGTCACAGACGCCAATGAGCAGAGCAGAAAACAGCAGCAGGATCAACGCAGTCGCCGACGAGCAGAGCAGAAAACAGCAGCAGGACCAGCGCAGTCGCAGTCGCCGATGAGCAGTGCAGAAAACAGCAGCAGGACCTGCGCAGTCGCGGACGAGCAGAGCAGAGCAGACGCCGACGAGCAGAGCAGAAAACAACAGCAGGACCAGCGCAGTCGCCGACGGCGACGAGCAGAGCAGGAAACAACAGCAGGATCAGCGCAGTAGCCGACGAGCAGAGCAGGAAACAGCAGCAGAACCAGCGCATTCGTCGGCGCCGACGATCAGAGCAGAAAAAAACAGAAGGACCAGCGCAGTCGCCGACGGCGACGAGCAGAGCAGGAAACAACAGCAGGGTCAACGTAGTAGCCGACGCCGATGAACTGAGCAGAAAACAGCAGCATGACCAGCGCAGTCGCCGACGAGCAGAGCAAAAAACAGCAGCAGGAGATGCGCAGTCGCAGACGCCGACGAGCAGAGCAGAAAACAGCAGCAGGATCAGCGCAGTCGCTGACGCCGACGAGCTGAGCAAAAAACATAAGCAGGAGATGCGCAGTCGCAGACGATCAGAGCAGAAAACAGCAGCAGGAGATGCGCAGTCGCAGACGCCAATGAGCAGAGCAGAAAACAGCAGCAGGATCAACGCAGTCGCCGACGAGCAGAGCAGAAAACAGCAGCAGGACCAGCGCAGTCGCAGTCGCCGATGAGCAGTGAAGAAAAAAGCAGCAGGACCAGCGCAGTCACAGACGCCTACGAGCAGAGCAGAAAACACCAGCAGGACCAGCGCAGTCGCCGACGCCGATGAGAAGTGCAGAAAACAGCAGCAGGACCTGCGCAGTCGCCGACGAGCAGAGCAGAAAACAGCAGCAGGACCAGCGCAGTCGCAGTCGCCGATGAGCAGTGAAGAAAAAAGCAGCAGGACCAGCGCAGTCACAGACGCCTACGAGCAGAGCAGAAAATACCAGCAGGACCAGCGCAGTCGCCGACGCCGATGAGCAGTGCAGAAAACACCAGCAGGACCAGTGCAGTCGCCGATGAGCAGAGCAGAAAACAGCAGCAGGACCAGCGCAGTCGCAGACGCCGACGAGCAGAGCAGACGCCGACGAGCAGAGAAGAAAACAGCAGCAGAACCAGTGCAGTCGCCGACGCCGACGATCAGAGCAGAAAACAACAGCAGGAGCAGCGCAGTCGCCGACGCCGATGAGCAGTGCAGAAAACAGCAGCAGGACCAGCGCAGTCGCCTACGCCTACGAGCAGAGTAGAAAACAGCAGCAGGATCAGCACAGTCGCCGACGCCGATGAGCAGTGCAGAAAACAGCAGCAGGACCAGCGCAGTCGCCGAAGAGCAGAGCAGAAAACAGCAGCAGGACCAGCGCAGTCTCAGACGCCGACGAGCAGAGGCGAAAACAACAGCAGGACAAGCGCAGTCGCCAACGCCGATGAGCAATGCAGAAAACAGCAGCAGGACCATCGCAGTCGCAGACGCCGACGAGCTGAGCAGACGCCGACGAGCAGAGAAGAAAACAGCAGCAGGACCAGCGCAGTCGCCGGCGCCGACGATCAGAGCAGAAAACAACAGCAGGACCAGCGCAGTCGCCGACGGCGACGAGCAGAGCAGACGCCGACGAGCAGAGAAGAAAACAGCAGCAGGACCAGCGCAGTCGCCGGCGCCGACGATCAGAGCAGAAAACAACAGCAGGACCAGTGCAGTCGCCGACGGCGACGAGCAGAGCAGGAAACAACAGCAGGATCAGCGCAGTAGCCGACCCCGATGAGCAGAGCAGAAAACAGCAGCAGGACCAGCGCAGTCGCCGACGAGCAGAGCAAAAAACAGCAGCAGGAGATGTGCAGTCGCAGACGCCGACGAGCAGAGCAGAAAACAGCAGCAGGATCAGCGCAGTCGCTGACGCCGACGAGCAGAGCAAAAAACTGAAGCAGGAGATGCGCAGTCGCAGACGATCAGAGCAGAAAACAGCAGCAGGGTCAGCGCAGTCGCTGACGCCGACGAGCAAAGCAGAAAACAGCAGCAGGATCAGCGCAGTCGCCGACGCCGATGAGCAGTGCAGAAAACAGCAGCAGTACCAGCGCAGCTGACGACGAGCAGAGCAGAAAACAGCAGCAGGACCAGCGCAGTCGCAGACGCCGACGAGCAGAGGCAAAAACAACAGCAGGACCAGCGCAGTCGCCGACGCCGATGAGCAGTGCAGAAAACACCAGCAGGACCAGCGCAGTCGCCGATGAGCAGAGCAGAAAACAGCAGCAGGACCAGCGCAGTCGCAGACGCCGACGAGCAGAGCAGACGCCGACGAGCAGAGAATTAAACAGCAGCAGGACCAGCGCAGTCGCTGACGCCGACGAGCAAAGCAGAAAAAAGCAGCAGGAGATGAGCAGTCGCAGACGCCAATGAGCAGAGCAGAAAACAGCAGCAGGATCAGCGCAGTCGCCGACGCCGATGAGCAGTGCAGAAAACAGCAGCAGGACCTGCGCAGTCGCCGACGAGCAGAGCAGAAAACAGCAGCAGGACCAGCGCAGTCGCAGAGGCCGATGAGCAGTGCAGAAAACAGCAGCAGGACCAGCGCAGTCGCCGACGCCTTCGAGCAGAGCAGAAAACAGCAGCAGGATCAGCACAGTCGCCGATGCCAATGAGCAGTGCAGAAAACAGCAGCAGGACCAGCGCAGTTGACGACGAGCAGAGCAGAAAACAGCAGCAGGACCAGCGCAGTCGCAGACGCCGACGAGCAGAGGCGAAAACAACAGCAGGACCAGCGCAGTCGCCGACGTCGATGAGCATTGCAGAAAACACCAGCAGGACCAGCGCAGTGGCCGATGAGCAGAGCAGGAAACAGCAGCAGGACCAGCGCAGTCGCCGGCGCCGACGATCAGAGCAGAAAAAAACAGAAGGACCAGCGCAGTCGCCGACGGCGACGAGCAGAGCAGGAAACAACAGCAGGATCAGCGTAGTAGCCGACGCCGATGAGCAGAGCAGAAAACAGCAGCAGGACCAGCGCAGTCGCCGACGAGCAGAGCAAAAAACAGCAGCAGGAGATGCGCAGTCGCAGACGCCGACGAGCAGAGCAGAAAACAGCAGCAGGATCAGCGCAGTCGCTGACGCCGACGAGCTGAGCAAAAAACATAAGCAGGAGATGCGCAGTCGCAGACGATCAGAGCAGAAAACAACAGCAGGAGATGCGCAGTCACAGACGCCAATGAGCAGAGCAGAAAACAGCAGCAGGATCAACGCAGTCGCCGACGAGCAGAGCAGAAAACAGCAGCAGGACCAGCGCAGTCGCAGTCGCCGATGAGCAGTGCAGAAAACAGCAGCAGGACCTGCGCAGTCGCGGACGAGCAGAGCAGAAAACAGCAGCAGGACCAGCGCAGTCGCAGTCGCCGATGAGCAGTGAAGAAAAAAGCAGCAGGACCAGCGCAGTCACAGACGCCTACGAGCAGAGCAGAAAACACCAGCAGGACCAGCGCAGTCGCTGACGCCGATGAGCAGTGCAGAAAACACCAGCAGGACCAGTGCAGTCGCCGATGAGCAGAGCAGAAAACAGCAGCAGGACCAGCGCGGTCGCAGACGCTGACGAGCAGAGCAGACGCCGACGAGCAGAGAAGAAAACAGCAGCAGAACCAGTGCAGTCGCCGACGCCGACGATCAGAGCAGAAAACAACAGCAGGAGCAGCGCAGTCACCGACGCCGATGAGCAGTGCAGAAAACAGCAGCAGGACCAGCGCAGTCGCCTACGCCTACGAGCAGAGCAGAAAACAGCAGCAGGATCAGCACAGTTGCCGACGCCGAGGAGCAGTGCAGAAAACAGCAGCAGGACCAGCGCAGTCGCCGACGAGCAGAGCAGAAAACAGCAGCAGGACCAGCGCAGTCTCAGACGCCGACGAGCAGAGGCGAAAACAACAGCAGGACCAGCGCAGTCGCCGACGCCGATGAGCAATGCAGAAAACACCAGCAGGACCAGCGCAGACGCCGACGAGCAGAGCAGACGCCGACGAGCAGAGAAGAAAACAGCAGCAGGACCAGCGCAGTTGCCGTCGCCGACGATCAGAGCAGAAAAAAACAGCAGGACCAGCGCAGTCGTCGACGCAGATGAGCAGTGCAGAAACACAAGCAGGACCAGCGTAGTCACCGATGAGCAGAGCAGAAAACAGCAGCAGGACCAGCGCAGTCGCAGACGCCGACGAGCAGAGCAGATGCCGACGAGCAGAGAAGAAAACAGCAGCAGGACCAGCGCAGTCACCGGCGCCGACGATCAGAGCAGAAAACAACAGCAGGACCAGCGCAGTCGCCGACGGCGACGAGCAGAGCAGGAAACAACAGCAGGATCAGCGCAGTAGCCGACGCCGATGAGCAGAGCAAAAAACAGCAGCAGGAGATGTGCAGTCGCAGACGCCGACGAGCAGAGCAGAAAACAGCAGCAGGATCAGCGCAGTCGCTGACGCCGACGAGCAGAGCAAAAAACTGAAGCAGGAGATGCGCAGTCGCAGACGATCAGAGCAGAAAACAGCAGCAGGGTCAGCGCAGTCGCTGATGCTGACGAGCAAAGCAGAAAAGCGCAGCAGGAGATGCGCAGTCGCAGACGCCAATGAGCAGAGCAGAAAACAGCAGCAGGATCAGCGCAGTCGCCGACGCCGATGAGCAGTGCAGAAAACAGCAGCAGGACCTGCGCAGTCGCCGACGAGCAGAGCAGAAAACAGCAGCAGGACCAGCGCAGTCGCAGACGCCGAGGAGCAGTGCAGAAAACAGCAGCAGCACCAGCGCAGTCGCCGACGCCTTCGAGCAGAGCAGAAAACAGCAGCAGGATCAGCACAGTTGCCTACGCCAATGAGCAGTGCAGAAAACAGCAGCAGGACCAGCGCAGCTGACGACGAGCAGAGCAGAAAACAGCAGCAGGACCAGCGCAGTCGCAGACGCCGACGAGCAGAGACGAAAACCACAGCAGGACCAGCGCAGTCGCCGACGCCGTTGAGCAGTGCAGAAAACACCAGCAGGACCAGCGCAGTCGCCGATGAGCAGAGCAGAAAACAGCAGCAGGACCAGCGCAGTCGCAGACGCCGACGAGCAGAGCAGACGCCGACGAGCAGAGAATTAAACAGCAGCAGGAGCAGCGCAGTCGCTGACGCCGACGAGCAAAGCAGAAAAAAGCAGCAGGAGATGCGCAGTAGCAGACGCCAATGAGCAGAGCAGAAAACAGCAGCAGGATCAGCGCAGTCGCCGACGCCGATGAGCAGTGCAGAAAACAGCAGCAGGACCTGTGCAGTCGCCGACGAGCAGAGCAGAAAACAGCAGCAGGACCAGCGCAGTCGCAGACACCGATGAGCAGTGCAGAAGACAGCAGCAGGACCAGCGCAGTCGCCGACGCCTTCGAGCAGAGCAGAAAACAGCAGCAGGATCAGCACAGTCGCCGATGCCAATGAGCAGTGCAGAAAACAGCAGCAGGACATGCGCAGTTGACGACGAGCAGAGCAGAAAACAGCAGCAGGACCAGCGCAGTCGCAGACGCCGACGAGCAGAGGCGAAAACAACAGCAGGACCAGCGCAGTCGCCGACGCCGATGAGCAGTGCAGAAAACACCAGCAGGACCAGCGCAGTCACCGATGAGCAGAGCAGAAAACAGCAGCAGGACCAGCGCAGTCGCAGACGCCGACGAGCAGAGCAGACGCCGACGAGCAGAGAATTAAACAGCAGCATGACCAGCGCAGTCGCCAACGCCGACGATCAGAGCAGAAAACAACAGCAGGACCAGCGCAGTAGCCGACGGCGACGAGCAGAGCAGGAAACAGCAGCAGGATCAGCGCATTCGCTGACGCAGACAAGCAGAGCAGAAAACAGCAGCAGGATCCGCGCAGTAGCCGACGCCGATGAGCAGAGCAGAAAACAGCAGCAGGAGATGCACAGTCGCAGACGATCAGAGCAGAAAACAGCAGCAGGGTCAGTGCAGTCGCTGACGCCGACGAGCAGAGCAGAAAACAGCAGCAGGATCAACGCAGTCGCCGATGCCGATGAGCAGTGCAGAAAACAGCAGCAGGACCTGCGCAGTCGCCGACGAGCAGAGCAGAAAACAGCAGCAGGACCAGCGCAGTCGCAGTCGCCGATGAGCAGAGCAGAAAACAGCAGCAGGATCAACGCAGTCGCCAATGCCGATGAGCAGTGCAGAAAACACCAGCAGGACCAGCGCAGTCGCCGATGAGCAGAGCAGAAAACAGCAGCAGGACCAGCGCAGTCGCAGACGCCGATGAGCAGTGCAGAAAACACCAGCAGGACCAGCGCAGTCACCGATGAGCAGAGCAGAAAACAGCAGCAGGACCATCGCAGTCGCAGATGCCGACAAGCAGAGCAGACGCCGACGAGCAGAGAAGAAAACAGCAGCAGGACCAGCGCAGTCGCCAAGGTCGACGATCAGAGCAGAAAACAACAGCAGGACCAGCGCAGGCGCCGACGGCGACGAGCAGAGCAGGAAACAGCAGCAGGATCAGCGCAGTCGCCGACGAGCAGAGTAAAAAACAGCAGCAGGAGATGCGCAGTCGCAGACTCCGACGAGCAGAGCAGAAAACAGCAGCAGGATCAGAGCAGTCGCTGACCCCGACGAGCAGAGCAAAAAACAGCAGCAGGAGATGCGCAGTCGCAGACGATCAGAGCAGAAAACAGCAGCAGGGTCAGCGAAGTCGCTGACGCCGACGAGCAGAGCAGAAAAAAGCAGCAGGAGATGCGCAGTCGCAGACGCAAATGAGCAGAGCAGAAAACAGCAGCAGGATCACCGCAGTCGCCGACGCCAATGAGCAGTGCAGAAAACAGCAGCAGGACCAGCGCAGTCTCCGACGAGCAGAGCAGAAAACAGCAACAGAACCAGCACAGTCACAGACGGCGACGAGCAGAGCAGAAAACAGCTGCAGGATCAGCGCAGTCGCTGACGCCGACGAGAAGACAAGAAAAAAGCAGCAGGAGATGCGAAGTCGCAGACGCCAACGAGCAGAGCAGAAAACAGCAGCAGGACAAGCACAGTCGCCGAAGCCGACGATCAAAGCAGAAAACAACAGCAGGACCAGCGCAGTAGCCGACGGCGACGAGCAGAGCAGGAAACAGCAGCAGGATCAACGCATTCGCTGACGCAGACAAGCAGAGCAGAAAACAGCAGCAGGATCCGCGCAGTAGCCGACTCCGATGAGCAGAGCAGAAAACAGCAGAAGGAGATGCGCAGTCGCAGACGCCGACGAGCAGAGCAGAAAACAGCAGCAGGATCAGCGCAGTCGCTGACGCCGACGAGCAGAGCAAAAAACAGAAGCAGGAGATGCGCAGTCGCAGACGATCAGAGCAGAAAAAAGCAGCAGGGTCAGTGCAGTCGCTGACGCCGACGAGCAGAGCAGAAAAAAGAAGCAGGAGATGCGCAGTTGCAGACGCAAATGAGCAGAGGCGAAAACAACAGCAGGACCAGCGCAGTCGCCGAAGCCGATGAGCAGTGCAGAAAACACCAGCAGGACCAGCGCAGTCGCCGAAGCCGATGAGCAGTGCAGAAAACAGCAGCAGAACCAGCGCAGTCGCCGACGCCGACGATCAGAGCAGAAAACAACAGCAGGACCAGCGCAGTCGCCGACGGCGACGAGCAGAGCAGAAAACAGCAGCAGGATCAGCGCATTCGCTGACGCCCATGAGCAGTGTAGAAAACAGCAGCAGGACCAGCGCAGTCGCCGATGCCTACGAGCAGAGCAGAAAACAGCAGCAGGATCAGCACAGTCGCCGACGATGATGAGCAGTGCAGAAAACAGCAGCAGGACAAGCGCAGTCGCCGACGAGCAGAGCAGAAAACAGCAGCAGGACCAGCGCAGTCTCAGACGCCGACGAGCAGAGGCGAAAACAACAGCAGGACCAGCGCAGTCGCCGATGAGCAGAGCAGAAAACAGCAGCAGGACCAGCGCAGTCGCAGACGCCGACGAGCAGAGCAGACGCCGACAAGCAGAGAAGAAAACAGCAGCAGGACCAGCGCAGTCGCCGACGCCGACGATCAGAGCAGAAAACAACAGCAGGACCAGCGCAGTCGCCGACGCAGATGAGCAGTGCAGAAAACACAAGCAGGACCAGCGCAGTCACCGATGAGCAGAGCAGAAAACAGCAGCAGGACCAGCGCAGTCGCAGACGCCGACGAGCAGAGAAGAAAACAGCAGCAGGACAAGCGCAGTCGCCGGCGCCGACGATCAGAGCAGAAAACAACAGCAGGACCAGCGCAGTCGCCGACGGCGACGAGCAGAGCAGGAAACAACAGCAGGATCAGCAAAGTAGCCGACACCGATGAGCAGAGCAGAAAACAGCAGCAGGACCAGCGCAGTCGCCGAAGAGCAGAGCAAAAAACAGCAGCAGGAGATGCGCAGTCTCAGACGCCGACGAGCAGAGCAGAAAACAGCAGCAGGATCAGTGCAGTCGCTGACGCCGACGAGCAGAGCAGAAAAAAGCAGCAGGAGATGCGCAGTCGCTGACGAGCAGAGCAGAAAACAGCAGCAGGACCAGCGCAGTCGCAGACGCCGATGAGCAGTGCAGAAAACAGCAGCAGGATCAGCGCAGTCGCCGACGCCTACGAACAGTGCAGAAAACAGCAGCAGGACCAGCGCAGTCGCCGACGAGCAGAGCAAAAAACAGCAGCAGGACCAGCGCAGTCGCAGACGCCGACGAGCAGAGAATAAAACAGCAGCAGGACCAGCGCAGTCGCCGACGCTGACGATCATAGCAGAAAACAACAGCAGGACCAGCGCAGTCGCCGATGGCGACGAGCAGAGCAGGAGACAGCAGCAGGATCAGTGCATTCGCTGACGCAGACAAGCAGAGCAGGAAACAGCAGCAGGATAAGCGCAGTAGCCGACGCCGATGTGCAGAGCAAAAAACAGCAGCAGGAGATGCGCAGTAGCAGACGATCAGAGCAGAAAACAGCAGCAGGGTCAGCGCAGTCGCTGACGCCGACGAGCAGAGCAGAAAAAAGCAGCAGCAGATGCGCAGTCGCAGACGCAAATGAGCAGAGCAGAAAACAGCAGCAGGATCAACGCAGTCGCCGACGCCAATGAGCAGTGCAGAAAACAGCAGCAGGACCAGGAAAGTGCTATCATCATGAAACGTTCAGATCACTTACAACTCAATAGATTCTACCTTCCTGTAACATTTCAGCCTGATTGGACCTTGTTTTCACACAAATGAACCCAGAATGATGTGAAATTGTGCTTCGTGCACCATAATTCTGGGTGCCATTTACAAACCATAAGTGCTAATGACTCCATTCCTTTTTGTGGTTGTAGGGGCTGTTGGTTGGAGTACATTAAAACAAACCTGATATCTCTAGGACATTCAGAAGCCAAGTTATAAGCCCACAAATGTGTAACTGGACTACTTCTTTAAATTGACACCAGATCCGGTGACATTTGGGACATGGTTTGACCCCCTATAGGAATGTGCGATCATCTTGAAACGTTCAGATCACTTACAACTCAATAGATTCCACCTTCCTGTAACGTTTCAGCCTGATTGGACCTTGTTTTCACACAAATGAACCCAGAATGATGTGAAATTGTGCTTCGTGCAACATAATTCTGGGTGCCATTTAAAAACCATAAGTGCTAATGACTCCATTCATTTTTGTGGTTGTAGGGGCTGTTGATTGGAGTATACTAAAACAAACCTAACCTCTCTAGGACATTCAGAAGCCAAGTTATAAGCCCACAAAGGTGTAACTGGACTACGTCTTTAAAGTGACACCAGGCCCGGTGACCTTTGGGACATGGTTTTACCCCCTATAGGAATGTGCGATCATCTTGAAACGTTCAGATCAATTACAACTCAATAGATTCTACCGTCCTGTAACGTTTCAGCCTGATTGGACCTTGTTTTCACACAAATGAACCCAGAATGATGTGAAATTGTGCTTCGTGCAACATAATTCTGGGTGCCATTTAAAAACCATAAGTGCTAATGACTCCATTCATTTTGGGGCTGTTGATTGGAGTATACTAAAACAAACCTGATCTCTCTAGGACATTCAGAAGCCAAGTTATATGCCCACAAAGGTGTAACTGGACTACTTCTTTAAATTGACACCAGATCCGGTGACCTTTGGGACATGGTTTGACCCCCTTAGGAAAGTGCTATCATCATGAAACGTTCAGATCACTTACAACTCAATAGATTCTACCTTCCTGTGACATTTCAGCCTGATTGGACCTTGTTTTCACACAAATGAACCCAGAATGATGTGAAATTGTGCTTCGTGCACCATAATTCTGGGTGCCATTTACAAACCATAAGTGCTAATGACTCCATTCCTTTTTGTGGTGTTAGGGGCTGTTGGTTGGAGTACATTAAAACAAACCTGATCTCTCTAGGACATTCAGAAGCCAAGTTATAAGCCCACAAATGTGTAACTGGACTACTTCTTTAAATTGACACCAGATCCGGTGACATTTGGGACATGGTTTGACCCCCTATAGGAATGTGCGATCATCTTGAAACGTTCAGATCACTTACAACTCAATAGATTCCACCTTCCTGTAACGTTTCAGCCTGATTGGACCTTGTTTTCACACAAATGAACCCAGAATGATGTGAAATTGTGCTTCGTGCATCATAATTCTGGGTGCCATTTAAAAACCATAAGTGCTAATGACTCCATTCATTTTTGTGGTTGTAGGGGCTGTTGATTGGAGTATACTAAAACAAACCCAACCTCTCTAGGACA